>NC_073308.1:14993504-15627254 GCF_027595985.1 Sorex araneus
TATCTTTAATTGTCCAAAGATTTACTTTAAAAGCAGAGGCATGAAAGGAGCTGAATGTTGGAGTATTTAGAGGGGAGAGCAAAGATAAGGCCCAGCTCCTGGCAAATGGAGCTTCGCCCAGAGTGGGACAACAAAAGCCTCAGGCCGGCCCCCTCCTACAATGCCGGGAAGTAAAAAGGCGATTCTTGACTTAGCTCTGAGCGCACAATGGGCGTGATTAGGCCCAAGCTGCCGCCACCGGCTCCCGGTAATTAGGATGGAGCAGGGGAAGAGGCTGCGAGGCAGGAGATGGGGGAGTAAGGCGACAGGGCGGGAAAGGCGTCGGAAGGGGGTGACGTGTAAGAGGAGAGAGAGGCCCTCTGCCAGCACCAACTTCCTGAAGGTCTGAAGGGCACCCAAGAATCTGCATCCTGGTAAGTTCAGGGGCTGGGGACAGTGGAGGGCCCTTGGGCCTCTGGGTGGGGGGGCAGGAAGCAGGGGAGAGGTGAAGGAGCTGGGGACAGAAAAGAGAAACAGAGACAGAGAAATGGGGAGTGACAGAAGGAGCAGACAGGGACAGTGACAGAGAGGGTAGGAGACAGGGATCCTGGTTTCATAGTCTTTTGCTCAAGGTGAGGGGACAGGGGAGGTGAGGGAAAGGAGGAGAAAGGGGACAAGAAGGGAGAGAAAGGGGAGATGGGAATGGGGGAGGGCGGGGGGTGGAGGGTCCCAGCCACTTAGGCTGGGGCGAGGGCAGAGGTGCAGGGTGGTGATGGGTCTGGGCCCCAAGCCAGCTAAGGACGTGGTTTTGAGAAAGGCTGAAGGATTTCAGCAAGGAGAGCCCTTCCCCCAGCCCGCCTGCAAGAGTACCGCCTCATGGAGAGTTCTAGAAACTTCGCTCATGTTCCCAGCACTATGACGGTGTTTTTGGAGGGTTGAGAGGTGCCAGGTTCCGCCACGCCTCACACTCAGCTCTGAGCACAGACAGGTGCAGCTGGACAGGATGGAGCGGCCTCACCGCAGCGGAAGCCAGGCGAGGGGCTGGAGCCCTGTGGAGGGGAGCAGGGGGTGGGGGTGGGTTCCACAGTGAGCCAGGCTGTGGGGTCCTGAGTCAGACCCGCCTTCTCGCTGTCCTGTTGGCGTGCATGGTTGGCCCTGTGGCGGGAAGAATCACCAGGAGACCAACCAGAACTCCAGAAGCTCCAGAAACTTCTTTCGGGAGCTCCACCCGACACTGGGGTGAGGAGGCAGGAGACGCCGGTGCCGTGGCTTGCCCCGCACTTCTGGCTGAGCACCGGCCCCCTGGGGTCGACACCTCGGTGTTCTTGCTGTAGGGCATGGCTCCGGCAGCCCGCAAACAGCGCCCCCGCCCCGCCCCCCACCGCACCACCGAGAAAGTAGGCGGACAAGCACATGTACGGGGTCCTGGGGAGCAGCAGCTGCAGCAGGCAGCGGTTTGGTCCCCCAGACCTGCGCTCAGGCGACCACAGGGACCCCAAGTGGATATTGACCAGGAGGCTGGGTAGTGGGGCATGGGCTGGACTGTGGGTGCACAGAGCCAGGCTGCAGGGGAAGCAGGACAGGATGCTGTCACTAGGATGCGGGGACAGGGGCAAGGCAGAGACCGAAGAAGAAGGAGGAGGGGGAGAGGAGGAGGGGAAGGCAGGGAGCAGGGCAAGGGAAGAGAAGGAAGATGGGAGGAGAAGGGGGAGGAGGAAGAGGAGAGAGACAAATAGTGGCAGAGAAAGGAGGAGGAGGACGAGGAGGAGGAGAGGAGGAGGAGGAGGAGGAGGAGGAGGACGACGACGACGATGACGACGACGAGGAGGACGAGGAGGACGAGGAGGAGGAGAGGAGGAGAGGAGGAGGAGGAGGAGGAGGAAGAGCGGGAGGAGCCGGAGGGAAGGTCTTTGAGACCCCGAGCTGCTGACTCGCATCCCTAACTCTGGCCGGAAACTGGCACCGGGTCGGGGAGGCCGCGCTGGGGTGTGGGCAGGCTGGAGGAGCCACCCCGAAGCCAGGCCTGCTCACGAGCAGGGACACAGGCCCAGGGCTCCGAGGACAGCAGGACGCAGGACGGGGTGCGAGCACCGCGCGCGCCCGCTCTCCGAGCAACCTTGCCCACGGCCCTTTCCGTGCACAAAGCTGGCTCCAGCTCTGCCGACGGAGGCAGCAGAATCAATGTTCAGCGCGCGCGGCTTTTCACAGGACAATGACCAGGACCTGAGCCGCGTCCTTCCCTTTTGATTGGCACTTGAAACACAGCGCGGGAACCAGCCAGAGGCGCTGCTACAAGGGCCCGCGTCTGCGGGGACGGCCACTGGTGACATCTGCGGCGAGGCCCACAAAGGGCCCTTGAAAGCCCTGTTTGTTGCTCCGGCTCAGATCTGCGGCCTTTCAGGAGCCCCGCGCTGCCTTTAATATTATGATTCAGCACCTGGCTTTTTGGAACCTGGCTTTAAACTTCAAACAGCGAGGTGGTATTAACAAACATAAAACGGCGAAGTGGCAGTAGTTTGATTTGCTGTTGTCCTATCAAGGGTTTTTTTTTGTCACCAGCTGCCACTTCCTGTCATCTTTGGAACCATTATCATTTCTCTCAAATCTAAAAGACTCCACTTAATAACAGCTTTGAATACAGGCAGGATCAGTAACAAACACAGTTCTGGGATGACAGGGGCATCAAATGAAGAAGAAAGATGTTGCCAAAAAGGAAAAAGAAAATGCCACCCCAAACCTCACAAATAAGAACCGTAGTACTTTCTGGTGACCTTCATTGCAGAATTAAACAAATCTGTCGCGGGCTATTGTTCCCTTTGAGGCTGCAGGGGCCCTCCCTAGAGAAGTGCCTTTTTGGCTGTGGCGTTCTGGGGGCACAGAAGCCTGTCCGGACACCGCCATGCCCTGGGGCTTCCAGGGGAGCCTGCAGTGGGGGCAGCAGCGACGTGAGTGACCACCTCACTTGCACGCTCTTTGGAACACAGTGACGGGTGGGGGACAGCAGGGACATGCCCTTTGGGAAGAGGGGTCATGCCTGGTTCTGCCCATTCTGAAGGGTCAGAGGTACCCAGGTCTCCAGCCAGACCTTGCAGATATCAGTCCCGCTTGGGTGTTTGTGGGGACCATACCCTGAGACAGGACGGTGGGCACTGGGTCTGATGCCTCAGGGACTTTGCACAGACTGCCTTCCCCGAAGCACTTCTCGCCCTATGCAAGTCCAAACCAGGGGCCCTGGGGTCTTGCTGCACTGCCTCGAAAGAAACTGTTGACACTGTGTAGTGGCAGGTGGCGGTGTCTCCCAGGACACGCAGCTGCTGGGCTGCAGGCAGGCCCCTGGGGGGAGAGTTCTTGGGGGATCCTGATTTCCAAAGAGGGTCGGGAAGCAGCTGAGACACAGCCGCCTTCAGGGTGGGGCTGCGGGTGCGAGGCGGGAGCCAGCCCCGGGACTCTGCAGTGTCCCTGCCCCGGCGACACCCGCAGTGACAGCAGCGCTGTCCGACGGCGGGTCCCAGCGCACGCTGAGGCCCAGCCCTCCTCCTTCTGCTCCTTCTCGCCCCTCGGCCCTGGGACCTGCAGGTGGACGCCATCCGGTGACGGGCCACGGTGTCATCGATGCGCAGAGTGGACGCGCCCCTTCCCTGCCCTCTGGCCATGTCCAGGGTCCTCAACCACCCGTGGGGGTGCACTCAGAGTGTCACACTTCGTGGGGGCTCCAGGGTTCCCAGCGTCAGAGTGGCCGGGACGGAGCTGCCCACAGTCGGTCTCAGAGACTGACTCTTGCGGGGCCACTCCGGTCGCCTGTATGTCCCGGACAAAGCTGAGACCTGGTGGCCGAGTGAGAGCTGCCACATTTAGGAAGCCTGTGACCTGTCTCTGACCTTCAGTTTCTCTTTTATGGCCTAGTTCCCTGACCTGGCCGGTATCTGACAATGCCAGCATCCAGTCCTCTGAATGAGGGCTCTGCAAAGATGACTCTCTCCTGCCCTCTTGCACCCCCAAACCTCCAAGCCACTCTCCCTTGTCCTTTCTCTTTGCCCCTGCCCCATTCAAGGCCCTCATTTTTGTGGGGAGACTTCTAAGAAGGGAGGGGTTGGGGGCCAGCACCCCAGGTGCATGTCGGGGGATGGCGGCTGGCCGTTCCCCATGCAGCAGGGACCTGGAGAGGGCCAGGCCAGGGGGGTCCTCCAGCCTGGGGTGAGCCCATGCGTGCTGTAACAGTGCATTATGGACCAGAGGGCGAGGCAGTGATGGGGCGGCCACTGCACTCCCCCTCGCCTCGTGGGCAGCTAGATGTACGCAGGAACATGTGTGCAGCAGGACAGGGCACTCTCTCCCCGGGGCTCGTCAGGTGAGCGGTGCCAGGAGCTAGGCTCCTGCCAGGTGCCAGAATCACCACACTGCTGCCCCCACCATCCCCCCACTTTCTTGGCCAACTCAAAAGCTCAGTGACCTCGCTCTGCTCCCAGCATGCTTCTTCTGAGCCTGAAAACAAACAGCATACAACACAAAGCCCAGGAGAGGCCCCTCCCACGCCGAGTCATCGTGAGACACCCGGAAACCTGGGCCAGTCATGCCACAGAGTGACCGAGAGGGCAGAGCTGGTGGCTCTGATGTCTTCCCCAGGCCCTGCACAGCCACTCGCTCTTGGACGCCTGGGACTCAACCCCCAGCCTGTCTTCTGGGAACTTGGGGCCACCGCACAGTTGTGGTCGTGATGTGAATTCTCTGGCCCCTGATGCAGACACAGCGTGCAACGCACACAGGTGGAGGGGTGCCGACATCTGCCCTGGTCACGGCTCTTCGGGCTGGGTGGGGGCAGGACAGCAGGACCAATGGCACTTGTCTGGGGTCTGGAGAGTCTTGATGTCTGGAAGGGTCTCTTGGCCCTAAGCTTTGACCCAGTGAGAAGGAACCACGAGGAGTGGATTCGCCCACTTAGGGAGAGAAATTTGAATTTGATCGATAGTGAATGTGGTTGTTACCCCATGTTTCCATCCCTAGAACACTAGTTCTTCCCTTCTAGAGCCTAAGAGAGTCGAGAAGGGTAGGATTTTGTCTAAGATTGTTGCTCCTCCTAGAGCAATAGCACAGCAGGTAGGGCATTGGCCTTGCACGTGGCTGACCCGAGTTTGATCCCTCCGTCCCTCTGGGAGAGCCCGGCAAGCTACCAAAAGTATCCCTCCCACATGGCAGAGCCTGGCGAGCTACCTGTGGCGTATTTGATATGCCAAAAACAGTAACAACAAGTCTCACAATGGAAACATTACTGGTGCCCACTCGAGCAAATTGATGAGCAAGGCTATGACAGTGTTACAATGCTACAGTGTTGCTCATCCTATAGCCAGCCCCTGGGAGAGTGTCTGGCACATTCTGATGTGAAATGTCTGTTGAATTCAACAAAACATTTTTAGCAGTAGAGAATTATGGAAAATTAGAGAAAGTTCTAGATTGCACTAGAATTTGTGAATTGCCATGGTCACTCTTATGGAATCTAGGGTCCAGTGCCTGGTTTAGCACCAAGTGGGGCCTGCTGACCATCACTGTGTCACGTGAGCACACTGTCCTCCTTGTCTGTTCCCTTGTTCCCCGTGTGTGACTCCAGGAGACCTGGACACCACCCTGCCCAGGAGATGTGGTAAGAATATTATCCTTAAAATGGTCAGGTATTCTGCCACATCCCCTTGATGGTGCCGAGGGACTGGTCACTTTACAAGTTGTCTGCCTCCTGGAGAGATGAGACAAGGATGCAGATGAGTGCACCTGTGTCCTCCCCAGACTCCCGCCTCTGCTGCTCCCCCCATCCCCAGACCTCTGAACACACCCAACACGGGGGCTTGGTTTCTGCAGTGCTCCGAGAGTGGCCAGGGAAGAGGAGTCAGTGCTTGGGGCTGTAAGATGGACTCTGGGTGGGTGACCGGAGCGCAGTGACCTCTTAGTGTTCGGGGAGAGAGTGCCAGCCCGGAGGATGCTCTGCGGGCGCATCACCTGGAGCTCCGGAGGCAGAGACACGACTTTCCTTGAAGTGAACCGAGGGCAAGGAAGGGTGGGGCCAGGTGTGGCTGCAACCTCGCTCCACACTGGCGTCTCCCGGGCCCTTATCTGGACCCTTGGCTCCAGCGCCAGGTATGCAGCCCTGACTTCTGCTTTCCCCCTTCCTCAGTTCCTTCATCGGCGTGATCTTTGCCTTGGCAGGCCCTGTGACCCTGGCATTTATGACTTTCCCTTCATCTTCCTGAGCAAGAGAGGAGGAAGCAAAGTCCTTGAGAGGGACAGAGATAGGCAGGCAGAGACAGAGACACAGAGACAGAGGAAAGAAGAGAAAGGGCAAGGAGAGAAACAGATACAGAGACAGAGAGAGTGAGACAGAGGGAGAGAGAAGAGGGAGGAAGAGTCAAAGGAAGAGCAAGACTTAATAAGAGTGAGTGAGGAGAGGAGAGAAGAGAAAGGAGAGATTGAGAGAGATTGAGGGAGAGAGGAAGAGAGAGGAGAGGGAAAGCAGGGGGAGAGTGAGAGAAAGGGAGAGAGAGGGAGAGAAAGAAAGAGAGAGGGAGGGGATGGGAGGGGGGAGGGGAGAGGAGGAGGAAGGAGAGGGGAGAGAGGGCAAGGGAGAGAGAGAGGAAGGGGGAAGAGAGCGAGGGAGACGGAGAGGGAGGGGGAGAGAGGGGAAGAGGAGACCCCCCCAGGTCCCTGGGACGGAGAGCAGCCCCTACGCCCACGGCCCGAGTGAAACTGTCCTCTGTGGTTAGGGTCCCGCAGGTCTGCGCTGCCATGAGCCCCAATATGCAGGGAGACGAGCTTGTGGCCAGGAACCTGGGAGTCTCCGGCTTGAACCTGGACACGGGAGTGAGGCCGCGGCTCACCCACCGTCAGTGTCCTGCTGCGGGGTCTCGACCCATCTGGCTGCTCTCCCTGACGGGTGGCCCGAGGCCAGGCACCTCCCCTCCTGGGGGAGAAGCATCGTCCTGTCCAGGTGAGAAGAGGGCTCTCTGGTGAGAAATGGGCAGACAGACCAGAGTGTCCTGGGAAACCAGCATCTGTGCAGCAGAAGGTTCTGGAGATGCTAACCACCTGCCCGTCCCGAGGTCGCAGTCACACCAAGAAGAGTGACACCCGCCCAAGGTGACCCAACACGGTCTCCACTGGATGGTTGCATGACCTGTCCCCCACACATCCCTGAGCTTGAGATCCAAGGTAGCTGGGCACTTGGCATGCGCCGTGGAGAAGCGCTGAAGTGCCCAGGAACAGACGAGACCCCCTGTTCTGACCACTCACTCTTCAACTCCCCAACACTGCCTGCCCCCCACGGAGCATCTCAAAGGACAAGTGTCACCTACAAAAGAGCATCACACAGCCTATGAAGGAGGCACAGGCCAGCCTGGAACTCCGGGTTCGGTGGTGTTTTGAACATGCACTTTTGATGGTCTCGCTAGTCTAATTGGAAGAGTGAGTGAAGTCCAGCAGTTCCGTGGCTGTGGCCCTGGGGCAGGGGTGAGTGCGGGCTCTGGCCTCTCCTCGGCCTGCCGATGGGCAGTGCTCTCATCTCTGCGGGCCACTCCCCCTCGAGCAGCTGAGTTGCCGAGAAACACAAGTGGCTGTCCGACTCTCCCTCCTGCCTTTCGGTGGACACAGCTGTCCACCCGGTCCCATCCGCCTGCCCTTCAGCTGGAGACACCATGGTGACCTTCCACTTGGACTCCAGGAAAGAGATACTGTCTGGTGGGCAGGGTGGTAGCTTCTGGAATCTTCTCCATGGCCGTGACCAAGGAGATGGAGACCCAGGGGCAGTAGGCAGAGTGGTTCTTTGGCTGAGTCAGAGACAAGCCGGAAGGTCATTGAGAAGGACAGGGTTTTTGTGGGGGCGCCACGGTCAGTTCAGCAGCAACTGCCAAGCTCAGAGGAGCCCCTCAGTCCACCACCTCCATCCCCCGCCATGCCCGGTGTCTTGCCCCGGCTGGACGGACAGCTGCCCCCGCAGTCTGACCTGACAGGCCGGAGTCTGGAGGGGGGGAAATGCAGACCCCATGGGGATGGCCCCTCAGCTGGGGACCGGCAGGGAGCTGTGTGTTCCCTGAGGCTGCGCTCTCCCCCAGGAGAAACCAATTCCCAGCTCTTCACGGGCAGAATTACAGGTTCAGCCGTGGCTCCGTGAGCCTTTCCGAGTGGCTCGCTCCAGGTAGCAATTTTGCAATCCACCGTAGCTGAAGTAAGTATAGAGCTCCGTCCCCCCTCGGCTGGAAACACTTTGCATATAAACAAACTCCCCTCAAAGACGCCTCAACCTTGACATTTCTTTCTCCCTTTCCGAACTTGCTTCCTTTTAAAACACCTCGCGCTCGCCATGCTCCCACCCGAGGCCCAATTATCAGAATAATGATTAACCGGCTCTCATTATTGAGGATCAAACAATGCCCCCTAATGAAGCCAGGAACAGCCAACGTGATCCCTTCCAAGTGGGCGTGCGCTCTCCCCCACCTCGGGGCCGCCAGGCCGCTGAAACCATTAGGTGCCGAGCTGCCCAGAACGGCTGGCTCACATTGAGTCAAGGACAGTTAATGGGTGCTAGAACACGGGCTGGACTGCGCTGCAAGCGTGTCAGCCGAGACTCACCAGAGGCAAAAACATCAAAATGCAGGTTGGAGTTTTGACATTCCTGCAGGCTCTGAACGCCTCGCCAGTAAATTTTTAAAGTCAATATCCCCCTTCTGCTTCGGAACACTTTTCTGTCTGATGAGTAAGGCTAATGTGGTCTGATTGAACTGCGACTAAAGAGACACTTGAAAGGCAGCTTTGAATGTGTGTGTGGGGGGCGGGGGCAGTTGTGCGTGCACAGCCGTGTGCCTGTTTGTGTGTACATTGCGTGTGTTTTCTTTTCGTGTCCTTCCCCCCCCCCACTCAAGAAACATGTGTGTTAAAAAGGAAGCAGGGGACGCAGCTGCTCACGCGCTGCATCTTTCGACTTCAAGGTTACGGATCAGACAATCAGAAAAGCCACAAGATGAGGAAAATTGCAGAACATTGGTGGGCTGCATTTCTATTTTATTTATTTTTACAAATTATCTGGGTGCTGGATTTGCACAGATTCTGAGGGATGGATGGGCTAATGTTTGGAAATGGATAAAGACAACAGTGCAAACAGGAGCTGGCTTCGGAGCCCACTTGTGCCTGGCACAAGTTCAAGACCCAGAGCGAGTTTCTCGTGTGCTTGATACCCGCTTCTCCTATGCTTCACAACGGCCAGGGGCAAACCCTGAACCTGCGCTCGACCTTTCTGTCAATATCCCAGCAACAGTGACCCCTGCCCCCGGGTCCTTCCACCCCGAGAGCCCTGGTGAGCTTCTCCCCGTCCGACCCACAGCTAAGGAGGGTTGTTGGAAGGACACAGGTCAGGGGGCCGGGGCCGACATGGTGCAGGTGGCGGTTCTGGGATGACAGCCTCTGGGAGCTTAGGCGAAGCTTCCTCTTCAGAACCCAGCCTGGGGTCCATAAACTCTGTGAGAAAGCTGCTCTTTCAGCTTACGTGTGCATGGCGGTGCGTGAGCTGGGACCAGGGAAGGGGGCAGGCGCCAGGCAGGAGGTCAGGTAGGGCTGCTGTGGGGACACTGGAGGGGACTCCAGGCACGTGCATGTCTGGGAAGGGGCCACGAGGGTCCCCCTGGGGAGCCTCGAACCATTGATTCAAACCCTAAGAGCAGGTGGAAGCCTGGAATTCCCAGGGTCCCTGTGATTCTTCTGTCATGGCTGGCAGGTGAGAGGTGGGCAGGTTGGGGATGCCCAGGCTCTCAGGTCCTCCTGGGCCCACGAGCTTTGGTCTTTTTGAATATAAGCTTTGAATGGTGGTTTCTAACCTTTCTTTCCATGGCCTGGTGCCAGGTTACAGCTCGCTGCAGTCAAACATATTCTACATTTTTGAAATTAGTTTAACATCCAACCCCAACTTGACCAAAAACATTTCAAAACACAGACTGAGGGCCCGAGAAAGGACAAAGATTAAGGTTTTTGCTGCGTGTATGGCTGTGTGGTTCCAATCCTGGCACTGTGGTGGGTTCCCTGCGTGCCACCAGGGGTGGTGCCCCCCATAAAGCGAAGTATCTGAGGCCTACACAGAATGAGTTCTGTGATAATAGGCCCTACAAGTCTCCGTCCATTGGGGGCTCAGAGTCCAGTAGCCTCTTAGCCAGTTTTAAGTGAGCCCCGCCGGGCATGGTGAGTTTAAGTGCTCGTGGCAAGAACAGAGCAGACAGATGCCCTGACTTTCTTGATGGTGGTGGTCTTGCTGCCACGTGGATGTGTCTTGATGGGCTTCCTCCTGGCTCTGGGTCTCAGGAGAATCTGTGGCCCTGCCATGTCCACCCACCTTCTTGGACATGCTGGTGGTGCAGTCGTCGTGATGTCTGTGAGCAGACAGGTGTCCTCACCCTGGCTGGGTACCAGGTACCAGATGCTGCCATTGGATGCCGTCAGTGTGTTCTGAGGATGGCTCAGCTGCTCCTTCTGTCTGTCCCCCCAACTCTGCATCTCTGTATTCTAGAATGGCCCCCCTTCTCTCAGCCCCATTTCATTCTTTGCAGCAGTTGAGGCGATTAGAGCTCTTGAGTCCCCAGGTATTCCAACACCCCGTTATTCTCTCTCCTACCCACCGCTTCACGAACACACTAGAAAGTTTGATGGGGCAACGGCCTTTGTTTTCTATGTCAAATGAAAGTGCTCAATTAGGGCCACATCCACGAGTCCAGTTCTAGCTACCAGACCTCTTAGGCGGGGGCTGCCCATTACTAGCATGTTAATGGGGGGCCTGTGCTGGCTGGGCTGTAAGTCCACAGCTGAAGTCGGCATTAGCCTCCACTCGGGGAAAAAAGGCCACAAAACACCATCCCTAATGATTTAACAGCTTGTTCCCGAAAACACATTAACCAAGGGAGCTTTTAAATATTAAGAAATAATTACACCAACTCAGTGTTGCCCAGCTCAAAATTACATCACATCAGGCGCTGCTAGATAAATAAGTTTAGTCAAAGAAGACGGGCCTTTTGAAAATGAAAAATGGTTCCCGCTGAAACAGGGCTTCTAATTGATGGCAGGAGGGAGAACAGAGGGGAAGAGCAGAGTGAACGAGGGGCTGGAGGGATGGTGCCATGGGTAGGGTGCTTGCAGTGCACCTGGCTGACAAGGTTGGGTTCCAGAACCCCACAGGGTACCCCGCTGCCACCAGCAGCCCCTGAGCAGAGCCAGGTGTGAGTACCGCTGAAGGTGCACCCAAAACCAGATTTAATGAAAATGTTCGGACAACTTTCACATGTGAACGCTTAGAGGGGTTTTGCCCAGCTAAATCAATTCTCACCAGCGGCACTTCAAACTTAAAAACATTAGCTTTTAAGCATGGCCAAACGGAAGGGGGTCCCGTGGGAAGCGGTGCTCCTGTGCTCCGGGAGATGCGCCCACACAGCGGGCTGGGGGAGAAGGTCTGGTCCCCACTGATGAGAAGTGCGGTTTGGCGTGAGACAGACCCACCTTCTTGGTGCTGAAAGCGTCACCCCCCACAGGGTGGTGGGGGGCTGCGGAAGTCACTTCTGTCACAGGGTGGCTGCCGTTTCCAATGACCCAGGAGCATGTCTGGGTCTGTGGCCTGTGGGACGGGGGTGAACTTAACAACTTCTCCTCCCCGCCCACACCGGACCTGGAAGATTTGGGGGCCATGGGTCAAGCACATGGGAAGGGCTCCGAGGAAGGAAACGGAGGGGTACACTTCACAGCACTGCCCCCGCCAAGTGGAAGGGCAGGCTCAGGGCTCCCCTGAGAGCTGGCCTCGGGGAACCTGGATGCAGGCGGCCTTCACATGACAGCCGGGGGATGGCCAGACAGCCCGGGAGGGGCGCCGCTGACCTCTGTGGCAGGCAGCCCAGCCCTAGGAGACTGCTGCCCCCTGTCCCCCAGCTTGCAGTGGGGAGCAGGTCTGTGTGCGTGCCGGAGCCCCTGCGCCAGCCCCTGGGTGTCAAAGCCTCACTTTTTCCATTGCTGTTTCCTCTCCGCAGAGACTCCCTCCCGCCTTCCGTGGCCTTTGAAGTTCCCGGCCGGGTGTGGCTGCGCCACCGGCCTCAGCGGACCTTCTAATGACCTGCTTAATTATTTGCTTTCTCTGGGGCCAGACTGGCTGCTGATTGTTGCCGAGAGTTGGCTTGGATGTTGCCTGACCTCTCCCTGTGAGCCCCAAGCCCCAAATTCCAGGAGCCACGCTCCTGTGGTCTGTGGCTGGGGCTCGCTCCGCTCTGCCGTCTTGTACAGTGGCTCTGCAGCGCGTGGGTGTCTGCTCCTGGTGCACTGCGCCTCCTCTCTGGGCTTAAAGCAGGCTCCAGAACCAGGAGCACGAAGCCTGAGCTCAGACTTTCAGGAGCCCCCTGGCCCTCCCCACAGGAGCTTCAGAACCGGCAGAAGCACGGACCCACTGTCGCTTTCCCTGCTGTTTTCTTTTCTTTTGTTTTTTTTTTTTTGGGGGGGGGGTAGTGCGTGTTCTGTTGACTCCTGATTCCTGGCCCTGAGCTCAGGGATCACTCCCGGGGGCTCCGGAGACCCCGAGCAGGACTCAAGCGCAGGGCGGCCCAGGCGGGCAAACACCCTGCCCCTGCTCTGTCTCTCCTGCTCACTCCTCAGGCTTCCAACTTTGGGATCTAGACATGTATAGAATCTGTGTGTGTGTGAGAGAGAGTGTGAGTGTGTGAGTGTGTGAGTGTGTGTGTGTGTGTGTGTGTGTGTGTGTGTGAGGGAGAGAGAGAGAGAGAGTGTGTGAACACGTGTACACATGGTTTGGAAGCCACACCCGACAGCGCTCAGAATGTGCAGTACAGAGGCCTTGTTCTTCTGCTTTTTCTTCCACACCCAACTTTTTCTTTCCACATTTCCGGGGCTCAGGGGACCCAGTGTGGTCCTGGGAATCAAACCCTGGCAGGGCCTCACACAAGTCTTCCCTGCTGACCTATCTCTCTGCACCATGCTTTTGTCACACAATGTTGAAGGGGCTGCTCCCCCCTCCCCCAAGAGACCCTGACAGTGTGGGATTCTCTGGGACATTCTAGATTCATCCCCATTGGTTCCAGGAAGGGCTACGAAGCCTTGCTCAGGGTTGCGGCTGCAGTTAGACCGGGCCAGCACGGGCTTGGGATCGCCCACTCCAGAAAGTAGAACTTGGCCAGGTTCATGCTCCCTGGTCCATCAACCTCAGACGGGTTTTGACAACTGTCTCCCACTCCTCCTGCACTGGCATCTGTGACGCTTAAGGCAGTTCTCACCGGACAGCAGGTGCTGAATGGGATGAACATACCTGCGAGCGCTCTGGCTGCTTCCCTCCAGTCTCTACTGCTGAGCCCTAAAATCTAAGGATTCGCCAACACAGACTCCCCCCACCCCTGGCAGAGAGCAGAGGGTGGTAAACACGCCATTGGCCCAGTTTGGGATCTGTGAGACCTGGGCGACTCCAGGCGCTTCCCACTGAGCCATTGGAGAGAGGGGTGAGGTGGGGGAGCGGCTCAGAAGGGCTCAGATGACGTTTCACATGGAAGACCCACTTTCCACCCACAGCAGCCCCTGGTCCCCTGGTCCCTGCAGCTTGCTGGGAGTCACAACAACAAAAAACAAACAGAAATGGGAGAGGAGGGGAATAGGAAAGATTTGTTCTAGAGGAGAATACTTTATCAACGATACAGTAACAGCTTAAAAACGAAGAACCTGTCTGTTGGGTCTGTCTTCTGGTGGGAACTGTCTTGCAGTATGTGCAGCCTCTGGTCCTCCCCATCGTGTCCCTGACTGTGTGGGACCTGGGGGCATTTCTGTGGTCTTGGTGATGTATTTTCCAGAGGAGCTTGCCACCTGTTAGTCATCACCCTGAGCCGCAGCACTGGCCCTGCCACTCTTAGGGGCCATTTACATGAACAACACAAGGTCTAGTGCATCTCTGGGACTCCTTCTCAGAAGACAGGGACCTCTGATGGCTGTCACCTTGCCTTTGGATTTGATTAAAATTGCTTCACACACAGACACACACGCACGCACACACACACACACAAACTGCTTGACACCACCACACTGGCAGATGAAGGAGGACGATAACCGGGTGGTGTGAATGGGTTTAATATCAGGAGTGGAAATGAGCATGTGCGGCCTTCCGGCCAGGAGTTACAGCATTTGTGTGTGGGGGTGAGGGGTCTTTCAGGCTAAGGGAGGTCCCCCGTACCTCAAGCTCTGCTTATTTCCCAGGCTGAGGCTCCCTTTCGGGGCACAGCACTGACTGGGGCTTCTTCAGGAAGAGTCCTCAGTTGACTGGTGAACACAAAACGCATCCTCGGACAAAAGGCATTCAAGATTTGCTGAAGACAAGACAACCTACTTTGGTTTCCGTGTCTGGTACCGGGGTATCAGCAGAGATAAAGGCCTGAGTGACAAGAGAGGGAACAGAGAATAACACCGTCTATTGTCCTCTCCGGGACGGGAGGGACAATGGCGAAGTGAGCAAGTCACCGTAATGTCATGGGCGGCTGTGAACTTCGGGGGCCGCAAGGATCAGAAAGTAACATGAAGCAAGGAGGGGAGCGAAGATAATATTGGGTTACCGAACATTCTCAAATGGTCCTGAAACGCATCCCGGCCTGTGGAGGGGGCATGTTTGCGGCAAGGCCCACAATGGCAAGAAGCGGGGGGCTGTCACCCGATCACCGTTTCCTTTCACTCTGGGCCGTAATGTGAACTTCTTAGAAGACACCTCCTTTCAGCGCTGCTTTGTTGGCGCGTCCATCCAAGAGCTCCGAGACCAAAGTCACTGCCTTGTTCTGGAGCCCTCGAAAACCAAGGGGCCTCCCCTCCCAGGCGACAGCTGCTCACGCCTGAGTCCTGGGCAGGCCGGCGAGGAGCCAGCCAGGAGAGGGCAGGGCAGCGAGGGGCTGGGGAGCCCCAGAGAAGGCGCAGGAGGGGATGGAGGGAGGAGAGGAGCCTGGGAGCCTTTTCAGGGGACAGGAAGGGGGGTTCTGTGCCGTCTCGGCATCTCACCAAGTTCCCTCCCAGTGCAGCAAAGCCAGACAGCAACCCCCAAGGATGCAAGTGCAGGTTTTGTTTGTTTTTCAGCCACATCCAGAACGACTCAGGGCTTATTCCTAGCTCTGCACTCGGGAATTACTTCAGGTGGTGCTCGGGGAACAATATGGGGTGCTGGGGGCCCAAGCTGGGTCAGCTGAGTACAAGGCCAGCACCCTGCCTACTGAGCTCGAGATTTTTATCATCCACAGTGCGGTCATGGCAAGAGTATGTTCAGTGGCTTGTGATGTAAGGGAGAGGGGAGGGGAGGATCTTTCAGGGACAAGAGAGTTCAAGTCACGTGCCCAGGGGTGGCCAACATGAGGCTCCCCTGGCACTTCCAGGGGATGCTGGTTCTCTTCGTTCTGAGCTGCACTGTATTCCTTGCTCTTAGCTCTCCTAGTAATGGTAGAGTTGGGGTCACCCAGAACATAGTTTATCTGCACTGGAATAGAGGCTCAGACCCCGGCCAGCCTCTCCCCTCGCCGTCCTCCTCCCCTCACCCTGTCACTGGGACAGATCAGGGATGCAGAGGGGCCGAGCTAACATGTCCAGGAACTGCAGGTCCTTCCAGAGGTGCTGGGGAAGGCAGATCAAGTCACACTGCTGTGTTGGCTGCGCTGAGCTCCACTCTGCCCTCCCTGGAGGCAAGGTGCTGCAGGCTGCCTGGCCCAGAAACAGAGCTCGGCCCTCCAGAAACTCTGATCATAGGAATTTCCGTCACACATGGCAGGCACACGAAGGGCCGGATGAGAACCCTGGACACTGCTGATGCTTCAGATCCCTGGGGTGGAAGTTCACCTCCGACCGAGTACTGTTAGGAAGAAGTTTGTTCTGACTTTGCAGTGTGTTTAAATAATGACCTCTAAATCACCACCACCACCAACCACCACCATCATCACCGTCGTCACCACCATTAGCACCATCACCATTATTACCACCACCACCACCACCACCATCACATCATCACCATCACCACAATCACCAACACCGCCACCACCACTACCACCATCACATCACCATTATCACCACCACCATCACCATTATCACCACCATCACCACCACCACCACCACCATCATGACCACCACTACCACCATCACCACTACCACCATCACCACCACCACCACCACCATCACCATCATCACCATCACCATCATCACCACCATCATGACCACCATGACCACCATCACCACCACCACCACCACCATCATCACCACCATCATCACCACCATCATGACCACCACTACCACCATCACCACTACCACCATCACCACCACCACCACCATCACCATCATCACCACCTCATGACCACCATGACCACCATCACCACCACCACCACCACCATCATCACCACCATCATCACCACCATCATGACCACCACTACCACCATCACCACTACCACCATCACCACCACCACCACCATCACCATCATCACCACCTCATGACCACCATCACCACCATCACCACCACTACCATCACCATCATCACCACCATCATGACCACCATCACCACCATCACCACTACCACCATCACCACTACCACCATCACCACCATCATCATCACTATCATCACCACCATCACTACTGCCACCATCAGCAGTATCACCATCACCACCATCACCACTACCACCATTGCCACCAGTGTCTCCACCACCACCACCATCACCACCATCACCACTGCCACCATCACCACCACCACCATCACCATCATCACCATCACCACTGTTACCACATCACCATTACAACTACCACCACCACCAATGTCCGTGCCCACCACCACCATCATCACCACCATTGATTGTCACCACCATGTTGCAGATTTCTCTCAGTTTCCAGAGGTTTTTCTTACACTGAAAGTTCTCAGGACGTCCCCAAAGACTATTCTAGGGTGGAGACAGGGTTTGTTCTGGTATTTGGGGGTGCTGGGGTCACAGAGGCAGTGTGCATCAGGAATGTGGGCAAATGAAGGGCTCCAATGCCAAGTTCCCCAGGCTCTTCCCAGTGACCCCTTTCCTCACCCTTGCCTCAGTGGGCCACCCTGTCCAGGCTCCTGGCCCAACTCTGTGGGCTCTGGGCCTGTCTTCACCTGTCTGTGAGCCCAGGCCAGCAGCACCACCTCCTGCCTTTGGGTCCCCCTCTTGGTGCCTGAACTACTCTCCCGGGCCTGACCATCCCTGCTGTGCCTGTGTCTCCATGGCGGGGCCCTCTTCAAGAACGTGTGCCTGGGCCCCTCCTGCAGGGCCAGCCCTGTGCTGCCTCGGGAGCAGGCCACGCTGGGTCTTCATTGTCCAGATTCACCTGTCTGCCTCACTACATACACTGTGAGCTGCCTGCTCACTTCCAAAGCCACGATGGAGAGGCTACATAGGACTTGCCCATCTGAGATAGGGTGTCGACTGGGGCTGTCCTCCCCGGAGCCTCCCTGCCCATGGTGAGGGCTTGGGGTTCAGGGCACCCCTCGGGTGGAGGGCAGCTGTTTCTGCTTTAATTAGGGCCTGGAAGCAGAGGCTGAAACAGAGCTGACTCTTCTAAGGAGGCGGAGGAGGTAATTACCGCAGTGAGAGGTGTGCTCCACTGCCAATTAGACCCCCTAATTGAAGCGCTCAGGCTGCACTGGGGGCGCAGGAGAGGGAGAGAGGGCTGGTGCCCCCACAGGGCTCCTGCCGTCACACCAGGATGGCCAGGCCCGGCCGCCCAGCCTTGTGGACGCCGTCCTGTGGCTCGGGGTACTCTAGGGGGTGCTAGGATCCAACAGGGGTCAGCCAGGCGCAAGGCACGTGCCTTCCGCACTGTGCAGCATCTCTGAAATTGTCTCCTGTAAGTAGAACCTGGGCGGTTTGGGGAGACAGAGCCACACCAGGTTGGGGAGAGAGACTGAAGCAGAAGCCCACCTGGATCACTGGGAGCAGGCAGTGCGTGGACAGTGCAGGAGGAAGGGCTGAGACCCACCAGTGACAGCCTCTGGGAGGTGGGAGGTGCCCTGTCCCCTGCTGTCCCATCCTTACCCAAAGTGGCTGCTCCAAGCTCTGTCCTGGTACAGCCATGGGGCGCGTCAGCCTGCCTACATGTTTCTTTCTCCACCTCCATTCTGTCTGCCGAGAACAGGAGCGTCTGGCTTCACACTGGGACCCAGAGGGGGTTGGGACCATAATGGCTCCACCGAGACTAGCTCCAAGCTGCCCTCAAATAGGGGTGGTAACCCAGCCTCGGGGAGAGGAGCCACACAAACCCCTTCCCTTGGCCCAGCATCACCAGGGTGCACCCCTAAGTCGGGAGAGGAGCTCATAGCATGGAGTGTGCCTGCAGGACATTTTGGAAAATGCAGATTTGGGGATTCAGTGCAGGATCCGGGTCGGTGAGGGGGGCAAGGGCAGGAACCTGAAGTTAGAATGGGTGTTGGGTTCAAGGGCCTGCTACTGAGAGCACTGTGGAGAGAGTCAGGATCAGAGATAACCAGCAGGACCCTGGTTCACTGGCTCAAACTTCCAGAACTTGCCAGCAATTCAGGCAAAGCAGCCAGTGCGGGCAGCAGAACCCTCTTTATTGCTATTGGTGGATCACATTTTAATGTAGTTTGGTTTATATTTTGTAGGTGCCTAACTAGGCAGTGGGACCCACCAGGGCTAAGTCCAAGGGTGCTCGGGGGAGCAGGCAGTGCTGGGGGCCCCGCCACCATCTCCTGGGCCTGGCTTGTGCTGACCCCTGGGCTCTTCAGCCCCATGCAGCATCTGGTTTTAGTTTTTTGTCTTGTCGAGAGGCTATTGCTGGAGCAGGGCTCAGAGGCTGCTCAGGTGGTGCTCGGGGATGGGCCAGGGACCGGGACCAGACGTGGGGCTCCCACATACAAACCCTGCACTCCGTTCTGACAGCCCCCTGTCCAATTATAGCATTTTAAAATAAGGCATACACCTTGTTCCAGGGTTCTGTACCTCATTCTGGGGTTCTGCACCTCTTTCAGGGGTCTGTGTGTCTCCAGGATGTCTGTACTTCCTTCCTAGACTGTGAGCACAGTGGGAGGATGTGGGAGTTCCTTGGAGCTGGCAGAAAGTTCTGGAAGGTGTCTGCCTTCAGGGCACTGCTGCTGCTGACATTTCATGGAACCCTAAGGGCATCTGTCTTCAGATGGATGGATGGATGAGTGGATGAATGGATAGGTGGGTGGGTGAATAGATGGATGGGGATGGGTGGAGGGATGGGTGAATGGATGGATGGGTGGATGAGTGGTTAAATGGATGGGTGAGTGAATGGATAATAGATGGATATGGGAAAGGGGAAAATATATAGGCATGGAGATCCAAGAATACTTTCTTTTGAACCTCCACATATTCTTGAAATCCTGAAACCAGAGCCTGGCACTAAAGTTACAAGTGAAAGTGATCGAACCACTGGGATCCAGTTGTGGGGAAGAATATTACAGTAGGAGGATGGAGTTTCTGAGAGAGGTCACTTCACATAGGTGCCCACTGTTCCCACTGGGGGCCAATAAGGCCAGGGAAGGGGATGGAGTGGGTGGCACCTGTCCAGGCCAGCTCCCACCTTCTAGAAATCACTTCTCCAACTTCCCTGTGTCTGCCGATGGCTGCGGGGCTTGTTCTGGAAAGGTGCCATCTCCAGAGCCCCTGTCAGGAGCACCGTGGGCTGAAGCGACCCTCAGAATCTGACTTTCAACTAATCTACCAGGGGTCATGCTACAGACGTCTCATTCTCTGGGAAATAGCATCAACGTGTGCTCAGATGTTTCGGGGTTGGGGTAGGACGGGTGGTGGTGGTGGTGGAGGGGATGTGTCTCCCTAGACCACATGCCCCACCCTTCGAGCCCTGGTTCATCCAAGGAGGGGGTGCAGGGGCCCAGACGTGGGGGTCAGAGCCCCAGGCCAAGTCTGGGGACTCATCAGAGCTGATGCTGTCCTTTGGACCCGTGAAGGAGTCACAGCCCGAGACTTACCCCCATCAGCCCCACCAGCTTCTCTGCCGAAGGAATCCCACGTTCCCCTGCCTCGTTCTACCCTCCAGTATCTTCAGAGACCCTTGAGCATGCATGAAGGCTCTGAATTCTGGGGAATTTCTCTCGGGGTGAATGGGAATGTGGCATCTGATGCATGTTTGACCGAGTCCTGAGCCTGCGAATCCTGCACACAGGAGGCCGGGAGGTCGCCCTGCTGAGCGCAGAGGCCCAGGGCCGGCCTGTGCTCCCGCCACAGAGCACCCGGGCCATGCCGGCCACCAGCCCACACACTGCAGGCCTGTCTAGACACTTCTTCTGGATTCCCCATGAAAGAGATGCAGAGACGGGGCTTTTTTTTCATCTCTGGAAGTGAATGGACACATCAACTCGTAAAAAGACAGCACAGGGGCCGGGAAGAACCCACTGTGTGTGTGTACATAAAAACCAGATATAAATAAACAGGAGGCCAGACAGCAGGGGAAGAGGAAGCAGAGGGAAGGACACAGTCTGACCTTCCCCAGGGCGTGGCTGGGCAGCGAGGTGCGGACGTAGAGAGCTGGGAGTCTCCAGACTAAGACCTGAGGGGTTCGAGCCCCCCACGACCCTCCTGGGGCTCGGGGCTGTTCACCCTGAGCTCTGGAGTGGGAGCCCCGAGGCGGGCAGACCCAGGCCTGAGGAAGTGTGGCACCTGCTCGCTGGGTGCCCTTCTGAGAAAACAGACGTCTCCCAGACCACCTAGAGGGGTGGGTCCCAGTTTTTAATGAATAGAGAGTTGGTGGCAGTTCTTGGCACTCGTTGTTTTCTGCACGATGCAAGTCAATGAGTGGAGCTGGCTGGCCAGTCCAGGAGGAGCGTGGGGACCCGCCCGGGGACAGATAATTGCTGGGTGGCCCAGATGAGCACCTTGGCGTGCTCTGAAGGCCACTCCTGACTCCCGCGCGTCTGAGGCAGCCACGCACAGGCACGCTCTGTTCCAGCACTCTGCATGTCCTTGGCTTTCCACGCACAGACGTGCACTCCGTGTCTTGTTTAACTAACGGCACTCCCACCTCAGGGCTGTGGCAGAGGAGACCTCGGGGATCTCGTGTGTGCTTTTGGTCTTAGGTTCTTAGTGCCCCTCTTACCTCTTGCCGGCAATTCCTTTGCTCTGAAGCCATGGAGGTGGCAGTGGAGGGGAGACAGGGTGGGTGCTACTGAGATGTGAAGAGGCGAGGGCCGAGTGCCCGCACACTGGCGTCCAGTCTGGACTCGTCAAAGAGATGCGTGAGAAAGGCTCCTCCCCCGTTCCCTCTGCTATTCCCCGGCTGCTGCCTCAAGCTCGGCGCCCTCCTCCCTGCATCTGAGCAAGCGTCTCCCGGTGTCTGGAACGATGCCCGAGCTTCTGACTCTCAGCACAGGCCGCGGAGGCTGCAGGAGAGGCCGTGACCCCAGCATCCTCACAGGCTGCCCCAGCCAGGGCAGAGACAACTGTCCCCCACTCCGGGAAAGCTGTGTCCTGACAAGGAGGAGGGTTTCCTGAGACCATCCCCACCAGCACAGGAGGCACCCTCCAACCCCAAAATCAAACAGGCAACAAATAATTTTACCATTATCAGGTAATCCGTGTTAATTGCTCAGTTTATATACTCGAATGACATACCATTAGAGACTGTGTATGCATTGTAACTAGAGCATTAATAAATTTAAAATGTGCCTATTAGGATGACAGCTTTGGAGGTGCAAAGGAATAACAGTTATCACTTGGCAGAAACTGCTCTCACCCCATCTGCCGAGACTTTGCATACATTTTCAGCTTCCTGAGCAATGATTAGGCCTGTCAGAACCTCTTTAACCTTCTAACTGCTGGTCCCTACTGGCCGTAATTAGAGACTAATGAATTCAGAAGATGCAGGCCGTGAGGAAAACTGCCTTGACAGTTTGTGTACAAATTAAGCCCCAATTACTCGATGCATCTTTCGCATCTCAGATACAAGTCTCTGTTATTATTTTTGAATATGGTCATTTTCGCAGGAACGAAGAACTTGGCTAATGTATTTTGTCATTTTTATGGCTCATCATAAAGAAAAAACATACTGGGAGGGTCATGAATATGTGAAATAAACTACGGCAGATTATAAAAAGAAAATTAATTTTCCTCTTGGGAGTATCCCGCCACCTTTTTTCTCTCCCCGCCCCCCCCTGGATCTACTTACTCATCTGCTTCTGGGGCTCCCCCGCTCTGCCCGCGGCCCTGGCTGGAGGCTCTGTGTGGGAGCACTCGCAGAGGGGGCTCAGGCACAGGGACATGCGTTCCTGCCTTTCCTCGACCCTCCACACTCCTCAGCTCTGAAGGCTTAGCACTCATCTCCAGACTCCTGAAACGGGCTACAACGGGTCCCGTATGGCAGTTCAAACATTATTCATGGCAGGAACTAGGGGCACCAGGGAGCAGCCTGGTCTGGGTTCTAGAAAGCCAGCGAGGGGCCAGGCATTGTGGCACCATGGTCAGACAGAGGGCCCAGCTCCTGACCTGGAGTTGTGACTTCCCGGGGGATTGGTTCAACTATCAGTCAGTCCGTCTATCTGTGTGTCTGTGTCTGTCTGTGTGTCTGTCTGTCTCTATGTCTGTCTGTCTGTATGTCTAGCTGGCTGTGGCTCTTGATGCTCTGGGCAGCTCAGTGACTCCTCCTCTGGGCAGGGCCACTATTGCTGACCTCCTGCCTGCCAGGGGAACGCTGCAGAAGTGGGTGCTTTCCGTCTTCACCTCCCCAGCTCGAAGCTCTTCCTTATTCCCAGGGAAATGCCATTAGGGCACAGTTTATTCCCAAAGAGCCCCTAAAAAATGCAGCCTTGGGTGAGTTTGTCCTGTTTTTATTTTGGGGGGGGCGCATTATCACCTTAGAGCCAAAGAACCCCAACTTTGAAGAAAAGTTGGCTCCATGGATGTGAAGTCCGTTGGGAGCCCCAATCAAACATGGGATCTACTGTTTCCTGAGGCGTGGTCTGTCCTTATACAAGGCTGGGCTGGACCTTACCTCAGGGGTCAAAGGGTGTTGCCAGGTGTGGCAGGTTAGGGGCCTGGGTAAGTCTGGGAGAAGTTCAAGGTGAGACCTTGATGTTGGGGGGGGGTGTCCTCACAGCAGTGGGGAGACTCAAGAGCAAAAGCACTGCAGAGAGAACAATGAGGGAGCCATGCATGCATGTGGAGGGGGTGCCGGGAGAGACGCTCCAGAAACTGGGCAAGGGCTGCAGCTCCCCTCCCCCGCCCCACCTCCCAGTCTCCCGACTCTGGGAAGATCCTTCCCAGACCCAATCACTCGGAGCTGGTTGGTAGATGTACTTCAGAGGCACCGAGTTTTCAGGTCTTATCACCACGGCCCGATATTGGGACGAGTGTCCCTCCCACCAGAAGAGGTGGGGCCACTCCCATCACCCCCTCAGTGAGAACCAGCCTTGTAACAAGGGCGCTCTGGTGAGTGATTTTGCTTGGTCTTCTCAGTGGTTGGGTACATGGTGGATGGTGGGTGGACAGAGGGCCCTATGCAGGTCCCAGCTGAGTCTGAGTGTGACTGAGGGTTTTGATGGCTTTGCCCCATTCTCTCTCTGATGTCTCTCCGCAGTCGCTGCCACAGCAGCTGCCACGTGCACCAACATGCCTGCTCTGTGTGCTTGAACTCAACCTGTTCCCTCAGTTCTCAGCCTGGTGCCCCGGCGCCTGCAGCAGTGTGTCTGGGCCACAGAAACGCTGAGGGTGGCCCCACACCGGAGCAGCACGGAGTTTCAGCTGGACCTGGCCGCTGTGTCGGCCTTCCTGGGCGTGGGGCTGCCTGACTCAGCACCTCAGCTTTGGAAGAGGAGCCTCGGTCCCGCCTGCTCTTCCCAGAACCCCTGACACTGGGGACTCAGCCCAGCTCACCACCTGGGGCCTCAGCACCCCCAGACCCAGGCTCAGGGTACAGCTGCAGGGAAGAGTCCCGAATCCTGGCAGGGCAGTTTCTCGCGGGAGCCAACCCCGAGTCCACCCTTGGCTCGTCTCCTGCACATGGCGGATTGGCACATTGTGGCTGGCACTGTTCAGGGCTCTTGCCCTCATGGTGTTTCTGAGCCTCAGACCCATCCCCTCCAGACCGCGCTGAGCAGTGGTGACTCCGTCCCCGCACCTCCGAGGAAGGCATCGCCACCGCACGTCTGGTGGCTCCAGAGAAGGACCGAGACAGGCAGCCTCGAGCCACAGCATGGCTGGTTCCGGGCAGGTCCCAGAGTGTAGCTTCCAAAGCAGAGAGTGCTGCTGGGCATCCCGCCCATGGTGCTGACTGCCCCAGGGGCCCCAGCTGCTCACGTCCCTTCCCGGTGCCTCAGTCCCCCGCCTCCAGGGCAGGGGAGTCGTCATGAGCTTGCGTCAGTCCCTCGCTCAAGCTTGCTTTGTGACTCTTGCCAGCTTCGGCCAGAGGCCCTGCATCCTGACCTACCCCAGACCACAGGGCGATTGTGGGCACAAAGCTGGATGGAACGAGTCAGCATTGATCTTGATTGACTCGGAAAACATGTCCATGGCTCAGGACTGAAGGATCCTGGGGGCTGCATAGTACTGACTCTGTGGGCGTCGCACCTGTTGTCAGGGTTGGGATGGGGTGTCCGGCAAGTTCTGTTGAGAGCCCTGCACGGCCTTCACATCCACGCACCCCAAGAGAGCCCTTCCAGTGACTTGTGGACGCTTCTAATCAGGTCAACCAGTGCGAATAATGTGCATTTATTCTGTAGGTCACCAGCGTGCAGTGGCCTCACCAAAGGACATGTCCATCATTTCCTCATAGTACTTGGGACACAAACTCAAAAAGCAGTTCAGCTTTAGTGCTGCAGTGGCAATGACAGTGTTTGTCCTGGAGACTTACCACTTTTTTTTTTTATTAGTTAATCACTGAGGTACAGTTACAGACTTATGAACTTTCATGCTTGCATTTCAGTCATACAGTGATCGAGTGCTCATCCCTCCACCAGTGCCCATTCTCTACCACCAATGGTCCCAGCATCCCTCCCACCACCCCCACCTCATCCTCCCCCCACCCCACCCCGCCTCTGCGGCAGGGCATTCCCTTTTGTTCTCTCTCCTTTTGGATGTTGTGGTTTGCAGTAGAGGTATTAAGTGGCCATCATGTTCAGTCCATAGTCTACTTTCAGCACACATCTCCCATCCCAAATGGACCCTCCTTGTACCTTTTACTTGGTGGTCCCTTCTCTATCTGAGCTGCCTTTTCCCCCAGCATGCAAGGCTGGCTTCTAAGCTGTGGAGTAATCCTCCTGGTGCTTATCTCTATATTCCACAAATGAGTGCAATCTTTTTATATCTATCCTCTCTTTCTGACTCATTTCACTTAACATGATACTTTCCATGTTGATCCACCTATATGCAAATTTCACCACTTCATCTTTTCTAACAGCTGCATAGTATTCCATTGTGTAGATGTACCAAAGTTTCTTTAACCACTTATTTTACTTTAGCAGTGTGTTGGGTTAGTGAGATCTCAAGATGGAGAGAATGGGGGAGTGGGGGGTGGGGATGAGATGAGGCATCAGAATTTCAGTTTCAAATCCAGCATCCCATTTAGCAGCTAGAAGTGTGTCGTGCACGTGTGCATAAACACACACACACATATACACACACGCACACATACACACACCAGGAGGTGTTGGTTGAGCTAAGAGACATTTTCAGCATGGCATAATGGTGTTTCCCAACAGCTTTTAGGAACCACTTCATCTTGGCTAAGTTCCTTAAAACACCCCTGCTCAGAAGGCCCACTGGACCAGCATGAAAGCAGAAGGTTCTGGAAGTTCTTTCTGTGTAGAACAGCAGACCAAAGACCTGCAGAACTTTGATTTCTCTGGGAAAGCTGTCAGGGCCCACGAATGGGTCTGGGAAAGTACTGGCCATTGGGGTTTTCAGAGAAAAGCACTGGGCTTTTCCCAGCTAAAGTTGAATAACTTGGTTAAATCATTTTAAGTATGATAATAGAAGGCGTGAGATAGTTAAGTTTAATGCCCAAGTGACATTTCATCTGCCAATGAACTACATTATGCATGAGAAAGATTTTCTCTTTTCTTTTAAGTCTGTAGTCTACTTTTTGATATTTGTGCCATCTCTGGTAGTGCTCAGGGCTTACTCCTGGCACTGTGCTCAGGGATCACTCCTGGTGGGGCTCAGGGGACCATATGGGGTGCCAGGGATCAAACTCTGGTCTGCCACCTGCAAGGCAAGTGCCTTAGCCTGGGCAGTTCTATCTTTCCATAATAAAATTATTTTTAATGAGGTAACATTGGTTTATCAGGGTGTAAATGTTTCTGTGTTTCAGGGGTGCCATGTTACCACAACATATCACCAAGGGGCCCCATTACCATGATACTTATCACCAAGGGGCCCCATTGCCCACCACAGTCTACTGGACCCTTCCCCCTGCCCGGCCCACCTGCTCAGTGGTCTCTAGCTCTGTGGCCACAGCCAAGGACTTGTGTACCCTGGATACTGCCTGCACTTTGGCGTTGTTGCTCGGATGCCATGAGTGAGGCCATCTTGAGTGTGCCCTTCCACTGACTTGCTGACCCATCACGATGGCCTCCAGGTTTACTCTGGGCACAAAAGGCAAGATGCCGTCTCTTCAGACCACTGTGCACTGAGATCAGGTGGCCATCCCCGGGGCACCCACACTCGGGCTCCTGCTGGGCGTGGCTGTGCCGCGGTAGGTGGGTGCATCAGCTGGTGAGTGGCTTCACGCTGACTCCCCAGGCCTGGGCTGGCTATATCACATGGTAGTTCTATTTTTAAGTTTTTCTCTTTTATTTCCCTCCCATACTCTTAAATACTGTTTTTTTTTTTTATGGCTTCTTGACAGGAGAAAAGACTCTTTAAAAACTATGACCCAATGTCAGATGGAGAACAAACTAGTCTCTTAAACTAATGGCTGTTGTGGAGGACCCTTTAGCAATATCCAACTAGAATAAAAAAAAAATAGAGAGGAAAAAGAACTTTGCAATAAACGACCTTCATGGGAAAAGACTATTCATGTTAATTAGTAGCTCTTTTCAAATACGATTCATATATGCATTAGGCCATGCCAGGCGGAACAATGCCTGTTTTCCAGTGAACATCAAGATAAGTCTCAAGTATGGTTATCAAAATTTTAGAAAACTCTAGCTAGGGTTGTTTTTCTATTTTTTTCCCCCACAAGATTGTGGCTTGCTGCTCCTGGAGCACTGCACAATACTATCTCTCCTAATGGCTTTTAGCTTTTGCCACTGCCAACTTTTATATTTAAAATCCATACAATTATGGACTATTTATGAGCATTATGAGGCTTTTCTTTTTTTTTGCACAGATTCTTACTGATTCAAGTCCGCTTTTATCCTTAGCGAATCAAATGCATTTTGCTTACAAGACTGGCTTCATTCTCACATATGCCACTTTATTCTTGTTATTAGTATTCCTTATTATGCATATTTAATTTAAGAATGCATTTTCTCCATTAAAAAATTAGAATGTGCTGAAAGACCGACGAGAAGGTGATTATTCGTTTTAGTTTGCTCTGTTAACTATCTCAGGCCTGAGACGCTCTCCCCAAGTCACGGGCAAGACACACAAATGCTCAAAAGCAAAAACACAATTTGTTTTTCATTTCAAACTGGTTCAATGGCATGACTTTTCACTGGCTTGTGGCACATGCATTGAATTGGCCTCAAGTTCAAGAAGAGAATGACTTGGAGGGGTTATATAGCCAGAGAAAGGGAACACGCTTGGCTTCAGAGAGCCCCTCCAGCAAACACCCACCAAGGATGGCCTCTTCTATGTGGGTCCAGCAAATGCAGGTTGAAAAAGCAGCAAGTTTGAAGTCAGGCACACACTGACCCCTCTCCCCAGCCCCTCTCCCCCCGCCTGAAACAGAAAAATCAGTGGACCACCCCCCCAGCACTTGTCCTTACATTCGACTCCTTCCTCCAATAGCAGAAACACGGGGCTGGTGAGAAGTAAGGGCCCTAGAGCCACGGGGCCAGCTGGCACCCCTCGCCTTGTGGTCGGGGTCCTCTGGGGTGGCCGACAGCAGGGGTTACTGTGGACTATTTGAGGGTAGATGAGAGGCCGGGCTGGTGTCCATTCTGTAGGGGCCTGGGAAGCTCTGTGGAGCGGAGGTCAGCTGAGCTCCTGGGTGGTCAGTTCTGCCTCCTGACGGGCATCCCCAAAAGGAGGCTGCGTCTGCCTCTGGGGGACAGAGGCAGGATTTGGCTAACCCTCACTGGGGGTTCATTTCACCTACAGTCCCGGTCCGCAGAACCTACCCAGAGCTCCCCATGGCATGGCCTTGGTACCAGACTAGTGGGAGCAGAGGTGCCTGATTAGGCCTTTCAGACACAAGACAAAGGGGTTCGCTCAGCCAGAGAAGACCGGGCGGGTGGCATGTTGGTGGGCTTGCTTCAAGAGCATGGAGGCCCACACCAGAAGACCATCACTGTCCATGTGTGCCACATACATACAAATCCCATCCTGAATGTGTGCATTGAACATTTGTGAGGTTGACGGGGATCTGGGTGGATAGTGCTCAGGGGTCCTCTGTGGACAGGGGAGAGGAGAGGCTAAAAAGCGGGGGCCTCGGGAAGTTCTGTTCTGTCCGGGATGGACACCCCACTCGACTCCCACCTCAGATGGTTACATCCCCGAGCTTCTCTGGTTGACAGCCACAGGGCAAGCCATCCTCCTCCGCCAGCCCACCCAGGGGCTCACAGAGGCCAGTGATGTCTGTGGAACATCCAAGGCCAGGAGAGACAGCTACAGGCGCTCAAGTCCAATTTCCCTTGTGCTCCTGTTGAAGAATCTGCCTGCTCTTGCACTTCTAAGCAGTTTTCTTGTTGATTTCAGAGAGACATTTGACTCGGATGGAAGTAATAAATTTCTTTACCAGATTATGGCCGTTTTTGTTTTGTTTTTGTCATGGTGGGATAGGGTGTCATTCCCTGCAGATGCGCAGGGATTACTCCTGGTTCTGCACTCAGGGATCGTGAAGCACTGGTGTGTGTGTGGTCTCTTAGTATCATATCTTCTTGGGCGGACAGACAAGAAAAAGATGCTTTCTTGGAAGCCTCAGAGGTCCTGGGTCTCCCACTGCATCTCTGGTTGACCCAAACCCTCTGTTTTGGCTCTGACTGCCACCCCTCCCACCCCACCCCACACACATGCCTCCGAGGGCTCCAGTGTGTGATCTAGGCAGCCTCCAAATCTCAGCGTGGTCCAGGCAGGCAGGATGCTCCCTGACAGTGGGTGAGGGCACTGGGAGCAGTTGCTCCTCCATCGCCACGCCTCCTGTTTCTCTTGCCACTGAGGGCCAGTTCCAGCACTTCCTCAGCCTTGCTTATTTTGGAGGAAGCTTAGTGGCTCCTCACATTACATCATGCACACAGTGTGCCCGGCATGTGCCACCGGTGGCTTATACCTGAATGCAACTGGTACAATTCGATGACTGAATAACAGGACCAGCGTCCCTGAGCTCGAAGGGACACACTTTCCTTTCACCATTGCCCTCTTGGTCCCTGCCGACTCTTTCCCCTTGGGTGACTGCAGTTCCGCCTGGAAGGTGTTTCTCTAGGAGGTACATGGATGCCCTGTGGGGCCTAAGGCCGGCCAAGCCCCTGTCCCAGGCCTTGTCTGTTGATGAATTTTCTTCACATACTGAGTTGCCCGGGCTGGAGCAATAGTACAGCGGTAGGGCATTCGCCTTTCACGAGGCTGACCTGTGTTCGATTCCTCCGCCCCTCTCGGAGAGCCCGGCAAGCTACCGAGAGTATCGAGCCTGCACGGCAGAGCCTGGCAAGCTACCCATACGTATTTGATATGCCAAAAACAGTAACAACAAGTCTCACAATGAGAGACGTTACTGGTGCCTGCTCAAACAAATTGATGAGCAATGTGATGACAGTGACAGTGACAGTGACTGAGTTGCCCTCTTTGAGCAAATAAGTTTTCTTCTTTCTTGACTGAGCAGCACTGGGTACTCTCACCTGCACACCCAGGAATGATTCTGCCTTCCCCGCCCCACAGCTCTCTAGGTCTCCTCCCCCTCTGCTTCCCGTGCGGGTGGGCTCTGCTGAGCTCTCCCGCACCCACTGTCTGCACTCTCCACAGAGACAACACATGGAGGTGGCCTTGGAAGCTCTGGTGGGGCTTTGGCGCACACTCGTCGTGCCCATCAGAGACGGAGGAGCAGGCGCTGTTCTTGGTGACTCTCCGGGGCTGTGGGATTCCTGCCCCCGCCCCTTGGTTGGCAGCTGTGTCCGTTGCCCCCACCCAGTCCAGTGCTTCTCCACTCTCCAGTCCTGTCTTCGTGGGGGGCAGGGGGTGTTGGGCCACACTCAGTAGTGCTTGGGGGTGTCTCCCGACTCTGTGCTCAGGGCATGACTGCTGAGTCCCCAGAGATGGGGTGGGGTATGGGCAGAGGATCTCCATTCTCTGTCCCACTAAACCCAGTTCTCAGTCACAAAGTCCCCCACACAGTCAGCATCTTAATCCTTGCTCTGTATCTCTGGCTAATGGCTATTTTATAACCAAAAACATTACTGACACTGAATCTTTCTCTTTCCTGATGTTTTTGGTTTGGTTTTGGCATCACACCTGCTTGTACCCAGGGCTTACTCCTGGCTCTGCACTCAGGGATCACTCCTGGTGGCTCAGGGGACCATGTAGGATGCTATGTACTATCTCTCTGGGCCCTGAATATTTTTTTTTTAATTTATTCTTTTATTGAATCACCATGTGGAAAGTTACAAAGCTTTCAGGTTTAAGTCTCAGTTATACAATGCTCGAACACCCATCCCTTCACCAGTGCATATATTCCACCACCAAGAATCACAGTATACCTCCTCCCTCCCCCCACCTCCCCAGCCCCCCACCCCGCCTGTGATAAAACTGATAAATTTCACTTTACTTTCACTTTACTTTGATTACATTCAATATTTCAACAAAAGAAAATCTCACTATTATTATTTGGAGTTTCTCCCCCCTAAAGTCGGACCTGCTGAAAAGGAAGCATTTGATACTTTGTTTTCCATTGCTGAGAATGAAGAGATATGAGGTCAAGCAACCACACTAGCAGCCGCGTGGTTTGGGAATTCTGTATTTTAGTATTTTAGTAACTAAGTCCAGAGAACTATCTGCCAGAAATTGCATCATTGCAAGTTTTTACCTTTCAGCTACTTTATATTCCACATGTGAGTGCAACCTTTCTATGTCTGTCTCTTTCCTTCTGACTCATTTCACTCAACATGACATTCTCCATGTTGATCCACTTATATGCAAATTTCATGACTTCATGTTTTCTGACAGCTACATAGTATTCCATTGTGTAGATGTACCAGAGTTTCTTTAACCAGTTGGCATTCCCACCAGCAGTGAAGGAGAGTCCCTTTCTCCCCACATCCACGCCAACACCAGTCGCTTTTGATTTTGGGGATGTGGGCCAGTCTTTGTGGTGTGAGATGATATCTCATTGTTGTTTTGATCTGCATCTCCCTGATGATTAGTGATGTGGAACATTTTCTCATGTGCCTTTGAGCCATTCGGATTTCTTCTTTGGGAAAGTTTCTGTTCATTTCATCACCCCATTTTTTGATCAGGTTGGCAGTTTTTCTCTTGTGGAGTTCAACCAGTGCATTGTATATCCTTGGTATCAACCCTTTATCAGATGGGTACTGCGTAAATATCCTTTCCCATCCTGTAGATTGTCTTTGTATTTTGGTCACTGTTTGAATCTTTTTCTTACCATCATTTCCCAGTTCGAACGATTTACTTGCTTTTCTGCACTTGGTTTTGCATTGATTGACTACTATCACTTGGTGTAGATAAAATTGGGACATTTAAAATCATAAACAAAATGGACAAATCTCAAAATATACCAGCCAGTTAAGAAAAGAACAAACTCAAATTCATTTATAAATAAAAGGGGATATAATAATACCATAGAAAAACAATGGATCATAGAGACTATGGATAAATTGAATAACCTTGAAGAAATAGGTGAATAGAGATATACAACTTTCAGAGACTGATTCATTAAAGAAATATTAAATCAGAACACACTAATTACGAGTCAGGATATTAATTTGGTCATCACAAACCTCTAACAAAGGGAAAGCCAGGGCAGATTATTTCTCTAGTGAATCCTACCAAACATTTAAAGAAGAATGAATGCTAGTCCTTCTCAAATGTCTCCCAAGACAAAAAACTGGGAAGCATTTCCAAATCTATTCCATGATGCTAGGAATTCCCAGGCCATCAAAACTAGATAAAGGATACTGCATGAGAAAAACTCCAAGATAATATTCCTGATGTATGAAGATGGGAACTTTCTCAGGATGGTGTTAGCAAGCTGGGGAGGGACCATGGAGTAGGACCAAGGGGAACTTGGGGTTCAGAGCCAAAGTAGAACAGGGAGGGTGTTTTGCCTTACACGTGGCTGACCCATTTTCAATCCCCAGCATCCCAATTGGTCCCCCAGGTCTGCCAGGAATGATCCCTGAGCACCACCAAGTGTGGTGTCCCCAAAACAAACAAAACATAGAAAGTGGGGAGGTAGGTGAGGTGAGGAGCGCTCCCTGGAGCAGATCAATAAATGTGAAATAGTGTACCAATAGAATACAGTCTTCTCAATATGCATGCAAGAGCATTGAACAAAATTAATGCCCACTCCTAATTAAAACTCTCAATGAAATGTGTGTGAAAGAGCTACTATACAGTGGCAGGACGGGCCCAAAGTGGACATCAAGTTCACTGTGAAGGCTGAGAAGTTTCCCCCTCAGACACGAGCACAAGACGTCCATGCTCACAACCTGTCCAGCACCGACTGAGGGGGACAGCCAGTGGAATCAGGCAAGAAAAAGAAAACCTGTAATTTAGAAAGGACGATGCAAAAGTATGTTTGTGTATGATGTGGTTTTATCTTTCCTCCAAGTGTTAAAAGCAGAAGTTTAAGTAGGCCTGTTTCTTTTTCTTAAACGAGACCTATTTCTGTAGTGCTTAAACACAACAAAAATAAGGCAGAGTCCAGCATCCAGGCAACCGACTCTGCTATCAGCAGCGCTCTTCAGGAAGACAGATTTCCTTACCCTTCCCTGCATGATACTTCTGTCGCCCTGAAAGGCTGTTCCGCCTTTCTATTATTAGGGAGATGCAAATCAAAGCAGCGGGATTGGCCCTCGTGCCCATGAGATGGTCATAAGACAGAGAAGAGCTGGAAGACACAGAAGTGCCGGAGATAGTGAGGGAGGGGATGGCTGCACACCCTGGTCTGGGGCTGTGACTTGGTGCCACCTCGTTGGGAATTCTGCCCATGGAGATGCAAAAAGCCCATGGCAGAGGGTCCTGGAGCCCAGCCGGCTGCTTGGGCTCTCTCCTACAAAGCTCACCAAGGTGCTAGCTTGGAGAGGGGATTTTTCAGGGAAGGAGGATGTGGGGTGTGGGGAGGGGTGGGGGTGGGAGGTGGGAGAACCACTGACAGATGCCCAAGAACATAGCACCCCTCTCAGCTCTCAGCACCTGGCACAGCCTATATGAACTGAGGCCTTGCGCTCAGTGAAACATCATGGAGGTAAAGAAAACACCATAGGGTTTTCCTCATGTGGCAAGAAGCCGACGAGCAAACACGTCAAAGCCCAGTGCTAGCCACCTCAGAGGAAATGATGGGAAGGAAAAGAGGGTTCCAGAGAGGTGGATGCTGGGTTGGTGGCTGTCAGGGTGTGTGTGACATGGCTAGCCCCTCGTCCCCGGGCTGTTACAGAGCCATGAGGCCCGAGTCTAAACTCTCTCTGTCCATGCCTGACTAAAGGGCACCTCGCTCCCATGGCCGTCCCGGAGCAAGGCCTGGGGGCCCCAGCCCTCCACAGAGCATGGAGAGACTGGGGGGCTGGGGAGGGGTGACCCCTTCTTGGGGGTCAGAGCAGAGCCTGGGCCTGTGGCCCTGTGGCCATGTGGATGGAATGCCGCGGGCAGTGTGGAGAGCCTGGCGTGAGCCCGGTGGGCACAGCCACAGGGTGTCCTCCCCATTCCCCCCTTCTTGCCCGGGGTCCCCTGGAGGCCAGAGGGTTGCGGTGCTGCCTCGTGGGGCCACAGCAGACGTAGCCTGACCGTGGCACAGGAGTTCTGGTGAGCTCGGGCACAGTGGGGACCCATCCCTGGGGCGTGCAGAGCCTGGCTCGCAGGGAGCTCGGCGGGACGTGGGAGTGTGGCGGGGTAGGAGCAGGGCCTGTGGGGACTCAGTTTCTGAGCACCCGTTCTGTGAAAGGCTGTCACCCATATGCGAGGTGCTCCGGGGCATGTGAGACCACGAAGAGAGGGTGTCCAGTGTCCCGGAGGCTGGCATGTCGTGGAAACAACCGCATGAGTGGGCCTGTGCCTCCTCCTTGTCCTCCAAGCCACCCTCCCCGTCCTCCCCCCCACCTGCTTGCGGTGGACAGCGCCTAACAGAGCCTGTGTGACTGGAGCGAGACCACACGCTCACGCCACCTGGCTCAGCCAAGGCTCTTGCCTTAACGACACGGCAGTTTCCTCGGCTGCTGAAGACATCTCAGAGCTTGGCATTGTCAGCCTGACCTGCCTCTGACCCAGACCCTCTGCCTCCCCCTCCTCCCTCCCTTTCCCCCGCCTCCTCCTCATCTCTCCTTCACCTCCTCTGTCTTTCCCTCTCTCCCATCTCTCCCATCTCTCCCCACCTCCCTCCTCCTCTCTCTTTCTCTCCTTCTCCATCTCTCCCATGCCTCCTCCGTCCCTCCCACTGTGTCCACGTCACCCCAGGTTAGAAGATCCTGGGCACCCCTTAGACACAAACACCCTTTTCTTGCTCAAAAACATCTCTGATTTTGCCTGTGGGGAAATGACTCATCCCTCAGGGGTCCCTTCTCTTTATTTTATTTATTTATTTATTTATTTATTTTATTGAATCACCGTGAAAAAAAATTCAAAGCTTTCAGATTTAAGTCTCAGTCATATAATGATTCAACCCTCATTCCTTCACCAGTGCACATGTTCCACCACCAAGAACCCCAATATACCCCCCTCCCACTCACCCCCCACCTGAGTGGCTAATGATCTTCACTTTATTCTCTCTATACTTTGAATACATTCAATATTTCATTAGAGAACTCACTATTATTATTTGGAATTTCCCCCCAACAATCAAACCTGCTGAAAAGGCATCATTTGATAATTTGTTTTCCATTGCTGAAAATGAAGACTCTATGAGCTCGCGTGGCCACAATAGCGGCCACGCGGTTTTGGATTTCTGACATTTTAGCTCAGTTCACAGTCTAGATGCATATCTGTAAGAAGCCGCTCTGGGTGCCAAAATGGGTTAGAAGACCTCTTGGATCATAGTCTTTGAGGAGCTGAGGGTCCGTTTCGCGCGCGGCAGCTCCGGATCTCATCTGGGTGGAGAGCGTGCCGGTAACGCCCAGGGGTCCCTTCTAGTGACTCTCCTGGACCCCAGAGTGGGTGCCCTGTCTCCCGGCCTCTGGGGGATTCTGCAGTCAGTGTGTTTGTGCCAGCTTCCTGGGCTTCAAGTTCCCTCAGCAGCGTCCCCTGTGCTGAGCTGCCCCCTCACTCCCCAGTGCAACTCTAGCCGCTTTCTGGGAGTCAGCTGGACCCTCGCCTTCATAGATGCTACGTCTGTCCCCGCATCCCTGCAAGCAGTGCTGGCACTTCCCCTGATGCCCCCAAAACAGATGAGTTGAGTTGAGCCCCAAGGAGTTTTCTTCGGGCTGTGGTGTTTCCTTACCGCAGGTCCTGAGACGTGTGGGAACACCCAAGCACCGCAGACACGGCCGTTCTCTGCCTGACCGGAGAGCAATAGCGTCGTTGCATTAATTTCTTGGCTTCCCCTGAGCCCTAGGAAAACCGCTCCCCTGGAGTGTGGCTCCAGGGCTCTGTGCAGGGAGGGTTGGGCGAACCACGGTGGAGCAGAGGCAGGCGAGGGGGGTCTTCTGTCCTCGGTTGATGCTGCTCACAAACCCTCCTGAATCACAGTCTCTCCCCACCAGCAGAGCTGCAGCCTGGCTGTCCTGAGACTCAACCCAGGGCTCAGCCCGCCTGCCGTTGCTCTCGCAGTCCCAGGCCCTAGGGGGGCACCAAACTAGCTGGCGGCAGCGCTCTCCGCCCCACGACAGGCGGGTGGCTTGTGTTCAGACGTCACCGCACACACACAGAGGGATGGTGCCGAGACGTTGCCCCCTACACACACAGATGAATGGTACTGAGACGTTCCCCGCACATTCTGCAGTGCTCGCAGACAACGCTGGCCCAGACGATGGGCTTTGTTTGTTTCTAAAACCCGGCTCCAAGGCTGGCAGTGGTGGAGTAGTGGCGGGCATAAATCTGGGCATGTGTGTTTTTAAGAAGCACCTCGTGGATTCTGATGGCAGAACTGTGTTGTGGTGTTTGGAGAGCCATGCTCAACTGTGCTCAGGGCTTGCTCCTGACTCTGTACTCAGGTGGGGTGCTCTGAGCGACGTACTCTGAACGTCTGAGGGGGTCTGGGGACCCTAGAAGTGCAGGGGATTGAACCCGGATTGGCTGTGTGTGAGGCGAGCACCTTTGGGCCAGACCGGCCAACTGTCTGTTTTTCAGGAAGTCCGCCCTCGGGGGCGCTGAGCTGCATGGGGGCGGCCCTCCTTGGCCAGCGCTGCAGCTCACTTCTTGCCTCTGTTCCCAGCTCCTGGTGTAATTAGATGCTAACAATGCTTCTGCTAAGTGACTGAGCACTGGGCAGGGGGAGGCGTCTTGGACTGCAGCTGTAACTCGAACCCACTAAAAAATCACTCTCAATGCCAAGCACCCTCTCAGGCCCCGGCCACGTGCCCTGGTGCTTTGCAGGGAGATTGCTCTCCGTCTTCCAGCTTCCGCCCAGCCTAGACAAACACAAATGTGGCTGATTCTCTGTGGATCGGAAATGCTGAAAAAACATCCAAGAGTGTCCAATGATGCGTGCCTCGCACGGCACACACACACTCATCTCTTTGCTTGGGACAGGCAGGGGAGAAAAATTCAACTCATCATGAGAAATGATGCAGATGGCAGCTTTGGCATCTCTGCCTGCGTCCATCAGAGATCGCTCACTGACATGCCTTTGTTTGCTCTGCAACCATTTCTCGGGGGCGTGCCCATGGACCACCTTTTAGGAGTCGGAGGGGAGCTGTGTCACCTGCCCTTGGGATTGGAGGGAGCCTGAGTCCCTTCCAATCCTCTCAGCATAGGGACGCTGTTTGCATTTCCTCCTACCTGCAAAGCACTCGTTTCTTGCAGCATCAGAAAACATTTGGTTATGTTATCTCGTGGGTTCAGGAGGGTGTGGAGCGTGCCAGACTCAAGAGGCATTGCCAAATGCCGTGCTCTGCATTATGTAGACAGCGCTCCGTGAAGCCGGGAGCTAACTAGGCACGGGGCTGATCTGCTTCAGAAGGGAGAGTCCCGCTGGTCATTTCGAAGTGAGGGAACACCCTTTGCCTTTCAAAATGGGCCCCGTGGGTGCCGGGGCGAGGCCAGTGGGCTCAGGTGACTCGCGTCCATGCTGACCTCTGCAGGACTGGGTGGTGATGCCCTTCAGCCCCCATAGAGGCATTAACAGGGTCTCAGATGCTCGGGAAATGTGGTACTGTGGAGAAGGAAGATGGCACCGCCCAGGTTGGGGCGCAGGGAGCTGGCAGCGAGCTGCCTCCGCTGAGAGCCGCCTTCTCTTTGCGTGGGGCAGGAATCCTCAGCGTGGTCAGAACCAGCTCCCATCCTGTGACCCATCTGGAACTGGTGTCACTGTGACCTGTGGCCCTGTCATCAAGGGATAAAAACTTCTTTCATTATGTTCCTTGTCATGGAAACGGATGCCATGGTGCCTCCATGCACAGGGCGACGTGAGGGTGGGTGAGATTCTCCTGTCCAGGTGCCCGGTGGGTGCGGGAGCCTGTGGGTGGTGAGAAAGGGTGGACTCTGGAAGGAGCATGTTTGTGTTTCAGAAATGACACGCCCACCCTGCCCCTTCCCCTGCTCCCCTCTTGCCCACTCACCGCCGTCCTTCCCTTGGGAACCGCACTCAGTGCCCACCAGTCCGTCCGGTCTGTTTCGTGTCTTCATCAGTTGCACCTCTGGTTTCACACACGCTCCTTCGTGGGGTTCACGCCCTCCCGAGCACTTTCCATTTTGCTGTGAGTATTTCTGCTGATCTTTTCAAATCACCAAACAGCATCCTGCCGTGGAACTGGCCTCTTTGTCCATCACCTCTGTGGGTGCTCGACTGCTGCCACATCTTAGCTGCTGTGAACAACACTGTGTCAGACGCAGGGCTGGTAGGATGGATGGTATCCAGGTTCTCCTGTCTTGGCAAAGCTCCACAGAAGGGGGCTGCCACCTCACTCAGGCTCAGTTTTCTGGAAACCTCATAGAGCTTTCCAGAATGGTTGTACCTTCGAATAAGGCTCTTTGCCGAGAGGTCCCGCTCCTTTGGTGACAAGACCTAAATGCCCAATTTCTGAGCCATTTGGTGACCTAGCGCCTGTCTGCAGTGGCTGGGCAGCTGATGGAGGGGAGTCTGCGGATGGTCCAGAAAGCAATGGGAGGGACTGGAGGTTGCTCGGGTCAGCTGCCTGTGGGTGTGTCTGGGGGTGTGTCCAGAGGACAGCGGCTGAGGACTGGCTCCAGAGGCACCTGCCCTGGTTCGTGAGCCCCACTCTGACTGAGGGGGTGAGACCATCACCCAGTGAGTGAGAGAAGTGCCCCCGACCTCACTGTCATGTTCCTCAGGAGGCCCCTCCCTGGGAGACCCCACGAGGAGGGTCAGCTGAGAAGAGCCCTCTGGGATCTGGGGCACACAGGGCATTGCTGAGGCTCCTCCCCACCACCCGGAAACGCTCAGGGACCAAGAAGCCCCGGAGGCCCGTGTGTGGTTTCAGGAGCCTTCTCTGCTTTCTCTTCTGTGTGCAGATGGAGAGATCTCATGGGTCCTGAGGGAAGCTCCGTTTCCATGGTGATGGGAAGAAGGACATCACCCTGCCAGGCTGCCCCGGGCGTCTCCCCCATGACCAGTACAGCCTGGCTTCCCCCGAGGGGGTGCTAGTCTGGTGCAGGGGACCCCTGGCCCTAGGTCCCCGCTGCCCACTCAGACCCCACGGCGCACGCTTCTCTCCTCGGCGGCTTCCGCCTCCCCTCGCCCATGTTCCGTGCATGAGCTTCATTCCTGCAGTCACGTGCTGACTAGGCTCTCCTGGGTCATTTTTTGTGCTTTTTGCTTTTAGATTTGGAGCCCATGTCACTACCTGCATGGAAATGACCCAGTGTGGTTGATATCAAAGAGACAGCATTTCCCAGAGCTGCTGGGTACGGCGCACCAGCTGATCTGATTACCCAGGCTCACATTTCAGCATTTCAACGACACTGTTAGCTCCTTTCCTCCTAAGAACTGGGTTTGGCTCATTGAGCTCTGGTGAGGGCGGGGAACTCTGACCTGGGAGGTTAAGCTCTGGACTGCAGTCCATCCACCCTCTCTCTAATCAGGAAATCCAGTGCGGTCCACCGTGCAAAAGAGCCTCCCTCTGTTTTCAAATTGCAATCTGTCCAATTGTGGACAAAGGTCAAGGCAAAATTGATCCCAAGGAGCTCAGTTTTAAGTCCCTTGAAAAAATCAGGACAAGGGAAGCCGTGTTATTAAACAAAAATGTTTACAAATGACAAATATTATGTGTGCCGCATGGCGCAGGAGCAGATTTTTATTAATGCAAGTTTTAAATGCTGATTAATCCTCGCGAGAGTCCGTCTCCTAAAGCATTGGCTTGTAGTCAAGTCCTTTTCAAAACAGCACATTACTACAATTATTCTGCATATTAATTGAACAACATTATAACGAAGGACACAAAGCAAGATTTAAAACATGATTACAGCTGACAGTGCTACATCTAAATAAATCGCTGCAAATTCGGGCTTAGAGAGAAAAAACGTTACAAGTTGGTGTCGGAAGAGTGAAGCTCTCTTGGTCTTTATCAGAAAGCAAATGTGCTGCTTTGCTCTGGAGAAAGGCTTGGCGAGGCTTTTCCATGCCTCTCAGTGGCTGTGTAAAACCTGGGTTTCGTTCCCGGGGCTGGAAGTTGGGGGTGGTTTCTTCAAGGGCTGAGGTGGGGAACCAAAGACTATTCTTAGTTTGACAGAAATCTCCCTTTCCGTATTATGTATTTCTATTTCTGTCTCTTTCCTACACTTTAAAAATCAAAGAATTTGCCATATTTAGCCCAACTCATCAAAACAACTCATCAGGCTGAGTCAAATCATTGCAAATTCCAAGTGGCCTGGTTTTGCAGGAACCTGGTGTCTGGATTCAACTTTTTAAATCTGTCTCATCCAGTTTGCTTCAGTCCCCTGGGCCTCCCTGAAGTCTTGGCTTCCCCACCCACCTTGGGGGCCTTTTGCTGTTTGGTTTCCTTAAACGGTGGCCTTGTAATTGAGTGATAGCTCTTTGTTGTAGAGGGGGCGAGAGCTAGCCTCGCCTCTGATTCTAACAAGATAAATGGCATGATGAGGGGAATATTAAAAATTTACAGCCCTCGTCACCCTGCATCTCCGTCAGCCAGGCGTGCTGAATATTGCATAGCACAGCCCCACGAAGTGTGCCACCCGAGGACGCGCAGGCAGGAGGAGAGAGTGACATGTTGGTAACAAGTCTATGGAGCTTGCGTCGTGCCGGCACTGTTTGGCTCGTCACTTCGTGCTTCTGCGCCAACCGGCAGAATCGCCCAATATGTTTGCGTACAGGGCACTGGGTTTAAGGGAGCCGAGAAGTGTTAGTGCTACACTGTCTAATTGCGCAGCCTTCCTGTCGTCGGATGCTGTGTCAGGAACCGCTTCTGACATATGGGGGAAGGCTGGAACAGCTGGTCATTAAGGTTTCCTCAAGACTCTTTAGCAGCGCACTTGAACATAATTAACGCGAGGCACTAAATACTGCGCGTGTGGCACGATGTATTTTTAATTTTTACGGCATGTGGTAAAAGTAAATAGATGTGTAGCGCTCAAGTTTCTCCACTTGGCATCCAAGTTGTCAAAGAAGAGGCTGGTAGGCGGATGGCAGGCGGAGTCCTGGTGGGACCTGGGACATCCTGGCAGGCCGCGGGTGGGGCATTGGAGGCACACTGGAGGGGTGGGTCTGGCTGTTGCTCAGGGCATGTTTCACCAGAACTCTCAGACGAGCAGGAGAGAGGTAAGGATGTCAGCTCTGTCCTTGGACACTGACTTGACACGCTCATGGCAGGTATCCCCAGCACCTCCCGGAGCATGGGCTTGATCCCCACACCACACATGGTCCCCAGAGTGCCCCCTGGAGTGCCCCCTGAGCACAGAGCCAGGAGTGAGCCCTGGCCTCCAGGTGTGGCCCCCCCGCCGACACACACACAAAAATCCACCACCCTTCTCCGTCCCCACCCTTGGGCCTCCTCTTTGGGGCCATCTCTTTCCTGTCCGCCTGGCAGGTTGATGGGGGGACTGTTAGTGGGGACAGGAAATCTTTGTGCTGGGCCGCGCTCTGTCTGCCTGGGCCTGCCCTCCGTGGGCTCATCTGCTCCATGTGACTGTGGCTCGGGGGAGAAGCAGTGCCCGAGAGAGTAGGTTCACAGCCGAGCCAGGAGCACGGCGGCCCCGGACAGGGAGAGAGGGCTTCTCCCACATTTGGGTCAGAGGCCAACTACAGCAGCACGGGGCCCAGGCAAGCCCAGCGCCAGGGTGGGCGTGTGCAGTGTCCGGATGACAGGGGCTCTGGTGCCTGCTGTGGACGGCTCGGGTGGACGCAGACGGGTGAAGCTGCTGGCCGGGCTCCTGCTCTTCTCTGCCGCACGGGTTCTCTGAGTGAGGGTATGTTTCTCAGCCCGCCGCCTACACGTGGCGCATCCCCTCCTCAGTGCCACCACTTAGCTTGCAATTTTCCAGTCCACTGACTCCCATCGAGGGTGTGGACGGCCGTGGTGAAGTAGTACGAATCGTGGACATGGGGCCCTTCATTGTCCTTAATAAATTCAGGGCACCCGAGTCCCTGGGTGAGGCCTGGCTCTCCGATGTGGGGACCCTCTATGTCTATGACACAGGGATGGAGGGAGAAGCTGTGGGCCAGGACCACACTATGAGTTCCCAACTGTGTCACACGCCACTATGGGGGCAGATTTTGCTTTTTGTGTTGTTGGAACAGGACAGTGGGACATAATTATGACTGAATGAGGAGGATGGAGTTGAAAATAGCACTGAAGGGACCAGAGGCATTGCAGGGGCTGAGGACTTACCTTTTGTGCAGATTATCCTGGTTTGATCCCCAACACACCATACGGCCACCAGGAGTGAGCCCTGAGCACAGAGCCAGGAGTCAGCCCTGAGCACAGAGAGGGCAGTGACCCCTGAGCACAGAGCCAGGAGTCAGCCCTGAGCACAGAGCCGGGAGTGAGCCCTGAGCACAGAGCCAGGAGTCATCCCTGAGCACAGAGCCAGGAGTCATCCCTGAGCACAGAGAGGGCAGTGACCCCTGAGCACAGAGCCAGGAGTGAGCCCTGAGCACAGAGCCAGGAGTCAGCCCTGAGCACAGAGCCAGGAGTGAGCCCTGAGCACAGGAACAGGAGTCAGCCCTGAGCACAGAGCCAGGAGTCAGCCCTGAGCACAGAGCCAGGAGTCAGCCCTGAGCACAGAGCTGGGAGTCAGCCGTGAGCACAGGGACAGGAGTCAGCCCTGAGCACAGAGCCAGGAGTGAGCCCTGAGCACAGAGCCAGGAGTCAGCCCTGAGCACAGAGAGGGCAGTGACCCCTGAGCACAGAGCCAGGAGTCAGCCCTGAACACAGAGCCGGGAGTGAGCCCTGAGCACAGAGCCAGGAGTCATCCCTGAGCACAGAGCCAGGAGTCATCCCTGAGCACAGAGAGGGCAGTGACCCCTGAGCACAGAGCCAGGAGTGAGCCCTGAGCACAGAGCCAGGAGTGAGCCCTGAGCACAGAGCCAGGAGTGAGCCCTGAGCACAGGAACAGGAGTCAGCCCTGAGCACAGAGCCAGGAGTCAGCCCTGAGCACAGAGTCAGGAGTCAGCCCTGAGCACAGAGCTGGGAGTCAGCCCTGAGCACAGAGCCGTGAATGAGCCCTGAGCACAGAGACGAAAGTGACCCTCAGCACAGAGACAGAAGTGACTCTGAGCACAGAGCCAGGAGTGAGCCCTGAGCACAGAGCCAAGAGTCAGCCCTGAGCACAGGGACAGGAGTCAGCCCTGAGCACAGAGCCAGGAGTGAGCCCTGAGCACAGAGCCAGGAGTCAGCCCTGAGCAGGAGTGATCCCTGACTACTGCTAGGTGTGGCCTCCCAACAAACAATCCCCCCTCAATAAAATAAGAGCTCAGAGGCGGGGTCTCAGTGGCACCAGCCACACATCCGCAGCCCTCCGACCCCTGACCCCAAACCCCCCGAGGCAAAGGGAAAGCACCTTCAAAGGTCACAGCCATGTCCATTGGCTGCCCAGCGACCCACAGCCTGAACGTGAACCCTGAGGTGAGGGAAGTCTCTGGGTTTGCAGGCCTGTGAGGACTCCTGGAGGACCCAGATGTCTAATTCCATGAGCACAGGAGACAAGAAACCCAAAGGGACCCAGGCCCGGGCTGAAGCTGGAGTTCCCAGACCCTGCAGGCAGCGGGTGCCCGCCCACCTCCCCGAGAAACTCACTGTGCAGCTGGCCAGGTTGGGCCGTGGCATCTCGGGGCTTGGTCTTGCTGAGCGGTGGCTGGAAGTTGGGGCTGGGGGGACTCAGGAGTCAGGGGGCTCTGGGAGAAGAATGACACCAGCTTCAGAGGCCCTTGGGGGTGTTGCCAGTGGCAAGGGCTGGTGCTCCCCACACCTCCACCTCTGCTCAGACAGCTCCACACTGTGGGGCAGAGGGTCAGCTCCTGGAGTGTCCAGGCTGTGGCGGGAGGGCTGTGGGGCCTGAGGGACACGCGAGACAAGCAGCCACACTCAACCAGTCCTGGCCGCTTGATGGGCCACTTGATGGGCCACTTGGGCCCAACAGCTGGAAGTTGGTCAGTAGAGAGGAGGCTCCGGGGGTGCAAGGAAATTCATGAAAGAAAAAGGGGCTGATTCCTGACGTCTCTTCTTTCCCGCAGGAGCTGCTTCCTGCCTGTGGGAGCTTTCAGCACGGGGCGGTCCACACTTTGCTCTCAAGAAAAGCTGGTTAAAAAATAGTGATGATGATAAGGGAGCAAAGGAGTCTCCAGCTCCCGGGCAGATCCCCTGAGAGCTGGGCTGGGGGACAGCTTGCACCCCACGCCGAGCATCTTGAAAAGTCTTCTCTGCCTTCAAAGACGCAGCCCTTGGCACGGAGCACGGGCTCCCAGTTTAGAACGGACCTCGGCATGCACGCTCCCCAGATGGCGCATTTTACAAATGCACCCTGGGGTGCTGTTGAAATTAATAATTTAGTTCCTGTCCTCAGTCGCATACCACACTGGCTCCTCGTCCAGATGATCTAGTGCACAGACCTCGCCCCGCGCAGGGCTGGCGGCCCGACCGTTCCGTCCTCGCATTTCAGAGGCAGAAGGTTTCCTGCACGGGGTGGAGCCGGCACTCTTGTTCAGCCCTCACGGGGAGGAGGGCAGAGTTTGAAGTCAGCCTCATGGGGCACTGGAAGCGGGTGGCGATTTCCGTGGGAGAACCAATGCAGGGCACGCGCCAATCTGGGCAATGGGGGATCTGCGTGCAAATAGTGGGGAATTAATCACACTTCCACTTCCTGCTCCCACTGGCCTCCTGGCAATGAGCTAAACAGCATTTAACGCCCCTTCCAGAGCTTCTCCAACTGTGGCGGGAGAGGGGGGAATTGTGGCATGGGACTTTGTTTCCCGAGGGGAGCACTTGCTTCTTGCAGTCGAACCATCTGGAAGCTTCCACGGGCCACTGGGGAGCAGCCGTGGCCACAGATACACGGGACCAAGGCCGGAGTGCGCGTGCGCTGCCGCGCTCGCTGGCTGAGTGAGGCTGTATGGCTGTAAGTGCCTTCCCCACTGCAGGTGCCCCCGATCCCCACCGCCCTCCTCCCCCTGCAGTTCAGTGGTGGCTCACGGCCAACAGAGTCCCACCCGGTGGCTAGAGAGATGACAGGAGACAAGAATGCAAGCTGGTGCCCTGACCCCAGCCCCAGCCCTATCCAGGGTACCCCCTCATAGCCTGAGAGAGTGAAAGCACCCCCAGGCCCAGCCCCGGGCCCAGCTCTGTCTGCTCCACCCCAGGCATGTGCAGTTCAAGGTGGTCTCGGGGTGCAGCCGACAGGAGGGCGTGTGACTGTACAAGTGGCTTCTCAGAGCAGTTCAGGAGGGTTCAGCTTCTGCACTGTAGGGGTCTCGTGCTCTGAGGGGCCCTGGGCTTGGGGGAAGGAAGTCCCTGCAGGGCCCAGGGAGGCTTGAGCAGCGCTGCAGTACTTCTCGGGCCACGGCACTGCACCCCGACATCTGGGCGCTGTAGGGCCCCACTCAGACCTTAGCTCTGAGCACAGAGATGCCCCCACGCCCAGCCCCAGCCGCCAGGGACTCGTCAAAGGGGGACTCTCACAAGCCCTTGGTCACAGACCCGGTTCCCAGATATGCCAGGATGCGTGTCCTCACGCTGTCCCTGCTCCCTCTTCCAGTCCAGGCACATGGGGCAGTGTCTGCAGAGTCACTCCCAAGGCCTCCTCGGCCTGCGCATCCCCGAGGCCCTTCTGATTGACCCGGCCCATCGGGGACCAGCCCAGATGAGCCCTGGCATACTGGGCACTCTGTGCCAGTGTGGTGCCCATCTGTGGGGCCAAGGCCGGGCCCTCTCATGCCCAGAAGCTCTCCCAGATGGCGGATTGCTCCCAGGTGGGTAGAAAGCTCAGGCCAGGGAGAATACAGAGGGACTCACAGGGGAACTGTCCTGTGTGCACGCACCCCACCCTGGGCGAGCCCCATGCCCAGGCTCCCTCCCCCGTCCAGGCAGCCCAGAGGCCACTGTGTGCTGGTGGCCACTGTGTGCTGTGGCCTCTGAGTGGGGCACGAGCTGCGCAGAAAAAGCCACTTGGAGGGGTGGGATCCCTGATTCCCTTCCTGCTCCCTGTGCAGCCCATATAGGCCACACCACACACACATGCACAACGCATGTACATACACTGCCCATACCCACATGCATGTACACACACAAATGCACAGCCCACATGTGTACATACACAATGCACAGCCCACACATGTACGTACACTGCCCATACTTACGCACAGCCTACACATGTACATACAATGCCCACACCGACATACACAGCCCACACATGGATAGACAATGCTCCCCCACAGCCCACATGGGTACACACACAGCTCCCATGTGTATATGCACACACATGCACAACCCACACACATGCCCGTGGACATGTGCACTGTTCACACTCATGCACACACATGCACAGTCCACACACATACATAGACACACCACCCCTGCACATGCATACATGCATGCACATACTCATGTGCACACACACCACCCACATCACATATATGCACACACACTGCCATACCGACACATACACACATGCACAACACCCATGCGTGCATGCACAGCAAACGCCCACTCATCCCTGCATGCAGCACACACGCGCACACTGACTCTTTGGCCGTGTCTGCACTCTCCAGATGCCTTGGCACAGGCCTCTCCCCACAGCCATCACCCACCCATTGTCTCCTCACCACACGATTCAGCTCAAGACAATCGTTTCTTATCCTCCGGGTGCCAGGCACGGAGCTGAGAGTCACCCAGGCTCTGGGCTCTCGAATCCGGCCCTGCCGTGTGCCGCGAGAGGGGATGGCCACACCCCACCCGTGTCTCTCGGCCAGGGCCCCCTCCACCCAGCCTTGCTGCCCAACCTTCCCCACCCACACCCCACCTGCCGGTGGAAGGCTCTGCGGGACCAGTCAGAACCAACCCCCACGTGGAACGCAAACACCCTGACTTGGAGGCCAGCCTCCACCTCACTGGTCGCTCCCTGAAGTCTCTCTCTGTAACCCTGCCCTGGCCCTGGCTGGGCTGCTCTGCTGCTCTCTGCCCGGTGAGCGTGGCAGAGAACAATGAGCAGCAGGATGGAGGAGTGGGCCAGCAGCCCACCAGTCTCACCGGGATCCTTGCCTGTGCCCCAGGGGAGCCCGGGAGGAGGACCCATTTTCCTCTCGTGCAGCTGGACCCCTCCTTCCTCTAGCACATACCCCGAGCCCCCTCTGACCTCTGTGGTTTCCTCATGGGAGATGGGCAGGGACAGGCTTAGCTCCCCCTTCTGCCACCTTTGGCCCTAGCAATTCTCCTCTGTTCTGAACATGCTCATACATGAGAACACACATGTAAGACTGACATTGCATTTGAAGCAAACTTCCATTGCTCCAGCTGAGAAATGGCACAGGGCCTAAAGTGCTGGCCGTCCTCTCAGCCAAGCCAGGTTCCATCCCTGGCACTGTATAGTGTCCCCCAAGTCCCACCAGGAATGATCCCTGAATACGGAGCCAGGAGTGGCCTTCAGCACCGCTGGGATTGACCCTCACTCTGCCCCCTCCACCCACAATAATAAAAACTTCTGTGGCTACAATTAAATTAGAAAACATCTGTATTTTACCACACTTCTCTGTGAATTATGTTTGCAAATCCCCTGTGCCAGCTCAACGTCGAGTAGAAAAGGATGTTTCCAGCACCAACATGACTTTAGCAGATGATGGAAGGAACTAAGTTGCGAGAATCCACTCAAGGCTCTGGAGCACTAGTACAGCTGGAAGTGTGCTTACCTTGCATATGCCGACCTGAGTTTGATCCCTGGCATCCCCGTATGGTCCCTCGAGCACCGCCAGGAGTGATCCCTGGATGTAGAGCTTGGAGTAAGCCCACAGTCGGCCGTGCCCCTCCTCCACACTTGTACACTGCATCGGGGGTCCTAGGGTTTTCAAACATTCGAACACCTGGATCTCAGCTGGCAGCGGGGAAGGTGCTCAGATGGTGATGTCTCCAGCAGTTATAGACCCCGAAGGACTTTGCAAGTGGTGCTCAGGAGTTTATGTTGCCGTCATGTCCCCACATGCCACTGTCCTGGGTGCTGCTTTGCAGGGAGAGGCCCCTGAGAATCCCTCAGCTCGGTGAAGCCGTGCTCGGAGTAGGGTCCCTAAGAACTCTCAGAACTCCCAAGGGGGGCTAGAGGGACAGGGTAGCAGAGGGACCCACAACCCTGCATTGTTATTCAATCTGTGAAAAAAAAAAACCCTAATTTTCTGGGAAAGAGCTTTTGGATGACATATAAAGTGCTTGTATTACAATGCTGAGTGTTGAGGAGCTTGGTGCCTATGAGGAAAAAGAATCAGGAAAACATACAAGTGCTCATATTCTCCTGCTGGTGAGGCTCTTCTCTCAGGCGGGTCTGGAGCCCTGGGGTTGGAATTCGATGTCTGTGTTGTGTATCAGAGGCTCAAGTATCCAGGGCATTGGGAAGCAGGTACATAGATTCCTGATGATGTGCAGAAGAGTGTCCTGTACAAGGACTTTAAAACGTCCTGAATGTCTGGTGCCAGTCAGGTCCTTGGGCAAAGATGCATACTCATAGCTTTCAGTCCAGGAGGAGAAGCGGAAGTGAGCTGAGAGCTGAGAGAAGAGAACGGAAGATTCTGAGGACCACGGGTTTGGACATTTGCTCTTGGGTACCCTGTTGACAGCTGGGAGGAATCTTCCTTTGAACCTCCAGAAAAACTTTCAGCAGAGGAGAGGTTGGCCAAGAGCTTGGGGAAAGTTTAAACTCATGTGTAAAGTTAAGTGCAGTGATATTTCAGGTGTTTTGTTTTGTTTTTTTTTTTTTTTTGTGTGTGTGTGTGTGTGTGTGTGTTTGAGGGTTCGGGGCCACATCTGGCAGTGCTCAGGGCTAACCCCTGACCCATGCTCAAGAATCACTCCTGGCAGGACCAGGAGTTTAACCAGGTACAGCCTCCCTCAGGGAAACAACATTAACTCTCCGTCTGTCTTCATGGACAGCCCAGATATTTCTGTTTTAAACAATGATGACTTATTTGCTAGGAATCAGAACTTGTTCCCGCCAACTCATACAAGAATGAGATGCAAGCCTCTGTCCTGTCTGCGTCCCCTTCTGAACTGCCTCCAGAATTTCTGCATAAATGTCAGTGTCTTTTTTACTTCTTTTGGTGCCAGGAATTGAACTCAGGGTTTCTCCCAGGCTAGTCATGTGCTTTCCATGGAGACACACGCCAATTCCTTCCTGAGGTCCCATCTGAGAGACAGAGGGTCAGCCTTACAAACATAACACACGACCCCTAATGCATCATTTTTCTAGTCCTTTTCTCTTAAAGCTGTCAGCCATGCACCTGTCAGGCCATCTTCAGCAATATCACATCTGTCCTGAGCTCAGTTGCTTATAGATCTGTGATGTCACATCATATACATGCCCACACACTCACATACATGTGCACATTGCATCTTCTTCCATGCTGACACTTCTTCTTTTTCTTGCCTGCCTTTAAGGTACAATTCCACCCTTGATATTGTATATTCTTAGTTAGAAAGTAAACGAGGCTTTTCAATTTTAGGTAAAAAACATCCGATGTTAATGAACATGAAAGCCCACAAGCATAAAATAGTTGCCTTTGCTCACATGATGCCACACACACTCACACACACATACACATGCACACACGCATACACACTCACATACACATACTTGTGTACATACACTCAGGCCCATACCTATGAGCACACACTCACATACATACGTACACAGTCATGCACACATGCACATGCACTCATGCATGCACACTCATGTATACATCCTCACAGACACTGTCATGCACACATTCACACATTCACATGCATACTCATGCACACATACTCATGTATACCGTCATGCACTCATGCATATACACTCATGCACACATCCTCACATACACTGTCATGTTCACATTCACACACTCACACATGCACATTCATGCACACATACTCATGCGTGCACACTCACGGACACACATGCATACAGTCACATACGAACATGCATGCACACTCATGCACCCTCACACACACAATTATGCACGCACACTCATGCACATACAATGCACACACACTCAACCCCATGAGTGGAGTCAGTCCCTCTTCATGTAGTGTGCTGGAGCACCCCCTAATCTAGTGGGTGATGGATGGAGGGACTAGAGGTGACTGGTTCCCGCCCTCTCTGCCAGGGTTGCCTCAGACTTCGGCTGTTCATTAGAATTGTCGAGAGGCAGATGCATTACAGAGTGCTGAGAACCAATTCATACCTGCTGCAGAGGGTCAAAAAGAGGGAAGTCACAGCTCAGCCCCCCAAAACTGTCTTGTGGCTGTAAGAGGCTCAATTCGGAGTGAAACCCAAGCAGGGGCTTGGGGAGAAGCCATTAAATGTTGTGTCACCGTGCCTAGCCTTGTGCCCCCTGGGTAGATCCCAGGACCTGGCTCCTAGACACAGACTGACCTCACAGTGCCCCTTTCTTCAGGCTCCCTGTCCCCCTTGTGCTCCTTCCTAGCAGGGGCTGGGGGTGACCACTCATGCACCCAGCCCGGTGCTGCTGTCTCTTGCCTGCCATTGTGTGCAGCATATTTTCTCATTCTCTGGCTCTATTCGGCAGTTGACCCCACGATGGAGGATTATGGCATTAACTCTCCCCGTGCACATTCTTTGCACACTCTCGCGGTAAGCCGTGGGGGGAGAGGAAGGGAAAGAGGGCCCGTCTGGCCGTGTGCTGAGCACACACAGGGTTGTGATCCAATTGGAAGGGAAGCTGAATTTTTAAAAAGAAAGAGGTTTGACCAAATTTTAATCCTTGTCATTTTCATTTCTCTTACCCTGTGGATTTGGGTGATTTTATTTACACTGTCAGCTTGAGCCCAGGGATTGGAAATCAGGCTTTTATGGAGATTATTAAAAGTACATACAGTACGGAACGGTTGGGCTCCCTGATGGAAGCTTCTAAAAATACCACCTAGCATGCCCGAGTGTCAGATGCCCCATGGGCCCTCAGGCTCCTCCGAAGGTCATTCCTTGGGGGGGCAGACCCCCTGCTGTGGTCCCAAGGGGGTGGGCTGGGGCTGGGGAGTTTTAAGGGCAGTGCACGAGTGTCCCGAAGAAGTGACCACTGCCTTCCACGAGTCCTCTGCAGAGGGCCCCTGTCCTTCTATTGAAAGAGGGGGCATTGCAGACAGTACTGGGGGGTGCCCCGCAGATATGCCTTTGGGGGAGTGGGTAAAGGGGTTCCAAGGTTACATACTTCTGCAGGTCATTCCTGGTGGCCCAAGCACCCACAGGGGCCCCTATCCAGGCCTGTGCTGTAGATCGAGTCCTCTATGACCGACCCTACCCTGGCACCCTGTACCCACCCAAAGGTCTCAGTGTGAAAGAGCAAAGGTGGGGGATTTCCCACATCTCAGAAGTGGACCCACGGTCATGACAGGATGGATGGTGCCTGAGAGACGAAGGACTATCTCTGGGACCCCTGTCCTCAGGCAGGGGACTGTGTTCATGACAGCTGGGAGTGAGCCGTGCGCAGAGACCACAGAAGTCTCTGGGCACCCACAGAGCCTGGAGTGTGGTGACGACTGGTCTCGCCAAGAGGCCACTAGCCCCCACGCCTGTATGTCCCCCCCCCCACCGCATGCTGTGTGTCCCCACCTACAAGCAGAGTGACGGAAGAAGGTGGCAAATATCTGCAGTGTCTGCCCTGGCCTGGACAGGATCGCCAGCTTCTGAGTCGAGGCTGCTTTCTCCATGCCGTGGCTTCCTCCCCCAGATTTAAAAGCTGCCCTCCATTATAGAAAGGTCACTACGCACTCACCTTGGAACCTTCCCACTCAAGTGCCACCTCCTTGTGTCCTCTGTCTCTGGATTCCAAATCTGGTAACTTGGAGCCAGAGTAATAATGTAGTGGAAAGAGCCTTGCACACAGCTGACCTGGGTTCTATCCACGCACCCCATGTGCTCCCTGAATCCCCTCAGGAATGATCCCTGAGTGCAGAGCTGGGCCCAACCCAAGTTCCCCCCCCAAAAAAACAAGTAAATGGAAAACCTCACCAGTGACTTCTCCCTTTCATGACCTCACCACTCACCCCCATTTCCTTTGAAGACTTTGAACCCTGGTCCCGCTCCAACAGGACACGTCACTCCAAAGGTGTCTTTGAGGACACTTGCCACTCAATATCACTAATGGTGTCCCCGAGACTGTGATTTGGCTAGTGTCTCTTTAAACAGGTATGTTACACGCCCTCACCCCTCCCACTCACCGGCTGGACCAGCTTCATTTCCTGGGTTTTCACGGAAGTCTGAGTATCAGTGAGGATCTGTGCGTGCTCATGTCATGGGTCTCCAACCAGAGTAAAGCAGGGCTCAGTCTGCCCAGTCATTGCTCAGTCTAGCGCACGGAGAACCCCCCGAGGACAAGAGGCCAAATCCAGGGCTGGCCACTTGGTCTGGAAGTGAATAAATAACTTAGATGGGACAGGGCTGGAGTGGACAGTTCTGATGAGAATACAACTAGAGGCTCCCGTCTAGGGCTGGCCACCCACACATGCTCACTCCTTGATTCACGTCGTCCCCTTTGGAGCCTCAACCTGCCCACCTGCCTTGACAGTTTCCCTCTGAGGTTATGGAGAGTAGTAAAGGACATACACATAGAATAGTTGGGTTCCCTGAAGGATGCTCTAAAATGCTGCCCAGCACGGCATACTCACACCTTGGATGCATGCACGGATGGATGGGAGGATAGATGCATGGGCAGAAGGATGAATGCATGGATGGATGAATACATCGATTAAAGGAAAGGTGGAGGCATGGATGGGTGCATGGATAGATAGATGCATGAATTCATGGATGCATAGATGAATGGATCATGGGTGAAAGGATGCACGAATGGGTGGATGGATGCATAGGTGTGGATGGTGAGATGCATAGATGTGTGGGTCGATGGTATTTGCCCCAGGCGTCAAATGGATCTATTACTCTTCTAGGCACCATTAAAGTGGAGATTTAGAGCAGACCTGCCTTCGATCTTCCTTTTAGACTAAGTAGATTGAGATAAAGCTTCAGGGAAAGAATTTATAGCAGTTTGGGCCCAGGAGGGCCCCACTGAGTAGGGGGCGCTGGTGATGGTGCTTCTGGGAGTCTGGTGGGGCCGGAGGAGACCAGCCTTCCGCTGCTCGCCAGGGTGGCAGGTTCACGCCAGTCTCCTCGCTCCTTCACCCTACACTGTTCCAGCCCTGAGTGGCCATTCTGACTGACTGTAGTCCTAACAGCATCCCTCAATCTCAACATTCTTTCTCTAAGAGAAAAAGAAATGAATACAATGTTTCCTTAGGAAAGTTCTTACCTGAGGACACCGTGTAAAGTCTCAGTGATGTAGTAGTGGTTTTGGGGCTTTTCGAAGCTCTGGTTCCTCTGTTGCTGCCATATTTTCCCTTTTCTGCTCCTTGTGTCTGGTTTCTCCTATTCTCCCTCAGAGTCCTGTAGTTTGGAACACAGCAAGATGGTAGAAAAGCGGTCGGGAAAGCTGTCTCTCTTCCCGGGCAGGGTGCAGCTCAGTCCTACGCTCGCCTGAACCTAGAAAGGACAGCAGCAGAGGCTCTGACGGTGGAGTTGATAGAGCTGAGCAGAGAGGCATGGTCCAGGGGCCCTCGGCATGAGAGTGACCGTGGGGATGCGCTCTGCACTGCCCCAAGCTCAGGAGATTGTGGCAATGTGGCACTGGGTGCGAAGCAGAACTTGGAGTGAGAATAGGGAGTTTTTCAGTCATAGCAAGGCCAGAAACTTAAAACATGGACCAAGAAGCCTGTCTCCTGCCGGGGGCTGGACAGGGTGTGTGAAGCTCCTCAGCCAGATGTATCAGCAACAAACGGATGGAGAGATGAGAACTTGAGGTCAGGGATCCCGCGCGGCCACTGTGCACAGGAGCAGGGCAGAGTCCAGCTGCCGAGTTCAAGTCCCATCTGGTTCCCTCCACTTTCCTACGCAAGAAGGTCAAGGGATCAAGGCAGACAAGACACTGATTGAAAAATAGAGCATGGCTGGAGCGATAGTCGGTGCTGGGAGACAGCCTTGCACACGGGGTCCCCCGTATGGCCCCTGGAGCACTGCCCAAAGGGATCCCTGAATGCAGAGCCCGGAGGAAGCAGGGGAGAAGCAGAAAATATGGAAACAGTCCAGCTCCCCTAGCCCTGCCTGTGCCTCCCCTTTGGTGCCTGTCGTCCAAGTGCCGGGGAGGTGGTGGGGACAGAACAGCCGTCCCTGTGCCCGCTACACAGTTAGGCTTTTGGCTGTTTTCGCTTCGTGACTCACACCCAGTGAGGTCTCGGGTGCACGGCTCCTGCTCCCCGCGTGGGGCCCCAGGCCCTCCTCCCTGCTCACCCTCCCCAGGCGCGGCTGGCAGGTTCCTGATGGTAGTTTGGGTCCCAGCTATGGAACTGCTGGCTCTGGTTGGGACTTTAGCCAACACAGTCCCTGCTGCTGGCCTCTCTCCCGGCTCCCCTGCGTCTCTCTTCTTCCCCACAGGGTCAGGGTTTGCCCGTCTTTGGTACCTTCCATGGCCCTTTCTTACACCCCGTGATTCCCCCTTGGGCAGGCCAGGCCACGAGCCTGTGACAACATCGCACTGATTCTGCCTGGCTGGGAGGAGCGGGGAGGCCCCTGGCCGCCTTCTGACTAGGGGGACTGCAGCAGCCTGCGGCCGGCTGGTTAATGCAGCGTGTCTCACTGCCCAGCCTTTGACCTGCAAACTCTGGGTATCTTTCCTCCTGTGTAAGTGAGGACAGTGGCTGTGGTGGGCTAAGAAGGGACAGAACATGACCGGGACATGCCCGTGCCAGGGAATACTCAGCACATATATGTGAAAGGACATGTTTGCTACATGCCTGCACAGACACGTGCTAGGCCCTGCCTGATACATGACGACATGGATGGACAGGCAGTGCACACATGCTGAAACATGCCTGGTGCAGCAACATGCAGAGGGCCCCTAGAACACACGTGTGCTGGGACATGCCTGGTGCCATCCCTTCAGCCCCTGTTCTGTCCTGGTCGCTGCATCTGCCGGTGGACACTGGTCTGCCGACCCCCACACCCTGCACTCAGGCCACTGCGAGCTCCATGCTGACCTGAGGCAGGGACGGAGAGAGCTGTAGTGGCTGGTCAGCCCGCCACGCCTCCGCCCAGCCTATCTGGGCCCGGTTGAACCAACGTGCTGCCTCCTTCCTCTGGCTCTCGGGAGCCTTCGTCCTGCACACTTGAGAGCCTCCAGGCTTGTCATTTCCACCTTGAGCGAGGGCTGGCGCGGGCAGACGGCCTGGACGGATGAGACGCTCCAGCTCCGGCCCACCGAGAGCCTGCTGGTTCACGGTCCTTTCCCAACCCCTTTAATTATCTTGAAAACTCTGTCATATTGTTTTTGGAAAAGTTAATGAAAGAGTAGGTAAAGGTGAAGCGAGGAGCATCCCTTCCTTGGCCCTCCTTGCAGGCCTTGATAAGGTCCTTCCTAAAAGGCTTTTAAGGAAAGCGGATGACCGCAGGGCGCGGGCGCGAGTCTCCCGAGGACTAAAAGCTGGCGGAGCTTCCCAAGACGCTGCTGACACGAGCCCCCTCTGAGAGGAGAAGAGCAAACTCTGACGCTGGTGCTCCCGCCCTGGGCCTACGTGTGCGGTGCTGTGCGAGAGCAGGGCAGGCAGCTTCGGGGCTGGGGTGCCCTTCAGCAGTGCCCGGGGCAGCCCCACCCAGAGGCGCTCCGCCCAGTGTCTGCCTCTGTGCGGCAGGCCTGAGGCTGCGTGTGCCCGTGAGGAGGCCGAGGGAGCCGGAGGACGCTGGCCCTGTCCTGCGCCTCTCCCTGTGAATGTGAGGGGAAATTGCCTGTCAGAAGCTCTGGCACGGGCCCACGGCACCTACGTCCCGACTTACCCAGGACCTGCCACTGCAGACGCCCTGGACGCCATTGCAGGGCCCTCCTCAGGGGAGAGCCTGTCCCCAGAGAGCCGTGGCCCTCAGGAGTTCTTGTTTTTGCAGAAGTTGCCGAACTTTCTGGAACAGCTCCTCCGACAGGGGTCTCATGCCCCTTCAGGACAAGTGTGTCCCCGCTCTGCCTTAGAGCCCGCACAGTCCCCGCTGAGCACTGCCCGCTCTCCCCAATGGGAAGGCCTCTGCTGGGACAACCCCCTGGGCATGTGCGACCCAAGGCAGGTGTCCCCCACCATAGACCCCGCCTCAAAAAGGGGCCCTCGGGGAGATGCTCCCCACATGCACCGGGCAGAAGCGTCGGAAGGAGTAACCAGCATTTCCAAGGGAGAGCACAGGGGAGCACTGCACAGTGTGTGCTGTGTCCTGCTGTCCACCGGGGTCGGGTGGCCAGGCCACTCTCATGGTCCCCCAGCTCCTGCCCCTCCAGCCACAGCCTTATAGATGCCTTGTGTGGCCCAGTGGACCCAGGGCAAGGACGAAGTGCCGAGGGCACTGCCCTGACCCCAACTCTAGGCCCCCAGCAGCAGGGTGCAGGGCTGCTGGCAGCCCCGTCTTCTCTCCAATGGGGACCCAGGGTGGGAGCAGGAGAGCCTCGTGCCCGTGCCAGAGTGCCTGCTTCTGCCATCTGGGGGCGCTTCTGCCAGCTTGCAGTTCAACTTCCCGTCCTGGAGTGGGCAGAGGCCTCTGTGAAGTGGACTAGATGTGCCTCAGCCATCCAGGGCTCCCGCAAGAACCTCCCAGGCCACTGTGGCAGCCCTGGAACTGTCACAGCCTTGTCTCCGGAGGTCCTGCCTGGGCTGTCCAGCCGGGCTCGCCCCCTCCCCAGCACTGTTTTCCTTGGGAAGTGGAGGGGCAGCTTTCACTCGGAGCACATGTGCACGCAGGGGTCTCCCACTGGCCACCAGGCGGGGCAGGAGACGGCACTGCCAGCACCCAGTGACGGCCCGGGTGGGAGGTGGTGGAGACACCGGAGCTGAGCTCGGGGGCTGACATCCGTGCTGCTCCCTGGGGTGCTGCTCACGGGCCCGTGTGCCCAGTCGTGATGGCAGAGCAGGCAGCGAGCAACGCCAGGGGGCTACGGGCCCATCCCTGCTGGGCTGCTTGACACCCAGACAGCACCCCAGAGGGGAAGTCACACAAGTGGCTGCAGGGGCTTAGCCGGGGCTGCAGACCCAGATTCGTGGTCTGCAGTGCAGGAGGGCGCCCTGCCAGGATGCCCACCACCACGCAAATCCAGATGTGCGGCACCCACGGGCGAGAGGAACCCTGGGGTGGAGGGCTCAGGGCCACTCTCAGGGCCGCGCTCAGGGACACAGAAGAACTCAGTCTCCCTCCCCCTCTCTCCTCCCTCTCTCCCCTCTTTCTCTCCTCTCCCGTGCCTCTCCTCTCTCTTCCTCCCTCTCAGTCTCTGTCCCTCCCTCTGCCTCTCTCCCTCTCCTCTCTCTCCCTCTCTCCGCTATCTCCTTCCCTCTCCTCCCCCTCGCTCCTTATCTCTCCCTCTCCTCCTCTCCTCTCCCTCTCCCTCCCCCACTCTCTCCCCACCCACCCATGTAGGCTCATACCTGGAAATCCAGGCTCTGGGGCCAGGAACATACTCAGCACATAATCTTGCATCTGGTTATTTTTTCTTTTTCATTTTTGGTATTTGGTGCCACAGCCAGTGGTGCTCAGGGTTTACCTCTGGCTCTGCACCCAGGGATCTGTGCTGGGGGGTTCAGGGGACCATTTGTCATGCAAGGGATGGAACTCTGGGCCCCAGCCCTGGGTGTGTCTCCCCAGTAGCCATGAGAGGCCCTGGACTGTCTCCCCACCTAAACCTAGTTGAGTGGCGCTCCGGGTTGGAGTGGGGTACTGGGGTCCGCCTGAGCTGGCAGAGTCTCTGTTCCTCCCAGCCACCAGCCTCCGGGTGATGGAGCAGGAGTGTCTCCAGACAGAGCCAGTGGAGGGAGGGGTGTGTGTCCGGCTCTGAACCTCGGGGCTCCCGGGGGTGGGGGGGGGTTCCCAGGCTCATGGAAGGTGTCACTGGGGACCGCGCTGTTGAGTTTCTACAAAAAAAATAATGAACATATGAGCCTTATCGCTGTCTTTCCTCCATCCGGAGTGGGGAGGGGACACAGTGCGTTTCCCAGTGGGGCGGCCGCCTGATTAGATGCCATCGGCTGCGTGGGCCTTTCGTTCATCACGACCCATGGCAGCTGGAGAGAGAGAGATCAACTACAGACGAACTCCCCGGGGTCTCGGCCCGGTGCGCAGGGAGCCGTGTTAGGAAGGAAACCTGTCCCCGAAAGATAGTTTGAATGCAAAATAAAGATAGTTCACACGCTTTGAAGCCACAGCCCCGTGGAAGCACCAGGACCGTATTTTTGGAGGGTCATTATATCCCCTGCTCCAGGCTTTATTTGGTCCCACTGTTCCTTTCTGCAGTGCCTATTTTCACTGTTCCTTTGCTCAGCGTCTATTTTTAGGCTTCACAGGCGCCAGGTGCAGCCAGGCAGGGGCCTCAGCGGGCAGTTCTGGGCAGGAGAGGTGAGGGCTGGACACCCGGGGCCTGGGAGCAGGGCAGGAGGCAGGAGGCAGGTGCTGCCCCAGGGTCAGGCTCCAAACAGGGCGGGCTGGAGGGAGGAAGGGCCCGGGGCAGGGCGGGCCTGAGGGCTGGCCTCCGTGGGCGAGGGGTCCTACTGACGCAATGCAGGCTTCCCAGGAGAGCACCACGACCTGAGGCTCCTAGACGTGCACCTCAGACAGTGCCCGAGGGCCAGCACTCCGTCAGTGCCTCAAATCCTGGGCCACGGCACAGATTTGGGTCTTTGAGTCTTTGCAGACAGGCAGCCGTGCCTGCCCAGATGGGCCGCAGAAAGCACTCATTGGTATGAGAGCCGCATCGCGCCTCTGTGCGGGAAAGTCAAATTTATAACAGGTTGGACGTTTTTAGTGCTGAATGCAAATGCATTGCCGAGGAGGTGGGCAAGTGTCCTAAAGCCGGTACCTCTCGGAGGGGCTGCCCAGCCTGGCCTTCACAGAGAAAGACTATGGCGCACACAGGGCAGAGGTGTGAAACGGCCCAAAGGAGGTGGGCATGGGGCAGTGCTCAGGGCTTAGTCCTGGCTCTGGGTTCAGGGATCACTCCTGGCAGGGCTTGGGGGCTGATTTAAGAGGCCAGGAACGGAACCTGGGTGGGCAGGGCCAGTGCCTACCCCCCTGTGCTATCTCCCCAGCCCAAGACATATTTGTTTGATTCTGCTAAACTCAGTGAGTCGGAAGGAGGACAGGGCTGCTGCTCACCAGCCGGCAGGTAGAGGAGAGACCCGAGAGCTAACACGCCCTGTGAGGACGAGCGTCACCTGCATGAGCCAGGCGGAGGTAGTGGGGTGCTGGGAGGTGCATAGCATGTACTTCTGTGCCTCTAGAACAAAAGATTTACACTCATGTGAAACAGTGTGGCTGCAATTGGTTATAGAACCCAAAATTAAAATATAAGCTCCAAAAGAGATGAATTCATGTTTCGGTTGGTTTTATGCTAACACCTCATGGGTATCGACTAGAACATCTGGTGAAACTGAGCTCCTATGTGGTATCTGTTTGTTCTTAATAGAACATGTGAATAAAATGACACAATGTCATGCCCTGATTTCCCATGTTACTAATTGTTCAGAGGAGATCTGGGGAGGCATAAACTCATTCCTGGAGCACCAGGTTCTCACAGGAAGCCAAGAAGTCCTGCACTGGGCCCCCTACCCCCGCTCAGCTCCAGGGCTGTGTCCTTGTTCTTTGGATAAAGCTTTACTGACCCATCGTTGGTTTACGGTACTGTATTAGCACCATCTTGCTGGAAGAAGATGCCAACGTAATGTCATTGTGCCTCCGATATTTATGTAAGGATTTTCACCCCTTACATCTGTGACATGGTGGCAAAGTCTAAGTACCTGATAAATGATGATGGCTCAGTCCCACCCAGTATCCCCCCAAAATCCCAGGTCCTGGCTGTGACCAGAAAGTGCTCCCCCAGGTTGAGTCAATGTCTACAACCTGGTGCTCCAGTGGCAGACAGGCCGGTCCTGGGGTTTGGCCATCAAGCCAGCCTTGCATAGCCTACAAACACTTTGGCCAAGGGCACCCACTAACCTGGACAAGGGGTCCCAATGCACAGCTTCGGTATGGGGAGGCAGCTCCAGCTGGCCACAGGAGGGGGGTTGCACAGAGTCAACTCACCACCTGCAGGGACAGGGCACACAGGCCAGCCTCCACCATGCTGAAAGGCACTTGTTGGAACCATGGCTGGTCTAGAACAGACCTTGGCACACGTGGCCATTGGGGGCAACACCTGCCCAGGGTGTGGCCCAGAGCCAGGCCTGTGAGGGTTGTCCATGCACAGGTTCCCCAGGTGACTGCCAGCACCAGGCCAGCAGACATGCTAGGGCCCAGGGCCCCAGCTGGGACATGAGGATGCAGGCTCTGACAGCAGCCTCTCTGCAAACACAGGCATGGAGAAGAGTCTGGAAGAGCAGTCTCCCCAACACACACACACAAACACAGACATGCTCACACACGCTCACACAGGTGCACACACACATATATGCACATGCAGGCATGCATGCATGCATGCATGCATGCACACAGGCACACATGCACATGCATGCACATACATACATATGAACACACATGTGCGTACACAAATTCCCGGCATCACTGGGCAGGTGTGTGCAGGGTGTGCTTCTGCCTATGGCTGGTCAGCTTGCTGGTTTCTCTGCCGGGGCATGCGACACTCGTTTACTTTCAGTGAGTCTGCACATTGCTTTTAAATCCCGTGGCTCTCTCTAGGGGATGCGTCTTCTGACCAGAAGCAGCAGCAAAGCAGAGCAGAGAAGATAGTTCTTCGAGGAGGGGAAAGGCAAGGTGCAAGCAGAGGCCCTGTTCTTCAGCACCGGGGCCAGGAGTCTGGGCCCAAGGTCAGTTTTCATTTTTCTGACCAGGGAGATCTGTGAGCCTGCATTGACTCTTGGGCTGCTCCCGTGCATGCCCTTCTCCCACACCTATGGGGCCACATGGGGACCATGTCTGCACAGACACTGAGACACCTGTGCTTGACAGCCTGGCTCTGTGCTCAGGGATCACTCCTGGCAGGCTCGGGGGACCATAGGGGGTGTTGGGGATTGAACCCAGGTCAGCCACTAGCAAGGCAAGCAGCCTAACTGCTCCAGCCCCAGTCCTAAAGTTCATATGTGTTTTGTTTTGTTTTGTTTTCTGCCGGGGGGTGCGGGAGGGCAAGGACCCTTCCAGTGGCATTTCAGTGCCAGAGTCTGAGGAGGCAATGCTGCCCAGTCCTGGAATATGGGGACCCCCAGGGTCACCCCAAAGTGCTCAAGAGCCTGGTGTGTTGGGGAGGGGTGGGCAGTGTAAAGTCTGAGGACCACCATCTAACTGGCCCTGAGTGCTTGAGCGGTCACTCTGTGCTGGCACTGGGCAGTCACAGGTGCCAACCCCAGTGAGAGTGTCTGCCCTCAGCAAACGGAGACAGGGTGAGGTGGGCAAGCCTGAAGACCCCCACGATCAACTGTTGGAATGCCTGCAGGAGTTTCTGCCTCATCCTGGGCACTGTGTCCACCCTTGTCCACCCTTTGCCTTATGGATCCTTTCTCCCTACCAGGGCCCACAGCCCTGGGAGTCTCCAGAGACAGGTCACCTCTGTGTCCAGCTGAGTGTCTGGGGCAGCTGCTCAGGGTGGGAGGGTGCTACCCTCTGGCCCACGGGATCGGGGTCAGACCCACAGAGGCCCCAGGAGGCCTCCCTGGCTTGGGCAGACTGACCCAGGCGGACACCCTGGAAGAGAGCAGCTGGCAGCCTGGGCCCGGCCAACTCAGGGACCGGACGAGCGGGAAGGGGCTGATTTGCTCTGGTCTGAGCACATGTGGCTGCAGCCGAGATGACTCAGGGGCCCCTGTCATGCCGATTCTGAGTCGCTCTCGTGGCTCTGAGGACACCGCCCAGGACAGGACACAGGAGGCCACATCTGGTTGTTGGAAAGGCCCCAGTCAGCTCTGGGAGGAGGCAGTGAGGCCCAGTAGCACACCCCCAGAAAATGCCCCCGGGGGAGGGGTCAGCAGCCTGGCCTGGCCCGACTTGGGGAGTGTGGGGGGTGGGGAGCGACACCCCAACATCACTTCCCTCCCAGCTCCTGCAACGCGCCCTCGGCACCCAAGCCCTTGGCATGTGACAGGTAGAGAAAAAGGCAAAGACAGTCTTCAGGCCCGAGCCCTGCAGTATGCTCAGAGCTCCAATCCCCACGGCGTCACACCCCCACCAGGAAGACAGCCAGGCAGCCAGAGACGCAGGCAGCGGCGGGGCTGAAGCCCAGAACCAGCATCTGTGCCCAGCAGCTGCCAAGCCCCTCCATGTGTCCCTCACAGCTGTCGGCGTGTGGCAGGGGGACCGAGCAGAAGGGCGAAAGAACGTTCCGGCAACAGGCGCAGGCGCCACGCAGGTAGGGGGGCCGCTCCGCCGGGCGCTCCCAGGCACCGCTGCCTCCTGTGTGTGTGGGAACCGAGCTGGGGAACCTAGGGCCTGCCGCCGGACCCCGCCCCCCCTTCTGGGCTTGATGTCCAGAGAGCCAGTGAGGCCTCCAAGTGAGGCCTGGTCCAAGGAGAGGGGACTTGCTGCTGCTCACTGCATCCCCATTCGCCGGGGAGCTTGGGGACAGGGTCCGTCCACGAATCAGAAGCTTGTGGATTAACTAGCCTGATCATGCGGAGCCTCGACAAGGCCAGACTCAGCACCCAGAAGCCCCTGGTCCTGGAGGCCGCAGAGACAAAGGAGCAGAAGAGGCCAGGGAGGCCCACACCGGCCCAGCCACTCCCCGGGAGGAAGGAGTGCTCCCCCATGCTCCCCACCAGCCTTCCCCTCATTCTTGAGGGCCACATGTTCCAGAGCCTTCAAGCCCATCCCGAGGGACCTTTCAGAAGCTTCCAAGCATCTGGTCCGTGACCATGGGCTGCCCTGCCCAGGCCCAGAGGGCTCTCCCCAGTTCTGTCCCCTAAGACTGAGTGTGTGGGACCTGCTTCCGGCCCCAAGTTTGCCATGTGGGAGGCATTGTTGGCATTTCTGCTCCTTCCTGGATGTGGGCCTGAGGGAGACTGCCAAGTGCTGGGTGGGACTTAAGCCACCTCATGCGGGGTGGGGCGGGATGGGGACGCGGGACCCGGGAGCATCGAGGGCATCTGGGTGCAGCACAGCGGCAGGGGTGGGGGAGCCTGAGTGAGAGGGTGAGACTGGGGGTGGGCGCTGGTGACCTGCTGCTGCCGTGAGCCCCCTGAGAGACAAGGGCGACACGCTCACTCCGTGAGGCCTCAGCCTCCTGCCCCTCATGGCCCTCCCACCCTCCGTACGTGGAGCTACACCGGCCCTGCACACCCCCCAAGGGAAAGGTGGGTGCCCTGGTGCCGGATCCTCTGTGCACGTGCTCAGGGCAGGCTTATCTGACGGGCGCGGACAGGAAGAACAAACCAGCATGCCAGCCACTGCACCCCTCTCCCCCTGGGGCACCACCCGCTGCCCACCCTCAGGAAACCGGGTCCTGTCCCAGATTGCTGGGTCAGTGTGATGGGGAGGGCGACAGGCCCAGCTCCTGCCCGGCGGCAGACACCTGCTCACAAGGGGTCCCTGCTCCTGCTGGGGCCATGCACCTGGGCTACGCGGGGGTTCCCCTCTCTTGAGTCCCTCTGACACCTGCTGGGCTGACTCCTGTGGTCAGAGGCCAGGGGAGTGTCCCCATGGGAAACTTTTCCATTTCCAAACATCGAACAAGTTGTTTTTTTCCTCGTTGAATTTTCATTGGTTTATTATTTTATAGAATAACAAGAGGTTTGTTTTCTAAAATTCAGTGTTTACAAGTAGAATGGATTCTTTGGGGCTGGGGTCCCCCAAGCAGTGCTCAGGACACCCGGGCCACTCCAGACAGTTTACTACAGAGGCCTGACGCCTGCAGAGCTGGAGATACTAGGCCACCCAGAGGGGCTCCAGGTCTCTAAAGACCCCTCTCCCCACCAAGCAGTGCTTATGGGACCAGGTGTGACTAAGGCTGGGCCCAGATACTGCCACATGCCAGGTGAGTGTCTGACCCCTGTGCCATTCTCCTTTGGCACTAGTCTCTTTTTGTTTGTTTTGTTTGGGGGTCACACCAAGTGATGCTCAGGGCTGACCACTGTCTCTGCACTCAGGGTTCACTCCTGATGGGGCTTCGGGACTACATGGGATGCCAGGGATGGAACCTGGGCTGGCCATATGCAAGGCAAGCACCTGACCTGCTGTGCTGTCAATGGGGCCCCTGGAATAGTTTCTTTTTAAGTGAACATGGCAGACTCAGACTTGAGAGATTTCTTTCTATGTTTCAAAAGTGATTTCTTGAAACCTGGCCTCTTTTCTCACTAAAGGAATTCAGTGATGAGAAAGGTTCAAAGAACAGACAGCTTGACCCAGGTTAATTCTGATTTATTTCTAGAAGCATATTATAGATTTCAAACCATGAGGTGCTTGCTTTACTGGGCCGCTGTTATACCTTGTGAGGTAGATAGTTGTGGGTTCGGGCAAATGGCTCTGCTGTCCGCATCCACCCCGGGCTCATGTATTGGCCTCCACAGCTAAGTTTTCTATTTGCACGCACTGCCTCTCACAATTGGTAGGGGTTTTTCTGGGCTCTTGTTTTGGTCAGTGTTTTTCCCTGGGAATATCAACTGTTGCTGTCATTCTTAGGGAAGTAGGTTATCTCATTGTTGGTCCCTATAAGCCAAGTGTCTTTGTTGCAAAATATTTTTTGAAACCCAGAGTCCAGTTGTCATCAGTTTGGCTTCTAATAGCAGAATTAACCGGCACAGAAAATGAGACCGTTTCATCCTCCCGCTCTCTCTCAGCCCTGCTGGCCTCACCTTGGAGGACGGGGGGAGTGTCTTCTGTGTCTGTGTCCGGTGTCAGCTGCCTGGTACCATTTATTTAAAACAAGCAGCCAGCCAGTGAGCGCTCACCCTCACACAGGGTAAGTCACACACTTAATCTTCCCTGGCTGGTTCTTCACCCGGTGATCCAGCACGCGGCACAGACGGCATCCTGGGAGATGGAGAAAACCCAGTGTAGAGACGGGGAAGCCAAGCCTTGCCCAGGTGTGCCAGGGCTGACACAGGGACAGGCCACTCACTGCACCCCCTAAAATGACTTCAGATCTGGAATTTCTTGACACCATAAAGTGTCTATTGCATGACACAGCCCACCCCAGAAGACTGGCTGAGACCCCAAGCCAGACCCTTGTTCCTGGTCAGTTCAGCTCTTTGCTTCATTTCAGTCCATTTCCTGGACAGCCACTTCCTGTCTCCCGCCCCCAGAGTGGGGCAGACTTGGAGAATGTCATGGAGGCTCGAGGGCTGGGTGAGCAATTTTTCTCTTCCACACACATATGTTATGTGCACTTAAACATGGGATGCTGAGCATTCCATTGGATGCATTGTCATGATTATATATAAAACTGTCTTTTATTATTATGGTTTAGATTTTTAAAAACTGTTTTAGTTTGAAGTAACTTTCAGGTTAGAACACTTTGATCTTAAAGATGATATCCACATATATATTATTTTAAAGTACAGCATATTATCAGCACTAGTTTTTGACTGCAGAACTTTCAAAGTTTTTGACCCCTTAAAGCTTTCCTAAAGCCAATGATCTTCACCTTATTCTCTCTATACTTTGGATACATTCAATATTTCAACAGAGAACTGACTATCAGGTGCGGGGGCGCTGGGGGGGTATATTAGGGTTCTTGGTGGGGGAACAGGTGCATTGGTGGAGGGATGGGGGTTTGATCATTATATCACTGAGACTTAAACCTGAAAGCTTTGTAACTTTTGTCACGTTGATTCAATAAAAGAAAGAGCTTTCCTAAAGCAACACAGACATATTGGAAAGAACATGGAAAGAAACCATGGCCCCTTCTCAGATAACTTAAGATCCGACTTTTCTATGACCAAGCAGTCTCATTTGGTATCTTTCTAAGGGCTCGGAAAAACTTTGGAAAGACATTTGTGATCCCATGTTCATTGTAGCACTATCCATAATAGCCAAGATCTGGGGACAACCCAAGTGCTCAACAGGTGAATCATTATTAACAAATAGTGATATACACATATACAATGAAATACTACTCTGTTTAAAAAAAAAAAAGGACAAAATCCTGCAATTTGCCACTACGTGGATGGAACTGGAGGGTGTCATGCTGAGTAAAGTTGGTAAGAGAGGAACAGTCATGAGGATACAGAAACATAGTGAGAAGCAACAACCCTTCAAAGGTGACAGCACAGAGGAGTCTACAGCTCTGAGTTACCGAGGGAGCGGGAAGGAGGTGGGCATTGGTGACAGGTGTGGTACTGGAACATTGAGTGCAGAAAATGGTATTGTAAATTACAGTGCCTAAACCAAATTTTAAAAATAAGCTACTGTCTTTAAAATAAGATGCAACCCCACTTTCAGAGGTCTTTTGCTGGGCACTCCCTTCCTGGCACCATTACTTTAGGTGAGGGGCTAGATGGGGATCACAGGTGCATGCTTAAGTGACAGCATTTTGTCTGTTCTGAAAGTGTAAGCAGATGAGATTATCAGACATTTAACCTTTCGTGTCCAGCTTCTTCCACTCAAAGAATGTTTCTGAGGTGTCTGCTTTCTCAGTGGTCCATTCTTTGGCTAGATGGTCCAGACGACACATATTTATGAAGACTTGGCCAACAAGTGCCAAAGTGCCCATGCCGATGATCATAGGTCCCAACAGGGCTTCCTCTGCCCATGGCATGCCCACGCTGTCTGACTCGCTGTGGCTTTCATCTGTACTTCCCAGATGGTCATTCCTCAGCTGTCATTCATGCACAATTTCTGGAAAGCGTCTGTGCAATGGTCACAGGTGTTTTATTTTCTTATTGTTGACTTGCAGGCATTCTTTGTATGTAATGATAGGGGTTGTTTTCAGATGTATGTGGAAATATTTACTATTTGTTTAACAATATATGTTATGTAATTATATGCAGTTAATGTTTCTCGGTCTGTGGCTTAAATATTTATCAGCAGTAGGACAGAGCAGAGCTGACCTGATCCCTTGTCTGGTCACCTTCTCTGGGGGAGAATCTAGTTCTCTATCATCAACTGTTTCTTTCCATCACACAAAGAGTAGTCTTTCTCAGGTGAGGGGCTAGATGGGGATCACAGGTGCATGCTTAAGTGACAGCATCCTTCCTGGGGCTGAGTGGATTCTGAGCACCCTGGGTGCAGACCTGGTCTCCTGAGCATCCCCCAGGTGCAGCTCTGCTCTCCTGAGCACCCCTGGGTGTAGCCCTGCTCTCTTGAGAACCTCTGGGTGCAGCCCTGGTCTCCTGAGCACTCTGGGTGCAGCCCTGCCTCCCAAGTACACCAGGTGCTGCTAGTGGTCCCAGAATGCTCGCCTGAGCTGCATTGCATGGCCAGCCCGAGCACGGAACTGTCTGGTCCGGTTGAATATGGCTGCAAGAGGCCCAGACCCCGGGACCCTCCCTGCAGGGGTCCTCACAGCCCACAGTTCAAGCTTCTCTCATTCTCCATCTGCTTGGCCCCGCTGCTGAGCCCTTGGCTGTCTGCGCCCAGGGCTTCCTTCCCTGGAAACAGCAAGAGTTCCCTTACCACCGCTAGCTGATTAAGGGTTTCTGTCAGGGGCCAGAGCGATCGTGCAGAGGAGACAGAACCTCGCCTTGCAGTGCCTCTGACCTGGGTTCCGTTCCTGGCACCCCATATCATCCCCTGAGCCCCGCCAGTAGTGATCCTCGAGCAGAGTCAGGAGTCAGCCCTGAGCACAGTTGGAGGGGGCCCCCAATTTTACTTTCCCACACTCCCCCAGAAGAGCATCTGTCTTCACCAGACCTCCTCCCGAGCTTTACCTCTAACTACACTTGGCCAGCAGGGCCCTGGCCAGTCCAATCTGCCCCTTCAAGATCCTCAGCAAAGACCTGCTACGAGTGCTCCAGCGTTCTGACCCAGCCTCGGCTGACCCACTGCTCCTTGTCTTCGACCACTGTGCTTCTCCCCTGGATTCCTGTCGGGGGCTCGTTCCTCTGCCCCCAGTTGTGTGGTGTCCAGCTGCGTTCTCAGATGAGCTGAGGTCTCTGTCCACATCTTTGCTCTTAGCCCTGGCTTGCAGTACCTCTGCTACGTCTCCCCCTGCAGTGGAGCTGCTGAGACCCCTGTGCCCCATATTTCCCTGCCCCAGGGAGGCCTTCCTGGGACATTTCCTGAGCCCACTCGGCCCAGGGGCCTGTTCTTTCTGTGGCCACCACAGAGCCTTCTCTTCTGTGGCTCCTGCAAGCTGTGCACCCTTGCTCGATTTTTCTAACCTGTCCCAATCATTCTGTGCCCAAAGGCCCTGGCCTTGATGGGCTGCTTCCCTCACAGCCAGAGGCTCTGCAGAGACAGAGCTATAGGGAGGCACCCCAAAGAGCAGGTGAGAGCACTTTAGGGGGACTTGGGGCGGGGGTCAGAAAATCCAGCTGCTGAGCTGAGCCAAGGGTCCGAGATGCCAGGCAGACTCGAGGTGCAGAAACGGCCCTGCGGGGTGCATCCTCCTTGCCTGGCTATGACACTCCCTCTCGAGAGGCTGTTTGAGGGCGAACCTCTCAGCCAAGTGGCAGATGGAGAAATTGTTTGCCATTGAGACAAGAATATTTTATCAGACTTCCTGCAAATGGGGTCGACTGAGTTGGAGTCTGCCAACAAAGCACAAACCGAAAAAGAAATCATTAGGAGGAAAGAGCCTCTGCGGGACACCCAGCAAGAGCTCCAGGGGGGAGACGAGAGCCCCACAGCACAAGGGGACCTGGGTGAGGTGTCAGGAAATCTGGATCCCTCACCCGCGCTCAGGTCACCCCTTGGGGGTCTCTCCAGGGCTCCATCTGTGCACCAGGAAGAACAGCCACCCTGCCCCACCCCTCATGGGTTGTGAGGACCCACCCAGGAGGACCCAGGCATGTGGATGGGCCTGCTGCTCTCCTGGGAACTGTCTCAGGCTCACCCATTTATTGAGCTGCTTCTACGCATTGATGGGCAGGTGCGGGGAGCAGCCCCAGCCCCACCCCAGGCTCTCTGTAGGACAGACACACCTGTCACACCTGCAGCGTGGCTGACCAGGGACACAAGAATGAAGACAGCAGGGGTGCCTGGTAGACAGACGGAACTTTTCTCCTCCAGTGTGCCCGGAGTGAGTGAGAACGGCAGCTTCAACGTTTCTCTGCTCACAATCCCTTATAACCTGAGAAGCTTCACACCTGCCTAGGGCCTATAGACAGGCAGAATAAGTAGACAGATTAGGTGTTGACTGATAACAAACATATATTTTTAACAGTAAAATTTAGGAGGCTGGAGAGACACATACTTGCACACAGCCAAGCGTGGTCCATGCCAGGCACTCAGGGTCCCCCAGGCGCAGCCAGGGGAGGCGCCCACACACAGAGCCAGGAGTAAGACCTGAGCATCACAGCAAGTAGTCCCATCCCCAAATTTAAGACTTTTTTCTGACCTCCCCCACATATAGCTCAGTGGCCCCACAGATGGTCGTGTAAGGCCCGTTTAAGAGGTGAGGGCCTAGGGCATCTCTGGAATCCAGGGCAAGAGCCTATTCCAGGTCTCAGAAAACTGTTTCGAGGATTGGAGAAACACTCTGTGGGCTGAGTGGCTGCGGTGCACGCAGGAAGCTCAGGCTCTTCCCCAACACCACCCGGACCCCAAGCCCTCCTGGGACCACCGCTCATCCTCACAGTCAGAACAGCCAGAGGGGCCTCTGAGTCCAGGACGGCTGGGTCGAGGCTGAGGCTGAAGGCAGCGGTGCCCAGCTCTGGCCCACAGGCTATGCTCACGGCACAGGCCGGCTGCCCTGTCCCCGCACTCCCGGCCGCCTCCCAGCCCTGTTCCAGCAGCGCCTTCTGTCACCCCACTGCCGGGATGGTGTCGCTTTGCTCGTGCCATCATTCGCAGTCGCACCAAATGGCCCATGCAAGAAGAGATGGTTACACTGGAGGAGCAGATGACAAGTGACAGGCATGGCTCCTGATTGCCACGATCACAGCAGAGCCGGCAACTGCCGCCATGGCCCAGCCCCGTGCCAGCCGGGCCCTTGGCACACGGGGCCTGCGCCCCCTCCAGAGCCTTACAGCACCCTGACCCGGCGTGCGAGAGGGATGAGGCTCCCATCTCTCTGTGGGTTCTTTGCGGCCCTCGCGTCTCAGTGCTGCTGCGGAACACCTAAGGGCCCAGGAAGGAGCCAGCAGCCAGGGCTGGGCTGCAGGTGAAGACCTGAGCCCAGTCCCCTGAGCATGGCAGGGTGCCCTCACCCGCCCTGGCCTAAAATGAACCTCTTTCCAGTCGACCTCTTACAGTCAAGGTAAACAGCACTGACTGACAAAGCATGGGGTGTAGAGGAGCGGGGAGGGAGGCCCCAGATCTTCACCAAAAGAGGCAGCCCTGCCCCTCCCCCCACTCTCTAGGCATGGCCTTGGGAAGACTGGGTCTCAGCCGACCCCTGCCGGAGGCACCCCTGGGCCCTGCAGACCGAGGCCAGTCTTGTGGAGGCCAGCCCAGCCACAGCTTTTCCCTGCAGCACCGAGTCATTTGCATTGGCTTGTTGGACCTTCAGATGTGGAGAGGCCAGCCAAGACTGGGGGCTCCCTGGTTGGACATTCTGGAAGCTTCTGTAGAGGCTGCCAACAGAGATGTCCAGAAGGAACGGGGGGCGAGCAGGGTCTAAACATCCCTCTTCTGAGAAGTGTAGAAGCAGCATTGCTGGCTTCTGCCCTCCCGGTGTCAGAGCCCCCAGCCCAGTCCCGCGGACAGGCCAGGCGGCCCCCACTCTCTGAGCAGGAGAAGGGGCAGCAGTGGTCCCACCCCACTGCTGTCCCCAGTCTCGTGGGCATTTGTTATCTTTATGGGTCCCCAAATGCTCCCCTTGAATGTTAATCTTCCTTGATTCTTTAAGTATATATTAGTTATTACATATTTCTGATTAATATTTGATGGCCACTCAAGCTGCCAAGAGTGCCCATAAATTTCCCAGGTGGATTTGTGACACGGCAAAGTGGGGGGATCCCCAATGCAGAGTGAAGCCATCAATCACCGGAGTCCCTGTCTCCTCACCTTAGTGCCCCAAGATATATGGCCAAGCTGCCCATGGCAAGACATTAAAAATGAGTGTGGGTAGCAGTGTGCTCGGCACCCAGGGAGGGGCACCCCGAGGTGTCGCAGCACCTCTCGGGCATTTCCTAAGGTCCCAGGAGCAGCTGCAGCCTGTGGGGGGTGCAGGGCAGAACCCGCACACTGGCACTCTGAGGCTGCAGGAGAGTGTGGGTGGAGCTGGGCGTCCTGCTAAGCCTGCGCCCTGCGTGACTCCTCCAGCCCCCACGGCCCTCTCTAAGTGCTTTCGATAAAGACAACCACAATCAGAGCCTCTATTGAGATGTACAAGGGCACTCTAGTTTCATTAACTTTTATTTTCCCTAGACCCGGGAAAGCTGCTCTCGGCCTGGAGTGCCATGATTATTCGCCCCGTCGGCCAGTCAGAGGGGAGTGCTTTCTGTGTCCGTCTCCCGGGGCCAGGGTGGGGGTCTGGGGCTGGGCCCTACACTGTTCTGGGTGTCTGTGCGGGTATCCTGGGAAAACAAGCATCTGAACAGGCGGCCGGAGTCAAGCATATCACTGCCGACAGCCCCTTCCCTCCCGCCGACAGGTGGGCCTCACCCGATCTGTTGAGGATCTAAATTGGACTAACATGTGGGCCTCCGCCCGGGAAGGGGTCTCTGCTGACCGGTAGCCTTCGAGCTGTGACAGCTAGTACGTTTGGTCTTGTTTCCTGTCTTCAGACTGATATCAAAATGCCAGTTCCTCCTGGGCCTTGGGCACAACAATTGCAGATCTTGGAACATGTAAATTAATTCAGGTGGAGAGATAGATAACAGTAGGCAGTTGCATGGCTGATACAAAGGAGGATGGGGGGAGGGAGGGATGGTGGGAGAGAGGGTGGAGGGATTGAGGGAAGGTGGGATGGACTTTGGATGGAAAGAGAGAAGGATGAATGGGTGCTAGGTGAATTAGCAGATGAGTGGATAGACAGGCAGGTGTAGAAAATGGTAGAACAATGCGTAGATGGCTGCCAGGTAGTGATGAGCAGGATGCTGGGTGAGTGGACGGACTGACACATAGACAGAAGAATGGATGTCACCATCCCTTGGGGTGCTGAGTTTATCCCCACCTGGGGGCCACTGGGTAAAGTCTGGAGATGTTTCAAGTCCCATGCATAGTGGTAGGGGTTGGGGACAGTGTGGCTGACCCCAGACACTGGGAAGAAGTCGGGGCTAGTCCCCACTGTCGTGCGCTGCCCGGGCCCCCTACACTGCCAACAACAGACCCAGTCCTGGTGCCTCTGTGCTCAGCTGATGAACACCAAGTTCCACCGGATGGTAAGTTCCTGCACCACAGCTCCCCACTCCATGTCCTCTGCGTCCTTTGCTGTCACTTCTGGTCCATCCTGGCCACCCTTCCCTCGGAGCCCACTGCAGAGCTGCAGCCCCGTGGGCACAGGGCTCTGGGCAGTAGAAGTAAGTGAGCGGCGCCCAAGCACAGACCAAGCCTGCCGGGCAGCCATCTGCGTGCGTCCTGTCAGCGGCTGATGTCCCCAGTCACCACACGCCAGGTCATGGCAGCTGCTGCAGTCCAGACAGTCACCCTGCCTGCCAGAGGCCGGAAGGAAGGAAGGACAGGATGGAGTGAGGGGGACAAAGGGAGCCAAGGGAGCAGGAGTGCGGGGGAGAAGCACAAGGAACATTCCAGAGAGTGGGGAAGCAAAAGCAACACAGGCAGGAAATAGAGAAGAAACAGAGCCCCCAGTCCGTGCCCTGCAAGCCTCCCAGAGCCCCCCGCTCTGGCTGGACTCAGGAAGGCGGGTCTCTTGGGGGCTCCTGTTCTGGCACTGTGGAGGCAACTGTGCCAAGGACAGGGACTGCCCAGGACCCCCTCTCGCCGGGACCGTGTCCTGTGTCTGGGCTCCTGGGAGAACCCTGTTCCTCCTGCCCTCCTCCCGAGGCCAGAGACCCTCAGCCAAGGTTTTGGGAGCCCTGTCCAGGCCCTTCCCTGGTAGCTGCTGCAGACTTGGAGTGCCCGTCGAAGGGGAAGGGAAGGGCCAGTGGCAGTGGCCAGAGTCCTCTTTCCTAGGAGCCTCCAAAGTGAGGCCAAGGCTCCTGGGGCCATCCTGGCAACTCTCGGCCAACTGGATCAAGGGCCAGAGGTGAGGGCCCAAGAATGCCGTGGAGTGATGATGCCTGGGCCTGCAGTGCCGGGACTGAGCAGAACCAGTCAGTGCACACTCCACAGTGCTCAGAGGACCCTGTGGTGCCGAGGATGGAGTCAGGCTCAGACCCACACAAACAGGTGCCATGAGCCTGTGGCAGCTCCTGGCCCTCTGAGAATCATGTGGGGCAGACGTGGGTCTGTCGTCAGCTCAGGCCTTCCCGAAGAGGGCAGCTCTGATCCTCAGCCCAAGTGGTCATCAGTCGGATGGGGCTCTTGGAGGACACATGGAATTCTTGGCCCTGTGCATCTTGGGGGGTGGCCATTGAGAACTGAGCGCAGGGCACATTCCGGATACTTGCACACTTCTCTGCCCAGGTCGACAGTGGGGGCACAGTGACCCTCCACACTGTCCCCAAACTCTCTCCCCACTGAACGGACTCTTACTGTCCAGCTGCTGGGACCTGTCTCTGTCCACTGTCCAATTAGACAGTCTCCACTCCCTGCATTTCCCCACTGCCCAGGCCACTTCCCGCCCCCAGGGCAGAGTCTGCGTCCTGCTCCTCTCCTCGTTCCTCTTCTGCAGAGCCGAGCAGGGGATCAGCGATTGTTTACCCAACGGGCAGCCACAGCAGCCTGCGACACCTCCTCAGGGCTGGAAAGGGGCTTGCCAGATCCGGCACAGGGGAAAGGCAGCATGTGGCATGCCGTGGCCTTTCAGAGACACCCCAGAGCTGTCCCTGTCCCACGCTGCCTTCTGCCTCTCCTTCCCAGGGTCTCAGAGCTGCTGGCTTTGTGGCCCCTGGGTCTGGGCGATCTCTCTGGGCTCCCATGGCTAAGCCATGGCCTCTGGAGGTCAGACACGTCCTCTGGAGAAATGTGGGTTCTCTCATTCCCCTGTCCACGGCTTGGGCTCGGCTAATCCCATGAACACTTCAGTCCCGAGATGGCGTCTCAACGCGCCATTCAAACAGAGCCGTTTATACACGGAAAAAAAAATCCTGTCTGCTTTGTAAAAGATTATCCTTTTATAAACACTCTGCAGAGAACAGAAAGGCAAATAAAGGGCCCGCATAGAACAGGAAAGATGTTAGCAGGGAGATTAATGCTGAATGGTGGGAATGAATGGCGCGCACAAACGAGGTCCAGAAATCTGGCTGCAGTGAACATAAATAATGGGGGTGACACATCGTTTATTCGGGATAATGAGTTGATCCGAACTAGAGACCTGGGGACATGAGATTGTAGATTAAAGACCCATCTCCAGAGGGTGATTGGCCACTGGCTTTAACCTTTTCCTCCCAAAAGCAAGATATTCTTGTACCACGATGTAGGCTCAGGCAACAGGGCACAAATCAGAGCTTCTGAAGCCGCCAAGACCCCCAAGCCATCTTCGTGTCCTGGGGGAAGCAGGGCCCCCCAGTACCCAGACGGGAAGGGCCATTCCAGTCCTACGCGAGGGCCCTGGATGCTGATTTAAAGGATGATTTCCCCTCGGTGTTCTGCATGGGGGCACAGGCTGAGGCCTCTGTGAACAGCCCCACATTCATTCACGGAACAATAAGGGTTTCAAAGGCCCAGCAGTGTGAGATTGGCACCAGCCGATATGGAGCTCCCGCAGCCAGGGGGCTCGGCGGGACACGGAAGGAGACGAGCCTTGGAAATCCTCCTTGGGCTCCGGGCGTGCCGGTGAGGAAGGGGGAGTGTCCTGGTGCATCGGGGTCCCGGGCGAGTGAGCAGGCAAGCCGGGCCTGGTCGCGGGGCCTGGCTGGGAGCCTTCTCTCTTCACACTTGCACCCCACTGTTTTTTTTCTTCCCTCAAGTTGGAAATAATGACCAAGGCAGATTGCTGGAAGCGCCAGCACCCCACATGCTCAATTAAAGCCCTGAATGCATGAAAAACTTAGAATATTGGACGCTCTGAATGAATAAGACTTGGACAGAAGAAAGGCCGGGGGGGGTGGGTTGGAGCGGAGAAGGGAAAGCATCGCCAGGAGGATCACAGGAAGGACAGACAAGCGCCCCAGACACCCCGCCTGCCCACCAACAGGCCCCACCACCTGGGGGTCGTTCGGAAACAACTCGCCCAGGGTGTCCCTCCTCTGGTGAGGGGCAAGGAGCAACCAGGAGCCTTGCATCTGCTTGAGGTCAGGCAGCCGCCCTCACCTACCAGCCAAGACAGGAGGGGCCGGAGGGCCATGGAACGTCAGTGTGGCCTTCAGGGAGGAGAGGCCCGGGCCCACCAGCTGGGCAGGAGCCTGCCGAACTGAACCCGGAGCCCTCACCTCTGAGGCAGGGGAGTCAGGGCTTGGCGAGCCGCCCGGGTGCTGTTGGCGTGTTGGTGTCAGTGTCTGTTCCAGAGAGCGGCTGTCCCGGAGCCAGACCCGCATACGCGCCCTGCTGGCGGCGGTCCTGGGAGGTGGGGTGCGGACGCAGCAGGAGGGGGTGCATGGTCTGCCATGGCTGCTCCCTAGAGAAAGGGGCCGTCGGTCTGGAGACACAGCCGCCTGATCTGAGCATCCCCCGCCCGTGACCCAGAGGGTCCAGCTGGTCCTCCCAGCCTCTGCCTCTCCTCAGGCGCCATTTGGTCAGGACTAACCCGTGTCCCAGCCAGAAACCCTGACGAGCACCCAGCATAGCTGCTTGCCAGGGAGGACCTTCACGCGACCCACGGGAACGCAAGGCTGAGCGAGGCACTAGGCAGCACTGGGAAAGGAAGGCTGGAGCGGAAGGTTCCAGAAGCAGCTCTGCCAAGAAGACCCTCCTTGTTTGGCATGCCACACACCGAGCACCCAGGAGAGGCCCCTGCACCCTCCACGGCAGGGCCCCCCGAGCAGCCCCGGGACTGGGAGGCGCCGAGGACTGTCTCCAGAGTGTGGAACAGAAACTTCTGGGCTGTTGGTCACAGGGGCAGGAGGCCGGGGGTGGGGCCAGGGAACAAAGGCTCCCAGTGGGGTCCCAGCTGTCCCCAGTGTTCCCCTGGAGTCCAGCCCCTGGTCCTAACACGAACCCTACCCCTCCCGAGGAGGAGACTGGCCGTCGCAAGACAGAGCAAACTGGAGTGACACGTGCCAGGCTGTCCCCGGGCTCAGAAGATGGCTGGTGGCTGGTTCCACACACAGCAGACCCCGAGTGCGGCCCTCGTGCCTGGGCTGTCCAGCTCTCAGCAGGCCAGTGCCCTGTAAAGACTGGGTCCCTGGGAAGACCACTCCTCCATCTTCCAGGGACCGCCTCCGAGTCGGGATTATCCCTGAGGTGGGGATTATCAGTGATGCTCAGATGTACTAGGGGCCGGCAGTGACCCCCTCAGTGACTCTTCTGCTTCAGCCTGTGAATCCTCGGCCCTGTGTCAGGGTCAGAGGCCATGGTCGGGACCCAGAGAAGCCAGACCCATACTTCTCCACATGGAGTAAGTGCTCTAAGAGGGGTGAGGAGAGCCCCTCACGTTGCTGAGATGAGCTGCAGGTCCCAGGGGCTGCCCCCAGTGTGACCCAGGGCTGGGCCTCTTGTGTAGTTGAGACCCGAGTTCATTGTTTTGGGCATGTTTTTGGTGGACATTGAGCAGAGGTCAGGGCTTACTCTTGGCTCCATGCTTACAGATCGCTCCTGGTGGGGCTCGGGAGACCCTTTCCAGTGCCAGGGATCAAACCAGGGTCGGATTCATGCAAAGCAAGTACAGGAGCCTGTGTCCCATCTCTCCTGTGCTTTGTGGATTGGTCAGCTCTCCCTGGAGGTTCCTGTAGATGCAGGCTCCAGAGAGGGGCAGGTCCCCTGCAGCCCTGCATAGCATGGTGGACAAGAGGCTCTGGGGGCGAGAACCCCAGGGAAGGTGGTCCCACAGGCTCCGTGGGGACCTCCAGGACCTTCATTCCCACAGTCGAGGGCCAGGCATATGTCCGGACACAACCTAAGTGACCCCTTTGCCTCTGGCCTCAGGCCTCTATCTCTGAGACCCACTCTCCCTACAGACATGGTGAGGGGGGGGCTTCACAGACCCCCTGCTCAGGCATCATCCAGAAAGCTTGGTGGAACTGGTCTGGACAGAATCGGGGGCAGGGGCACTTGTCTGGTATGCACGTGACCCTGATGCCCACATGTGGCTTTGCTCTTGTTTTCAGTGCCCCACACATAGGCAGACATGACCATGGAGCAGAACTGAGGGAAAGAAATAAGGAACAGACAAATGGTGCTCAGAGGTGGCAGAGCTGGCAGTCTAGAGAGAGGGGGGGGACAGCAGGAGGAAAGGAATGCCAGGCCCCAGGCACCCCCCCCCAGTTCTGAGTATGTCCAGACTCAAGGCTCGTGGACCCCCTGGGGGCACGCCTTGTGGTGGCCGGGGCTCACTCCAGGCTCCTTCACTCAGGAATCACTCCTGGGTACCACATGGGGTGTTGGGGATGGAACCCAGAGCAATGGCATGCGAGGCCGGGGCCCTCCCTATTGTCCCATCCTCAGGCCCAGTGACCGAGGCTTTCACCCAACTCGGGGCTTTATTTGCCGCTGTCCTGGGGAGTCTTTTCAGGGGCTGCTTCCGAAACAAAGCAGGGAACAAGTTTGTGTCTCCCAAGAAGCAGATCTGGGAGAGCACACGTGCGGAAAGTGTTCCGATGAGAGGAGCCCTTCACCCCCGTCCTGCATGAGGGCTCGGGCCCAGGGGCAAGTACAGACCCACCAGCGCAACCGAGATCCACCTGTGCCTCAGCTAGGGGCAGCTTCTTGGTGAGGATTTGGGTAGCAACTACTTGTAAAAAGCCACCACCGGGGCCAGTGCAGATAGACAGGCGGGGCAGGGGCTTTGTGCCTTCCCCACTGCCTGGCGCCCCGCCACAGGAAATAGCACCCACAAGGAAAAAGGGGTAGAGTTCTGGGCCCACTTTTCAGGGTCAGGAACCACGCTGGTTCCCTCAGCATAACCTCAGGCTTCTCTTTTGTGGCCAGGGCCAGAGAAAGGCAGCTGTGAACATGTAAGAATGTCAGGGTCGCAGAGAGAAATGCAGCAGCAGAAGCGCAGGACGAAGCCCCTCGCCTGGAGCCCGAGGCTGCAGGGACCCTGCTGGGAAGAGCATCTGGGCAGTGGGAGGCCTGGAGCACAGGCTCAGAGAGATGTGCACGTCTGTGCCGGGGAAAGGCCAGTGTTTAACCCCGCCTCTTGTTCTGGTTCTGCGTGTCCACTGTGACCCGAGGAACATGCTGATCTTGTACTTGTCACGAAATATCTTCATCTGAGTGCTGCACATTTCACTGAGAAGTCACTGTCCAGAGCAGACCTGGTGGGTGCCATGCCCAACACCTCTCCCTGCCGGGTGCCGTCGAACATTACTGAGTCTCTCCCATCCGCCCATCTGTGTCTTTCATCCACTCTTGGAAAGGGCTTGAGGAAAGTCTTGTGCACGGTTCCTACCTCCTCGTCCCTTGACCTTCTGGAACTTTAATTCCATGATGGGACGAACATCCACCATGTCCTGGAAAGTCCTTCAGCGCCCCATTCCTTTGACTGTCTTTTCCTGTCTGCGATTCGGTTTAGCTGACCCCGTGAGTCTGACTCTGAGTGTCCCCATCCCGTCTTCAGCTGGATGGACCCTACGAGACCTTCCAGTGGTTCTTGCTATCTACCCTTACTTCAAGGCCAGACGCTCTGCTGGCTTCCTTCATGAGGACTGCAGTTCTCAGCCCACCTCTGCGGCCCTTTCTGTCTTTCCCTCCTCTCCTGTCCGCAGACTAGAACAGCAGTGCTGATCCTTGAGGTCAGCCCACACCCAGTGCTCTCCAGTGTCACTTCTGTTGCTTTGCTTGGGCAAGCACCTCACCACACCCCATCGCCCAGGACCTGAAATCTAGTACCGTGGGGACAGGTTTGTTATTTACCCCAGAATGTTTGTTTTCATCTAAAAGAGCAGTGACCCCCCCTCTCTGCAGTGGGACCTGAGCTGCCTTGAAGCTGGCTGCAGGTGGGCCTCTGATCTCCAGGGTCTCAGACTATATAGTAAGTTGGCGGTAGCTTCTCCCATCCGGAGGGTCCTAGGAAGCCAAGTCAGAGGCAACCCCACCACTTGCCCAAGCCACCCCCAACCCCCTTGCAGCTACTGGTCACTCAGCAGATGTCCTAAGGGGAAACTGAGGCCTTACATCATGTTCTTCACCTCTCTCAGTAGAGTTCTCTGTCTAGACCAGGCTGGACCGAGCCTCAGCCTGGAACTATGCCTGCAACTGACCCCAGGACAGAAGACGGCTGGCTATCCTGGCTAGCATAGAAGGGATTTCCACTCAGCTTTATTTCTCTAAACTTTTTGGTTCCAGGGTGGGGCGCTACACCCTGAGGTGCTAGGGTCACATTTGGAGGTGCTCAGAGGCCCATAGGGTGCCAGATATGGAACCGGGGCTCCTGACTGCAAAGTGTGAGCTCCAGGTCTCTGAGTTATTCCAGCCCTTCATTTATCTAATACTTTGTTTCCTTGTCCTCCAAGACTTTAAATCGTTAAATGTTGGTTTGGGGGGCTCACACCTGGTGGTGTTCGGGGGTTACTCCTGGACTCTGTGCTCAGGGATCACTCCTGACAGTGCTCAGAGAATTTTATGTGGTGCCAGGGGTCTTGCCCGCATGGCCAGTGCTGTAGCTCCTGTCCTCTCTCTCTCTGCCCCTCTGAAGACACCACTTTTTAAAGCAATCTGATTTTTTCCCTAATCGTTATAGCAGGAGTCACAGTCTGCCTGGGGAACAGTCCCACAAAGCAGACATTTCCGTTAGTCCCATTAATTCCATAAATAATTTTCTATATCAAAAAAGCAGTGCTCTCCCAGTATTTTTCCATGTCCTCTTTGTTGTACTGACATAGTTTTTATCTAGTCCAATTTTGTCCCCATAAATTTACAAGCAAGATTGGATTTATTGATCAGCTTTTGGACCATATGGAACAGTATCATCCATAGCATCTGTCGCTGGACGCCTGCGTCTGTGGCCATGCCTTCCCGCGTCTCACTGACCCCATCCGATTCCACCATCTAAATTTAGTCAAGAAGATTCTCTCTGCAATCAGGGGTTAGAGTCCAACATATTTCCCCAAGAACAGTTTTAGAATCTGTTACTCGGGCTTTGTATTGATTATTTTTACCAGGAAGATCTTTGCTGTGTCCAATAAAAGACGGGACAGCCCCTACTTTCCTCTCCGTCCCTGACCGTGAGGCTGTGCCATGCTCGGTTTTCCTACAATGGCCGGGCACAAGCTGGTCAGTCGGCTGCGCAGCCCACAGTGCTCGCTTGATGCTAAGCTAAGCAGTGATGGCACAGAGGTGGCAGGTCCCTGAGCAGGGTGCAGATGGGCTTCCTGTCCTGGGACCCCGGCTGGGCGAGTGCTGGCTCAGAGGTCCTTGCCCACTGTGATGTGTAGCCTTCCTCTCCCTCTCCCTCTCCCTCTCCCTCTCCCTCTCCCTCTCCCTCTCCACTGTGCTTTGAGAGCACCCCCTGGCCCTGAGTTCTGCACTCCTCAGCCATAAATGAAATCAGGCTCCTGCCATGGTCCCCATGCCCCAGGAACCATCCCTGCATCCTTGAGAAGACCCACACAGTAGAGGGGTCCCACCGTAGGACCATGGCAGATTACGGGCTCCCATGGAGTGCCCAATCCTCAGACTCAGTTTTTTCATCTGTGAAATGGGAACTTCATCTTCTCTACAGAGAAGGGAATGATTTTTGGCAGCCCACCCACAGAGGCCACGCCACTGAACAGTAAGATTCAGTGCCTCGGGCTACCTGAACCCCGTCACTCTGCAGCGGCTCCCCCATTCGTGAACAGGTGTCCTGTGCTAGCCATACAATCACAAAATCTCTCTTCTTCCTCCTCCTCTTCCACGTCCTCCTCCACATCTTCCTTCTTTTATCTTGGTGTGATTTGGGGGCCGCACCCAGAAGCTCATGTGTGAGGCTCACTTTGACAGCTTCAGATCCTGCCTCCTGCGTACCCGCAATTAACAAGCCACTGGTTCCTTCCTCCTGGGGGCAAGTGTGGGGTGTCCGCGTCACCCACTTGCAGCCACAGCCCCTGCCTAGAGCCCAGGAAGCTGAAGCTGGGAAGCCACGGCAGCCGCCAGCAGCACACGGTGCGGTGCCCTCCGTGCCAAGCCGGCTTTCCCAGAGACTCTCGTTTCTTTGGATAAGTCGGCGAGCACTCCATCCAGATCCACGCTCTCAGGCAGGCAGCATGTTTACACTCCAAATGCTCACTTCCACTTCAAGTTTCCAGTCCCCTGCTGCTACTTTCTGCAAACTTAATTAATTAGTTGCAGCTAACATTTGTTCAACCTCATGCAGCAATGGGAGGCGGAAGGAATTGGGCGCTCAGAGATTAAAAACATTTCAAAATATTGTCTTCTCCCAAGAAAACATTTCAACGTTTTACTCTCTCTCCCTCTCTTTTTAAATTAACACTCCATTTGGATAACTTTAAGGTTTCAAAGGAAAACAAACAAGGGCGTTCCAATTAATGTTCTTGTCTTTAACTGTTTCCCAGCCAACCTTCTATGCTGCGTCTCCTGCCAGCCTCCACTCGGTCACTCCCTAATGCACTGCCGCCACCCTCTCCCTTTGTCCTTTTGGGGGCTGAGGTAGCAATGGACACAGATGCCACAGATGGTCCACGCCATCCATCAGCAGATGAAACAGTGCCCAAAACTCTCATGATAATGTCGCCCTTGGAAATGCAAAGCTCAAAAGGCATCTGAGGGCGATGAGGTACGTTAAGAGGGGGGTAAGGCACAGTGAGGGCGGTTGAGGCAGGTGAGGGGGTGAGGGACAGCGAGAGGGGGATGGGTGTGGTGAAAGGATGATGATGCTCAGTGAGATGTTGAGATGTGGTGAGGGCAATGAGGTGCAGTGAGGGGTGAGGTGTGGTGAGAGGGGGATGAGGTGCAGTGAGGGGTGAGGTGTGGTGAGAGGGGGATGAGGTGTAGTGAGGGGTGAGGTGTGGTAAGAGGGATGTGGCGTACTGAGGGGGGTGAGGTGTGGTGGGCGGTGAGGTGTGGTGAGAGTGGTATTAGGTGCAGTGAGGGGTGAGGTGTGGCGAGGGGGGTGAGGTGCAGTGAGGGGTGAGGTGTGGTGAGAGGGGGATGAGGCATGCTGAGGGGGGTGAGGTGTGGTGAGAGGGGGATGAGGCATGCTGAGGGGGGTGAGGTGTGGTGAGAGGGATGTGGCGTGCTGAGGGGGGTGAGGTGTGGTGGGCGGTGAAGTGTGGTGAGAGTGGTATTAGGTGCAGTGAGGGGTGAGGTGTGGCGAGGGGGGTGAGGTGCAGTGAGGGGTGAGGTGTGGCGAGAGGGATGAGGCATGCTGAGGGGGGTGAGGTGTGGTGAGAGGGATGTGGCGTGCTGAGGGGGTAAGGTGTGGTGAGGGTGAGGTGTGGTGAGAGTGGGATTAGGTGCAGTGAGGGGTGAGGTGTGGCGAGAGGGATGAGGCGTGCCGAGGGGGGTGAGGCATGGTGTAGGGAGCCCACAGGTCTTTCTCTGTGAGTCATTTTGATCTTTTCACAGCCAAGGCCAAATCCTGTCGGCAAAGACATGGCAATAGGCTGCACTTTAGGGAAGAACTTTCGAGCACTGTGAGCTCCTCCCAATGGGATCATGAGGCTCAGGATTCTGTGATCTGGGTAGTGCCTGGTTCCTACCAGCTGGGTAAGTCCATCCTGATCTGCAGGGTATGAGATGAGGGCACAGGACTGCGGCTTGGCCACCCACCACGATCTTGTGGAGTGTTTGTTTCCTGAACACCTGGGAAAAGATCCAGGGCGATGACCCCTGTCTTCAGGGAAGGAAGGTGGCGGCCCCTGTCCATTTCAAGCCCTGTCTTCAGCTAATGGGCTGTGGTGGGAAGAGGCCTATTTAGAACCTGAGGGGTTGGCATGAGGGGCAGGGGGCAAAGCACCTGCATCACCCCCAAAACAGGTGGAACCCCGGGCTCCAGGCATGTGGCACTTGCTGGTCTGAGAATGGCCATTTGTGGGTTTCCTGCTGGCTTCTTCACAGCTGTCCTGGGTAGCTTTCCTCTCTTTAGGAATAATGCTAAGATGTGAAAACGGATCTGATACAGGTCCCCTGGTTGACTCCTCCTGCAAGGCACGGTCACCAGCAGGCAGCAGCTGAGCCGCTCCCTGCACAGCCCACTAGGCTCTGGTACTGTGGAAATACAACAAGTACTCAGCGGCTGTTGGCTGTCATGGTCCATGGGAGGTTCCTGGGTGCCGTGACTGTTCTGTCCCTCCATCAGCACGAGATTAACCATTTGCATTTGCTGTCACCCTGGGTGCGACCCCACCAGGAGAACTTCACACACACACACTAAACCAATACTGCTTATGTTATAAAAACAAAAGGAGCAGACCATAGGGTTAAAGTGTTTGTTTTGCACATGGCTGCTCAATTCCTGGCACTACAGGGTCCCCGAGCCCCACCAGGAGTGATCCTTGAGCACAGAGCCAGGAGTTAACCCTGAGCTCTACTGGGTCTGCCCCAAAACAAATAAAAAATAAAATGAAATAAATTCCATTGTTGTGTAAAATGTATTATAGGGTGATGAGCACTGGCTATGGTTGGTTAGTTCGCATTTCTGGACTTTTTTTTATCTTGAACTGCTGTTCAGTAGACTCTTGTTCAAAGGCTGTCATTATTTTGAGCTGAAGATGGACTATTGAGAGGTAAAGAACAGAACCCACCATGCCCAGCAAAATTGCTGATTAATTGAGAATTCCCCCTGGCCCCAGGAATACATTTCATTCACAGCAGTGAGAGGGTAATCTTGGCTAAACAGTAGCTTGAGAATTATGCCCTTGTAGGAACCATTCGTAATCTTTCAGAGAAGAAGATCCTGGGTCTGCCCATTTCTCACAAGCAAGCAAACAGAGCATTGAATCAAGAACCAGATCCCTTGAATACCCATGATTATCAAACCAACTGTGTTGCTTTGTTTTAACTGGTACTATGACACATGGGAGGGAAAAAAACAGATAATGTGTTTTGAAAATTTTCCTTTTATCTCGCCATCTCTAAGCGATTGGGAGTATTCGCTGTGGAGGTCTTTAATGGCAATATCCTTTCTCCACACACGGCTTTGAAGTCTTCCACCGCGATTACAGGCCTTTGGATCTCTCCCCAGCAAAGGTGGGCAGGAAGCCAACACAAGCCACCAGGTGCCAACATCACACCTGACAAATTAGCCACACGACTGGAAAAGGGCGAGTCCATCCTCCTGCGAGCAGTTCATTTCCTCTCATTTTCCCATGAACAGGAAGTCATTGGAATGGGGGAGAAACTTTCCTTAAAGGCCAGTCAGCCCAGGGCAGCACTTGTTAACTTGACAACAGTCACGAGACTTGATCAGCCTGGGCTTGTGAGACCCCGCCAACGGGCTGGGGTGGGGGATATGGGCACTGAGCAAACACAGGCGGGCTCCTGGCATGGGGCGGGCGTGGGATGCCCTGTGATGTGACAGGTAGCAGTGACAGATGAAGCCAGAGGTCAATGAGGGCCACACACAGTTCTCCGCGTAACTGCTCCCTCTCAACCAGCGTGATCGGAGGGATTTTATGAGGGCCTAAGATTCCTTCAAAGGTTGCCGCACTCCAGTCTCACTCCCTGTACTCCACCCCTGCCTGCGTAGGGCAAGAGCAGCAACTGTCTGCGTGCATTGAAGCAGACTCAAGGGAAGGTGCTCACCCTAAAAGATGTCTGTGTTTGTTCCTGTCCACGGCATCTAAAGAAATAACTGCTCTACGAGGTGGTCTTGTTTGGCTGCATAAATAATGATCATATTTTGTCACATTCATCTATGTTCTGCAAAATAATAGTGACGAGGGCAGCAGCGTATAATCGCCGTTGTTCCTCTCGCCAGCGGGCTATCACCCGCGTGGGCTTGAGTCTCTGCTGTACCCATCCATCTGAGCTCACAGGTTTTTTTCCAAGCAGATGGGCAGAAAATGGCAACTCACATTCTTTTCTTGCCCATTTCTTTTTCCACTAATGAGGTTGAGCTTAGTTTTCAAATGTTTGCTAGCCATTTGCAAACATTTCTCCCTAGAAGCTCTTATTTTATATCTTCTGCCCATTTTTAAGGGAGCTATTTATATTTCTCTCATTAGGTTCTGGGTGCTCTTTGAATAATGGATAGTAACCCTGTTTTCTGTAATGTATAATTCAAATATTTTTTGAAATCTGTCATTTCTCTTTTAACTTTGTGGGATACATATGTATATATAAAATATATATGTTCAGGTTTCCTTAATGGATTCTGGGTTTTCCCTCTTGTTTACAAAGACCTTCTAACCCAAGATTATTTCTTTAAAAATTAGGTCCATTCATATTTCTTTCTAATATGTGCATTGCTGTGTGTTTTATGTTCAGAGCTTTCTTCCATCTGGGATCTGCTTTTGCGTGTGGTTGTAGCCCAGATGGAGAGACAGTTGTCTAGATTGCATTTACGGAATCATCTATGCTTTAGCCACTGGTGGAAAATGCTTCCTTTTATCTGTCAAATTCTTAGGACTGCTTCTGGTTTGCTGATTTCTCCAGCACTGCCCTTGTGTGCCTATTGTGTGATGGTGATTTTGTGTAGCTGGTTTAGCCACTTGGGGTAAGTTGTACCTTATTTTCCTTTGATGCTTGATCCCTCCCCCCATCACTATCATTATTCCTGATCAACTCCAGAAAAAGGTCCCTCGTGGCTATTACAGTCCCACAGGAAAGTGGGTGTGCTTTTCATGTTGTGGGTACAGCCTAAGAGGTTGTGCCTCTTCGGGGCATCTAATTTGAGGTTGAGTTCGAGTTTCCTAAGGGGGCCAAGAGAGAGCACAAGAACCTCGCATGCAGCTAACCCCACCTGGAACCGTGGCGCCCCATAGAGTCCAGAGCTGGGTGTTCCACAAGGGAAAAAACAGTTTTACAAGGGAAAATATGACGAAAATGTTGATAATACTTTACAACTTTGTGTGTGTTAGGCTACACCAGACTGTGCTCAGGGATTACCCCCAGCTCTGTGCTCAGGGATCACTTCTGGTGGTGCTCAGGGGAGCATATGGGATGCTGGGGATCTAACATGAATGAATGTGTGCAATACAAGTGCCCTCCTCACTGTACTCTCTCTCTGGCTCCTAGTTTATAATGATGTTGAAAGTTATGCCATGCCTTGTTACCATTCTTGATGGAGTATACCAAGACTTTCAAGAAGATAAATGCCAACCCTTTCAACTGACTGCTCAATCATCCGAACCAGCTAGGAAATGCTAGGAAATGTGCTAGGAAATAATTTCAGATGTTCGGGAGGTACAGAGACCTCAGACGTGGTTTGTGTCCTCGGAAACATACCGCCTGACTACATCAGATAGGCGCACCTCCGCAGAGAAGGTCTTTTGGGTGCATGCAACACAGTCACAGGCAGAAAGAAGCTCATGGCAGGACTCAGATGAGGAGCTGGAGGCAAGGAGACTGCCACGAGCTCAGGGGCAGGGTGGTGGTTCCTAGAAGAGTTTTTAAGCACTGTCCCTCTGTCCCCCAATCTCTCTGTCCTCTTGTCTCTCTGTCCCTCTGACCCTCTATCTCGCTGTTCTCTTTCTGTATCTTTGTCTCTCTTTCTTCTCTCTCTCCCTCTCTCTGTCCCTCTCTCCTCTCTCTCTCTCTCTCACTCCCCCCCCCCCCATTTTATAAAAGAGGACATTAAGGCCCCAGGCAGGTCAAAATCTTCCAACTAAGTAGGAATAGAAAACATCGGGTCTGCCAATTCTCAGCACGTGACCAGGCCACTGCCTGACACCACTCTTTCCTTTGCACATGTATTTGTAGACCATTTTAGAATGATCTAGAAACCCGCATCTCTGCAGCCCAAGAGGCCCTTAATAAGCCCACGGTTATAACTGTGTCAGTACTCACAAACTAGCTCCCCCAAATCAGCTCCAAATGAAAGGCAGCATTCAAACACCTCTATTACCGGGGTTTCTTTTGATCTAAATGACATCAAATAACAGATATTAATGATGTTTTACTTTTCAACCAGCGGTTTGACATTCGAACACAACCTGTGTCTCGGAAATAAAATGGGAAAAAAAAAATAAGTTTGCCCCCTTTTGGCAATCCATCCCTTGTTGTATTTTAAAGGCCTCAGGTAACAAACCCTAAGACCCACAGGAATCTTTACTCCTGGGGAGAAGAGATTTCTAAAACGCCACATCAAATCCACTTTTGATTTTCCCCTGAGTTTGTTTCTGTCAATGTGAAGCAGGTAACACATTTCAGCTTTTAAGCCATGAAGTGATCTTTTTTTAGAAAAAAAAATTGCATTCACTGCTTTAATCTTATATTTCCATGCGTATTGAGTTAAATGTTGTAGAACTATCAATTCTGTCAAAACCTAGCAGAGAGAAAGCAGGACAGCCTACAATCTCGGTGTCCAAACTGACTAGTGATTATCAGAAATTCAATGTGCAGGAATCCCAAATCTTTTTTGATCCGAGATGTCTAGATAACTTTTGTTTTTCTATAATTGTATGAGGTTTCTACATAGTATTTAAGAATCAATTATATTGCAATTGATGTAATTAACTCTAATAATCCATTAAAAGTCAGTAGGAGGGCTATTCAAGTCAATAGAAGAGAAGCAGTATATTATGAAGGTGTTATTAACCTATGCAGAATTTTATCAGACATTTTCTTTTCTTACATAATAAATACACAGCAGTTGGAGAGGCTGTCATTATAATTTAGGAGGAACAATAGCGCAGCGCCTCTTTCCCTGTGCACCCCTTAACTAATTCCACATACCGTGCACAAGTCAAATGAGCCCTTTTCTAATCAGGGGACAGCCATATCAATCATCCCTCACCGAGGATTACAGACGAGGTCCTTTCCCTGCTGAGCGGGAGAGAACCAGGTTCTAGCAGAAGTTCCGGGCCCGCCTCCCCTTTCAGGTCCCGGCGTCTGATGGCTGGCGGTGCGTTGCAACGAGTCAAAGAGCAAACAGCCTTCCAGAAAGTTCTGTGGAGCTCACTCTTGCAACCACCTGGTTGCCATTGAACGCAGGCCGCCATAAGCTCTTGAACAGGGACTGAGCGTGACCGCCTTCTGAACCTTGTTAAGTGACATGAGAAGGATCCTTCCCTGGCGTTCCGAGCGCCCGTGCAGTTCTGGGGTCTCCTGGCTCGGCCCTGGCCCTGAGCCCCACAGACATCTGAAGGGACCTAGCTCAACAGAGCCCACCAGTCATCGCTGGGATGGCCACTTCTGGGGCCCCGCAGACTGAGTCGGACACCGTGAAACCATGGATTCCTTCCCAACCCATCAAAGGAGACAGGGGGAAGCCAGTGTGCTGACTGGGTGGGGCGGTCAGAAATTCAGCATGTGGGACTTTCCTGTTCTGTCCTTCCCACCGTGACACCTCCTCTGCCTTCGTATTCAGGCATCCAGCTTCAAGGCCAGCAGCAGAGGGGGGCCACCTCTCCATAGGAATCTTGTGGTCGCCTCTGCTTTTTAACCTAAGTGGACAGCATCAGCATCCTGTACAGGGGCCTGAAGTCCACTTCCGCCCAGTTCCCTGCTTGCCTGACTACAGGGACCCAGAGGCTGCCGGCTCCGACCCGGCCCTGAGGATGGCAGCTTCGGGCCACGAGGAACTGAGGTGTCCAGTGGGGTCAGAGATATGGGCTGGTGGGGGGAACGGGTGTGGAGGCCGGGTGGGCTAGGTGCTCCCAGCCATTCTCTGCTTCCTTGCTTTCCTCTGTCCAGGAGCACCCCTGGGAAGTGAGCTGGACATGTGGGAAGCAGGCCTGAGGTCAGGTGGGGGTGGGAATTTCCTTCAGAGACACCAGGCTTGCTCTGGAAGCCACAAGAGGCACCCGGGACATTGGCCAAAGGCCATGTCTGTGGTTCAGGCTGAGTGGAGGCTGGAGAGTGGAGTGGGTGGCGCCAGGAGGCGGAGGAGCTGGTCTCTGGCTCACCCATCAGACAGTTGGCAGACAGGGCAGAGGATCAGATCATTAAAGATAGAGTGCGCGCAGGTGCCGGGGCTCTGCACGCAGACAGCAGACTAGTGCCCAGAAACTTTCGCAGATGGGGTGCACCTGGCGTGTAGAGCCAGCAGCCCCTGTTGTGGCTTCTCCAGAAGTCCAAGCTCACACTGGCTCCCTGGGGCTCCCTCACACCACCAACCTCATGCCTGGGGCTCCCAGAGTGGAGGAGGCAAAACAAAACCCAGGGGAATGCCTGGGGTCCCCCGGACTGAAACCGCCAGGGCCTGCCCAAATGGACCGAGAGGCTTCCTTCCCTCAGGGAAGCCCTGTGCTGCAGAGGGGGAGAATGGTTCCCATTCCAGGTCACAGCGAAGAGCCCCCAGCCCAGCTGCCCAAGGCTTTCTTTGAACCTCTCACTCAGGCCGGTCCCCAGGGTACTGTGAGGGCAGAGCCCAGCCCAGGCTTCAAAGCCACATTTGAGGGCTCTGTGGCTGCGAGGATATGGACACCACCCCCTGGACGCGAGGACAGGCCTGGGGCAGGGGTTAGGGAGACAGACCCACCAGAGCCACGGCCGGAGGGCTCCCCTCGCTCTCTGGTCACCCTGCTCCAGGACGAGCAGAACAGGGAAGCCGCAGGCTTTGATGGCACGGGGTCACTCCCAGCGGTCCCCTCCTCCAGGGAACGAGGCTCCCCACCGCCTCAGCTCCTGACACAGAGCCCTGTGCAGCTCGCAGGATCAGGGTGCTGGTGTCTGCTCTCTGGGGTCCCGGGATGTGGAGGGGCCCTGCCCTGCCCGTGTCACACCCCCAGTCCCTTTCAATGTGACCAAGTGGCCCTGACGTCGCCAGGAGCAGCTGAGCGAGCGGGTTCATGGGACACCTTTGTTCTCTGCTCCCTGAGCTAGAGAGGAGGACATGGAAAAAGCGGCCTCAGCCAGGAAGAGATGGGGCTGGACTCCAGCTCTGGAGAATTCTTGTGCCTGTCCAGTTCTTTTCCTCTGGGCCTGCAGGTGGGAGGAGACCCTCCAGGGGAAGCTGCCCCCAGCAGAGCTTCGCTTCAAAGGGGACTTGCCAGGCAGGAAAAGGGAATGTCTGTCTGCCCTGAATCAACAGACTCACAAGGCCCGGCAGAGTGGAAAAGCAGAATGCAGTCTCTCTCTCTCTCTCTCTCTCTCTCTCTCTCTCTCTCTCTCTCTCCCTCTCTCTCTCTCCTTCTCTCTCTGCCTCTTCCTCTCCCTCTCTCCCTCTCTCTCCCTCTCCCTCTCTCTCTGCCTCTCCCTCTCTCTCCCTCTCCCTCTCTCTTCCTCTTTTTTCCTCTCTCTCTCCCTCTCTCTCTCCCTCTCCCTCCCTCTCTCTTTCCCTCTCCATCCCTCTCTCTCCCTCTCCCTACCTCTCTCTTCCTCTCTCTCCCTTTCTCTCTCCCTCTCTCTGTCTCTTCCTCTTTCTCCCTTTCTCGCTCCCTCTCTCTCCCTCTCTCTCTTTTGCTCACTCCCCTCTGTGTCTCTGTCTCTGACTTTCTCTGTGTGTTTTTCACCCTTTCTTTCCTCTCTTACTCTCCGTGTCTCTCTCTGTCTCCCCTCGCCCTCATGCACTACTTTTATCCTTCTGTCCCCTCCCTTTATCTCTCTCTCTCTCTTCTCCCCTTTTTCTCTGTATCTCTTCCTGAGTTTTCCCCCACTCTCTCTCCCCTCTGTCTTCCTCACCCTCTACTTCCCTGTCCTGGAATTGCACTTTCTGGGTTCAGCTCCTGGGCACTCTCCTGAGTGGAACTCCCGGCCCCTTTCCAAAGCCTTCTCACCCTGCCATCCCATTTCCATGGACAGCACCCCCACCCCCAGAAAGTAGCTCCTGGGGCATGGAGGTGGAACAAAGAGGACCCTAGAACTGACCTAAATGTTTCCCATTCCAGGCCAGGGAAGAGCATGCAGTGGGTAGAGTACTTAGTGCCTTGCATTCGGTTGACCTTGGTTCCATCCCTGACACTGCAGAGGGTCCCCTGAGCTCTGTCAGGAGTGATCACTGAACCCTCACTGGGAGTGATCCAATATCAGGAGAAGGAAAGAGGGCTAGACAGAGCTCTAGACTCAGCGACAACTCACTGACTCTAGTCGTGGACGGACTCCAGAAGCTCTGGCCCTCCCTGGCCTACTGGAGCCACAGGGGAAGGGCCCCAACATCTGTGCCTTAGGCGTGTGCCATCCATGACCCTTCTCCGACAGCTGCTCAGAGGACAGACGGCCAGGCCAGGCCTAGAGCAGGTGCCACTGTGTCCTGTGTCCCCCAGAGTCACACGGGCAGGGACAGTGCTGTGGGCAGCCAGAGGCTGAGCGTTCAGGTATAGACTGCAATCCAATGCAGCGCTTTGCTTTTCAGCACCCTTGAAAGGTTTCTGTGGCCCGGATGGTTTCAACACGGACCCCTCCCAGGGGTTCTGAGACAGCACTACCTCCTGAACCAGGGCTGCTGCAGGTGGCATTCTGTGCCAGGACCTGGACCCAGGCCTGGCCTGTGATGGGCATAAGCTCATGCGCCCCTCCCAGCACTCACAGCCCCTGATTTAAGAGCGCAAACTTCCATTTGCCTCACTAAATGCCACAAAGTGCCTCTTCAGAGGCCTTTCTGGATGTCAACCATAGTCATTGCTAAAAAGTGGAAATAGAAATACTACTGGCTCTTCAGTATTGTGAGAATGTACCGAAGAGGAGCTTCTGGATGTTTTCAAATATACTGAATATTATATGTATTTTGGTGTATTTTAATACTTAAATGGACTATCTTTTATATTACAGCATATTTATTATAATAAGCATTAGAGTGAATTAATTTTTACTGAGTGGCTAAGTCCATATCAGGCCCATAAAAATCTCTGACACCCAAAGTGATTTCATTACTTTCTCCAATAAGGAGGTCTTAGCCTCCACACCCACCCACCACCCACCTCCCCCAGGCATCCACATTCATGCCTTGGGAGTGAGTTCTACGTGTGTGTACATTCTGAAGCTGTCTGTCTACACAGTAAGGGGGAACACAGCCCTGGGGGTCACAGATCAGCGTGGCCATCTACAAAAGCCCTTCTGAGCCCAGCGTACCTGAGCTCATCCTTTTCGTCTTTGCCCAGTGCTGTGTTGTACCTGCGCAGACCCAGGAGGGGAACGTTCCCAATCAGCTGCTCAGGTGCTGGCTACGAACCAATACCTGGGAGCTTAGAAAGAGCCCCACAGCCAACAGTCTGGACTGGAGGAGGAACTGTAGCTGGGCCTTTGCTGTCCAGCAGGCGTCCGGAGTATGTCCCTCCCACCTGACTCGAATGGAGAGGCTTCTCCCTGACGCAACCGGGGCCAACCTCCCCAGACAGGCTGCCCGGATTAGGAGGGAGACGTGGGTCAGGCTACCTTTGCCCAGGGTTGTTTGCATAGCAGAGGACACAGTTTGGACTTCTTTGGCCAACCAGTCACCTCGCTCCAACAGTAAACTCCCTCAAAACTTTCTGTTCCTAGGGGACCCTTGAGACAACAACTTTTTTTAAAAAAAGAGTGATGAAAATCTACTTTCTCTGGTCAACATCCTAAAGTTGAGCAATTTCTTGACATCTTAAAAGGGACAGTGCCGGCGCCAGGCTGGGATTCTGTGAACTCTCCTATTGATTGGTCACAGAAGCCAGTAGCCTCTGGGTCACAGACGTGTACCCCCTGGCTGTCACCTCCTCCTCCGAGGCGCATCCCCATGACCTTTTGTAAGCCACGGTCACTTGCCTCCCAGAGAGAGCCACTGTTCCACTGGAGGAGAGAGTGACTCAGGCCTGAGCAGGTGCTCCTGCGGGGAAAGCCCCTCTGCATTCCGCACGGTCCCCACCAAAACACTTTCCAAGGACACACAATGTTCAATCTTCTTAAGATAAGGAGATTACATCTTCTTCTTCCTACCCAGGAAAGGCTGGCTCGGGGAATCCTGAGTACACACAGCTCTCAAAGCTGGTATCCTGTCAGCCTCGAAAGCTCCATCGCTACCTTCTCCCAGCCGGACGCATCTCCAAAAAGAACCAGTTCCTGCTTCTCTTTGCTGCAGCAGAAACTTCCGCGGTCCTCACCGCCAGCCCGTGTCCAGAGTGGGGGAAAAAGCTACAGTCCTTGCTAGGCCAGGCCAGGTCGGCAATGGCAAAGTCATCAGGATGTGCGCGGGAGGGGAAACGCTTCCCAGTGACAGGAGACAAGTTGGGAGGCTTCTCATCTAAAGATAAGGACATGGTGGCTCTGAGCCTGGGATCTCAAAAGGTTTTAGAGGCACTGGCAGGGCAGAGGAGGAAGAGGCAGAGGGAGCACGGGGCTCACTCACCCTGGAGGCCACCGCAAGGCTGTGCTTGCTGAGGGCCCAGAGTGGCTTACTTGGAGCATGCCAGAAGAACTCACAGGTCGCACTGCGGCCCCTCCCCACCCCCTCCCCAAGTAGGGTGAAAATTCCAAGGTTGGGTATCCTCAGGTTGAGGGGTTTAAGAGTTCAACACTTCAAGGGAAAGAACTCTTTCCCTTGAAACAGACCCCCAGAAAATCACACGCCAGCCATACACAGGGCAAGCGCTCAGGTTTGCCATGAGTTTATGAAAAGCTCTGCCCCAGGTAAAGATGAGCAATCTTCAATGGATATTTTTATCATTTTGAATATGAAGTTGCCATTCTTTGGAAATATGAATAGTCCATGAGACCCATGCGTTGATGTGATTTGTCAGGAAAAAGAGAGTCTCTGGGTTTTACCCAACAACAACAACAAAAAATCAGAAGGGAAGAAAAGCAGGCTGAGAAATATACAAAAACGCATGTGCACATATGTGTGGTGTGTGCTCACACAGGACACATGCATACCTGGATAAGTCCAAACATGTGTAAAGAGAGGCTCCTGCCACTGGGGTTTCCATTTAATTGAGCAGGCCAGGGCCCCCTGAAAGTGCATCAGGGGGTGCAGAAAACAATGCACCAAAAAGCGTTCCCAGCATGCAGGAGTCTGGTTGAGACTGGCTCTAGAATTGAGAGGAAGTGGGGATAGACACCACAGAGCGGGGATCATTGGCAGGAGTTGTGGAAAGGAGTGGGATGGGGGGGGTCAGGAGTAAGAGGAGAGTGGGGGCACCCCGAGAAGTTCAAGTTCCAGTAGAAGAGTATCACGTGGCCATTAGGCACTGATATCCAGGGAATGAAGGCTACGTGGGCTCTTTGGCTCCTACTCTGATCTCTTCCTGCTTGGGTTCCTTCTTGTCCCAAGAGTCCCTCAGTGCTCCAGTCCTGGCCAGGACACTCTGGGACTCGTGTCAGGACAGGGAGTGCTACCTCTCCAGTCTCTGACCTTTGCTGCTGAAACGCCAAGGGACCTCTCGTGTCCTTGGGGCCCCACCCCCAGCCCCTCGGAGCTGTCACACAGAAAGGACACAGGCCATGCCAAAACAGATAAGAGCCCAGAACTGCTGATGATGACCAGCCCTTCTGCCAGTGGCCCTGGCCTGGACCGGCCGCTAACTGGACACACCTGTCTCACCTTCCTCCAAGGGCAGCAGTGCCAGCCAGCAGAGGCTGGCCAGGGCTGCTCCCCCAGTTCCAGAGATACCCTGTGCCTCTTCTGCCCTGCGGTCCCACCTTGCTCTGCCCTGTAGCATGCTGACCCCCTGCACACCATCAAAACTGAAATATATAGACACACACATTGAGGGGAGCTCATTAAGAGCGAACAGCTTTCTGCTTTCCTTCAGCTTGAAAAGCTGGTTCCAGCCTTTCTACATGGCAGGAATTCAGTGTGTGCAGGCTCAGAGAAGCCCCTGACAGTGCTGGGATAAACTGCTTTAAAGAATGCATGGGTGTGGGGGCCCTGGGGACCACGGGGTGACAGACTGGAGAGCCACTGAGTTCAGTCAGTGTGGCTCCAGAGAAAGGGGCCCCGCCAGTGAGCCTGGCTCCAAATGGCGCCACGCCCCTTCCAGAAGACCCATCACTGCATGTGGGGTGAAGCTGAGGGCCTTGAGTAGAGCAACCACAAAGCTAAGCAGGGAGATGCAGCTCAAAGTTCTCACTGCACACATCCCACGACGTCCCCTGCTGGGTGCCAGGGCTCGTCTGCAAGAGGAACGGCCACTCTGGACTATCCTTGTGTTGCCCCGAAGGCCCACGGGCATGGCTTCCAGGTGGAACGGGTCGCACCCTCGCTCCAGCACAGTGGGGATCAGGGCCTGCCTTGGCCTCTGCCTGGGTCTTTCTGGGTCTGGGTGTTGGCAGCAGTAACTCAGGGGAAGAAGACTAATGACCAAGGAACCACAAAGCTCTGTGGGTGCCCACGGGCACCCTGGGCAGAGATTCCCGGCTCAGCCCATTCTAAATGTGGCTCGAAAAATCTTTAGTTTGGCTCTAGCTCTGTCACCAACTGCCTTGGGGTTACCCCAAACAATAACCCGGCAGACTGCATTGGCCGTGAGAGCACAGGGGGCTGATGACGAGTGCTTGGGACCAGTTGACAGATACTGGGTGCTCTGTGGAACAGCCCTCAGTGGATTGTGGGAATAGCATTAATGAATTAGCCAAGTAGCACAGAGAAGAGATGGTTCCCTAATGCATGATCTGAAGTTCACACGCTGACTTCAGTGTGTACCACGGGTGGCTCACGCCTGAATGTGACTGAATCAGCACAGATGGCAGCGCCAGTGTCAATGTATTAAACAAACAATAAGGTGATGTCACCCACAGCAGAGACCATCTGAGAATTGGATTGTCCTGTGGATCGAGAAGGCCAAGAGGAAATCTGCCGAGAAAGTCATTTTTCTGGGAGTGGAATTTTCCAGACTGTGTTCATGAGACGGTGGCTCCAAGCCCCACTTTCCATGCCACAGAGGAAAAGCGCAACAGCACGTGAGCTATCACCCCCATGCCAGAAGTCCGAGGGCACCTCCAGGGGAGAGGCTGTGCTGTCTGCTCTCTGCCACGCCAACGGTGCTCCCCATTCTTTCCAGGTCCATGGCATAAAGCAGCTAAAGATAGCAGAGCGCGGGATGGGGACAGCGGAGGGGAGGTGGGTACCAGCAGCTGTTGCATCATCCCCCGCCCCCCACTTTACAGTTGTGTGCCCTCGATGCCCTCGCTAAGACACTGCACGGAGCTCGCCTTTCCTCCCTTCGATGCTGCCCCTGGCTCTGAGTCATCGCCCCATTTTCCACCACAGGGACAATGGTCTTGCCCTTCGTGGCGAGGCAGCCGACTCCCAGAGGACATTTTTCATGTTCTGTCCCTGCAGAGCCTTGTCGGGTCACACCAGGGGCTGCTGTTCCTTCCCTAGGCTGTCACCTCTGCTGAGCTCTGAGCAGCTCCTTCAAACACCCCCACCGCCACCCAGGATTCAAAATCCTGCACCCAGCAGCCCAGAGGCACAAGGATGCACCCACCTCTGCACAGCACAAAGGACAGAACTGAAGACAGGCCACAGGGAAGCACTTTGGTTGTTGGGGGCTCAGGGGCCACTCTCGGCCAGCTGGCCACAGCTCAGGACCAGAGCCTCTGAAGTGACACCGTTCAGTCCCTGTGCTGCTGGGGACTTTCAGGGCGGCTCCCGGCGATGCTCTGGGCATAGGCTTGCACCCTAGCTTCTGTGGTCCCCCGACCCAGCCACGGGAAACACTCTACAGAGCTCAGCTGGGGACACAGACTGTGTCAGAAAAGAATGCAGGGTCACCGGGACCCCCGTGGGCTCTGCTCAGATCCCGTCTGCAGGAACTGCGAGAGTTTGAAGCTGGTTCCGAAGGGGCAGCTGGACCTGGATGCCCTGTTCAGCCCGGGTAGGCCATGGAGTGGACTGGGGCCGAATCTGGGGCGTGACTGGCTCCCTGGCAGGGACCTTGACCTGAAAAGAAAAGCAAGGGACAGCTCCCGCTATTGATTCTCTTGTCGGCCCCTTCATGTCAGCCGGGGACCACTGGCGGCCGAGACGCCTGGCCTGGGGCGTCACATTGATTCATACTCGCTGGCCTCCAGAAGCTGGGCAGAGAAAGTGGGTTATGGAGGGAGGGGCCTGGGTTGCCTCCTGGGAAAAGCAGACTCGGTGGGTCCCATCTGTGTCCTTCTCAGCACCCCCTGCCAGAAAGGCGTGACCCACTGACCTTGCTGGGAGGGTCGGCCACTCCTGACACGGCAGGAAGCCCCACGCCCCGCAGCACAGCTCCCGTGGTACTGGGCTTCCTCCAGTCCATGGCCTGGTGCTAGGGCCCAGGGGCAGCCCCGAGAGAAGCGCGAGCCGCCTGGAACAGCCGGCAGGGCCTGCGGCAGGTCCCTGCCCAGGTTCTGCCCCTGAAGTCCGTCCCTCCTGCTTTGTCTGCAAGTGACATCGGGCCACTGTTGGGGGAATTTGCTCTTTGATGCCTTTTAGGGAAGCCTGGAGATGCGATAGGTGAGACCCCAAACCCAGAGGGATGGAATAAAAAACGCAGCCTCTCTTTCTCGGCACACAGGCTGCCTGCAGGGAGAGGGCATGCACCCCGAACTAGCAGGACCAGGGCTTCTGCCCCCACAAATCAGGATTCAGACCCCCACTCTGTGAGTTGAGGGGGTGAGCAGCCTTCAGGGCACAGGGAGCAGGAATTCAGGGACACTGTGTGGCATCCCTCCAACACCAGCTCCCGTTTCTGAAGGGCTTCACGGCCCAGGGGTCACAGGAGAGCGGGGTGGGGCAGTTCTGTGGTCCTGCTGCAGGGCAGGAGACGGGCTGCGGGGACCCTACGAGGGGCGCACCAACAAGGGGCGCACCAACGAGCCTTCAGAGCCTGTCACAAACAGAAACTGCTATTTCCACCCCCAACCCTGTGAGCTGTGAGCCCCAGGGGCAACACCAAGGGGCTCTGAGAACTACAGCCAGAGATGGAGAGTAGGGAAGGAGCAGGGAGGGACTGGGGGGTGGGGAGAGGGAGGGAAGTAGAGACAGAGGGAGGGAAAGTGGGGGGAGGGAGGGACGGGAGGGAGGCATCTCTCCCTCTCTCTACTCATCTCTCCCTCTCTCTCCTTCCATCTCTTTCTTCCCTCTCTTTTATTCCTCCTTCTTTCTCCCTCATAGCAGAGCAAGGGGCCACTCTGTAGGCATCTGGACAGAGTCCCCAGGAGCCACAGTCCCCTGCAGCTCTGTCCTCTGCATCGTCCTCATCTGCTGGGGGTTTGACAAGCTCCTAGTGGCTCTGTGGAATCAAAGAGTAAAACTGGGCCAGCAAACAAAATAGAAACATTCCCCCTGGGCGGGGTGTGCCCGCCAAGTCGGAGGAAGCACTGATTCATCCTCCCCCACAGGCGAGGAAACTGAGGCCCGGTGGGAGGACCCTCGGGGAGGAGGGAGAGCCAGTGATGCTGCTTCTGGAACTTGACACGGCTCCGTCTGATGGCAGAAACTGGAATTGAACCACTCTGCTGATGGATGCTTGTAAAACTGACCCAGAGGACTAGAGTGATAGTGCAGCGGGGAGAGCGCTGGTCTGGCATACAACTGACACGGTTAGATCCCCAGAAGTCCACATAGTCCTCAGCACCCTGAAAGGAGTCAGCCCTGAGCAGAGCCAGCTGTATCCCCCATCCAAAACATAAACACAATATAATTGACTTTATTTTATATGCAGCATTTGTATTTTATTTTACAGCTCTATACACTCATATCAATAACTTAGGGACCGGAGTGGTGGCACAGCAGGGAGGGTGCTTGCCTTGCACACAACACGTGGCTGACCTGGGCTAGATCCCCAGCACCCCGTAAGGTCTTCTGCACCCTCCAAAGGTGATCCTGAGTGCAGAGCCCGGAGTCAGCCCTGAGCACAGCCAGGTGCCCGCCCCCCACCCCCCTCTCATATGTATTCCATAAAGTTCACGATAAAGTTCATGGACGTCTCAGACTCTGTTCTCTGCCCATGGTACAGAGCTCTCTGTAAGATGGGCATGATGGCCGCAGAGACATGAAGGATGGTCCTGAGGCGCCGTCCCAGTGCCCTTCTTGCTTGCATGGAAAATAAGTTTCTGCTTCTCCACATCAAACCCTTGCTTGCCAGGAATATTCCAGAATCTGGAGTGAGGGCCTACTCATGTGTGCACTCACCGTTCATGTCCCTTCCTGGGGTTTGAGACAGTCGAGAAGGGTGGGATGGCCTGGCTTTGGGGCCAGCCGGGTCACAGGGGCTCAGAGAGGTGCACCCACTAGCCTCACACAAGCTGGAGACTGGGGCAGAGCTGAGACCCGCAGCGGGTCATGCACAGGACACTGAGGCAATCAGCCAGATGCAGACAGTCTCACAATTAGCAGGTGGGCATAGGAGGGTAGCTTGGGAGCCTGGAGGAAGCCGGGCAAGGGGAGCCAGGGGCCAAGGGTCAACATTTCCAGCTGTGAAAGAAATAAACCGGGGTCTCTGAGGGCCAGCCTGGTGCTCACATGCCACTGAGCAGCCAGTCTGGCCAAGAACAGGCAGGAAAGGGACTCAGGGTGGGGGTCACTCACCAGGTTTCAGGGGTGACCTTTGGGCAGTGTCATAAACCCATGAACAATAGCCTTCCCGTTCACATCCGTGAAAGAGGCTTCCCTGGACAAGAATGAGGGCCAGCATCCCTGAAAGGCAGCTCGGGAGGCAGCCACAGCCACAGGGACGGGGAGAGACAGCCCCACGCTGAGAGCATGGCCCCACGGCAGCTCCAGGGACCCAGGCCAGCAGAGACCAGAGGGGGTGGGGGTGGGGCGGCCGGGTTTGCCGGTGTCGCTTGCAGTGCCGTGGCAGGGCCAGGCCAGCGCCTGCTGTCCCTGTCTTCTCTGACAGTCAAGGTTGTGATGGTTCCTGGGAAACTTCCCTGGTGGATGCGGGGGAGGCAGCCCACGGGCCGTCAGAGAGGAAGCTCCACTGGGTCCCAGGTGAGCAGAGGCAGGACTGGACCCCGGGGCCCGCAGATCAGAGCTGCTCTGTGGCGCGTGACCTCTCCCAGACCAGCAGGTCCGGGCTGGAGTCCCGGGGAAGAAGGCCTGCGAGCGTTCACGCCTCTGGGGCCGACCCGCCGCAGCCGAGCCCCCTCCTCTTTAGCATCACTGTGGTGCAGCTGGCCTCCCTGGTTCTGGGGAACCCCAGCCCGACTGCTTCAAAGTGCCAGGGGCAGGCTGTCTCTCGGGGGCACGTAGACACCGCGACCTCTCTGCTGGTCACTTCATAGCTCTTCAGGTGTTGGAAGGCAGGCCAGAGTCTCCTCGCAGCAGGCGGCCTGTGCTGGCTCTCTAGACAGGCATCCAGCTTGTGGAACACCAGACTTCAAATAAGATCCACGGTGGCAAACACAGTGCCCTCGGGGACGCGTGTCCCTCCTGTCTGGGGCTCCGTTAGGACAATTCAGGATGCTCCATAAGGCTTTGAGCTGGCACAGGAGGTGGTGACAGTGGCAGTGTTGGGGATGATGATAACAGGAATGATAAGGATGGTAAGGAGGGCCAGGATCTGGTGACGGGTGCAAAGATGGTGGTGGCTTTGGGGAGGAGGGTGATGTGATGACAATCATAAAGCTGGCGATGGCGGAGGTGATGGCAGCGACGATAAATAAAGCTGCTGCTGCTGGTGGTGGAGGGGAGGCGGAGGAAGGCAAGGGTGTTGGTCCAGGTCTCCTCAGCAGCAGACACCATTACACCCAAGTCCATTCTGACCATGTCGGGAGGTTGCCAAGTTGCTACAAAAACAATGTGACAATGGTCTCCAATATGTTGTTGAAATGACATTCGACAGCTTCAGGGCCCACAAGCATGTCACTCTCAGAGAGCTGCCTTCGGGTCCGGCTTTCGAGAGTCACTTACACCCGTTTGGAAGGAAGCTGCCGGCTCTCCCTTCCGGCAAGGATGTCTCCATCAGCTAATGGAAAGTGACAGGAAGGGGTGGAATGAATGAGAGCGAGTGTGGGATGGAGGAAGAGCCTTGTTCTTTGGGGGAAGCGGGGAGCTCAGGATGCTGTTAAATCGCGCGTGTCAAATGAGGGGCTAATTAAGAAGCTTCGCCCATTTTCTTCATGTCTCATTCTCACTGCCCTTTCCAAAGATGTATTTTCAAATGAGACCCTAACTCTTTAAACAAGCACTAAGTGAAAAGAAAGATGTTTTTTTAAGTAAAGGAAAACATTTTTGATCAAAGAGAACTTAGAGGAAAACACCAAAAATATAAGTATGAGTAATAAAAACAGGCCAGAGACAGGGGCTTTGGGAAAGCTTATGTCTTAAGTGGCATAGTAACAACTTCTTGAATAATGGAACTTAATAACATATAATAAACTATGATCCAGGAGAAATCTGATTCAATCCCACTCATTGTCTGAGCCTGTGAAATGAAGGCAGAGTTGATCTTGCCAACGTGTGGTGAATGCCACTAATTCTGCAGAGGACAGAGAAGAGCTACCCGCCACTCCTCCCCTCTACCCCCCTGCCTACAGCCTGTCCCCAGGGACCCTGGCACTGCCCTCCAAACACCAGGCTGATCTCCCACTTCCAATGACAATCCTCAGCCAAGGACTTTAAAGTCACAGAAATGTAATTTTTGCAATCAACAAACTATTGTATTAAGTGGAGAACAGAGGGATAACTGGATAGAAAGCCCCCAATTAGGTTATAAAGAATAATAACCAATATGCTTTCATGCTAATGCCAAAAAGTACAAAAACCTATAATAAATCTAATTGAGCACATGCTCACAAGCACCGTTTTTCTACCTACCGAGTTCTGCTATATTCAGGTGGGTGCCAAACAGAGAAACATTGGGATTTTTTTTATTGTTATTTAAAAGTGTGATTTCTTTTCTTTTTCGGTGGGATTATTTTATCAGTGTCAAAAATGGAAAGCCATAATTAATTTTTTTCTCTTCTGTGCCTCACTGATTATCTCTGAGCATTATCATGGAGGAGTGGAAGCAGTCATCCCAGAGATTCAGGTCTCTCTCCAAAGAGCAGAGGGTCGAGCACAGACATATTGTGTTTTGCCTGAATTATTAAGATAATAACCTCAGTTTCACTTTATCCTATGAGGGTGCACCTGGCTAGTGATGAAAACTCTTGCAATCATTTAAAACTAAAGGTAAGTTATGTTTTTCTGCCCATTATGTGGATGGTTTCTTTTGAGCCTAAATTTCAATGTGCTTCAGAAACTTACCAACCTAGAACCCACTAAGCAGTGTTGTAAAGCAGCTAATCAAACTTACTAACCACAAAAACCTATGTTTCAACAACGATTCCCTGTTCTTTTTCTAAAAGAACCATGAAATGTTGGTTATATTTGGGGAGGGGGGAGGGACGTGAACCCCGTCAGTAAACCAATCCTCGAATCCTCGGAAAACAGGAGGCTCAGGAGCAGCTCATAAAGAGAACATGGTTCCAAGAGATTAAGGTTCAAATAGAGGTCAGAAAGGAGACGGATGGAGGCGAACTGGCGCATCCCCAGGCCTGGGGTGGCAGCGAGACGGGCAGACGGGCCCCTGCATCCATCTTCACATGAAAAATGACGCTGCTGGGGTTAATAAAGAGACCAGGCATTTGTTTGGACTGAAACTTCAATTAAAATGTTATTTGGGACAGCCAGCACTAATGTCTTGCTTGGAGGTAAACTGAACAGCCGTTTAAGAGGATGAAAGGAAGAAAAGGAAGAATGATTTTTTCAAAACGCAAGCACATGACCCATCAAAGGGCCTGAATCAGGGGCCGAGAGAATTGTGTTGGCTGGTCCCATGCCCACCCTGACTCACTGGGGGCCTCAGAGGAGAAACCAAGGCTGCCCAGGGGTCCCACTTTCTGTCCCCAGAGGCTTCTGTGAGACAAAAAGGAATTGGGCTGGGGTAGCTGACCAAGGTGGGGGCTTGTCTGCCTGCATCTCAGTGGCCTGGCTCTGTCCCAGAAACAGAAATCCCAGCCTCAGTTCCCTGAGTTCCTCACTCCACACCCATGGCCCACCTGTGCAGCCCACCTGCCCCCCGGAGCCCCCAGACTCCTACAGACATGGCCAGCCCGAGGGGTTGGAGCTCAGCGAGGTGGAGGTCAGTGTGGGCACCCTGGAGGTGGCCAGACGCAGGGGGAGGGAGGGACCTCTGCTCCAGCCTCTCTGCTTCTCAGCCAGGCTGTGGGGGTGAGCGGGCACCCCTGAGGGATGCCTCACGGGGCAAGGAAGTGCAGCTGGGATGCACCATGAGGGAACTTGGAGGGAAGCTGGGGGCATTAGTTTGAACTCTGACTGGGGAAGCAGGAGAGCGGGAACTCACTGTAAGGCCAACTTCCAGATGGGCATGGGGACCTCGGCACTACTGAAGCCACGGGCTGGATGCAGAGGAGGCCTAGACCACTGCCCCTGCCACTCATCCATCTGGACCTTTCACAGCCGTGGAAAGGATCCCAAAGAGCAAGACAGCGCCAGCCAGCCTGGGGTGCAAATCCTGAGTGAGCATGCGCTCCGCTGGCCCCTGCCTGTGAGACATGAACATCACTGGCAGATGTTACATCTGAGATTATCCTTGGGGGAGGGAGGGGCCACACCTGGAGGGGCTCAGGGCCGACTCCCGGTTCTGTGTTCATGGGTTACTCGTGGCTGGGCTTGGGGACCCCGTTTGGTGCGTGAGATTGACCTGGAGCCAGGTATAGGCAGGCACCTGTCTCTCTAGCCCACAACAACTAACATTTCGTTTCATTTGGGAGAGAGCTTCTTTTATGTTGGAAAGAGGATGTGGGCCTGTTTTTATTGATTAACATTTTCCAGAGTGCAGGGGGTGGTTGGGCCACACACAGAAGTGCTCAGAGACTGCCTTTGGCTCTGTGCTCAGGGTCACTCCTGGTGGGTCTCAGAGGACCTGGTGTATGTAGTGCTGGGCATGGAACTGGCATCAGCCACACGCAAGGCAAGTGCCTAAGCCCCTGCACTATCTCTCCGACCCTCAAATATGTCTCTAAACAAAGCAAAGCGGCCGACGAGAGTCATGAGTTGGAGCCACTCCGAGGCGTCAGGCGGGATGCCAGGAGTGAGGTCATCACGTGGGAACCAAACGGCATGGCCGTTCAAGTGTGGGTGGATCTGCCACCCACATCTACTTCATTAGTCACATAGTACACAGATCACCCCAAAACCAACCATCCTCCCTCCACAGAATCGTAGGTGTGGTATAAATAGATCCCGACTAAACACCAGTCCTGCCTCGCGCCCTCACTCATTCACCAGCCCACAGCACCTGGCGCAGTGATGAAGCCCGGGCCCAGCACCACCCAGCCCTCTCAGCCACTGCCTCCGATGTTGCTCCCACAGCCGTGGGTGAACCCTGAGACTTGGTTGGCCCACATGCAGTCAGGGAGCTCCGGGGGACCCATGCAACACCACTCCCCTCTGGACAACTTGGCGCTCCAGGTGCTGTTCCTTGAAGGGAGGAGGGGAGGGAGGCAGATGTGTGGATGTGACTCTGAGCTCTGAGAGAACGGTGGGGAGCAAGCAGAAAGGAAGCTTCTGTGTTGCTCAGTCTCAGGGACCCCGCGAAGGCTGTCTGCTCCTCACTGCAGGAGCCACAAAAAAGAGAATCATGCTTCTGGCATGGGGGCAGTCATGTGGTTCACACGGGCGTACGAGCCGAAATATTCCCCAGTAGGCCACACTTGGGAAGCTGGGATACTCCCAAGGTGATTCCTACGTACTAGAACAACATGTTTACTGGCTCATAAAAGACATGCCACCTAGCGATCAGCCTGGTCAGAGGAAAGAACTCCCCCTCGTGCAGTTGATGATGTCCGGATCAATACCCTTCAGGAGGGGAATATTGCTCACTGATGAAAGCTGATTTCTCTTTCCCTTAAAGATATTCTCGAGGTTCAACACTTTTCTCATTGTGAATTCAGCTAACTGTGCCAGGGTCAGCGACCACGTTTTCCTGGGCTCATTAGCAGAGGTCTCAGAAATTGTTAGTGTCATTACAAATGCCTGGCGACTATTGAAACCAGAGGCCAGCTCATGGCGCAGCCATTCTCTCCACCCCACATTGCCATCCGAGCATCGGGATCAGGCTGGCGGTTTGGTATCTTCTGCAGTACTGGTTAAAATGATTTTGTAAAATCAGCTTACAACCAAGCAAAACGGAGCCTAGATTGATTTGCCTCCCAACCAATGATGACCCGCTCTTTCCAACACTCGCTGCCACTCTCCTGCCTCCCGCTCCACCCCGGCACTGGATGCAGCCTGCCCGGTGTGCTGGGCAGAGAGAGGAAGGCTGAGTCCACTTCCCTGGGCTTTGACACTGCGGGTTCAGGGGCGGACCCTGAGACCTCGCCTAGGAAGTCGTGCTAGATTGCACAGTCCCACTTGCAGGTCACCTTCTTCAGGCGATGTGCTTTGCCCCCTTTGGAGATTCCTGTGCTAGCCACAGAGGTAGCAGGACAGACCGCACGGACAAGCAGGAAGTACATGGTGGACCCCTGCCCACCAGATATGACCCTGGGGCCATCAAGGAGGAGAGGGATTTGAGGGCAGCCGCATGCCTGCCTGTCCCTCTCATCCATGCCCTTGACACGTGACTCAAACAGCTACCATTGGGCCAAAGATCATGAGGTCCAACCTCATCTTTGGAAGCAATTCAAACAACACCTAATATACTGGTTTTCTCACCAAACCATATCCCTCCAAGCCTCCAGCAACACACGCAAGATCATGCAGATAAGCCACAAACAAAGAAAAATAAAAAGGGAGAAACAAAAGGTTAAAAGTAAAAATGAAGACTAGCGTTCTTGAGCAGGTCTGCCCTGCACATTGCCCCATGGCCACATTGCAGAGCTGCTGGAAGGGACCCAGGAAGCAGACGCAAACAGCCTGAAGAGCCAAACCCGCCTTCCTACAGATGTGCCCTCACTGGAGTCGGGACCGGCCCAGAAGTACCCCCGGATCAAAGCGTTGTTCTTTCTGGGTGCTGCAGGAAGTTTAAAGATCCCGTTGGAGGTCTGGGAAGCCACAGGGGTAGGCTGCCCTGCCAGGAGGGTCCTGACCCTGTCAGTGGAAGTGAAGTGGAAGTCACAGTGTCACAGCAGGTGCAGGGAAAGTTCTAGATGCTGGCTCTGAGGGTTGGGCAAATGCACACGGGAGAACACAGTGAGGACTCTCGGTCCATGTCTGGGATGCTGAGTCAGGGCTGGGGTCAAAATTTCGGAGAGAGGGGGAGAGAGGGAGAGATAGGAGGGGGGGAGAGGGAGGAAGGGAGGGAGGGGGAGAGGAGGGAAGGAAGGAGGGAAAGGGTGAGAAGGAGAGAGAGAAAAGAAGAGAGGGAGAGAGAGAAAAGAAGGGAAGGAAAGGGAGAAGAGAGGGAGAGGGACAGAGGGAGACAGAAAGAGAAAGAGGGAGGGGAAAGAGGGTGAGAAGGAGAGACAGGGGAGATTGGAAGCCACCTAAGGCGCCAACTGAGCCCAGCCTGGGCCCGTCCACCGTGGCGCTGCGTGCACTCCTGCAGTCTCAGACACACCCCACTCCACCCCAGCCGGCGTCTGAGGTGCCAGAGGACCATGAGTGGGTTTCGGTTAATTATTGACCCGTTAGGGACTGCCCTTATCTTCCCATCAGAGCTGGCCCGAGACTAAGCAGCTGAGGGCCGAGCGCCCCTCACTCCCTTCCTCTCCGACCACGTCCTTGTGCCGTGTCCCTTCCCAGCTCCCACACACCCTGGGAGCCCCTCGCCCTTGCCTGCAGTCTGGAAAGCAAGGGGGTGCTGGGAAGCCTCCTGCCGCCGGCCCCCAACACTGGCTTGTGGTGCATTTTCCAGGGGGTCATGGCGTTTTGCCTCTAAAAGGGCCTGTGTGCTAATGCGGCTCAGAGCTAGGCTGCAGCTGCCAGGGGCACCTGGACCGGCCTGGCTTGCCCTTGGGGACCCCCAGGTGCCAAAGACGGAGCTCCATGCCCCCTTCTGAGGATGTCCGAGCCCTGCCACTGAAAGAAGCGTGTGAGCCCCAGCTGGCCCCGCGCCCAGCGAGCCACCCCCAGGCCTGGCCACAGCAGCAGCAAAGGGCAGAGTAGGGGAAACTGAAGATTAAAAAATGAAAGTACGAGTGACACGGGCCTTCCCACCCGCCCCGTGGCCCCCAGCACTGAGGACTCTTGGCAAAGCCCTGGAGCCAGGCCCGCAGCCGGGCCGGCCGCAGCTGCCCCAGATAAGAGGTGGCTGTGTTAATGCCCAGGCTTCCTCTGCTGCTCCGCAGGACCTTCCTTTTGCAAACACACTCCCTTTAATGTCCTGCATGTTGTTTTCCATGGCTCAACCTCTCTGGTGGAAAGCCAGTAGGGAAAGTTGCAGGGGTGGTGGGGGTGGGGAGAGGAGGGCAGTGGGAGCCAGGGCAGCGGAGCAGAGGGAGGAGGGCTGCTCTCGCCCCTCTGCCAAGCCGCCAGACACCTGCTCTGGAAGAGGTGCGAGGCCGTCTCCAGTGTGGCGCCCTGGGCCCGCCTCAGCCTTTTGCCTTGTTGATCGGAACAGACGGGATGTGGACATGGCCCTGACCCAGGGTGCCAGTGCATGCGGGGAGCCCTATGGAGTGGTCACTGTCTCCCCGTGAAGTTTACATGTGGTGGTGGGAAAGGGAGGTCAGGGAGTCCACTCACCCGGGGGACGGGGCTCTCTGGTGGAGAATGTGGCGCTGGGACCGGGAAGCTCCGGTCACTGCCGGGAGCCACAGAGCTCACAGACAGAGACGAAGCTAGAGTGGCCGAGGGGACTCGGGGACCAAAGGCGCTTGTCGGCGAGATAGAGATGGGCAGGGTGGTGAAGAGAGGGCAGACCAGCCAGGTAGCGGCCGGTCGTGAGTAGGGCAGAGAGGGAAAGGAGACAAGTCTGGAGCGAGGCCTTTCCCCAGAAGCAGAGCCTCTCAAACCCGCCAGGCCCTCCGGGAGCCCCCTTCTCTCTGGCCACTGGGGTCAGCGTGGGGCAGCGGCAACACCAAATCTTGATTAGAACCAGTTAAATGTTTTGACTTGAGGGAGACAGGAAGGATTAGGAAGCAAAATAGAGAAGCATGGGTCAGAAGAAACAGGAAAAGAAAATGAGGGGGAAAGGACCCCTGCAGGCACGAAGGGGCTGGGGGAGCCGTGGGGGGCGGCCCTGTCGGCCACAAGCCGCAGAGATTCCCCCTGACAAGTTGTCACATTAGTTTAGTGAAACCGCAGCACTATTTATCCCTTCCGTGGGCTTAATCTCCCCCTGAGTGCTCACAGACGGGCGGCCACATTTAATAGGATTAGTTCCGTCCACTTTCTCCCACCCCACTCTCTTTGTACAATTCTATTTCGGTCCTACCGACCCCAAGAGTCCCTACACTTCCTGAGGAGCTGTGCAGGCGCCCCCAGCCCCCTACACAGAGATCTGACCCTCTAGGACCTCTTCCGGGTTGGAGCCAGTGTCCTTGTTCTATTTGGTACCTTTTCCCTCCCTCATGTTTATGTTTGGAGCCCAGCGGGTAGCTCTAGTGGTTCTGGGAACCAGGCAGGGCAGGTGGCCCAATTCCAGACACACTGCTCCCTGGCTTGGAGGCCTTGAATAAGAAGCCTCTGTTTATTCAACTGTACAATGGGGCACCCTGGCACTCTTGGAAGGAGCAACCAAGGGAGCCTCAATCTCTTTAAATAAGAACCTTCCATCCTACTCGTACTCCAGGTGGAAACATCCTGTGAACTCACTAGAGGCCACAGGTGAGTAGAGGCAATGCTCAAGTCTGATTCCGGCACCCCCAGCCCCATGCAGGGGTGACCCTGTCCCAGCCCACGTCCGTGTCCTCCCCTGCTCTCCTATGGGAAGGCCCAGAGGGCACCTGGGCCCCATCCAGATTCTTCAGGCCTCGTGCTCCCGGCAGTCTCGGAGACCCTCACTCTGCTCCCTCCCCAGTCACCCCCAGGGCCCAGAGCGTCAGAGCTGGTGAGTGGGCCCTGTGCCTAGGTGCCCTGCAGGTGCGCTGAGGAGAGGCAGATGTGGGGCTGGATGTGGCTCTGGAGGTGTGCAAGGTGTTGGGGCGGGTCCTTCGGGGAGGGGAGGGCACTGCGGGGTGGGGTGGAGTGGAGTGGGGAGGCTCAGAGGGTGGGGCAGGACCCAGAGTTGGGCTAAATTGGAGCTGAGATCAGGGGAGCCCTGGGGAGTCCCCAACTACAGAGTGCTCTGAGCCACACTGAACAGGCCCCGTGAGAATCCGGAGTGCAGTCCCCAGGGCACCCAGGTCCTTCTGCCAATGGGTATCTTCCAGGGTGGGAGAATCATACTAGCCTCCACTCCTGGGGGTCCCACACCTCAAGCCCCCCTTGCCTGCCAGCTAGGACCCCCTAATGTATTCCCTTACCACTCTACTCCTCCACCTCTTAATCCCTCCTGACCCTCTATACCAGCACACGCCCCCTCCCTGCTCTCTGCCCTCCATTTCTCCCCACAAGGTGGGCCAGACCCTCTGCACTTTTTCAATTTCGATGAACTGAGGGGACATCGCCAGCTCCAGATGTACCGCGGTCCCCAGAGTCCTCTCAGGGGCATCAGAGAGGCCAGGGCATGAGGCTGAGGGGCTGAGGACGAGGACTGGTGGTCAGGTTTGGGAAGGGCTGGCAAACACTGACCTGAGGTCATTAGTTTTTGTCCTGTGGAGTCACACCTGCCTACTTGAACACACATGCACACTCATGACCACACATGTGCACACACTCTGCCCTGCCTAGAGACATCCACAGGCTCTCTGCAGACAACACTGGGGTGTTGTTGGGGTCCCCCAACCAAGGAGTGGAGTATCCACTGCTATCAGTCTTCCTGGTCCCTGGGTAGAGTGAGGGTCCAGCGTCAGTCTCTAGGTATCTGACCTGCACACACTTCTTGGCAGTGCCGCCCCAGTGGACACCTTGGGAAGCTGGGGAGCATCACAGGACACTGGGGGACAGAGGGGACACGTAGGAGGCTGCGCCAGGTCACCAGGACAGGGAACAAGGTTCAGTGGGCAGGGCTGCTCCTAGACGTTGTCCCCATTCAATAGTCACCAGCACTGAGACTCAGGTATGGCAAAGGCCAGGCTCAGCTGCGGATCTTGGGGCGCCCCTCACCCCTGGCCTGCAGCTCAGCAGCTCCACAGCCCCCTGCTCCCAGCCTTGCCTCTGAGCCACTCTCTCCACATCCACAGATAAAACATTTCAAGCATATTTAAATAGCAATTTCAAGAACCAAGCAGCATATGGATTTTGCTTTTGATCTCAAAATGATGACAAACAGACACTTAGATACTTCATAAAAGAAATATCACCAGAAAAATGGTTGAAATCTGGCTTTCAACTGGGGCTTGCTCTAATTTAAACAAAATGCCACAATTCAAGAACCATCCTTCCCCCCAGCCCCACACGCAGTCATCCCCCCCACCCTCCCCGCATAAGCTAGAGGCTTCCTCTCCTCCTTGGGCCCCACCTACACCTACACAGATTTAATTAGAGCACTTAGTGAACCCCAATGAGTCTCTCCCAGCAGAGTGGAGAGACCTGGACACTGAGGCCAAAACCCCAAACACAAGATCCCTCCTCAACACCCAAGCCTTGACCCTCCCCCCTCCAAAATGTTACCTGAGGTGATGCCCCAAGGCCTTTGGACTTAATGGAAAGTCTAAAGAAAGGGGGAGGGTAGAGGGATGTAGCATCATCTGGGTTTCCAAAGCCCCTGCCCCATAGGGCCCTGAGAGCACCCCACTCTCTGACCCCAGGGCATCCACCCACCCCCATGGGCTGCTAGTGGCCATGGGGGAGGGGTCACCAGGCAGCAGGTGGCTGCCCTTCACACCCCCTCAGCCATGCATGCAGGGGCCTGGGGGCTGGGGTGGGCCTGGGACCCCGGGCTGGGCCTGGGTCTGGCATGCTTCTTTGGAGACCAGGCCCCAGCACTGGGCAGGCAGAGGGCAGAGGGCTGAGGGACCTAGAGGACCAAGATGCTCGGGCCCAGGGGAGGGGGCCATCGCCTGTGCCCCTCCCCAGCCCCAACTTTTCCTCCGTGCTGGGCCAGTCTGCCCTCATCTGCCAGTGGCTGGGGGTGAAGCTCGGAGGAGATCAACTGGAGCACCAGGAGCGAGGAGCAGCGCTCCCCTCCCGGAGTCCCATCCGGTTCCAGCTCTGCAGGGCTGAGGTGCCAGGTTTTTGAGCTTTGTCCACTGCAGCCCCCTTCTGTGCCCCCCCTCCCCCCACTGTGCTGCTGACATAGGGTGGCCCAGCCTCTAGCCCTGGGCATTTCCGGGAGGCTAATCCCCTCCCAGCAGAGAGAGGCGTCAAGGCTCACCCCAGAACCCCAGGGAGAGCGCCTGGATCACCGGAAAGTGGCTCCCTAAAGCACAACTCACTGGGTTTATTTTGCTCCACTAAAATCTCGACATCTCAGATTCCTAATTGTCCTGGGACCAGAGCTATTTCGAAGGAGGGGGCGACAGCACCTCTCAGTGGGCTGGTGTGTGTGGAGCGGACTGGGCGGAGGGGCTGGATTATGTAAGCAACAGCCCTCGTGTGCTTGTCACCATCTGTTAATATTCTGATATTGCAAAGTTCAGAGCCTGATGCAAAGCCAGGGTTGGGGGCAAAGGCAGCCCAGCCCACTTCTTTCTACTTTGGGCACCTAGCAATCCTCCCCCAAGCCCCCCCTCCCCACAAACACTTGTTTTCACCCACTTCCAAATAATTAAGTGGCCCAAGGCCCTCCACACCCCTGGCCCAGCCCATATTTGTTGGGGAAAGTGAATTTCTTTGAGGTCACTTTGTTGCCTTGAAACTTCAGACGAATTCATATTTTTATGACTACTCCAGGCTCTGTCTGACCACCTGATTTGTATCTGAGGCTTTATCAAATTTTTTTCCCCAACTACTTTTTTCTGCCAGCACCCTTGGCCCCCAAATTCTTGTAAGGGTTATATTTCAACTTCTTTGCAGCCATTTGCTCCTGTTTACTTTGAAAGCTGTTGGTTAAACAAACATCACTGGGAGAGAGTTCCCGGCAGCGCTGCTTCCAGAAGAGTCTGCAGCTGCTCCAGCTACTGATCTCATGGCATCTCACTGCCCCCCCAACACACGGACACGTGCACACACACATGCACACACGCATGCACATGCACACACATTCAGAACAAATTCAGGGTGAGCTCTGCCCCCACTGGGCATGGGGCTGCAGAGCAGGGCCTGACACCTGCAACCAGGCTGCGCGCTCTCCTCCCTCTGGGCTGGGGGCTGCGCAAGCATGCCTTGTGTGGCGGACAAACGGCCTGGAGCTGTGATTCCCGCCTGCTCTATCCTGCTTGAAATGCCCAGGACAAGCTGTTCTTGGTCCTAGGACGGGCTGCTCAGAAACTCTGAAATTAGTTCCCCCCAGTCTCCCCTCCAACTCCCACCCAAAGGCTTGGAGAGAGATGACCCCTTCACCCCCACCTCAGGGCACCTCTGAGACCTGTTTGTGTAGGGACTCACAGCTTCGATATACACGAGCAAATGGTGGGGCTGGGGGGTGGGTGAGCCGGCAGAGCTTGGGTCCTGGTGGTCACGGAGTGGAGAGAGAGGTTGACCAGAAGTTTGGCCACGGGTTTCAGGTACGGAGCTTGTCTCTAGGTGACCTCAAAGCTGGTGAATGGCTTCTCCCCTCAAGGAACCCAGAGTCGCCCAAGCGGGGCTTAGGCGCCTTAAGCCCACAGCCGCTACTGAGTGGCGTGGGGCAGGGATGATCTGTAGAGGGGCCCGGATCCGAGCGACAGGGATGGCGGGCTGTGCCCAGCAGCTCCGGCAGATCCTGGCTGCGCACGGAAACCGAGCCCGCCCGCGGTGAGCGCGGCTCTCTCGGCCAGCTAACCCGCGCGCACGCAGCGAGCGGCCGGCGGGCGGCGAGTCTCCGCGCCCGGCCGGGCTCCCGGGAGCTCCCGGGTTTGCTACTCCGCTGGCCATGGGCCTGCGGCCCCTGGGGGCTGAGAGGGGATTTGGTGGGAGCTGAAGGGAACTTTCTCCGCAGCCGGTCCGACGCAGCACCTGCAAAAAGGCGTGCGGGAGCGCTCAGTGCCACCGTCTGTCACTCATGCACTTGCGCGCAGACTGCCAGTGCTCTCCTTACGGGTTCAGCAGCACCCCACCCTTACTTGCGGCCACTCCCCACCCCCTCCTCTTTCTTAAATGTCAGGCTGGGCAGATGGTTTTAAGGTACCCAGGGCATGCGTCCTGCTACCCTTTCTCCTACCAGCTTATTTTCTGCATTGGCAGTAATATATGTACCAACAGGAATACTTCGAGAACAAAAAATAATAAAAGCACGAAGATTAAAAAGGAACTTGGTCCTTCCAACAGACCCTCCAAATCACTCCCCCGCCATCCACCCGCTTACCTCGAAAGGACCCAACCAATCAATAAAAACTGTTTTCCTTCCTGCCGCCCTAAGGCTGGCGAGCGCCTGTCTGTGCCCTGAGACCGGGTGGTTTGCGGTGGCTGCCCTCACTAAGTGCCGATCTTTAGAGCCGTGGGCAGTGTGTTTGCAGCCCTGCACTGCAGCGGGTGCATTGGGGTGGGGTGGGGTGGGGAGGGGGGATTTCTGAGCGGCTGGCTCCACAGCCTAACCTGGCCGGCATGACTTCTTCCCCTTTCCACTGTTTGAAACCCGTGCCAAAAGTTCCCTCGATGTTGGGCGCAGACACAGTATCCTCTAATTCTTGTATGCCCGCTCATATTTCTTATTCCAAGAGAAGACTTTGTATCCTTTTTTTACAGGTGGCTAAATTGCAGCTTGAAATCTAAGAGAGAGAGAGGGAGAAAGAAGGAAAGAGGGAGAGAGAAAGAGAGAGAGAAGGAGAGAGAGAGAGAGAGAGAGAGAGAGAGAGAGAGAGAGAGAGAGAGAGAGAGAGAGAGAGAACACGCACACCACCCGCATGTGTGTGCCTGGACACTGCCAGCCCTGGCTGTGGTGGTGCGGCTGGTGGTTGTCCCTTGTGGGTCTGTGTGCGCTAACACACCTCAAAAATGCCCTGTTGTGCCGAAACAGAAACAACAAGATCTAACCTTTGATGTGATCAGACTGGAAGGACAGTTGAAAATTACCCGTTTCCCCTCTTCTCTGTGAAAACCCGGCATATATAATCAACATCATAATCATAAACTGAGTGTCTGCCGGCAGGCGGGTGTTTGGTTGTCTCTGCCTGGCAGCCCCCGCACGTCTCAACATTTTCAGGACCTTGAAGCCACGATCGAGGTTGCTTCAGTAAAAGCCATTTCCCGACTGGGCACGAGAAGAGCGGAGCAGCCTCGCTCTGGAGCTTTGTACCTCGCAGCCCCTCCACGAGCCCCCTCGGAGACCCTCATCAGAAAACCGTGTCTAGCTCATCCAAGCAGTGCCCTTCGGGCAGCGGGTTCGCGGGGACGCTCAACCTGTCAGCATTTGGATTTTCTTACCTAATAAACTTTAAAGTTTGTTACCCAGCCGTCAAGACTGTAAATCCTGCGGGCACCTGGCGGGTCGGTCATCCCGATGAGCCGGGGGTGCTGTGGGGAGTGGGGGCGGGGGACAGTCGCGAGGTCTCGGTGCTCAACTATCTTTTCCTGTCTCTCCCCTCCCCAAAGGTTGCTGGACCTACGCCCCAAATCTTGGAGGTAAGCAAGGGCAAATGTTCCTTCTTCTGGCAGCCCCATGCACGGGACACTGCCTGGGACGCAGCCAGGACTGTTCCTGGGTGCAGAAGCAGCGGACGGGGCTCTGGCACGGATCATTCTAAGCCCGCCGCCTACCTGTCTCATTGCATCCACCTCCCCGGGAACCGGCAGCTGGGGCGGGAGGGGCCGCATCCTCGACACCCCCAGACCGCTTTCACGACTGGGGGGCTGCTGGGAGCCTCCCACTTCCTCCTCCTGCACCCCTCCACCCCGAACGCCCCCCCCAACCTCACTTTCTCTCCCGCGTACTTTTCCGCGCCGTCCCGCACCCAAGTCGGAGGCGCGCGCGCTCTCTGGCCCCGGCACCGGGCCCCCTCGATCGGCTCGTATCTGGGCACCAGGCAAAAAGAAGGGCCCGTGGGGCGGGGGTGAGAAAAGGGAAAGGAAGGGGGGGAAGCCGCAGGAACTGCCCGCGGCCCGGCCGAGCGCGCGAGGAGCGAGCGCCGAGCCCAGCGCCGTTGCGCCTCGCGCTCCGCAGATGGCCGGTCGGGCCGGGCGCGGCCGTCCAGCGCCCCGCGGCGGGGGCAGGGCGGGCGGGCGGGGGGCGGGGCGGCGCGGGGCCCCTCTCCCCGCCTCGCTCCCCAGCCCCGCACCCCCACCCCCGGGCCAGATTTTTTTTTCCTCCTCCCAAGTTCTCTGGCCTCGCTATCCCCCCTTGGAGCCGAAGGCGCCTCGCGATTGGGTGCTGGGCGCGGGTACGTCAGTCAGACTGTGACGTGCGGCCTTCCTGTTTCCTTCAGCTGTGTCTTAAAGTAAATCTTGCCGGGCAGCCGAGTCCTCAGCCGCGGGAGCGCTCGCGGAGCCACAGCGCTGCAGCCGCGCAGGCGAGCGAGCGAGCGAGCGGCCCCCGGAGCCGAGCGGGCCGTGCGCCCTGTCCGCGCCCGTGCCCCGCGCCCGCCCGCCCGCGCCCGCAGCCCGCGGGGTGGCCGCGTCCCCCGCCCGCAGCCCCGGCTCTGCCGTCGGCCGGCTCCGCGTGAGTATCCTCCGCCCGCGCCGCTCCCGCCCCTGCCGCAGAGTCACTTGTCCCCGCCGCTCCGGGATGGCGAGCGCGCAGGGCACCGACCAGTCCCTTCCGCCGCTGCCAGACTCGCGGGGGTCGGCGTTTTAATTTTTCACCCCCCCGAACGTGGGAAACGGTCTTATTCCCACGAGCCCCCAGCTCAGGGCCCCCCAAACAGTTTCTCAGCAGCACCTCGCCGGAACTCCGCGCTCAGCGCTCCACTTGCTAAGAGTAAGTGAGCTTTTTTTTTTCTCTCTCTCTCTCTCTCTCTTTTTTGGTCGGGGGTGATTTTCTTTCTCTTTCCTGCTGCCGGCCGGGGGTGGCCAGGATGGAGAGCTGGGGGCGGGGGCGGTGTTGCTGGACTTGTCGCTGATCTTGTCACCTTTTGTGCACTCTTTCCGGGGTGCTTGGAGGCGCGCTGCCGCTTCCCCCTCTCCCTGTGCCCCCGGCGGCCCTCCTCGAGAGAGGGCACCCCGAGAGGGGATGGGGCGCTTTTTTGTTGTCGTGGATCTGGATCCCCGCTCTGCACCGCGCCTCCTCCGAGCCGGGGTCCCTGGGATAAAACTCCTGCGCCGGTCCTTCTCCGTTCCCTTTGTCTTGTTTATCATAGCCGCCTTTCTTCGGGCGCTTGCGATTTGCTTGATATTTGCATACCTTTCCCTTCTCCTGTGACCCCCGCCCCCCCCAACTGAGGGCCGGGGAGAGAGTGGCCAGCGGGGGGGGGGGGTGGCCGGCAGGAGGGGGGCGCTCTGATTACTTTGCTCTCGGCACCGCGGTGGAAGCCAGAACGCTGGGATGGGGCCGGGAAGCCCGCGCGCTGCGCCCCACTCCTGCGCCCCCGGGCGCGGGGCCGGCTGGTGAGGCTCGGAGCTGGAAGGCCGCCCTGGGAGCCGGCGGGGGGTGCGGGGAGCACGCGGGGGCCGCAGTGGCGGCGGGGCCGGGGGTTCTCGGGCTGCCATGGTGGGGCGCGGGCACTCGTGGTCCTCGCGGGGACCGCGGGGTGAGACCGCTGGGCCGGGGCGCGCCCGCAGTTCTGCTCGCGTTCCGCGGAGCACAGAGAATCTTCTCGCCGGGGACGCACAGCTGTCTGGCGGGGACAGACAAGGAGGTCTGCACAGACCAAGAGGCTGAGGGAAGTGGAGGGGGCGCATCACCCCAAGTCCAGTTTAGCAAGTCACTTCTGCTAGGTCAGCTGAAAAGGAAGGCGGATGGAGAATAGAGTGGGCTCGGGGAGTCCGAGGGAGGGGAGAAGATTTGGAGACACTCCCAGATTCCGGGTCCACCTGCCCTTCTCCTTGGGAAAAGGAGAGCAACACCACCACCGCCTCCCCTCCGCCCCCGCAGAAAGAGCGGGCAGGAGAGAGAGAGCCTAAGGAGGAGGCTACCGAGGAGGCAGGTTGCTGGGGGAAGCCGAGTTCTTGGCAGAGCAGAACCGACGCCTGCGGGGAGGAAGGCAGAAACTCACCTGCTTGCTTTTATTTTTTCCGAGAAGGTCTGCCGGTGCCTCCTTGAGCTTGTGAAAACAGAGCAAGCTGGGTATGGCCTTCTGGAAGTCCAGACTCGTTCATTCTGCTCCTTTCTTCCCCTCCCCCTCCTCCCCCATCCCTTCCCTGATTAAAAAAAAATAACAATAACAATAATTTCCTTCCCTAAACCAAATAGGCAGAGGTCACTTAACTGAGTGCGTGACAGGTGTGTTGTGTCAAGAAAGACAGGTGCAAACTTCCTCTGTGCATGCGTGTGTGTCACCGTTCCAGACCCCAGCGCCTGCTCAGGGCTGGGAGAGTTTATGAATTTATGGTTGCTCTGTTTAATAGGATTGTGCCTGCTAATGGAGCCGGGCTGTTGTTATGTTTTGAGCCCCACCATGCGAGAGCTTTGGCCCAGGCTGGGAATCAACTTGGTGTGTGTTTGCTTATTCTTTCTTAAAAATGTTGGCCTGTGTCCCTGGCCGCTGCCTGGCAGGTGGCTGAAAGTAGTCCCGTCTGGCCGCAGGTGAAGGGAGATTGGCTTTGCTTGGTTTGCAGTTCTGTGGTGGAGGCACTGGGGAGTTGTGGGGGGTGCATGGGGAGTGAGTGTGCGTGTGCCTGTGTGTGCATGTGTGAGCATATGTGTGCAGGGCAGCCCATGACTGGTGTGACCAAGTGCCAAGAATACCAAAGTCAGTTTGTAAGTGTGCTTTTCGAGCGTAACTGGCTAGCATGCCTTCTTCCACCCAGCAGGAGTAGGTAGGCACATGTTAATTACTCCCCGCAAGCCATTGCCATCCTGGTACCAGACAAGTGCCAGAGGTCCTTGTTCTTACTGGGATGCAGGAGCAAAGTCTTAAGTCTGCAAGCGGTAGTTCTGCTTTCCTGGGGCAATCGATGGATGCGGAGTTTCTGACAAGAACTTGTGAGTATCCTCCGCCCCCCAACAAATGGGCTTCGTGATGAGCAAGACAAGAGATACAGTGATGCAATGAAATGGCAGTTTAGATGGGCTGGATGTGTGAGGGAGACGTGGAGAAGAAGCAGAGTGGATGCAGCCCGCGGGGGACTGGTGTCTGGATGCCTCACCCTCAACCTGTACAATTTTTTTCCCTCTTCAAACGAGCCACTTCTTGAGTTGCAGGGCAGAGGTTAGCTGTGGTTTTGGTTACTTGGATGGTGATCATTGTTTCATGAAAAATCAGAGGACCCTGTTGGCCAGTCTTTGGACAAACTTACAAGTTCTCCTCAACATTTTTCCTTTGGTGCTTTTGCTAATTTTCCTTGGGTGCCTTTGAAGTTCTTTAATAATGAAAACATCATTGATGAACCTATGGATGTATCCATTTGCTTTATTTTCAGTAAAGTACCTGAACTCAGTGATATTTTTCCCTGTCCATTATGCAGAATTCTCTCTAGTTTAATCACCAGCATGCGTTTAGAACATGCATCTTTGTTTGCGTTATTCAGTTTCTAGCATCCTTCCTTGAAAAGCAGTGCGGGCAATTTTAAGACGTGAGCTAGCTGCCAGGCTTTCCTCTATCTGCTCAAAGTGCGAACGGAGCCTTTTCCATGAATTTCTCCTATTATTTTCAGGGATCACCGTCCACTTTCAACTGTTCATGACAGGAATTTTTAGCAGTGGAGTTATAAAGAAATGCTAAAGTGGTCCGATTTTTATCATTTGAAGTTGGGTTCACTATGATATATATATATTATATTATAGAATTCTGAGTACCCATATAAATTGGAAAGAACATGCACATAAGGATATTTCAACCCTTAATGTTTAGGACATTTAGAATATTTCTGTTTTTTATCAAAAACAAAACTGTTGGGTTCCCCCCCCCTTTAAGATCATTTGTAATTCTCTTTTGTTTACAAATCTGGTGAATTGTTACTTTTATAATAAATACATGTGTACATTTCTGGTATATCTCAGAAAATGGTCTATTTATTTTGTGGATGAAAAAGGTCTAGAACAACGTGGTATGGTGTCAGCACTGTGAATGAAATGCTTAGAGAGGAGCATTTAAATCCATAGAGTATTTCCATAGTGTGATCTTAGTTTATTGGAGCATTAGTTTGTGCCGGGTGGTTTCTTTAAAATGAACACCAGCGGCCTTCCTTGCCTGAGTAGGAAGCTGGAGCTTCTGGTCAGGCTTAGTTTCTGATTAGCAGAAATGCGCTCCTACTATGTAGGGTGATTGGAGGGATGACGGGGGTGGAGAGAGCACCCAAATCAAATTACCTGCTTCCCCACCCCACGCACACACTTCAGTCCTGATCTCCAGAGTGATTTAAAATGTTCTTTGTTCAGAGGGTCCACGTAAAATTTCACGGCCAGGTTGGCCCAAGTAGGTGGGAGGGCCAAGGCTCACGTGGAGGTCGTGTTTGAAACATCAGAGTACAGGCTTGGGCAATGCCTTCAAACCAGTTGATCAACAGTGACAGATCATCTAAGTAGCCCAACCAGGAGCCCATGCCAGGCTATAGTCCCCACGGCTGTCCAAACTGTCTGCAGAATTACCATTAATGAAACAGTGCTTTGTCCAGGAGGTTGAATTCCGGTAGATTCCTAAAATTGGTGCTTCTCACCCCCCAAATAGCTTCCTTATCCACGCCGCACACTCGGCCATGTGGGTGCTACACTGCCTCTTCCTTTGACCCCCACCCCAAGAATCCTTGTCTCTTAGTACTGCTCACCAGAGGCTGAGAGTCCTCCATGCTAGCAGGAATGCTGGGGCTGCCTGACTCGGGAAGATTCCTGGAGCAGTCCTGTGCTTCCTTAGCGGCAGACGCTGACTTGTTTTTATTTTGTCTTTTCTGTGGGGACTGTGGGCTCAGATGGCCTTTGTGGAGGACTTTTTCAGGTATTTGTGTGGTCAGATTTCAGGTACCCGGGCAGTTATTTCATAATAGGAGTATTCTGTTGATTCTCTGCATTTGGGGATGTTTACAGGAGTGCAAGTGCTCTGGAGAATTGAACATGGGTCTCCAAGAGTGCTTCGGGGGCCAGGTTCTCTCTGAGTATTTTTTCCTGCCGAGATAGCTGGTCAATGGGGCTCACCAAACTGTTTTATGTGGCTGCTTCAGCTCCCAGTGAGTGATAAAATTGGAAAAGAAGGAGAAAACTGGTTGGGAGCTGATACATGATGGTTTCTAGTGGAGATGTTGAGACCTACAGGACTTTTGAAAATCAAAGTGGACAGACTCTGTCAGGATAAGACCATCGGCGGCTGCCTCTAAGCCCTGCCCTGGGAAATCACAGCCGCGCTTGGAAAATGTTTGTCAGTGATTGAATTTACATGCTCGTCATTTAACATGACATTTTCTCAGGTGGTCAGTATACTCATGCATATCTTGTTGGGGGTGGGGAGGCACGATGCTAGTCAAGTTCTCTCTCAACCAGCTTTAATCATTTCATCTTCTGCAGCCAGTGTGGATTCTGGTCCACCTTTGTTTCTCAGTTTAGGTTCAAACTCTATGGGGAAAGAGATTTATCTGGGTCTATTCGTGGATTTCCTTAACTTACTGTATCACAGAGTTTTCCCTATTCTTCTTCCCCTTCCTTTTGGTCCTACAAACCACGTCTCAGCTGGACATCAGACAGCATGACCTGCAAGCTGCAAGAGTTTGCATTCTCTTGACCCCCAAAGGGAAACGAATCATTACGGCATCTGAAAATTATCGACTGCGTGAAAGATCGCAGAAATCCATTGAGTTAGGTGCATTGTGAGAAAGTGGCAGGCAAGCTGGTCCCGGTGAGCACAGCGCAGCAGGTTGTGACAGCCTGTGTCTGTCTGAGGGGAGAGGAGTGGAGGGTTCTTTCCATCTTCCGAAGCTCAGGCCTCCTCTTGACTCTGAATGAGGCAGGGGTGCAGCTGTTCCTACCTGGGCCAGAGGAGAGGAAGGAGGCAGCAGGCGGGGACACATGTTCTAGCCTGGGCTGGGGGTGGGGGTCAGGTGCTTTTCTGAGCAGCAGAAGGAAAACACGGTGGGGGTGGGGCAGAAGTTTGTTGGACATTGATGGGAGATGCCAGGGGTTCTCTGTTGCTTGTGATAGAAAAAAAGGATTGTGCCCAGATATTGATTCCACTTTAAAAATAACAGCAATGGACTCACGTTTGGGGTTGCCTCGGAAGTCCCTTTGTGGAGAACCTCCTCTGGTGGCCCCTCTATGAAGTTTTTCTCCAGATTGAAATGATCTGTCTGTCTTTGTTGATCTCATCCTCTCCCCTTCCTCTCACCTGACACTCCCCACTCCCCCCGTCCCCCCTCCCCTGCAAGCCCCAGTGATTTAGTGAGATATTTACCATTGCATTTCTGTGTTCCTGCAGCTGATTTTACTCTTGGGGTGCGGAAGGTTTCCTATTATTTCAAATACGGTTTCCCACCCAACATTAAAATGATTCAGCTCCGTGGCCATGCCCGGTTCAGGACATTTGATACAGAGACAAACCAAAAAGTATTTTCTCCCCAGACATATGACACTGTGGCAGGAGACATCATATTGCTGTCAGCTGCCCCTTTTTTCAGATGTTTTCTAGAAATCAAGAGAAGGGCTACATGGTGAACTCTTTGTCACTTCAAAAAATAAAAAAGGAAAGATAAAGGACAGGCTTTCCATCTAAGCATCGAGCACGCTCTTGATTTTTACAGGTTATTTCATGCTGAAATTATGCCTATCTGCATGGATAGTCATTCTTTAAAACTAACCACAGATGCCATCCTAGGGTGCACGTAGATGTTTTCACAGGTGAACCGAAAGAGGCGGGCTCGGGTCCAGGCTCCCCGCACGCCGCCTTTGGCAACATAGCCTGTTATTGTGACGAGCTCTCTTAAGCCGACGTGAAGTTTAATATTAGATCAACCTAGAGTGAAAGAAATATTTTCATTTTCTTCATGAAATGTTCATGGCAGGCGAAGAGGTGTGACATGCTACATGGCCACCAAATCTGGGACGAGGCAGCATCCCAGCTAATAAGTCCCAGAATCTGTCAAGTGCCCTTTATGCAATGCAAAGGACCATCTTTGAGCCGGCGCCCCCAAGAAACAATGGGGGTTCAAAGGCAGGAGCCTCTCCCTCCTGTTCATGTTTGAAGGCTATTTTCTCTCTCCCTTTTATATCCTCTTCCAGCCTTTTTGTCTGTGCTTTCTATCAGTTTGGAGTAAGAAATAAGAGGCACCAACCGTGAGTGTGAAAGAATTTTTTTAGGCCTCTGAAGACTTGGGGGTGGGGGATGGGGGCTTGGTCTGATTTTACCAGCAGAAAACCAGACTGAAGAGAGAATTTTCCTCGCCAAACTCAAAAATTTATTATTCCACCTGTCAGTTTCTGAATGGTGACACGTCCTCCTCCCTGAGAACAACTTGAGAAGTCATCAAAAGGGCATCGTGGGCATTTATAAATATTCTCATGATCCCCTGAAAATGTAGCAACAGATACTATCATCACATTTCATTTTACTAGTCCAAAGGTGCCTCTGCTAAACAAGCCACGTGTGAGGTGTGTGTGCTTGCGGATTTCAATGTTACATGGTTGTTTAGGTTGGAAAGATGCTGGGGTGGTGATCTGGGGTGGGGGGAATCTCTCCTTTTCACATCTGACTAAAAGGGTGGTAAAATTCATGGATGGACGGGATGTTCTTGAGTTTACAAGGAGGCTCTCTCCTTTTTGTCACATCCCAACCACCGTAATTTTGATCCAGAAAATGAATTTTCATCCAAATTGCCTGCCATCTCCACATTTAACCTTATTCCTTAAGAATAGTCCCATTTTCTAGTAATACAAACCTCAGTGTCTAACATTTCATCAATTGATTGTCAGAGGCTGTGTTCAGAAGAATCTACCATTTCTTCTGAAGATAAACAGTATCATTTTAGGCATTTGCAATAGAGAATCATATTACTGGTGCTTAAGCAGTTTTGGCTTTTTTTTTTTTTTAATCTTAATCCATCTTAAACCAGTGGAGCAGAAATATTTAAAAATGTTTCCTTTCAAGCAGAGTGCATAATAAATTGCAATAATTGTAATGTGCCATGAATCCCAGAGCCTATGCATTTTGCATTTGATTCAGGATTGAGGTCAGGAAATTTGGAGAAATTTAAAGAAAATGATTCATCAGTCCTTTTGTTCTGTTGGCCAGGGTCCCGGGATTCTTGAGCTGTGCCCAGCTGACGAGCTTTTGAAGATGGCACAGTAACTGCCCGGCAATGCCCGACCATGACAACACAGCCCTCCTAAGCCGGCAGACCAAGAGGAGAAGGGTCGACATCGGAGTGAAGCGGACAGTTGGGACAGCGTCTGCATTTTTCGCGAAGGCCAGAGCGACATTTTTCAGTGCCATGAATCCCCAAAGCTCGGAGCAGGATGGGGAGTACTCTGTGGTGCAGCACGCAGATGGGGAGAAGTCCAACGTCCTCCGCAAGCTGCTGAAGAGGGCGAACTCGTACGAAGATGCGATGATGCCTTTTCCAGGAGCGACCATCATCTCCCAGCTGTTGAAAAATAACATGAACAAAAACGGTGGCACCGAGCCCAGTTTCCAAGCCAGCGGCCTCTCCAGCACGGGCTCCGAGGTCCATCAGGAGGATATATGCAGCAACTCTTCGAGAGACAGCCCTCCCGAGTGTCTTTCCCCGTTTGGCAGGCCCGCCCTGAGCCAGTTCGATATGGATCGCTTCTGTGACGAGCACTTACGAGCCAAGCGCGCCCGTGTCGAGAACATCATCCGGGGCATGAGCCACTCCCCGAGCGTGGCGCTGCGGGGCCACGACGCGGAGAGGGAGATAGCGCCACAGTCGGGGAGCCCCCGGGAAAGTTACCGGGAGAACAAGCGCAAACAGAAGCTGCCGCAGCAGCAGCAGCAGAGTTTCCAGCAGCTGGTGTCGGCCCGCAAGGAGCAGAAGCGCGAGGAGCGGCGGCAGCTGAAGCAGCAGCTGGAGGACATGCAGAAGCAGCTGCGCCAGCTGCAGGAGAAGTTCTACCAGATCTACGACAGCACGGACTCGGAGAACGACGAGGATGGCGACCTGTCGGAGGACAGCATGCGCTCCGAGCTCCTGGACGCCCGGGCCCCGGACTCGGGCGGCCGCTCCGACACCGAGCTGGACCCGGGCCAGTTCATCGACCGTGCCCGGGCCCTGATACGTGAGCAGGAGCTGGCTGAGAACAAGCCCAAGCGGGAAGGCAGCGGCCACAAGGACCGCGAGCCGGGGCCCAACCCCGGAGGCAAGCACCTGGCCGAGACCTTGAAGCAGGAGCTCAGCTCAGCCATGTCGCAGGTGGTGGACACGGTAGTCAAGGTCTTCTCAGCCAAGCCCTCCTCCCGCCAGGCGCCTCAGGTCTTCCCCCCACTCCAGATCCCCCAGGCCCGCTTTGCTGTCAACGGGGAGAACCACAATTTCCACACGGCCAACCAGCGCCTGCAGTGCTTCGGCGACGTCATCATCCCCAGCCCCCTGGACTCCTTCGGCAACGTGCAGATGCCCGGGGCCACAGACCAGACGGAGGCCCTGCCCCTGGTGGTCCGCAAGAACTCCTCTGACCAAGGGGCCTCCGGGACCCCCGCCGGTGGCCACCACCAGCCCCTGCACCAGTCACCCCTGTCAGCCACGGCGGGCTTCACGGCGTCCACATTCCGCCACCCCTTCCCCCTGCCCCTGATGGCCTACCCGTTCCAGAGCCCCCTCGGTGCTCCTTCTGGCTCCTTCTCGGGCAAAGACAGAGCGTCTCCCGAATCCTTAGACTTGACTCGGGAGACCACGAGTCTGAGGACCAAGATGTCGCATCACCTGAGCCATCACCCCTGCTCTCCAGCGCACCCGCCCAGCACCGCCGAAGGTCTCTCCCTGTCGCTCATCAAGTCCGAGTGTGGTGACCTTCAGGACATGTCTGAAATCTCACCCTACTCGGGAAGTGCAATATCCTTCTATCTCCCGGGGGAGGGGGGCATTCCCCAGCTTCCCCCCGAGGGCAGGTCAGAGCGGCTGCTGCAGGTCCCTGTCTCTCTCTTGCAGAGGGGCTCTGGTCTCCAGCAGGCACACATGTCCAGAGCCCACCCCTTCCCACGCCACAGCTGCCCCGAGCTAGGGGCCGCCGTCGGGGCCATTTATTCAGTGTTTTCCAGCAGTATTTCCACTCTGCGCCCCCCCGCCCAAACTCTGAGGTTTCAGAGTTAACATCAGAGACGGAAATAGAGATAGGTATATATATAGGCACATGTGGGGTCTGGCCAGGCCCGGCGTGTGCTCAGGGCTCCCTCCTGACTCTGCACTGTAGTGTGGCTCAGGGTTCTCTGTTTCTTTCCGGGGATCCATCAAACAGGCGGCATGTCAGGTAACCCCTGCATTGTCCTGAGCCCCAGCCCCCAACAGTTTGTTTTCAAGGTGGCATGTCTTCTTTCAGAGTAAAGGGGAGGAGCGGGTTCAGCGCCCCGAGTTATTCTGGAGGATTCGTCCTTGCGAGCCAGAGACAGGCCCGGCTGGGTGTTCCCATGAGATTTCTGGGAGTCAGGGATGGCGCAGGGCACGGGAGGTCTGGAGGGCTGGTGCTGGGCCACGGTGGAAGGCCGTTTGTCCCTCGTCGTGAAGGAGATGCCCAGGTACTGACCCTCAGGCCCCACGGTCCTGTCACCCAGGTCTGCTCTCCGGCTTGCTGCAGCTGCTCCTATGTGTGACCAGCCTCCCCTCTCCTCAGCCAGACACAGAAATCTTTTGTCCTAACATACACAAAGCAAATTATTTGGGAAGGCGAGAGCGCCCAATTAAATACAAAACTCAGCTGGATTCGATGGCTCCCCTCTGCTCGAGGGTGGGGGGTGATCCTGGGGGGGGTCTCCTGATCCCCAGCTATTTTTAACTGCTAATAGCTCAGGATGGGGGCGGGGCTTGTTTGTTTGTTCTTGTAAATTGACCCGCATGTTGTGTAGGAGAGGGGCAGGGCGGGTGTGCTCTGAGCACCACAGCAGGAGCAGAGCAATGATGTCTGTTGGTGCTGGCGTCTGGGTCCTGAGGCCCGAGAGGGGGTGCTGCTTCTCTCAGGCATCACCAGCCAGTGCTCCGGATGGGGTGGGGCTCCAGTGGAGCCTGGGGAGCGCTGGGAGTCAGAGGGTCCGAGGTGGGCGAGGCGGGAGCCGCGGGGCCTGGGGTGGAGGGGCGGGCCGGGGGCAGCAGGGCTGCACACCAGTTAGCGGCCAGCTCGGACACAGTCCCAGCCTGGAATCAAGTGACAAGAAAGGCACTGGGGACTGCGCCCCGGCCCCAGAGGGCTTCACCCTCGCAGGAGAACATCTCTGGGCTCCGTGCTAGCCCTCGGCTGGAGCTCGGCCCTCCAGCCCCTCCAGGATCCCTTCACTTAGTTTCAGAGGCAGGATCTTAAATCGGAATATGAGCAGGCGGGCTGTCTGTCTCTCGCACACACACACTTCTAACTTTTTTTAAAGCCAGCATTATAATCAAGAGGCAGGCAGGCAGGCAGGCTGTCTCCTCTCTCCCCACCCTGCTCTCTCATACGCCTGCAGTGGACACATACACATACAGACACATGCACATTCACACATGCACACACAATCACATACACGCACGCACACAATCACACACATACAGACACACGTGCACAAATGCACACAATCATACACACACACACACACTTTGGTGACTGTCTGAAGCTGGGCTGTGCTAAAGTTCTTTAAGCGGGATGCCAGTTTGTTTTCTCTTTTTTAATTAGACGTTGCTTTGTAACCAGATAATTGTGCCCATGCTTTCTTTTCTTTTTCTTTGAAAAAGTAAGTTGGGGTCTTCCAAGCAGCAAATCTTTCAAATTGCTTTAAGGGTTAGCTATGCTAATTGTCTCAGCATCTCTAAATCCCCTGAGGAATTCTGAGGATCTGAATGGAGAGAAGTTCTTTTATTCCTTTACATATGGAGGCCTGACAGCACACGGAGCTGCTGCTTCAGCTGGATTATTTCTTCTCCTGCCAGCCTTCGAGGTTTGCAAACCCTGTTCCTAGGACATGCTCCTTACTTGCGCCCCCATCTAGCTGCTCCCATAACTGAATAATTTGAGCCTCTTGTCCCAGCGAATGGTTCCATTTTCCACCTCTGACCTTCTCTCCTGTTGCTTTCTCTCTCCCTCTGCTCCCAGGCCCTTTCCGGCGTCTGTCTCCTGGAGACCTTAGTTCTCAGCAGGGAGAGAGTTCTCAACAGGCAGCCTCTGGGGCTGAGAAACTGAAGCTGGAGGAAGTGAGTGAGGCCCGCGCTGGGCCCTCTCCCACCTGCCTCCTAGCGTGAACTGACGTGACTTATCTGATGCTACACCTGCCAGGACGTTGCTCTTGGACTCTGACATTAGGGGGCCTGGCGAGGACGGTCTGACTGGGCTGGGGAGGCGTGAGGCCCTCTGAGCCTTCTGTAGGAAAAGACTGGAGTAGAAATGGCGCCCAGTGGGCCGCGCTGCTGACCCTTCTTGAGGGCTTGGAGTTTTGGTACCTCATGTGATGTCATGATGATTTAGTTCTGGAAGGATGATTAGGTCCTATGCTGGATGACATCATGTTTTTTTTTTTTTTTAGATTTTATGTATATTTTTTAAAAAATTGGATCACTGAATTACAAAGTTACAAAGATATTGATGATTGAGTTTCAGGAATATACTGTCAACACCAATCCCTTCCCCAGTGCCCTCTGCTCTCCACCAACGCTCTATTTTTTGGGGGATGAAGCTGGCTGGTGGGGACTGACTCAAGCAGCAGCTCTCAGCTTGATGCTGGGTGTGGCGCCTTCAGCACCTCTGTTCCACAGACTGAAACACATGTCCCATGCAGCCAGTAACCAGTTTCTGTGTCCCCCCACGCATGGCCCTGCACCTGTGCCATGCGCTGTGTCTTGGGCAGAAGTGTGTTTAGTGTCTTTGCAAATGCCCCTCTCTAATCAAATATTAAGTTTTATTCAAATCCCCAAAGAAATGGCGGCCAATTATTTTCCTTGGTCCTGTCCTTGTCATTTACCCTCTTTGCATCTCAAGAAAAATAGTTTTGTTTAGGGCCCCAAGCATTTGCATGGTCCCAATTAAGGCACAGGGTGGGATTATGAGCATCGGGAACCCACAGGTGCCGCCCCTGCCAGCCTGCCCTTCTCCCCACGACTGGACTTTTAGGGGAGAAGGCTGAAAAAGTGAGAATGCATTGCATGTTTAGAAAAGCAAATGGTTTCGTCATTTGAAACCAAAGTCCATCTGAAAAACCCAGATTGAGAATGCAGTTCTCAAATGTGAAGTAACCTGTTGACTTTGGTCTTTTCCACCTTTCAGAAGCCCTGGGGGTGGGAAGGGGTACATACCCGCGATGGCCCTGTTTATTAGCTATAAGGAGAAATGTTTTCAGGAGGCCAAGACTCCGGCCTCTCACCCTGCCATACCCCCACCCCAAATCATGAGATGACTCCGTTCAAACAAAACAAACAGCTCCGTTCGTGCACATGCCCAGCCGGCCCGTTGGACTTTTTCCTTATTGGAGCAGCGCCTGCTGTCTTTTAGGGGGGGTTCTCATCTTTTCTCCCTCCTTCCAGGGAATGGTCTGGGAACAGTGCCCCACAGCCTGGGTTCTTTGGACTGAGGAAAACGCAAGCCTGTGGTCCCAGCGCTAAACGGACTTGAGCAGGCGGCTGGGGGAGCACTGGTGCCTCCCGCCGCTGCCCGGGCTCTCTTACCCGCTCTCATTCCATTTGCCTTTTTGCAGCCGCTGGTCCCTCCTGCTGCGGCTGTTTAGGTAAGGTTAGCTTGTGCTGGGTAAACAGACAACACTTGCAGGCAGGTTGTTTGAACACCGCTCTGGGTTCAGCTGCGGTACCCTGCCCCTCTGATCTTTTATATTCCCGAGCAGATGTCTTTCATTAATTTATGGATTTATCATCTTTTCTTTCTTTTTTCTTTTTCTTTTCGGTTTTTTTTTTTTTACACCTGGCAGCTGTCTCAAGTTTCAGCAGTTATTGTCCTGTTTTGCATTGCACATAGAATTGAATGTCATCTGTCTTCACAAAGCTATGGCTAAGAGAATTGAGGCAAAGCGTCGGAGCTGCCAGGACGGGTCTGCTCTGGGCTGCATCCCCCTCCCCCACCCCCTGTACCTCCTTAATATTTATTTGTGCTCATTTTCTTTCCTGGCCTTGAATGGAGCTTAGCTCGCGTTCGGTACAGCTGTATGTTTACTGAATCTATTCCATCATGAGTCATTGTGCGTGTGTAAGTATCCTGGAAACAGCTCGTGCTTTCTTGGAAGAACAGTTGCTTTTCAGCACAAGCACTTAAAAGGGAAATTAACCAATTGGTCAGTTCAGATTTATTTTGAGGAGAAAAAAAAGGATTATCTAACTGTTGGCTTTTAAATGTTTCATTAGCTATTTTTAATAGTTTATTAGGAACATATATTTTATTAGAATTTTATCTTAATTGCACAATGACTGAGAGATAAAGGTCTTTTTTTTTTCCCTGTGTTCCTTCTGAGCTGATCAATTCCAAGTATTGCCAACCGGAAACATTTTAAAGCAAAACGAAATTGAGAAATTTGAACTAGATTTTTTTGTTGTTGTTGTTGCATAAAATAGAATGCCTCTAAGTTCCAATCAAAATTAAATGAATTGTTCGCTTTTTTTAATAAATAAAAAGATTTAAAACACCTTAGAATAATTTAAATGTATGGAAGGCTGCAGGAAGTTTGGGTGACATGCTAAGTATCTGAGAAGCACAGTAAAACAACAGGTTTAGACACAAACATGTTCTGAAAGATTGGGGAGTACCCCCTCCCCCTGATTAAACATCCCGGGTTGTTTGAATGTAGCCGTCTGAAAGAAAAGATTAGAACCCAGATCTGAGAATGTTTGTCCAAGTTCAGAATCGCCTAAAACTCTTATCACGAAGGCAGTAGGAGACAGCTTGCGGCCATTATTCCACTTATCCATTTGGACAGATGGGCCTGGAGTGTGCTGCCGCCTCTCGCCCACCCCCTCCAACGGAGGTTAGTGGAGGGGCTCTTGGGCTGGTCTCCTTGGCACAAGAAGTATGCCAGTCATAAATTATCGTCTTTGTAATCATTCAGGATTGCAAACAAAAACACGAGTTTGAGGAGGCCGCTCCTGCTGACAGCCGAAATCAAAATTTCTTTCTTCCGTGTTTCTTTTCACTGGGGTGGGAGTGGAAGAGGTGGAAAATGCTTTAACTTTAGACACAGACCAAAGACACCTTTTTTTTTTCCCCTTAAAAACATGTATGATCCTAAAGGGAAGAATTCCCAGTCAGATCTGAAGCTGAGTGTTCAGTTCACAGTGTGTTTAAGCAATCAAGGGCTTATCAATATTAATTTGATTATCCTTCTATGCTAACTTGTTGGTTTCCTTCCACTTCTACGATTGGTCACGCTCGGTTGGTGGAGGGCATTTGGAAACCTTCACCTTTTCCTAAAGATCTGTGTTTATTTGCCATTTTCTTTGGAAGGTGTGACATTGTCTTGGTTGGATGCAAAAACATGTGCACACAATAGGCACGCACACACGTTTTTCCCCTCCCTCTTTCCCCTTATTTTTCCCCCAGACTCTCTTTTAAGAGAAAATCCTTAGAGAGGCTTCTAGGAAGGACCCTTAATTGACCTTGTGGGGGACCGCATTGATTTTCTCCACGTGCATCTTCATTTTTGATAAATTATAAAGCCATTAATTTTCTGAGGCAATGGTGGGGCCAGGCTGCCACCCAGATGTGACCAGAGCAGAGGCCCAGCGTCTCTGCAGGCTGCCAAGAGTCCAGGAGAGGAAGCGGGAATGTTATGGTTAGCCACACGCTCTCTTGGGAACTGTTGGCGTCGCGGCTGTTTACAGATCTAAAAGGTAATGATGTTTCCAGATAAATAGGCCTTCGTATTTGGGGTAAGTGGCCATTTATTGATCTGCTAACCCACACTTATCGATTCCTGAGCCCCAACCACAGGGGTGCTCTCAGTGGAGTTAACTAGAAATCCAGGAGAGGCGAATTGTATTTGGTTTGGGGGTGATGGTGGTAGGTCTAGTGAGTGCACGCCTTCCCCTCCCCTGCTCTGCAGGTACCTGCGTCACCACCCTGTCCCGCGTTCCTCCCAAGTCTGAGCTGCTATTGGAAAGGAACCAAGAGTGGCTCTAGAGACTAAGAGGGCAGGAAGAGGAGAATGCTGGAGACGGTCGGTGGGACGCACCCACAGGCGCCCTGCAACTGGCCAAGCAGTGTGGGGTGTGTGCGTTGGGTGCTGGGTGCCTTTGTCTCCTTAGCAACAAATGAACATATGGATAGCAGGGAAGGTCCTCAGAGGCAGAAGGAAGGGGGATTGGTCCTCAGCAGCCGAGCTCTGATTCCACACTGCTGCCTGCTACTGCCTGCCTCCTGGGCCTCAGGTCGGGGCCGGGGCCTCTGGAGCCAGTGGCAGCACCCTTGCCCCATGTTCCAGCGTCTCTCTGGCTGTTTGGTGGGTGTCCAGGTTCTTGGTGGGGGAGAGAGAATGAGGGGGCATATGTCCGTGTGTTGCCAGAAACTTTTTCCTTAACCAGCGGCATTCCACATGCAGGAAGGGCTGTCACCCAATCACTTGAAAAAGGCCAAGCTCATGTTCTTTTATACCCGTTACCCCAGCTCCAACATGCTGAAAACCTACTTCTCCGACGTGAAGGTAGGGATGAGTTTTTTCTTCACTGTCTTTTTGTGGTGGCAGGGCTGGGGAGGGGGTTTGAACACTTAAAAGGGAGGGGTGCTGTGTGAAAAGGGGGCCCGTTGCACCTCTGGGTTGCTTCTGATTGAATGCACTGGCTTGTAGTCAAGAGTCCGCCAGCCTGGGTCCCTGCGGCGTTGGGGTCAAGGGGCCCATGGCCCTCGGAGCTCGGGGCAGATGTTTCCAAGGCTCCGGGGTGAGGCTGCAGAGCAGCAGGGGGGGGTCCCCACTTCTCTCGGCAGTGGAGGAGCGCTGCCCGTGTTCCTGTTGTGGTTTCTGGTGCTTTCCTGTACTTGCGCATGTGAAAGAAACTCAGGCATGGATCTTCCCCTGTCGAAAAGGAGCGCCCATTGAAATTCTTTCTGCGGTACTGCTTAAGAACACAAGTGATCATTGTCTCTTATTTACAACTTAATTTGTTGTTGGTGCAGAGTACACTGAGCATACGGAGGATGAATAAAGTGACAGATTCGGGACACATTATTCAAATGAGGATATGAAAGCTGTCGGCCCCCAGCTGCAGCCTCCTTCATTCTGCTGAATGTGGGGACCGCCTGGTTCTGTGTGTGCGTGCACGCATGCCTCTGTGTGTGTGTGTCTGTGTGTGTGTGTGTGTGTGAGCGCGCGCGCGCACGGGCGCACATGTGTGCAGGCAGGCACCCGGCTGTGTCTGTGTGGGTTTAAAGCAATTGTTTGCTTCCAGTTGCTGTTGTGCTAATCATCTGTAACTTTTTAAAACATAGATTGGGCTTTGATGATGATAACAGAGTGCATGGTGTCATTATCCACGAGACGCCATAAACATGACATTAGCCGGGATTGGTATATTGGGGCTGGTGCTTCTCCCCACGCCCCCCACCAAAGCCCACCCCCACATGGGCCAGGTTTTATTTCTGAGTTCTGGGGGGGACTCGCACTCTGCCCAGACGTCAGCTCCTCTCTGTGCCCACTACTCCTCCACCTGCTGGCCAATTTATTTTCATTTCTTTCGCTGCTGTTTTATTTGGCCTTATAGGGGAAGTTCTGTTTTCCCTCCTGTTTGCTCTTGAATTGTGTACCAGTGTCAGCCTTTTCTCTTCCTCTGTCTCTGGCTGCACTCCTGAAGTGGAAGGTCTGTTTCTCCCCGTTCCTGCCAACCAGCTGGGTGGGAAGGGAAGGCTGAGAAGGAAGCGACTTCAAGATCTTACTTAGACTCTCTGAGCCCAACCAGGGAGAGAGACCTCGGGGGGCCTGGGTGGGGCTTTCTGGGAAATCCCTACCTAAGTAAATAGGCGAGAAGTGGTCACTGGTGGATGTCCGCTGGTTTCTGGACTCCTAGAGCCTTTCTCCAGGGAAGCCTCCCAGCATAGCCTTGGTTGCACTGGGAGGTGGTGAGTGTGGTGAGCACGGCTGCCCGCCGCCTCCAGCCCAGCCGTGTGGTCCAGTGACCTTCTCATGTAACCCAGCTATGATTTATCCTGCACCTTTCACCCCAAGGCCTCAGGAAGGTTTTGCAAAGCACAGCCTGAGGGATGCTGATTTGACTTTGATGGGAAGCTGCTTGAGGCCTGGGGAGTAGCCTACTTGGATAATAGACATTGTTTTTTGTGTGTGAGCATGTATTAGTGTGCACACTGGAGTGTGAATGAGTGTGTGAGCATGTGCACATATGTGGGAGAGTGTGAATGTGTGTAAGGGAGCATGTGTGCATGGTGAGTGCACAAGCATGAGCATGTGGGAGCATGCAACCGTGTGTGAGGGCTGAGAGTGGGTGTGTGTTACTGAATGTACATGAGAGTGCATGGCTGCGTGCACATGGATGTGCTTGGGTGAGTGTGTGTATGCATGTGGGCACATGGTGAGTGCACATGTGTGCATGTGAATGCGTGTACATGTATGTGTGCATGAGAGTGTGCGTGTGCATGTGCAGGAGGGTGCGTGTGTGGTGGGGGTGGCGGGACTTGGTTAGTTTAGTGCTTCTAAATTTGGTGCAGTACAAACCAATCAAAGCTGGCATTAGGCCCCTCAGCTTTGCAGACCGTCACTCTGAGGAAAGAACACAAAAATACTGGCATGAATCTTTCATTTAAAGTTTGAGAAAGGGAAGTAAATTTGATTTCATCTGTAAAATGATGAATAAAGTAAAGTGTGAGCCTCGGTTGGCCGAGTCTGCCTGCTTGCTCCGGAGTGGGTGGGGAGGCTTTACTTAGGACCCGGTCTCACTCTCGGTTATCCTCTAGAAAGGAGGGAAGCCATGAGAGCAGGTAATTCTTTGGAATAAATTAGAAAAGTTCTACTTTCCTTGTTGCATTTCCCCTTCTGCTCTCAGCCAAGACTCAGTAGATTTGTGTGCCCTGAGCTCATGCTGACAGTGGTGGAAAGTTAGTGATTGGAAGACAAGCCCAGGCAAGGTGTTCCAGAAAGTTCCTAGAATTCAGTGGCAGGGCATGCCCGGACTTCTTCAGTATTGAGGAAAGTCCAGATTGAAGTAGTGATGGCACATAAAGCATGCTTGCCTGGGGAACACCATGCTAAGAAGCACACGTGTCTGCATGCGGCAGGATGGGGCGACTTACTAGCAGAGCCATGGGAGCTAGGCAGATTCGCCATAGGCAGTGAGTGCACATTTGAATCTTTATTTTGGTTCAGATGAAGGAAACCACTGCAGACTCACACAATCCTGAGACCCTGGGCACTTTTCAAGAATCAGAACTGAAACTCTGCCTCACAGATCTTGAGACAGGTAGACATATCCACTGGACCTGGCCACTCCAGCTACTGTGACCCAAGCCCTGCTCAGCTCCTAGCCCAAACCATCAAGATCTGCACCCAGCACAGTGGGGTTAGTTCTAGGAGTAGGGAGGAGCCGGGTAGTGGAGGGGGAGGTTCTGTGCAGCGAGCAGGACGGTGCCCACCTTTTCACCCTGCAGGTGCTTCTCTGCGCACAGTTAACTTGGGGGGCATATGAGATGGATGCTTTTCTGTCACCCTGGAGGAGAGAGGTGGAGGAACCCCACCCAGTTGGCAAACACCAGCTTGGGAAGAAAATCCTTCAAGAAGGATGAAAGCGGGGTGACGAGGCAGACCCGCAGGCAGAAAACCCCGTCATTTGGGGGCCTCGGATGCTTTGCGACAGCCTGGGGCTGCCTGGTGAGGACCCTGCAGGTTGGCGGGTGCCAGTCCCCAAGCAGGAACCCACAGCATTGCCCGCTCAGAGCCCAGAGCGCTTCAGAGCAACGGTCCCAGTGACAGCTCTCTCCCCCACCCCCACCGCCCAGTCACCTGCTGCTGCTGCCCAGATGAAGGTGTCAGGCGGATTTGCTTTATGCATCTTTTGACCATGCTTACTGAATATGCAGAAAGTTTCGTCCGCCATATTGAGGCTGAGCGGTCCCGTGGGAGGCATCCGTCACCGTCACAGGGGCCCACACCCGGTGGAAACACAGCGTCTTTATTGTGGCCATTAGTTTTCTGCAGTAACACATTAACACACCACAGAGCTTTCCTTGGTATAACAATTGATCCTTTGCTTGGAAGTCACTACAGAACCTGGGAAATTAACTCTTTAAAGCAGTAGCCCCCCTGCCCCGCCTCCCCTCATCTTGGGGGGGTATCTGGAAAAGGAGGGGAGGCGTCTGCTTTTTTCTCACTTGGGCCGACCGCAAACGCCTCCCACATTCAACTCATTTCTGGGGGGGGGGGGTGGCTAGCTGCTGGCATGGTCCTGGAACCGTTCTGCTGGCCGTTTTGCTTGTGTGATGTTTGGGGAGTCTGTTGTTCTCGGCCATTCTTCCTCCCGGTATTTCCATTCACCAACAATAAGCTTTAACTCTCCCTTTATGTCCCGGCCCTGAATAATGGTGAGTGTACTTACTTTTTCTGTTCTCCCCCATTAGGTCATTCATGACCATTCTAGAAAAAAAAAAACCCTCCTATTTTTTCCCTCTACAGTACTCTTGTCCATATGAGACAATGTCTTGTAACAATGCCGAAGTCTAATCTCCATGTCAAAGCAATTTTCATTCCCCAGTGCACAGCCTGCTATCATTTTGTAATGTTTTGTTTCTTATTCTAAAAGAATTAAAAAGGAACAGTAAGCCGTCACGGGGGCCTGCGGTCCTTATCTCAGTGTCTGGAAATTTGGACAGTGTATTTTACCGCTGAGATAAAATGGAAAGAGCTCCAAGTTCAGCAAATCGTAATGGGTTTAAGTTCTATTGAAATCGGCAACCAGAAGATCAGATAACGGGGGTCTTTCAGTTGTCTTTTTAATCGGGTTCCCCGCAAGGCTGAATAGAGACGAAGCAGACACACGGAGTGAAAATATAATTCTTGGATAGGTTAAGTACATGTTTGAACTCTTGCAAGCAGAAACGATTTGCTGATGACTTAATCATTTTCTGGTCAATTATCTGCGAGGGCCTTGCAACTCCATAGCAATTAGGATGCAACTTGGCCTTTTGGGAGAAACACCCCTCTCCCTGCTTCTGTCTCCTGGTTCCTTCCATTCCCGGCCATAAATCCTCCTCCATTTATTATCTTGGTGGAGAAACAACTTTCTCTGTGGACGTGACAGCCCAGCGTGCAGATCAGCTGTCATGGCTCGGGCCTTGCTGCTTTCTGTGGTCTGCAGTCCCCAAGTGTTCTTTGTGATGAGCGTCCCCAATCTTCTTACTGGAGGGGGACCCCAGGAGTGGGGAGGAAGGCCAGTGATGACAAAAGGCAGGGGTGTCTGTCACCCAGTGTGATAGAAAGCTCTGAATCCATTGGTTCTGACTTGGCAAGCTGAGATGCTTCTGTCCTTTGGGTGAAGAGATGATGTTGAGAATGACACCGCAGCCAGACAGCGACCCCACAGGCCTCTGGGAGACCAGGGTAAACAAAGTGTTAGAGCCACCTCGTGGTATTGCAGACTTGGCATTTAAGAAAACGCCAGTTAAGGCTGCCGATGCCACCTGGGCGCTTAGTGCTGGGCTCGCCTCCCCAACAGCCCCGTCGCCCAGGGAAGGGTCGTGCCAGCCTTGCCTCCCGTGGCTGTGGCAAGGGTCTGCACATTTGGTCTGAGCTGACAGACTGAGAGATAAAGCAGCTCGTGCCGTCACAGCTGATGGCCCGCCCTTCGTACCAGCAAGCAGATGCCTCCCTGGCTTCGCAGGCCTTCTTCCAGCCCTGACTGTGGGTCACCTGAAGGGTCACAGAAGAGGGCACGAAATAGCACTGCAGTTAGGGCACTGGGCATGCCTGACCTAGGTTGGGTTCCCGACGCCACATGGTGCCCACAGCGTGGCCAGGTGCAGCCCTGGACGCCCCAGAACCGGGGTGACCTGATGTCCCTGGCACTGCAGGACTGAGCAGCACCATGTCCCCAGGTCCTTGTGCTAAACCAATGGCCCAGTGGCCGAGAACTGCCCAGGTTGCGGGGTGGTGCCCAGACCTCCTGAGCACTGCTTAGGACCCCCCGCCCCCCCCACCACCAAATGAAAACTAAAGAAAAGAAGCAAGAAATCAGGCCAGTAACAATCCCTCCTGGTACCCAGAGCCATGTGCTTCCCAGAGCTCCTGGGCTCACGAGGATCTCTGGTGGCCATTGGTTCTGCCAAGAGGCTGTGTGCCATGCTCCAGCTAAGAGAAGAAATCTGCAGCTGAATGCAGGGCAGGCTTGGGGTGGGGAGGCCACCAGGGGACTTCCTTTGCAGAGGCAGTTTCGGGTGGCCCTGGTCCTGGTGGCATTGGGCACGGGTGGGAGAGGGAGTTCTGGTGGTTCTGTGAGGAGTTCCCCAGGGTCCTCACCTGCCTGCTCCTCTCTCAGTTCAACAGGTGCATCACCTCCCAGCTCATCAAGTGGTTCAGCAACTTCCGCGAGTTCTACTACATCCAGATGGAGAAGTTCGCACGCCAGGCCATCAACGATGGTGTGACGGGCACGGACGAGCTGTCCATCACCCGGGACTGCGAGCTCTACCGGGCCCTGAACATGCACTACAACAAAGCCAACGACTTCGAGGTAGGGCTGGGCCCCTGCTGCTTCCTGAGTGTGTCAGCGAGGAGCCCTCGCCTCGGGGTCTGCAGCTAAGCCCCTTCCCCGCTCCTGTCTCTGCTCCTGGCCTAAAGGCGTGGGCCGGCCCTCAGAAGGAGCAAGGCAGGAGGCACCGCTGAGCAGAAAGGCTGTTCCAGGGCAGCACTGCTCCCGCCGGGTCCCCACTGCGCCCCACCTACCACCTCTGCACGCCAGGGTGACTCCTGAGGAAGCCTGCAGTGGGGTCCCTGACTCCGTGCATGTCTGTTCTCTGCTGGGTGAGCGTGAGCAGGCCGCTCGGCGCCCTCCCTGCCACTCTCGTCATTCTGTTGGGAGGGTTCAGGAGGGCCTGGGGCAGGGCTGGGGGACAGTGTGACTCACCACCCGCTTCCCCCACTGAGCCTGCAGAGCAGTCATGGTGATTGGGGGGCGCTGAGCATGTGTGTGTGTGGGGGGGTCAGGGCTCGGTGGTTCTTCGAAAGGCGCAATGATGAAGCCACCGGCCATCAGATGATCCTTATTCCCGAGACTACTTGTCGGGATGGGCTGTGAGCATGGATTTGGGCGGGGTGGGGGCTGTTCTCTTTAAAAGTGAGCAGAAGAGGGGCCTGAGGGTCAGCACAGGTTAAGGCACTTGCCTCGTGAGTTGCCGACCCAGATTTGCTCCCTGGTACCCCATAGAGTTCTCTGAGCCCTGCCAGGAGTGAGCCCTGAGCTCTTCTGTTGCCCCCACACCCCTCCCTCCAACACTAGGCAAAATAGTTTGAAAGTCTGTTGTCACGCTGAGCCTGGCTCACGCTGCAAGCAGAACATTCTAGAAGGTGGAAGTGTGAGACTTGGTCCACTCACCTTCCACGTGCCTTGGTATCAGCTTCACCTCTCCCCGCCCCGCACCTTGTCGGGCTCTGCAGCTGCAGTGAAGAGACGCGGGCTGGCAGGTGGTGTAGACCGCCTGAGGATCTGTGTGTGTGACCTGCACCCACTCAGCAGACCTGCTGTTCAGGCCACGTTCCTGCATGTCTACAGCTCAGTGCCCAAGAGAAGGGGGGCGTCAGGGGTCAGTCACACCCTGTCCCTGCTCCTCAGGCAGGCTGGCGAGGAGGCCCCAGGCGCCTCCAAACTCCTTCCCAGTCTCCCAGCAGAGCTCCCAGCAGAGGCTTCTCTGCCACTCGCCTCCAGCATTATCTCGGGTCTATTTTAAGAGCACTCTTGGTGGGGAGTTGGGGCCCGGGGTGCCTCGGCGCTGCCCTGGCCACCAGCTCTCAGGAGCTTCTGGGCCTCATTCTTTGGGCAGAGGACTTAGCTGTCCCCACTGTGGTGGAGGAGAGCAGGGGTGCAGATGCTGACCCTCCCCACCCGGGGGACCCCAACCCTCTGCTCATCAAGCCCCACCCCAGGCAAAGGCAGCGGTAACAATGGCACGGACCTTCTGACTCTTAGCTCCCCTGGATTTGTGCCTGGAGGCCAGTACTGAAGGGAGAAGCTTAAAAGCCAGAAGCTCCGGGCTGTCATTTAACACGGTGGCCCATCACCTCCGGCTCCGTCCAGCCCCTGATCTGTGGCAACAGCTTAAGTTTCTTGGCCTTAGTGTGAATCAAGGAAGCTGCTTTGGCCCAGGGCAAGAAGGGGACAGGACCCCAGGGTGAGCAGGGGACAGGGCCCCAGGGTGAGCAGGGGACAGGACCCCAGGGTGAGCAGGGGACAGGGCCCCAGGGTGAGCAGGGGACAGGACCCCAGGGCCAGCAGGGGACAGGACCCCAGGGCCAGCAGGGGACAGGACCCCAGGGCCAGCAGGGGACAGGACTCCAGGGTGAGCAGGGGACAGGATGCCAGGAGGGACCTGTTGCCACACCCCTGCAGCTCTGCCTAGATGCAGCCAAAGGGGGAGAGTGGCATGGCCCAGTGTCCATCCTCTGTCCTGCCCAGGCTAGAGAGATAGCTGAGGGCCTCCCTCAGCTCAGGGCCACGTGCAAGGACCCGAGTTTGATCCCCATTGCTGCCAGGGTGTGCCAAGCAGCCCCTCACTGCTATGCCCCAATTTTGCATCCTTGTGTAGGCAGGAGCAGTACCTTGGCCCCTGGCCCTTCTTTCAGGGACCCCTAAAACATACACATACACCCCCCCAAAGGAAAAAGCTGACCCCCCAAGTCCTTTGCACTTTCCCAGATGTGCCTGATGTCACTCTGCCTGATGTGGACAACCACGGGCTGCAGACAGACAGACAGAGGGGGTGGTCTGTGGCTTTCAAGTCCCACCATCACTCCAACAGCGGGCCAGGGGCACCAGGCAGAGAACGGGCCATTGAGAGGAGGCTGAGCACTGCTGTTACCCATATTTTCCTCTTTCTTTCCTCTCCCTGCCCGCCCCGTCTCTCCCTCCCTCGTGAACCAACAGGGACCCTCTTGACAGGTGACTCACACCTGCCTCTGCTCCTGGCTCCCCACGGGAACAGTGAGGGGCCTCTCAGTGGACAGGAGGTGACACCTTCACCCGTTCTTCCTCCTCTGTGTGCCAGCCTGCATCTCCTCTCCTGAACCTCAGTTTCTGGGCCTCTTCTCCCTTCGAATCCTGTACCTCCTCCTCTGAACCCCCCTTTCCCAGGGACTGCCCTTGCCCCCCGAGCCTTCACTCCCCCTCGTCTGGCCTTGCTCTCCCGGGCCTGCACCTCCCACCCCAGCCATGCCAAGCATCTGTGCTTGTGGACATCCAGATTCTTGGCATGCAGACTTGGGGGGGTGGGAGCTTGGAGGGGCCCCGCGTGTGGGTGAGGGCATGGCAGGGGGAGCCCAGCCCCAGCACTAGTCTGTGCCGGACAGTGACGGGTGCACAGCCCAGGCACCTGCCCCACCCCCCACTCCTCATACGGGTGCGGTGGCAGCGCCATGTGGCTCCCTGTGTCCAGCCTGTTCCTCTCATGGGGGAGCATCAGACTTTGTTTTGTGTGGAGGGGTGGTCCTCCCTAGATTTCAGCCACAGGGTGCTCTGACTTGGAGGCTAGGTGGGTGGGGCATCCTTAAGTCTTTGTTGCCCTCACAGCCATGGTAAGAGAGACAATCAAGGTCACTGAGCCTCTGTTGGGTGCTCGGGCCAGTTCTTAAAGTCTCCCCTCCCAGGCAGACCTTCCCCAAAGGCCCAGGCTTGGGGACGTGACTGAGCTAGTAGGAACTGTTTGTTTCACGACTAGTCTCCATTGCCATCTGCCTGGCATCAGGGCCAGCAGAGGAGCGCACTCAACCGCACTCTAGCTTCCCACACACACGCACACGGACATGTGCACACACACGGGCACACACAGATGTGCCCACATATATACCACATCCAGACACACAGTATACACACAGGCAAGGCTAGTACACATGTACACATGCTCCTATGTGCTGGCATACACATTTGCATGAAATATACAGGTGTACACGTGCACAGATATATACGAACATGATCGTGCATATGTGGACACAGGTGCTCTGCAAACACACACAATGCACAGACATGCACACTTAGGCCGGATCACACATGCACACAAGTGCAGACACACACAGTTGTCGTATGCATACAACACACTGGCATGCACACTCAGGCTGGCTCCCGCGTGCACATAAATGCAGGCATACACGCACCACACACTTCTGAGCACCTGCCAAGGGCCTTCTCTCTCCCACACCTTCCCCTGTGCCCTGCCCACCACCGAGTGTGCACACAGTTCAGATTTAGTGCATTTGGAAGTCTCTCGCCCGCGTCGTCATCTCTTTAAAGAAAAAAACGAGGGCAGGTGGGTTTGGGAAGCGCTTCCTCTGCTCCAAATAGACACTTAAATATGAGTGATCATTTGGAAAACTGGCACATGAGCGAGAGCCTTTCACTGCTGCTCCTGTCTTTTGGCCTCAAAGCTGCTGAGCCGTTTAAACGATCACACGACACACTCTTGGTGGGTGGCGAGAAGGCAAAGAAACCCTCACACCATTTCTTTCCTTGCCAGTCCACCCCCGACAAGCCAAATGGGCCTTTTAAGAGACTAAATGAATGTGCTCCGAATACGCGCGCTCACACATGGCTGTCAGGGGCGCTCCTGGGGATTTGGAGATGAGGTGACGGGGCTGTAGGTCCAGGCGGAGACTGCAGGGGGCGGGGTGGGGAGTCGGGTGGGGGTGGGGAATTCTGTGCCTGCCTGTGCGGCTTTGCTGTTTTTGTTTCTCTCTCTCTCTCTCTCTCTCTCTCTGCTGGCCTTTCGGGATTCAAGGTGTGGATGGGTGTAACGAAGTGGGTCCGACTGATTTCTCATGTTTGGTAATGTCACTGCATCTGCAGCGCCCTGGGTCTTTTTGTCATGGGGTTGCATTCAAACCCAGTGAGTCCAACTTTCAAACCTCCTTACTCGACACTTTTATTAGTGATCATCTCCCCTGACCTTTTCCACATCCTTAAAGAAAAACCTCGAGCCGGGCCTGTCGCCTTCCTTGGCTTATTGTCCTTTGTTGGGGGGAACAAAGCGGGTCCCGCAGGGGTGATCGCCCATAATTATACAGCTTTCCATGACGGTGTCTTGGCACATCGCAAAGTTCAGAGGAGCTTTTAGAATGAAAAAAAAAAAAAAGATGTTTTGTGGCGGCCCATGCGGGGTCTCATCTTTCCTTCAGACAAGAGTTCAAGGCTCCTCCTCAGGCTTCCCCACGCCGGGCTTTTTCTCCTCCTGCTTCATAAAGTTGAAAGAGGCTTCGGTGGGGTCTTATGATCTGCTTCCTTTGAAAGATTGTTCCTCAGCGCATGGCCCCTTTGACTTCAAGGGTTCACAGATGCCCGTCTTTAGGTACCGCGTGTCTGACCTTATCAGTTACTCCATTTCATGTCGCAGAAAAAGTCTGCACTCTTTGTGTTTGTCTGTTTTGCCTCTATGAAATGATTTTCGTGAAAAGACTGTCCTTTTTAACACGGCGCTGCGCACCGCCACCTCCCCTCCCTGTGGCTTTGCTCGCTTTAAAAAAAAGTCCTTGTGTTTTGTGTATGGATGAGTTCACAGTGAGAATAGAATTATACAAGGGCAGACGCACACACAAAAAAATCTTTGGCTCTCCTCTTCCCGCCACCCCCCACCCCCCACGATCTGTCGCCCCCGCCCCGCCCCCTCCCGCCACAGCTCCTTACCCCAACGGGCAAAGCCCTGAGCAAGAGGAGGGGGCGGCCTCAGGTTTGGGGTGGCAGTGGGCTTCCCCCACCCCTGGGACCGACCCTGAAGGCCTTCATCATTAATCGTCCTTCTGAGACGGGGAGGTTTGGGCAGGCTGGGGGGACGGCTATTGTGTGCGAGCTGCTCCCGGCCCCCCTCTTTCCGCCACCTCCCACAAAGCGATGATCCAGGAGCCCCTCGGGACAAGTCCTCTGATGAGGCTGCTGCCATGGGGAGGTGCAGGGGGCCAGGGGCAGGGGCGAGGGGGGGGGCATTGTGTCGGGTCCATTCGGTTCTTAAGGTTCTAAGAACCTTTTGAAAGGAGCCCGTTTGTTTCGACTGGAATCAAGGGGTCCATTCAGCCAACCAGAGCCTGCCCCAGAGTCGTGGCCTGCTCACGGCAGGCGCGGATCCGTTTCAGCCCAGGCCTCCTCCCCCGCCCGCCTCTTCCCCACCCTTTGCTGTGGCTTCTCGCCGTCTGGCCTGGGGATGATTCTTACTGCCCCTCGCCTGCCTCTCTCGGCAGTGCAGGGCCAGGAGCCAAGTGTGTGTGAGAGCTCGCGCCTGCGTGATGCACAGGGATCAGCAAATGCTCTTTGGTGAGGTTCAGAAGTTTGGTCCCTAGAGGTCCGTTTTTAAAGTTTAGAACCATTGCCCCATTTTCCTCGGCTGTCTTGAGCTCACTCACCTTCGGTGCTGTCTGGTAACATGATATAAAGCAAATGCAGTCCATGCTCTCCGCCCTCCCCCCTCCACCCCTGCGGCAGCGTGGGGCAGAGGTGCAGTGCACCCTCGGAGGAGGAGAGGGGCGAGCCTTCCTCCCTGAAGTTCAGCCTCTGAGCAGGGCCCCGAGGGGGACCCACCGCAGCCTCTTTCCAAGGAGCCAGGGCCCGACGGGCACCTGGGTAGGCCTGGGGTGGGGCCCCTGTCGCTGTCACAGCCACTTCCGGGCTGGGGGACCCCCGAAGCCCCATGCCCCTGACTGGAGGGCCCTCGGGGAAGCCAGCCGGACGGTCTCCCTGGGGCTCTTTGAACAAGACTTTCCCCATAGCCCTTTTGGGATTTAAAGAGAACCTGGCCCTGGAAGTTGATGCCACTATTACAGTCCTTCCCCAAAAGAGGGTCATAAAACATTGAAGTTATTCTTATGAATCTTTCATTAGAAGCAATGAAAAGGAGCAGTGCCGGCCGGCCTTTGTGCAACTGCCTCTTCTTCCTTCCGGCGAGGACTATTGTTCTTGTGGCTCCTCAAACAGACTTTCACTTTCAACCCGACAAAAGTCGCTTCAAAGCCAGCAGCTGCGCTAACACGCCCACCTCACCTGGCCAGGCCGCTGGGCAGGTGACCGACCCGGCAGCTGATGCCTGCTTTCCATGGGGCCTTTGAGGTGGACCTCGGACTGCTAATTGGTGGGCTCGCCTCCCCCCGCCCCCCCCCAGATTTCTGGCCTTTTCTTCCCAGCAGATGCCTCCTGGGGCACGAGCCAGGCTGGACAAAGTGTGAGTGAGCCCCGGATTTAGCAGGAGACAGAGGCCGTCTGGCGAGTGCCCTCTCTGCCCCTGCCTGCCTCCCCGCTTCCGGGGCGGGCTGGATGGGACGCCCCTCACCTGAGGGGACAGCCCCGGGCTCGGAGGCTGGGGCCCAGGCCTCTCCTTGCCTGCTGTCACCTTGTGCACGGTCTGGGCTGTGACATTGATGGTGATTATGTCATTATTTTGCTCTGGGGGCCTGGCACATCTGCAGAGCCCAAGTGCATCTTCGCGGGGCTGGCACGCGGCCACCCCACAAATGCTTCATTAGCCGCCTCTCCCCTCACAGACACCGTGCCCAGGCCCAGGCTGCCCCGCGCCTCCCTTTGTGTGCCTGGCCGGCTCGTCCACGTCCACTCCCCTTCCTCCCCCTGCTCTCACTCTCTGCTCCAGATGTCCCTCGGGGCTCTGGCCCCGTGACCCCTGAGTGGACCCTGGAGTGACTGTGGGGTGAAGTGACCGAGCCCCTTCCCCCGCGCCACCCCCACCACTCTTCTTCGCTCTTCGGTGCCCCAGCGAATTGTGACATTAGCCGGCCCCGCCCAAGGCCGAGGGGGCGCCAATCCTGGAGCCAGAACAGAGAGCGTGGCCGGCTGCGGGTAGGGGGAGAGGCAGTGGGGTCAGGCCTGGGCCTTGAAGATCCATCTCCTTACCCACGCCCCTCTGCCCACCATCCCTCTCCCAGTGTCCAGAGCAGAGACACCTCCAGCTTCCAGAAGGTTCTCTCCCTGCGGGTGCTCTTGTGCCCCACTTGGCTCTCACTGTCTGTGGGCCCCGAGAGTGGCCTGTGATGAGCTACTTAGTGATGGAGGTCAGGGGGAGGTGAGCCCGTTGGATCCTGCACGTGGAGCCGGGGGCCCTCCCCCACCGTTTTCTGGAAAACCTCCCCCCTTTCTGAAGGTTCTGGTTTCCATGTGAATGGCCAGTGGACTTCAGAACTTGCTCTCCGGGCCTGTAGGAGGGCTTTGCACCCCGTCCAGTCCGTTCCCCTTGGGTTTGAAAGGTTTAGTCTGTGTGAGCTCATTTCTGCCCCCACCCCGTCCCCTCCCCAGCCCCGGTACCCAGGCCTTGACTGGTTTCTGTCTAGACCATGCGATGTCAGGTGTTTTGAATGTCTCAGAGGGAGACCTAGTTTGGGATTTTAAGGTTGTGCTAAAGGACAATGTTTATTTTCCTGGGAACTGGGGTCAGGTCCTTGCTTGGACTCCTTAAGTGGAATCTGTCTAGTTAAGAACTCAAAACTGGGCGCCGCAGAGAGGACAGGGGAAGGGATTGCCTAATGCCTGCACCAACTCTGGTCCCTCCCACAGCACCACATACAGTCCCTAGGCATGGCCAGGGTCACATTAACCCACCCCCTTCCCACCCCCCAAAAAACTAGAGAACTACTGGCCAAGACCCCAGCCCTGGATTCCTGAGCCTGCAAGCCGGGACCCTGTGCCCCTCTGGGGGATGAACAAGTGCATGGAGGGGGCAGGAGGCGTGTTGGAGAGGGTAGTCCCTGTACAGAACGAACCATTTTCTCTCAAGACTCAGGATGTACCCAGAACATCCCTCACCTCCCATTATTATATCATTATGATTTTATCACCCATGGGTTTATTTAAACCTCTGCAAAATCCAGCTCCACTCAGACTGTCCCACTCCTCAAGATAATAATTATCTAAATTTATCACCTGCTGGGAAAATAGTATCTCCTTTTTATGGCTCTTCAAGTGATTCCTTTGAACTGCAAAGGGGCATCCCTCCTTCTAACAGGCTGGGATTCACACACCGGGTGGGCCATAGCTCACTGGCAGGACCCTTCCTGCTTCTGTAGACTTTGGTGGTCATTCCTCCATCCTCTGCATCTCTCCCCATGGAGGAACTTGGCTCTTGCTTGAAAGTACGATCTCGTCCAGTGAGTGGCCTGCGGCAGCCACGGGACAGCCCATCCCCAGTGCCTTCTCCACCCGGGTTCTCCACTTGGAGTCTCTAGACCTTTGAGTCTCTAGACAACAGGGTGGTGACATCCAGGCCTTTGTGGTGCCTCCCACCGTCCTCCTGGTGGGATTTTAAGAAATTCCCCCTGAAGTTGCTTGTTTGGGGGGAATCGGGGCACACCCAGAAGTGCTTAGGACATACTCCTGGCTCTGTGCTCAAAGATCTCTCCTGACAGACTCAGGGGACCATACAGGGTATTGAGGATCGAATCTAGGTCAGCTGAGTGCAAGGCAAACACCCTTCCCACTGTATTATCTCTCCTCCCCTGAAGTTGGCGTTTCTTGAGTCACATCTTAGGAGCCGTGTGAGATAAAAATGAACAATTCCATGGGACCCATGTTTTAGACTCTGGCAAAGGCTGGTGGTACTCATGGGGGACACCCCTTGGGAAATGGGAGTTGGTGCTTAGTGTACACATGTGCCCCGTGGGTATAGCAGGCACTTGTGCCCTGGGGATGGAATGACTGGCAGCATGATGGTCAACAGAGTCGGACTTAAGAGCGTAGAAACATGAGTGCTAAGGCCAGGAAGTGTGTATGGGAGCGTGCCCCCCGCCCCCGCGCCTGGACCCCCCTGGGAAGCCTCAAAGCTATTTACAGCAAAACCTTCCACTGGGATAGTCTTGGTAGAGTTCCTGCTGGGAAGTGTTTTCATGTCACTGGTCCAGGACTAAAACAACGCCGCACCCTCAGGGCTGAGAGATAGGGCAGGGTGTGGTTAGACCCCGGCACCTCACGGTCCCCAGGCACAGCTGGGTATAGCCCTGGAAGTCCCCAACCACTCCTGGGGTGGTTTGGGGAACCCCTGGCACTATACACTCAAATTCTGGCATTGAACTGCCCACCACACATGAGCCCAGGGTTCCCTGGCGCCTCTTGGGGGGGTCCTCTGCCCTCCCCCCATGTCAGCATGGCATTGCAGAGCAAAGGTTTCGTGCTGAGATCTTGACATGTGTCTTGCCCCCAGCTTGTGCCTCAGTTTCCTGGTCTGTAAAATGGGGGGACTCAAGTGCCCAGCTCTCCACAGGGTCACAAGGAAGCGTGTGCCAGGGGAACAGCCTGCATGGTGGGTGGAGAGGACAGCCAAGTCTAGGGCACAGAACAGCCATCGGTGGTGGTCCAGTGTTGCATCATTTTCCCCCTGGTGCGAAGTAGCAGGACAAGCAAGGGCACAGGTGGCGGGGGTCCTCATCAGTATTGGACAGAGTGCAGGCCAGAGAGGCTGAGAAGAACCTGGTGGTGCCTGGTGGCCAGCCCATCCTGGGTTCTGGAGCTCAAGGCTTCAAAGCCTCAGGGTTCTGGAGCTCGGGGTTCTAGAACCCAGGGGCCACTGATCAGGAGGCGTGAAATGGGGGCGCAGGCTGTGGACTGCCTGGACAGCGTCCTGCCTGAGTCCAGGAGGATAGCACTTGGCAGGGGTCTGGGGTGCCGCTCCCCCCTGGGGCCACAGCTGAGCACCTCGGGGACCTGGCATCTGGTTGCTCAGTTCCCTGTGCCACCCATGGGTGGGCCCCTGTGCCTGTGGGTTTTCAGAAGATGGCACAGACCAACCCAGCAGTCACCCCACCTACTTCCTTGGGGCACCTCTGTTGGCGACCCACTCCCCAGACCCCTCTGCCAAGCAGGGTGTCTGGTTGGAGATGCAGAATGCCCTCAAAGCTGTGGCTGCCCCAGGGGTCTGGTCTTACTTGTTTGGGCCACCCCAGGTGGTGCTCAGGAGCTGCTCCCTTGAGAGCCTTTCTGGTGATGTGGGGATGGAACCAGGATCACCCCCTGTAAGGCCCATGCTTCGACCCTCTGCACTGTGGCATGCTTTGGCCAGCCCCATCTTTGCCTGAAGGGTGGGTCCTGGTGGTCTTCGCCACGGAGCAGGTGGGGGATGTGTTGGGGGGCCTTAGCAAGGGAGATTCCTGCACCTCCCTGCTCTGGTGTGTCCCTGGGAGGGAGGGGACAGACCGTGTTCAAAGCCCAGTAAGGACACAGCAGTACGGACCTGCCAGGCCTCGGGTTGCCTGGGTTTGGGGTGAGGTTTGGCTGGGCTCCAGAGGCCGGTGGTCCACTCGGGGCTGTTCCTCTGCCTTTCCAGCCCCCCTTGCTTGCGTCTAAGGGTGTCTCAGCACCCTGTCCCGATTCTGCCCATGACACGATCCCAGCTCAGCCTCAGTGCCGCTGAGGGGGGTGGGGACACGTGAGGACACCAGCGTCCCCTGAAGACGCGAATGGAGATGGCCCGACATCAGAGTGCTCGTGCCCAGCAGAGGGGTGGAGACCTCTTCTCCAGGTCCTCTCCCTGAGCACGCCAGCATTGTCGTGGGGTGACTGCCCCGTGCCACGTTTCTGTGGTACACGTGGGGCGGAGCTGACCTTCCGGGCCCCGCCGGGCTCCACCGTGGACTCCGGGGCCCACAGACTCCTGGTGGCGCTCACCCAGGTCTTGTGGTGCAGGGAGCAAAGGTGTCCCAGAAAACCGTGTCTTGGGGAACTCCAACTTCCAGCCCACACTGTCGGGCCCTTTCACGCTGCTGTGTCGGAATCGGGCCCATCCTGCAGTGCTCATTTGTTTGAGCTCTCTGGTTCCACACTGGTGTTGCCCCTCCCCAGGCATGAGTGCAGGAGAAAGTGACATGGACCCCGGAGAGTTTGGCCCCCCCGAGAGGTGAGCTGGCGCTTGTTCTGGTGGGCCAACAGGGAAGTGCTGCAAATCAAGGCGGCCCAGAAGCTCAACTTCTGACTGCTGGCTTGGGATTTTCACGGGTCCTTTGCTGGGACAGGAAAGTCGCGCCTTCAGGGCTGCCCAGGGCGGATGTGGCTTTGCCCTTGAACTCATCTGAGGAAATGCCACCCCCTACCTTCCACTTACCCTCCGCCGTCCATCCCCAGGCCTGCAGGTCCTGCTGACCTGTGGGCACTAGTGGGTGAAACGGAAGGGTCCAGGAGAAAGGAGAGTGCCAGCCCTGACTCGATCTCCCAGCCCCGAGCGGGAAGGAGGGGCTGGAACTCTCTGTGCTCCCCTCCTACTTCTGATGTCCCCAGGCCCCTCTTCTTGGGAACACTGGCTCTCTGCCGGTTGTTGCCCCTGTGACCCAGCTACCATGGCACTGCAGAGGAGGCTCAGCGAGCACTGTGGGCGAGATCGAGATCTGGGAGCCTTGGGGCCCCTAGGATAAAGCGAGGGGCCCATGGGGTTGCCAGTCTCCCGTGCATTTCCCCCCATGGCTTTGGATTTCCTTCTTAGCCCTGTGACTCACTAGGAGTTGCAGTGGCTTGAGACACTGTGGGTTAGGGAGGGAAGGAAAACAGACCCCAGGCGTGACAGCCCCGTTAGCTTCTCAGCCTGGGGACACCTGCCCGCCCAGGATGCTCGGCGCCAGCTGCAGCCCACGGGGTAGCGTGGAGGGCCTCGGGTGTTCCAGGCAGAGAGCAGCTTTCATCCTTCTTTTTCTTTCTGGACTCAGGCAGTTCTGGTCTCACCGAGCCCAGCAGCTGCCTACAGGGCCGCCCAGGGGAAGTTTCCATGGTGAGAGTGGCCCTGCCCGCCTGGAGCTGTATGCCCTCCACTGTGGGGCACTCAGGGGCCACAGCACATCATACGCTTGGGGGCCAACTGGTAGGACTTCTGGGGGCGGGGGTGTTTGCGGGAAGGGAATGAGGTCTTAGGGGGCCAGGGTTGGAAGAAGGCTGAGGAGCTGATGGGGAGAATGTGCATAAATCTCGCCGGTAGAGAAAATACCTGTACCCCTTCCTTTGACTGCAAAGCTAGGACTCAGTATGCTCGATTCTGCCATCGGCCGCCATGCTTTTAGGGACACCGAGTCGTCCTTGTCAGTGTCTGAGGCACCTTGCTCTCGGCGGCTTCTGCATTCACTGCCTTCCCTCTGTTTTTCCTGCACAGCCAGACTCTGGTGCCCAGTGCTTAAAGCATCTCCTCGTCTCCACAGTGGCCGCCCCTGAACTGCTCTCTGCTCTCATCAGTTGTCCCCTTCGCCCCCCTTTCCTGTACTTCCTGTCTGAAGGGGACTGAAGCGCTGGGTCTTTGGTCTGGCTGCTTTGTGTCTCTCCCTTGTGAGGGAGTCGTGGGCTTGGACACTGCGGGTGGGTGGGAGCATTCAGGGGAGCTGATCCCCTAGTTGCAAAGATTCGCGTCCAGTGAGTCTTGTGTGCTGCCTTCGCTGGGCCAGTGCCCAGGTGTGCCCCCCCACAGCTCTGCCTGCTGGGGCCTCACCCTCTTCCTGGGAGTATCCTGCAGGTTTCCACGTGACTTCACTGCTGGGACATTGCCCCATGCTGGGTCTTGTCACTTCCCAGCACTCACAGCAGGCGGCTGCAGAAGCGAGAGGTGGGGGTGTCCGGGGGAGGTCCCTAGGTCCCTGGGGTGGTGAAAGTATGTGGCTGAGAGGGAGCTCAGTCCTGGAGCTCCCGAGGGGCTCACCCACCTGGACCCTCTGTCACATTTACATCAAATTGCAGCTGAAGCCTCTGATTGTCAGCCCACTGGAGACAGCGGCTTTAAGATTTGGCACAAAGGCTGGGCCATCAGGTTAGCATGAATAGATTTCTTTCTTCCTCTCTTTTTAAAAGTCAGGCTGAGATGGAGTGTGGTGGGGGCAGAGCCCCCCCGAGCCAGTGTAACCGTTTCCCCAGCGCCCTGCTATTCTCCGCATCTGTTGAGAGGACCGAGAAACCTGCCAGGGGGTCCCCCTCACCCCCCAGAGCAGCACCCGCACACCACCATCTTATCACACTTAAAGGATGTTTATCCAGTTCCGGAGAGGGAGTGGGCAGACTGTGAAGGCCACATACTTTTCCAACCTTGGTTGCGACACGTTTGCCCATTTTGAAACTGTCTTTATCTAGCCGAGAAAACGAAAATCTATTTGACAAAGTAGCACTCTGCCCGGTTTATCTTGCAATATGGCTTTAGCTCACCGAGTCTATTGATTTCCTTAAATTAATGTTTACAGAATGCTACCGAATTTCGCTCAACAGAACATTGTTCTTTTGGAGGTTTATGAAATAAAAAAAAGAAAGAAAGGAAAGAAAAGGCACGGACTGTTATGGCTTTGTTTCGAGCCAGGGAATATGGGGATTTTTTTTTGTTGTTGTTATTGTTGAGTTTTTATTGTGTTTTTAAGGAGGGTAGCCTTGAACTATAGCCACTTCCTATAAGCATTTGCTCATCACTTATTTAAAGAGCAAAACATCTAACTAGGAGGTGTGCTCGCTCTCAGGGCAGAATCTCAGGGATCTCCCCCTGCCTGTGTCTCTGAGCCCCCATGGGTCACCCAAAGCAGGGAGCTCCAGAGAGGAGGCCGGAGAGCCTCCACACACCTGCGGTCCCAGCTCTCTCCTCTGCCTTCACCCCCGGGACCTGGCAATCCCCCACCCGCCCCATTATTCCAGAAACTTCCAAGCTCAGGAGGGTGTGTCTTCCTGAAAGTTGACCCCAGGCATGCCTTGGCAGGCCAGGGTGCCCGTTGATGTTCAGGGCCTTCTTCCTCACAGGGAACATGGCACAGTTTCTAAGAGGGTCGGGCAAGGAGGCAAAGGGAAACTGAGGAAGTGCAAAGTCAATTTGCTCCACTCCTGGGCTCAGCCAGTTCGAAAGTCCTGGGAGGGTTGATGGCGGAGGGCCTCCTGCGGGTGGCCCCTTTCTGCAGGTTCCAGCCGTCTTTGCTTCTGCCAGCTCTTTCCTCTCTGTAGGGCCCCTCCCCGGACTGGCTCGGGAATGTCATCATCCCTCATTGTCCCCCCCTTCCCATAGATGCCTGTGTGGGTGCGTGGGGGCACCCAGGGCATGGTGTTCATGGTCTGCCTCACGCTGTGCCTCCCTCCTCCCCACCCGGCAGAGCCCCGAGAGGGGGCATGAGCCACTTTCACACCTGCTCCCGCCTTTCCTCCTGCCCTGTCCCCCTGCCCCCAGCTCCCAGGCTCTGGGCCACGGTCTGAGCACGGCCCCTGCGTGTGCTGTGTCAGAGCTGGCCCAGAGCTGTCTCTCCGCGATCAATATTTACTTAACAAACAGCAGGGATCCGAGAGTGTGTCTAGCGAGGCCGGGGCACAGTGTAGGCGGGTGGACACACGCCCAGGACAGTGCCTTGGCTATGTCTTTCCCAGGATCTGCTTGCTGTGGTGTGCCCTCTGATCTGGGGAACCCCAGAAATCATCTAGGAAAAGGCTCCGGGCTCTGGGGCTCCTGCTTCTGTATCTGTCAGAAGTTCTCTGATGGGAAAATCAGCCCCCTGGGGGGGGGCAATGACGGTGGGGGGTAGCGCTTTGGACAAGACCCTTAGCAGCCCCCAGGGTGGGGGTGGGGGTTCCCTGTGACCCTGAGCACGATGGAAACAATGCCAGCACTTCGGCTGGGCGCCCCAACATGTATTTCTGATGCTGGGTGACATCAAAGCTTTCCAAAGAAAACCCAGAGACAGAACTCCAGATTTTCAAGGCTGCACTCTGGGTCTGGGGGTTTACCAGGTCCAACTTGAACCTTAAATCCCAGGGCCGGGCCGCCGAAGTTTGGAGAGTGCTGCGCTGCCCACCTGGCTGGACGCAGCTTCTGGAAGGTGTGGCCCTGCACCTTCCATGAGCTGAGGAGGAAGCGTCTGGCCCGGGGGAGGCTGGGACTCGGGGGACGGCTGGGGAGAGTTTTTTATTTATTTGATTTTGTGAATCGGTGTTGTAAAAGCCATCTGAAATATTCATGCAGATCGTCTGAGGAGCCCGTTTCTGTTTTATTTACTGCCCAGTGGAACAGCTACAGCGGATTAGCCCTACAATACCAGTAACAAAGACCCAACAGCTGATGCATGTGGCATGAGGAGGTGACAAACGGTTAAAGCTCGCTGTTGGCTGCGGGCGGGCGGTCAGCAGATGCAGACAAAAGGGTTTGTGACAAGAATAACTCTCTCCAAGGCGAGCAGTGAGGAGTATCCAAAATACCAGTACCCTTTTCTCCTTGACAGTGTCTTCTGACAGTCAGCACTTCAGCGCCCTTTTATGGCAGGGAAAATGGAGGAGAGGGGGAGATGCACACGGTCTCCAGCAAACTCTCCAGTGCCCAGCCAGAGGCTCAGTTCTTTCAGCTGTGACTTCTAAAGCTGGGGACGTGTGTGTGTGTGTGTGTGTGTGTGTGTGTGTGTGTGTGTGTGTGTGCCCCTGTGGAGGTAAGTTTTGGGGAAGGAGTCGGGTAGTGCAGGTGAAGGCACAGTGCCTCACAGCTCACTGGCCACTGAGGGCTGCCTCTGCCTGGCTGGCCCCAGGGCCTTTCATCAGACCTGGGAGCCCATGAGCAGTCCAGTTGGTGATGGGGAGGGAGTGAAGTGCAAGGGGCACAAGCCTGGCCATGGGAGGACCCCAAGGGGCTGGTGGGTGACCCACTGAGCCTGTTTGTGAGGTGTGAGATTGGCCCCTAGAGGTTCCAGACACTCACAGAGGCCGCCTTCTCTTTAACCTCTGTGAGTCCCTTCTCTTCTTGGTGACATTCATCCCGCTGCCAAGAGAGCTTGGCAGGGCTTGGCAGCGCGCACACTTGCGGTGACCGCTAACCTTGGCGCGTCCTGTGCGCTGATGAGTGTCCGCAGCAACACAGAAGGCGGCTTTTATGATGTGCTGCAGAGGCTGGGGACAGCCGCGTCCATAAAACAAATCATCCTTGAAGGGAAGAAGAGGAGGAGGAAGACAGGACAGGACGTTGGTGCCACGGCTCCTGTCACATTTGGGACTGGGGGACAGGGACATACCATGCACCCAGCGCCGTGGACAGACTTGTGCATGGATGCATGAATTAGGGATTGCCCTGGGTGTCTATTGGGGCATGGTTGTTTATGTGTATGTATATGGGTCTGTGTGTGCCTGACTGTATTGGTGTGTATAAGTATATATGTAAATGGGTATGCGTGTGTGTATGCAGGCATATTCATGTGTGTATATATATGTGGGTGTGTATGTGTGTAAATAGGCATGCATATACATGTGTATATGTATATGGGTATGGGTATGTGTGTAAATGAGTGTGCATGTGTATATGGGTGTAAGTGTGTATGGGTGTGTGTATAAGTATATGTGTCTGGGTGTGTATGTGTATATAGGTCGTGTGTATACAGTGTGTATATGAGCATATATGTATATGGATGTATGTATGGATATGGGAGTGTATGAGTGTGTAAATGTGTAATAGGTGTGTGTTGGTGTGTATATAGGTGTGTGTATATAGTATGTATATAAGTGTATATGTATATGGATGTACGTATGGATATGGGAGTGTATGAGTGTGGAAATGTGTAATAGGTGTGTGTTGGTTTGTACATGAGTGTATATATATATAGGTGTGTGTATATGTGTATATGGATATTCATGTGGTTGCATATGCAAGTGTGTCTGATATATATGGATGTGTTACGGGGGTATATATGGGGCTGTTTGTATAGGAGTGTGTTTGGATAGTGTGTGGGTGCATGTTCAAGTGTGGTAAGGGTGGGTGCCTGTGGGTGTATAGGCGTGCGTGAGTGTGTTGTGGACATGCATGAGTATATGCATGCATACATGTATCTGTATCTGTGTGTACTTGTGTGTCCAGGGAGGCTGGGCACTTCCTTCCTGGTGCCCATAGACCCGTCATGTATCTGGAGCAGAGACACAGCCCCTAGGATGCAGGCTCCTTATTGGGTGCTCTTCCCCAGCCTTGCAGTGCCTCGGGCCAGCGGCTCCCACAGTGGGCTCACACTCGGGCCAGAGACTTTGGGTGGCTTTGGTGTGGCTCGGGTGGCACGTCTACAGGCGCCGCCCTCCCCCTCGGGCATTGTCTCACATTCCAGGCTGTGATTGACTGTTAGCACCTGATGCTGAGGAGAAAGTCGGGTTCATTGTGCCGATTGTTGCTTCTATTAAAAGAAACTCAGAGAAGGGTTTGCCTGTCACCATGGGGATTTTCTGCAGCTGTAATTAGTGATTGGAAGTCCACTAGGTGTGAAGTCACTGTGAATAATATCATTCTCCTTAGTCTAAGTTCTTTTTTTTTCAACTTTTTTGGGTCACACCCGGCGATACTCAAGGGGTTACTCCTGGCTCTGCACTCAGGAATTATTCCTGGGGACTATATGGGATGCTGGGAATCGAACCTGGGTCCGCTCCATTTCCATTTTCAGACAAGCTCTTAGCTCTGTGATGGCGTTTCTTGATCACAGATCTGCCACTTGTCAAGTGCAGGACCTCAGAGATTCGGAGATGGTGAGAGGTGGGGGTGGGGCACCATAGGAGCTGGCATGGCTCCACAGAAAGGCACGGGATGAGGCTCTTCACAAGGACTTTTCCTGTCTCAGTTTCTTCCTCTCAGAAGCTGAGAGGTTCCCATGTCCGGTGAAGTTCTGGGGCGCATTCCAATTCTGTTATCAGTTCTTTCAACGTCCCTTTCTTCTAAGCCTTTGGAGTGAGGTGTTTTACCTCCATGTGGAGCCCTGATCAGGGACTGGCTCACAGGCTGAGAGAGAATTGGGTGGGTCTGAAGGGAGCAGTGTACAGAACTGGCCTTTTATCTAAAGGCATCTCAGGAGAGGGTCATGCCCACAAGTTTGCAGCAAGCAAGAAGTTGAATAGTCCTAAGAGTAGTAAGAGTAGTAAGAGATTCTGGGGGGAGCCTGGGTTGGCTACCAGAAGAGGTAAAGAGATCAGTGATCTCAAGCCCTGGCACTATCCCGGGCTCGGTGGACTCCTGGGAGCCGCCCTATCCCTGAAGAAGGGACTGAGATATCCTCAGGCCAGCTGGGTGGACTGGACACTTCCTCCCACCCCTCTCACATGCAGATGCTGTTCTCCAGGCCCTGTTGCTAGAATGGTCTGAGCCTCCCGCCCCTGCGTGTTGGCCCGGGGCCCACCCTCTGTGGGGTTCTGGTAGTGGGCCGAGTTTCCGGCACGCTGCCTCCCTCTGTGGCAGCTGACAGGCCATGGTCGATCACTGCTCTGTCCCAGCCAAATCCCAAGCTCATGGCGTGGAGAGCATCCCCACGACCTCTCACTCATGGGAGAGTCCCCTGGCACTTGGAAAGGTATCTGTAAGCCCTGCATTGTCTTGGTTGCCGGGAGTTAGAGAAGCAGCTGCCCCAACCACTCTCCAGCCCCGGCCCTTGTCTGTGTTGTCCAGGCAAGCAAATACTCAGCTTACCATGCTGGGGCTGGACAGATAGTATGTTGGGGAGGGCCCACGCAGGTTTGGTCCCCAGCAACCTATAGGGTCTCCTGGGCCCTCCAAGAATGACTCCTTAGCACAGAACCAGGAGTAAGTCCTGAGTACTACCACGGGTGGCCCAAACCCCCCCCCCCCAAATAATGATAAATAAGAGGTGAGTGTTAGAGTTCATCTCCTCTGTGCCTCTCCAGTTGCCTCCCCTACCAGTCCCATACCCGTGTATTCAGTACATTTCGAGGAATCACCATAAAATCCAGGTGAATCCTCAGCAGTGCATAGTAGGGTGAGAGGGCACACCACTCTCTGGGGTGACTCTTCCAGAAGCATGGGGAAGCCTCCCTTTTCTCTGCTCGGATTGGCTCTAGAGGGGACCCCTCTTATTCTTTTCCTGATAAAGACCCGATGACAGCTTTAGAAGCAACGGACATTCGAACATTGGAGTCCAGGTTTAAGTGTGTGAAACTGGGAAGCTGGTGGGTTCCTCTTGCTTTCTTTACTAATTACTATTGTTAGCAAGTGAAGAAAAGGTGTGTATGTCGAGGTAATCAGTTATGTCAACACAATGGAAGCTGTGAGCAGCTTCTCAAACAGGTGAAAAATCTCTCACTCCTTGTATCTATGTAGACGAGTGTGTGTGTATGTGTGTGTGTGTGTGTGTGTGTGTGTGTCTGTGCGCGCGCGTGCATGTGCACGCACTCTCCTGCACACCTGCTGTGGTGTCTGGGTTATTCTCCTGTATGTCCACATGGCCTGTAAAAATCATTCCTAAACATGGAGGTGCCTGACAGGAGTGCTCTGAATTTCCATGTGTACCTGGACAGCACCTACATGACTTATCAGGTGTACATACATCCCACCTAAACTGCCTCTATGATGGCTGTCTTGGGCAGGAATGCTTTCATCATGACGTAGTGGGCTGACTTACAGAGACGCCTATTCCTGACCCTGTGGGGTAGACCAGACAGCTGGACGGTCACAGACACACACACACACACACACACACACACACACACACACACACACATACCTGGTACACGTACAGAGAAGTCAAGGGCTGACGAATGGGGCTTCCTTCAGCAGAGTACTGGAGCATGTTTGATCTCGGAGGACAATGATGGAGCAGAGACCCTCCTGTTTTCCTCCAGGTTTCTCTCTGTAAAATGGGGCTAATTGCCCTTTCTAGGACCCTCGGGAGCATGATCTGAAACCTTGATTCCCAGTTGGCGTGTAACACAAGAAACCTGAAAAATGTTAGTTTCCATCATGCTCAGCTGTGCTCTGCCTTCTCCAGGCACAATTCTGATCTCTCGTGGATTCTGGCTCTGCATCTGGCATCTGACCCAGAGGTTGTATTTTGTGTCACTATGTCAGTGATGCTCCTTCCTACCTTCCTCCTCATGTAGAGCACTTGGCTGTACGTGTGTGCTCTGCTGAGAGTGAGGCTCTCCTGGTGAAAAATGAGGGTTTGCCATTGAAAGTTGGGGTGAAAAATAAATCATTCTTGGGCTTTTGAGAGTGAGTGAGTAAAGGTGATCATTCAAATTCAGAAGGCCAAATTAGATTTTTTTCTGGAATAACTCACTGAATGATGGCGTGAGGGACCCCAAAATGCCTCTCCACCCTCATCTTCCTCCCATGCCTGTCTTTCCAATAGCGATAAGCAATGCTAACAAAATTCTTTTTTCTAAGGCCCTCTAGAAGCGCCACTATCTCTAGAATGCCTTGGCCTTAAGCGTTAAGCAGCTGGTCGTGCCCAGCACAGCCCCAAACTGTTAGCAGAAATGCAGGTGCCCTGTAAGCAGGTCGGCAAGGCAGCATGCAGCTCGCTGCCCTGAAGACCCCCAGATGTGAAAGAGGAACCCTGCTAAAGCGCTGTCTCCTTGCACCTGCAGGTTCCAGAGAGATTCCTGGAAGTTGCGCAGATCACCTTACGAGAATTTTTCAACGCCATTATCGCAGGCAAAGATGTCGACCCTTCCTGGAAGAAGGCCATATACAAGGTCATCTGCAAACTCGACAGTGAAGTTCCCGAGATTTTCAAATCCCCGAACTGCCTGCAAGAGCTGCTTCACGAGTAGGAATCTCAGCGCCTCTTTCCGAATGTATGAAAAGTCACTGTCCCCTTTGGGTGCCCCCCAGTGTACGTGTCTGGACGTTGGTTTCCTGTGGCGTGTACGGGAGGCATGGATATGTTATGAAATCAGCTGGTAATTGCCCGATTCCTCCTCCTCCTCCTCACCTTTCTCTCATGTTCTTTCCTTGCCCGCTACAGGGGATGGTTCTTTCCCTTCTGCCTTTAGTTCACTTTTGCCCAAGGCCCTTAACATTGGGAGATTTCAAATAGGGTTGATTTTCTGGGACAGAGAAAGTTGGCGTGAGGAAAGGAGATCTAAGTGAGGAAGATGTGAATGAGACATGCTTCCTCTGGCTCTAGTTCTTGCAAAGAGCAGCAGCCGGCCAGGCCCTCACCAGACAGTGCTGTGCCTCTTCCTCTGGTCACTGAGGTGGCCAGAAAACTCAATGAAACCACGTCATGAGCTTAACTAGTTTGTTTGGCTTTAAACCCAGTCGAAATCTTTTTCTTAGATGTTCTTAAAACATTTCTGATGGCCAACAAATCTTTTGAAAAGTACCTACCCCCCACCCCCAAAAGATGCAAAAGTTCTGATGAGCCTTTCCTCAGAGAAATGGCCTGCCCCTACCCCAACTCCCAAACTAGCCACACTCTTCTGGTGGTGAAGCAATTTTGCACAAAATTAACTCTTTCAAGATGGGACTGGAAATCCCCCTAGTTGCAATGTCAAGTCTCCTTCCTGGGTGTCATAGACCTTGGGCCCATGGAGCAGTTCTGACCTCCCTTCTGCTTGCTATTCATCATGCTTTAGATATTAAATAGCTCCTAAGTTTGAAATGTCCTCTTCACTCGATGTGTCTGTATGCTTACAAGAATTATTATTTGCCTCATTGAACACCTTTTCTTCCCCCACCTTCCAAGTCCCTTTTCTGTAGTAAGGAACAAAGACACCAGAATTTGGCTAGGCATTTGTGCCTGTACTGGAGTGTTGGGAAACAGCCCCAGGCTCTCTCATCTCCAGAGGGCCTCGAGGGTTGAAATAAGCCACTTCCATGAATAATTCCACACCAACCTAGTGGGAATTCAGAGTGGGGCCAGTCAAAGGAAGTGTTTATTCACTAGAATGTTCCTGACTAAGTCTCCTCTTAGCCAGAAGCTAGAGCGACCAAAGCGGGGGTCGTGGGTCGTGGGTGTAGTAGAGCTTGACAGTTTGGGGGTGCCCGTGGGCCAGATCTCAGCATACCAAGGAAAGCTAGCTGCTGTTGGATGCTTTCTTCCATGGTTCTCCTCCTCCATTTCTTTCTTCCTTTGCAGAGTTTTTCAAAGATCTCTGCATCCCCTACGTGCTTTTAAAGAGTTGTAGGCATTGACACTTCTTGGATCAGCTGGGCAGATGTAGTAAGAATTTCTCATTCATTTTAATAGCATTATAGAACCCTTTTCTCCCTGTTGGTATTTGGATTCACAAGACGTGCATCCAATGACTCCATCACAGAGAACCTAAGCACCATTTTCCCCTGCCCCAAATTGTCTCCCAAACCCATCTGACTGGAGAAGATGCAGATTCTCCTTTCTCAGTGATCAGAGGATCTTTTACGTGGCTTAGAAACTCTGCCGCTGGACACAGCTGGCCAGCATGACTCTTAGCACAGAACCTTGAATCCTGCTGGCACCAGTGGCACCATCTTTCCACCACTCAGGTGCCGTGGACAGAGGATGGTGGTCTGGACCAGAACACCACCAACACTTTGCTTTGTTCAGTGTCAAAGCCAGACTCGGCCCAGCTCCCCGACCCTATCAGCTTCACTGTGTCCTCATTCTGGCATCTCACTAGAATAAGAATGAAACCATGATGGCCAGACGACCATGACATTAGAATCAAATGCAAACCTCCCCCTGCCAAAAAACAATTCAATCAGTGCACGGTAGGAAAGCAACGTCTTGGTGTCTCACAACCTTCCCCTGCTCTCGAGCAAGGAGGGGGCCAGCCTTTCTCCCGGGAGCCAGGGGCCTCTGCTCTCCCTGGAATCAGACCAGCACAGGTTACCATTTGCAATGGGCAGGCAAACCTGGGGACTTCCGCTTACAGACACACTGCAGTGGTACCTTCTCGATCTGGAGCAGATTTGGTCTCTTGACCAAACATCTTTAGATCTTTAGTGCTATTTCCCCCTTTCTGGTAGAAATTTTAAAAGTACCAGAGTGGGCTCATTACCGAATGTTTATGCTCATATCCTCTGCATGTGCCAGAGATGTGGACAGGAACTCAGAACTCAGAGTAGAAACTGAGGCAGCAGGAGAATGTCACCTCTTGGTTCTAGAACTCTCTCCATCATTTCGCTCCTAAGTGTTTTCCCCCCTTTTGCAATTGGAAAATCTTGTGCCTCCCAGTACCTGAGAACAGGACAAACACTCAGTTCCTAGTTGGATAGGTTTGAGGATCCCCTCTTTCAAGTCTTCACCCCATTCCCAGTGGATGAGATCCATTCTTCTGGAGACAGTTAACTTTCCCTGTTGTGGGGGGATGAGGAATGAGGGATAGTTGACAGGAAAAGTCAAAAGTCCATGCTGAAATACCGTGTTTCCGCTTCCTGCTAATCCTAAACTGTTTTTCGTGTGTTCACTTGAGGGTATAGTCTGTGCCTAGTCCGAAAATGCACCAGCTGGAGGGATTTTTTTTAAAGAAATCCTTCAAAATACCAGTTATTTTCCACCAATACAGTTGTCGTTGTGCCTTCTGTGGCTTCTGATTCCATCGTCTGACTTTATTTCCAATTACTATGGCTGCAATAAACACTAGGTTCCTTTCTGGCTGTTAGACATGACATTGATAGCTATGCATACTTTGTGTCTTTTTCAAACAAAGCGGAGACTACACTTTTGAAGAAAAGAGTTTTTAAAACAGTTTGATATCACAAATTATTTTTTCCTCAATTGTTTGAGCAGCATTTGAGTTTCAAAAATTCTTATAGAAGCCAATTTTTTGTAACTGTGGTGCAGATCTTGTGTTTTCTTAGCCTAATGAAAAGTAGTATAGAAGCAATATTTCATGCCCTGTGCTCTAAATGTGTGTGCATGTATGCACACTTAGAGATATACACACATGGAAAAACAGACATATATGTGTGTGTGTGACACACACAGCTTACCTTTCCCTATCTAGATTTGAGGACCTGTTTTAGAGCTTTGTTATTCTTTCTGAAAAGAATGTTCTATTTGCAACAAGAAACCAAGAATTCTTACTGTATCTCTGGCTATTTCATGAGGACACTTTACATTCTGTGGCCAAGCAGCATGGAAGATGATAGGATGTAGTGATTATTTAAGGAACCATTCACCCACCTACTCCTCAAGTTTGCTTTATGCCTCTGTCTTACTTCATGAAAGGATTTCTTTTGCAGAATCTTTGTTGTGCTAGGGGTGTGGGTGAAGAACATTTAAAAAAATTTTCAAAACAAATTTAAAAAGCAAAAACAAAAACATGCAAGCAAGAGGGGAACTTTTACAAAGCAATGTAAATATTTCATGCCATAGTTGTTGTTGGGTCCGATCTGGTAAGACTCACTCTTACCACCTCTGTCGAATTGAGTACCAGCTCTCCAGGACTGTGGAGACACTGGAAGCATTTCTCCCCATCCTACCCTCTTTTTAAAAGGGGACATTTCATCCACCGGCAAGTGTGAGGGTAATGTAGCTTCTGTAAATTTCTATTTCTTTTTCTATGTACATGAAGACATTTAATGACTAACTCCCTGAACACACACACATACATACATACACTCATGCACACACATACACACACAGACACAGACAGATACAGATACAGGTTGCTATTAAGTTGGAAAGATAAAGATTTGGGGACTTTCAATAGAGGATGTGCCCCTCCCAAATGCGTCATAAGTTCATCAAAGAAAAAAGTGGCCTGCGGACTCCTCGAGAGCCACAGTGTCCCTGTAAAAAGATAGAACCCAACCTGTTTGCCATGTATATTATAGAGTATTCTTCATTGGTGTGGATAGTACACGTTTCCTTCTGGTACAGACTCTGTGTTTGCAGGTCCCAAGAAGCATTGTTTTCAAAAAGCTCCCCTTTGAAGACTGTAACTGATTTCTAGGAGTAAGCAGTTACCGTATTGCACTTAAATGTTATGTTGGAAGAAATGCAATTTTGTTTTTGGTAGATCTGTTGGTTGTAAACCGTCTATAAACTCTCAGAGCTGGGATCAGAGGTGGTTTTTCACCTTCTCATCTTCTTCTAATTACCCTTCTAAGATTCTAACAGAACATAGAAGCACGTAGACGGAGTCTTTCCAACTCAGCCCTCTCAGACCTGATGCTCTGAAAAGCACACGCGTGAGCGAGAAAGGCAAAGCACGTGCCCTCTGGGGACAGTGCCGTGTTCTGTGCTTCTGAAATATTCTGTTCCTCCCCCTAGGTGGAAAAACATGATGAAATTGTATATTACTGCTTCAAGATTAAAATGAGAAAAGCAAAGTCTTTGGGCTTGGTTTCAAAAATACCTAGAAGAAACAAAGGCCATGGCGCCCCAATATCGTCCCAGCCATTTCCATATGTATATAGAATAAACCGTGTCAAAACACTGCCTTTATATTATTTAGCAATATGTTGTAAATAGCATTAAGCTCTTTTTTTTGTAATAAAGACCCTTTGATTTGAATATAGTACAATAACTGAACTGATAAAGTCAATTTTGGGGTTTTGTTGTTGTTTTTTTTTTTAAAGCTAGAGGCAATTTCAATTGTGGAATTTTTGTTGTTGTTGTCTATTGTTCTGAAGACTTTGCATAATTTATTGGTTTAATTTATCCTAATTTATTTGATGAAGGTGTACAATTTTGTATTACCAAGGATGTACTGTAATATTAATTGATATGATAAAAAAATGAGACTCCCTGTCCATATTTAAAAAGAAACTAAAAAGGTGCAGTAGACAATTGATTTTGAAGTCAAAATGAAAAACTGTAGTTTGGCAGCTACTAAATATTAAAACAGGAAACAAAATCTGCTGGGGGGCGGGGGTGGGTTTCCTTTGTGTGTTTGAAGCTTTTGTATGACTCTCCCAACTCCGACCTTTGCTTTGTACCACTAAAAGGATACAGTAGTGGGATCGCCTTCTGTGCCTTCCATCTTCTCTTAAACTGAATGTATGTGCGTATATATGCAAGCTTGTGCAAAATAAAATAGACATGACAAGCTCAGTGCCATTGGCCTTTCTTCAAGCACGGGACACTTAGGGATGGGAAGATGGCTCAAAAGACTTAGTGTGTCACCCCAGGGCTCCCCCCAGAATGACAAACTAAGGCTCCCCCAGGGTTATGCCTGGTCTAGTGGCCTCCAGCACCCACAGAGCCCCGGCATTGGTCCTTCTAGCCTGGTTGGCCAAGATCACTGACATGGTCTTGGGCGGATGAACACAGCCTGGGAGACTCCTCCAAATGGCAAACTAAATCCAACCCGAGACACTTGTCTTTGGACACATGCTCTTTGGAAGCCTGGTGCCATCCACAGGAGACATTTTCCCCGATTTTTCTGGTCCTTACCTTGCTTCCTCGTGCCCATGGAGCACTGGTGGAGTTGGCAGCCCCCAAGCCCTGCTATTGAGGCAATGTCTCTCCTGAAACCTCTGCTTGGCACACAGCACTTCCTGGCAGCACCCAGGACACAGAAAGATCACCCACACGTGGGCGACACCCTCGGCTCAGGTTGAAGTAATTTCTGTGGTTGCAAAGGTCTTTGTGTCCCCACACCGCCAAACCCTGGGCCAGGGTACGACTTGGCATCTGGGGCCTAAGCTGTTGGTTTCTGCTCAGGGAGGACCCATGCTGAAGGATGACTGAGTATCCTGCATCTTTCTAACAGGCCCCATGAGATGGGCCCGGCCCACGTTTGAGATCGAGAGCACTAGGTGTGAGCTCTCCCACACCCCTTTCCCTTCATGGTGTTGTTTTCCTCATGCAGTACCTGGAGGAGGAGAGAACCCCACATTCTTCCTTGGGTAGCTTGGTTCAAACCCCATTTGCAGCTGTGTCCACTATACATCTTCATTCTGTAGCCTGAGTCGTCCTCAGGGCTTAGACTTCTTTTCGGATTTCCTTCTAGATTATTAAGGTTTCCTTGTGCGTCTGTGTATGTGGGGGGTGGGGGGAGGGCAGGGATGTTGGGCCACACTCAGGGACTATTCCTGGCTCTGTGCTCAGGGGCCACAAGTGGTGCCAGAGGTTTGAATCAGGATCTCAGGCTAACAGCAAGTGCCTTAGCCTCTGTGCTGTCTCTCTGGCCCGACACTTGGATTTTTGACTCTCTGGGTCCACAACCTCAGAGCCGTGTGGTCCTCATGCTGTTGGTGCTTTGGGAGCCCTCTCCCTGCACGACACTCGTGACACTCCCGGTTTCCTCACCAACTGTGTAAAAGAACATGCCTGTTTCCTGGTGCCCAAGTCATCACGCCCTGAGTGGAAGGGGGCAGAGGAAAGACGTTTCCTTCAGGGCCCTGCTCTGAAGGGCAGACGGCTCCCACCTCTGGGCCTCCTCTGCGCGGGGCTGCCTTCAGCCAGGTTGGGCCCGCATCTCGCACGCACTGTGGCATGTGTCTGCCTGCTCTGACAGGAGGTGGATCACACACGGAACATCTCGTGATCCTCTTGCTGCTTCTGCCTCTCCCGGAAGCATGGGTAGAATATGGTCCTGAGCCCAGACCCCCTTAGGGATGCAGGTGCCCCGAGCTGACCCAATCGAGTGGGGAAGGGCACTTCTATTTAGGGTCCTCTCCCCAGAAACATGGTGAGTGCTACTTAAAGCCCCTGCTTACAGGGGGTCTACAAAGATCTGACAGGAAGGGACAGGTCCTCTTGAATAAAGCTCAGCAAATGCGCCAGGAGATGGTACAGTGGTTGGGTCTCATGCCTGACAAGTGCTCAATCTGGATTCAATTCCCAACACTATGTGTGGCCCAGGAGGTCCCGAGTACCACGGGCTATGGCCCTGGAGACCCTGTGAGGCCCCTAGGAGAGCCCCCTGCGACTCTGTGGCCTGGGCCGGAGGAAGGACCTGCAGCCACACTCTGCCGCCCGCTGCAGAGCATCCCTGGGCTCGCCCGGCAGCAAAGCTGCCTGCCTGAGCATCTGTCTGCAGGCCCTGTGGGCAAAGCACTTCCCCGATGGTGTGTCTGCACATAGGGGTGGGCCCAGGTGGGCCAAAGGCTTTCATGACCCTCCATCGTCTGCAGGCCCTGTGGGCAAAGCACTTCCCCTGATGGTGTGTCTGCACATAGGGGTGGGCCCAGGTGGGTCAAAGGCTTTCATGACCCTCCATCGCCCTTTCCATCTTCCTAGGCACCCAGGAGCTTCCTGGCTTGCTGGGGTTTCCTGAAGAGAGTGGGCAGGGCGGGTCTGCTTCAGGGACCACTGGCAGATCTTCGGGGTCCCCCTCTATCCTGCTGGAGTGTGGCTCTCCTGGAGGGAAGATGAACTCAAACACACGTGAGATGGCTAGACAGGAGGACAGATCGTGTTCTGGAACCTTCCAGGGCTCTCTGCTCAGCCAGCACCCAGGCCTTGCACTACAGCAACGGCAGCAGTGCCAAGACCCCTCCCGCTGTGAGCACTGCTTAGACCCCCAGAAGGAGACTGCCCTCTCGGACCTGCGGCACCGGCCTTGAGCTTGTCCCCCACACGTCGTTTTCAGCTGTGACATAAGGACGTGCCCCTGCTCACCATACCATCCCAACTTCTTGAAAAAGACCCATGTTCTCTGTGGTCAACCCAGGTTGGATCCCCACGTCGCATGGGGGCCTGAGCACAGCTGGGTCCCCCCACCCCAGAAAACTCTGGAACTGGGGGGTGGAAATTGCAGTCAGAAGCATGGAGCGCCCCTAGCAAGGAGCTGGGCACCTCCAAGAGAAGTTGCCACATCCACACTGAGTCAGCAACCCCCCTCACACACACACAGCTCCACTTGGGGGGTCATGTTTGCTAAGCCCCCTGCTGCGTGGCTCAGGTGGTAGTGAGACAAGCTTGGGAGAGTTTGGCAATCGCCCTGGAAAAAAATGCCCTGTCTTTGCAAATAAATCTGCCTGGGGGAGGAAACTCTGGGTTTCCCCGCATCTGTGCAAATTGTGATCTGTGCTCAGGGGCTACTGGAAATTCTTTGCTTCTAGCTGTACACACCACAGAAATGGGCTCTCTGGACTTGTCATCACTCCTACTAGTGACCTGCTGAGAAAGGCCTCCCAGACTCTCCCAGCCTCTCCTAGTGGTTAGGGACTCCAGAGCTCCCAACAGTGGCTTCGTGTTTCTCCAAAATGCCCCTTCCCAGTGCGGCAGTGAGTGGGGGGCTGTGTGTAACAGGTGACAAAGCACACAATGCATACTCTCTAAGGTATACATGACACACATTCGTACATGCACACGTGCATGCACATAAATTTCATACAGGCACACATGCACTCTTACACATATTCATTCACACTGTCATACAGATGCACTCATGCATACATACAGTCACACACACTGCACACATTCTCATGCACACTCATACACAAACTGCACACACAATCCCGTGTATGTGCACACACTGCACACTCACACCCACACACGGCACACATACTCTCACAGACACTCACACTCACACACAAGGCATACATGCTCTATCATAAACACACTGCACACATACTCATGTACATGCACACACTCGTACACATTGCTCACATGCTCTCATGTACGCACACTTTCACAGTGCACACACATGCTCTCATGTACACAGACACATTCACACACAGTGCACACACATGCTCTCATGCACACTTAAACACTCACGTTCACACACTGCACACTGAAACACTCACACACTCACACGGGCAAGGCATCAGCGTCTGGAAAAAGACATGAAAAATTTCTCAGTCTCCACCCAATCTTACCTAAAAATGTGTCCAATGTGCACTGATCGCCTGCCTATGAGATTTCAGAGAAATGGATTCATTCCAAACAAAATCAGGATCCAGGCTTAACTCTTGAAGTCAAACCATGGTCATCCAGTCCATGCCAGAGAGAAGCTAAAAGGTTAGGGAGAGACAGTATCCTGTCTCCTCCCAAAGGTACTGAGCCTTTATCATTTATGAGTGACCTCCAATTACAATACAAAAATAGATCATGACTTAAGCAGTTTGGACCACAGACATCTGAACATATCAGCACACAAAATCTATATGTGTACATTGTACATGCATATTACCACTTTATTTTCTGGAGCTCAGATTTCAATACAAGCATGAAACAAAATAGAATATGATCTAGAATAATGATGAGTTAAATTCTGTGCTACCAACAAAGACATTTAGTTACTGTTAGTTACGAGTGGAAGGAAGGACTGGACTTTATTTCCAAGTGGACAGCCAGGTGTAACAGCAGCAAATTGTCTACACAAGTAAAGTTGAGGGACTGTGTTGCTTAATCCCACACCCTGTGGTGCTCAGGGCTTAGTCCTGGCCCTGTGCTCAGGGTTCACTTCTGGTAGGACCCAGGAGACCATATGTGGTGCCTGGAGGTGGCTGTGTGCAGGGCCATGCCCGGACCCTTGGACTCTCTCTCCAGCCCTACTTGATGTCTTCTTAAGGCACACTTAGCTTGGACAGACCTGAACCCCAAAATGACTGTTTCCTCTCGGGATCCAGAGCCCCCAATATTTCAGGTGGGTGTTTTGATTTGATTTTGATCTGGTGATGTTGAGCTTACATGGTTCTTGGGGCCAAAGTCAGGCCCTGTGCATGCCACACCTGTGCCCCAGCCCTCAGAGAGGGGTCCCGAACCTGAATGTTGTTTCAGTGTCTTCGTGCAGTGAGTTGTAGTTTGGATTTTTGTACCCTATGTCCTAGGACAACCCCTCAGAGTTTGAGGATGACGAGCCGGAGAGTCAGGACACAGGCAGGATGAGTGAAGCCAACCCCAGACCCACACGGCCCCTCAGCACCCCCTGACACAGGAGGGCTCCGCTCTGGGCTGTTTAGTACCACTCTGAATCCTTGCCTCGTGGGGTTTTCAGTCTTCTGAGCCATTTGTTCTTCCCTAGGCTGATCCTTCCAGTCAGACTCAGGAGTGAGAGCAGTGTGGCTGTGGAGTGAGCAAACAAGGACGACTCTTCCTACTTCCTCACCCGAGGGTGAAGAAAACAATCAGGAGGGCTTCATGGAGGAAGAGGCCTCCTCCAAGGTGCCTCTCGGTAGGGAAAGCACTGACATTTCAATGGAGCAACTGGTGTCTCATGATTCAGATTCACGGCTCCCAGCCACACTCTCTCCTGGGCAGGGGGAAAGCATCAGACCCAACAGGTATGTTCTGAGAGCCCAGCTCGAAGGCCCTTCGGGGCGCAAACAGCATGGCCGGGTGGGGAGCAGCAGAAACCCTCAAACCCTGTGGCCCCGAAGAGGCTGCGCCCAGGGCTGGGGCTGGGGCCGGCTCAGAGGAGCCCACCCGCATCATGAGAGAGAGCCCGGGAGCCCGCCAAGACAGGCGTGTTTCATGAGACGAAAGGTGCCTCCTACTGCCCCGCCTGCCAGCCCTTGTCCCCACTGGAGACCTGCCCCACAGGACCTGTCTGTGTGGAGAGAGCCAGGGGGCAGCATCAGCTTCCCAGGGGCCTTCCCGGACCCCTTCCCCACACCCTCCTGCTGAGGCCTGTCTGTCTTCACCCTCCACTGTTGGCAAATATTGACCAAGTTCAAGGGCAGAAGTTCTAACTCCAGAGTCTGCGTGAGACGAAATGACCAGGGGTGTGTGAGGGGTCGTCCTTTGCACATGATGACAGGCACCCCGCCCCCCACCTCAGGGAGGGCCATCCTGTCCCCGCCCTGTGCTGGGTTCCTTATCAGGCAGGCGCTATTTTTGCCATCATTGTTAATCTCCCCCTCTCGGGAGCTGGGGCGGCCAGGCCAGGCACTTGAGGTATGCTGGAGGAATGGAGTGTGGGGTGTGGGGAGAGACACCCTCGCTCCCTCTGGCTGTGTCCCGTGCCCCCATGCGTGGCCCTGCTGTGGGGAAGTTCCAACCCATCCCAGGGAGCAGATTCTAAAGCAGGAAGATATGGCGAAGCATTCACGGTTGGAATCTCTTTTAAAGAATTAATTAGTCTTTTAGTTTGGGGGCCACTCCCAGGGGTGCTCAGGGCTTCCTCCTGGCTCTGTGCTCTGGGGTCCCTCCTGACAGGGCTCAGGACACTGGGTGGAGCTGGCGATGACAGCAGGTCAGCCAAGTACAAGGCAAGTGCCCTCCCCTCTGTGCTGTCCAGAAACCCTGGACATTTTCTTTCGCCAGTAGATACCCCACCCCGGGGCTTGGCCCAGCTTCCTTCCAGCCCCCTTTTGGGCACCCCACCCCAAATCTCTTTTCCAGGGGTCTGGTATCCTAAGCCTCAGTGTCCTGGGAATGCAGAGGAAGTTCACAGGGCAGGTGCAAGGCTTCATTCCTCTGTGCCTCAGTTTCTTTGCATGTGACAGAGATGGTCAGCAGGGGAGGCAAGGCGGTATTGTCTCGGAAGGCATTTGGCACTAGGCCCATGACTTCCCATGGGATTAGTACGATTTAGTCCTTCCTTCCGCCCAGCCACCCCAGCTGCCGGGTGGGTATCCCCTTTCTCGCCTGCGTCCCGTTGACAAAGGAGGGAATCAGGAGGGGTACACTCAAGGGGACAGCAGTGTGGTCAGAAGCATGAGAGAGACGAGAGGAAACACATTGGCATAGTGGTGTTGGTGTGACAGTGAGAGCAGGGCCTGTGGCAGCCCCAGGGACACGGAGCAGGAGGAAATGTACCCAGGGACATGGGGTTTCAGGGCGGCCTTCAGCAGAGCCCGCAGGCTCAGGGCTGAGGGGTCCTCTGTCTAATGCCCGTCTGTCCAGGTGCAGGGCTGGGAGGGGGTGTCCTCTGTCTAATGCCGTCTGTCCAGGTGCAGGGCTGCATTGGATGGGCGTCCATCCCAGGCCCACAGAGGCCACTGCCTTTCTTTCCGAGGGCAGCCCTGGGCCTCGTTTCAGCAGCCTGAAGGAATTCCTGGGTGACCGTTTCCCGGCCCTCCTGCTGCAGCCTCACGCGCCCTATGGGCCTGGAGTGTAGCTTGCTCTATGAAATCATCAAATCTCAGTCTTCAGGAAGAGTTGGAGCCTGGGAGGAGGAGAAAGGCTGGCTTCTCCCAGCCACCTCAGAGCACACTGGCACCTGACTCACCTTCTTAAAGTGCTTGTTGACAAAGTTGACGATCCATATGTACATCCTGGAAGCCACACGCCAAGATTCTGGGGACAAACCACTCTTCCTCCGCGCCGCCAGACAGTTCTCTGATGGAGCCCACCCAGGCCAGGGGACTCAGATGGGCTCCTGAAGCGTCAGCACGTCACTGAATGTGGCCTCTGTCAGGCCCCTTGCGGGGTGGTTCTGGGTAGAGGTGGGACAGGCAGATACCACCAAAAGCCATGGGTCTCAGTCAGATTCATCCCTACTTCACTTTGGCTTCTCTACAGATCAGTGCTAAACTCTCAGGACATAAGATAGAAATAACATAACAGCCAAATTGTTAAAATTGTGGGATAAAGCTATGAAACGAAAAGACAGCAGAAAGATGGGGGGGGGGGGTGAGGACTAAATCAGACAAAAGTAACAACAAAAATAATGATAACAGTAGCAAATAGCATTTGTTATGTTCTTACAAAGTGTCTGGGTTCATCTACATGATTTCTTTAACCACAGATTGCTTAAAGTGTCGACACTATCATCCTCACTTTTTAAACATGGAAAAAGGATCACATAAAGGTAGGTCGAATTTTGTGGGGGTTTTATAAGGGGGCAATTCTGGGCCACACCCAGCAATGCTCAGGACTTACTCCTGGCTCTGTGCTCAGGGATCACTCTAGGCAGTGCTCGGGGTATCAATGTAGTGCCAGGGATCAAACCCAAGTCAGATGTAGGCAAAGAAAGTGCCCAGCCCACTGCATGCTCTCTCCAGCCCCTCAAGGGCTTTTTGGAGGAGAAGATTCCAAATGATAGCTTATTTCCCTAATTAGCAAAGCCCTCGTCTCTGCAACCAGATAAATGGATGCGATACCAGTCCAACTTGAGAGCACTGCTTATGAAACGTAGTCACCTAGAAGAGAAATTTCTGAAAGAAAGTAGGAAAGATTGAAAGAAAGAAGCAAAGACACTATTGAAAAGAGAAATGATATTTTAAAAATGACTGAAGATCTGTAAGTTTGTTAGAGGTGCTCAAGGAGGTAAAGCAGAGCCATGGAGCTCCTCAATATAAAATAAATGAAATAAGTAGAATAGAGCATCTCCAAGACGCACAGAGAAGCCATGTGCATTTGTGTTTCCTATGATTTGTACCAAATAGAAAAAGAACTTATAGTCATATTAATTAAGTACTATGTTATTAATATAAGAGTTGAGAAAAATTGCTCAAGGAAGCATTTTGGAAAATCCAGAAATAGTAAAGGTGTACAGAGGAATGTAGGCTATTAATTAAGGTTAATTTCAAGTCAGCAGGAAAAGATAATTCAACAAAAGCATGGGGACAATTTGTTAATGAGATATGAAAAAAATTAGGTGCCTAACTTATAGCATGTGCAAAAATAAATTATTGCTAGTGAAAAGATTGACTATATGTTCATGTGCCCACACATACATAGGCCCACAGACACAACACACATGAACATTCTGTGTGTTCTTTTATCGTTTTGAAATTTGGAAGACATTCCAAGAAACAAGACAATTAGAAGCCACAAAAAAATAAAAAGCAAAATAAAAGGTATAACTACATAAAAGATCACATCCTCAGACACATAAGTAAACACATGCTTATCTAACATGGGAAAATGTTAGATAAAATAAATAAATTTAATACATATCAGGCATGGAAAAATGTCCTGACCCAGAGCCAGGCTGTCTTTACTGGGGCACCTCAAAGGGGTGCCCCAAGCAGAACCCTGGCAGCTGAAACCCTCCAGCACCCAACCCCTGCCATGCTCAAGGCCACTCTTCACACACTCGGACAAGCCTCACCCAAGAGGGAACTGGCAGGAAAACCAAGATATGCAGGAACCCACTTACTGAGATCTCCAAACCCGCTTGGGTCAGGACTGGGCCTCCTCCCCTCAGCTCCCCAGTTTTGCGGTAGTTTGTCAGTCACACCCACAAACTGCCCCTGGCACCATATAATCTCGTCAACAGCCAAGACCCAGAGACTATAAACTAAAGCTCCCAAAAGAGAGTGCTGAAGAATGTCCTGGAACACTCGGCTGCATTCATGGCCATGCGATCTCTTATGTTATAACCCACTTACGTACCAAAAGTAGCACACATTTGTTCAGTTTTAACATACTTGCTTGTATTCACTTACAAATGGGCTTAAAATGCTCCAGAATGAAGTACAGCAATCTTCACACACCTTCCTCTTATTGTGGTGGGAAGATGGTTGGTGGTGGGATTGGTGTTTCAATATTATCTGTAAGGAACTACTGTGAACTACTTTTATGAAAATAAAATATATAAAAATTGTAAAAATAATACTTATCAGACACGTATAGACTATTGTCTTTCATATATAAAAAGCACCTACAAAACAACAAAAATTGTACCACTCAGTGGCAAAATGTCCAGCAAATCTTATTATTTAAAATACTAGGGAAGAAACAAAAACAGCTAGAAAAATGTTTCTTAATGAGATAATATTCACTGAAAAACAGCAAAACGCAAATTAAAATATACTATCTTTTTTCCCTAATTAGAATAGAAAACCAATAAATAATGATATTTTTTTATTTGATAAGGGTCTGGGTAAATTAACATACCCTGGCATTGTTGCAGGGTTGTAAACAATCTTTTAATATAAAAAATTGACAATAACTCTCAAAACTGAAGAGGATTCAGTCATTCTAAAATTAGGAATTAGAAATATAGACAAGAAGCTTTGATAAAACATTGTTTTCAAATGTCAAACATGAGATTCGTCAGTAGAAGAATAATCAAATAAATGATTTTATGTATTATTTGGAGTACTCGGGTGGTTTTCAAAATGAGATTTTTATGTATCAACACCAGGAAAATTATTTACTGAAAAATTTAGGAGCAGAATATACAATTCATTATATTGTCGATTCTAAAAAGCATCCTTTTAACATGCAATTCTGTAATTTTGATGCAGCATGAAATTAATGGTGTCTGGTAAAAGGCAGAATTTTAAAAAATTCTTAATAAAACACAAAATAATGATGATTCTTTACAACAGAGGCATCTTGAAGTCTATGAAATGCAGTAAATTATTTCATTCCACTTTTGTCTCTGTCGTCCAGGATGAGTCACTGAATGCTGAGCTAGACCTTCTGGTCCCAGACTCGGGGGGAGATGCAGGAGGGCAGAGAGGCTGGAGAATTACCCTTCCCTGAGAGAACAGACTGCTACTGTGCTCCCGAACGGGACCCATCCTTTCCAGGGGTCTTGACAAGCCTTTACTGTTAGCTATCTGGGCTCAGAGCACTTTCCCTGGGAGCAAAAAGAGGGAAGGGAAGTGGGGTCCTAGGCAGCCCCTGGGACCAGGGCAGATGGGAAACTGGGGTTTGGGTTAGGTGGAGAGCAGAACACTGCTTCCGGGAAGGATATGCAGCAGGGTACCAGGAAGGACTCAGCACGCAGCATCTGGGAAATTGGGCATGAAGCTCCAGCATTGACTGAGCACCTAGCACCTCGCATTTGGAGGACTCTTCATGAAGTACCCAGCACTGAAGGCAGAGGCAGAGATGAGCTCTTGTACAGCCCCCCTTCTGGTGCTCCTGAAGCAGAAAACACTGAGACTAGAAGCATTTGCAGAGACCTAGACCCACCTCCTCCCTAGGTGCCTGGTCAGTTTAAAGGGACAGTGCCCCAGCGCCACTGACAGCCAAGATTAGATGTTGATTGATCCCCATGCTGAGTTCTGGGGGGTGATAATGGAGCAGGTGATAAAGGTCTCAGGTGGGGTCAGTGGAGATGTCAGCCTGAAGTGTGTGAGAAACCAGGGGCAAGCGGGCACCGCAAATTAACCACAACATCAAGTTCATTAGATATCCTACTGCTTGATTCTGAGTGTTCTCGACTAGTCTCTGACAGACTGGATGATGGATGGACACATGGAGGGATGGGTAGACCGTGGACGGATGGATGGTGGACGGATGGATGGGTGGTGGAGGGGTAGATGGGTGATAGTGGATGTACAGATGGATGGTGAATGGTGAATGGATGGATGGATGCAGGATGGATAAATGATAGGTAGAGAGCTGTAGATGGACAGATGGGGGAGGGTTGGGGAAAAGGAGGAGAAAGTGGAGATAGAAAGTGTCACTTATTGAGTTGAAAATTATCTTGTAGAAAAGAATTTTTTAAAGTGTCTATTTTTATTTCCCTTCAAGTATTAAATGGTCTAATATATAAATTAAAAAATCTTGTTAAATCTCCTTTTGGTGGTCTTAATGATATGTATAAATACTTAGAACAGAAGAAAGAAAAAAGAGAAGGAAGGAAAGAAAGAAAATAAAGAAAGATAAAGTGAAAGAGGAAGGCAGGAAGGGAGGATGGGAGGAAGGGAGGGAGGGAGGAAGGGTAGAAGGAAGGAAGGAAGGAAGGAAGGAAGGAAGGAAGGAAGGAAGGAAGGAAGGAAGGAAGGAAGGAAGGAAGGAAGGAAGGAAGGAAGGGAGGGAGGGAGGGAGGGAGGGAGGAAGGAAGGGAGGGAGGGTGCCACAGACCCCACAGAGGGCGGGATGGATCTGGGGTCCAGAAGCACGAGCTGGCTGGAGGGGGGTGGAGGGGAGATACACATGAACAAAGCTGAGATGACCCGTGGAGGCTGAAGGATGAGGCAGTTCTCAGCCAAACCAATCACAGTGGCCAGACTAGAGAAATGGGCTCTGGCATCCGTACCTGGGGGTTCAGACACACTCAGAGGGAGCAACTGAGACGCCGCCCCGGTCACTTCAGAGGACGGAGAACCTCACTGCCGGCCACCCTCCCTTCTGGAGGAGTGCATCTCCTGCAGGGACCACACTCGGACACTGTCCTATCCTGCATAGGTCCCATGTGGGAGCCTCTCTGTGTCCACTCACTATGTCCACCCTGACATCTCAATAGCCCATGCTGGACACACCCACCTAAGCAATGCAGTTAAAGATCAACTTGAGACCTCGAGGCTATTAGAAAAGCACTTCTAATCTTGACCTCCCAAGATCTTAGAAAGTGGGGGCGTAACAGACAGTTATTCACCTTCTCCATCTCAACTCCTTCTCAGTCCCCCACTGTCCACAGCAGACCCAGTGCCCATGTCCGCTTGGCCCCAGCGTCTGGACCGTCTCCGTCTCCCCCTCCAGTCTTCCCCTGAGAAGGTGATAGCAGCATTTGTAGGGACTAGGCTGTGCGGCGCTCCCCTGGCAACTCTGCATGCATCACCGCCTCCCACCTTCCAGCCGTGCAGTAGACACAGCAGGCCTACCCTCAAACGGAGGGCTCAGAGAGAGAAATCACTTGGCCGAGGTTTCCCAGCTAGTCAGCCCTCCTCTGACTGGTTCCAAAGTTTGTGCTTCTAGTAACTTCATTGTTAGGCCGGAGAGATGACAGAGGGGTTAAGGCACCTGCCGTGCACGTGGCCAGTCCTGGTCAGTCTGCAGCACCACGCAGGGTCCCCTGAGTACCAGTCGGAGGGCTCCCTGGGCACAGAGTTGGGAGAAACTTCTGAGCACCACCAGGTATGGCCCAACTCCCCTCTCCCTGCCGTCACCATTCGCCACCGGAACGAGCCTGTGGCCCTTCCCGCACCCACACTTGGTCAGGGAGCCCCTTCGCTCTCATCAGACCCATTTTGTTGGTTCCGAGTTTGTTGACTTTGGTTGTCACTGACCCACTGCAGAGCGGCGCCAGACACCTGAGCAGGGGCACTGCCTCACCCACCGTCTTTCTTCTTTTTTCTTGGTGGTGGTGGTGGAGGGGGGACCCACACCCATTGACGCTCAGGGCTTGCTCCTGACTCTGTGCTCAGGGATCCTTCCTGGTCTGGTGTGGGGATGGACTCCGGCTTGGCCATGAGCACAGAAAGCGCCCTGCCCACTGTGCTCTCCAGCCCCCAGCCCCTCACCACTGGCCTTCCCCGAGTGCCCCGAGCCCAGCTCGGAGCCCATGTCTCCGCGAGTTCCCTGTTCTGGACACTGGGAGGGGCACTGCCCAGCTCTCCAGCCCCTGCAGCCGGGGTGGGCTTCCCAATGCCCCAGCAAATGAGCAGGGGTACCCGCCTGGCAGTGGTGGCTGAGCCCTGGCTGTACTGCCCTGGATTCTGTGACCCACAGTGCTCAGTACAGACTCGGGATCTCCGGCACCACCTCTGCACATGGGAAACCTGGCTGCACCGGGCTGCCCTGCCTCCTTCCAACACAGCGAGAGAGACCGGCCCCCACAGACACACACACACACACACACACACACACACACACACGCATGCACGCACGCACGCGCGCACACACACGCACGCACACGCAAACACACACACACACACACGTACACATGCATGCTCTGTGACAAACAGGTTTCTAAGCTGTAGCAGAACGGCTGAGAAAGGGCAGGCAGGCCCCGCCAGAAACCGAAAAGGGGCAGCACCCCGATTCCATCACGTCTGCAAAGCAGGCACAGAGCCCCCAGGGCCGCCCTTCCCCATCACGCCGGCACTCTGCGCGGCCTCGCCTCGTGGATGGCAGGCTTGCATCTCTGTATTATATGAACAGTCTGCTTCATAATCAAATACCATCTGTCGCTACATCTGAACTTGTTTTCAACATCTGTGCGTTCTGGTCTTAACAAAGCTTTAAAAACTAATTCAAAAACTTTCACAGATCACTGACTAAATCTGTGCATTGACCACCTTGCCGTGTGGGCTTGCAGAAGGCTTTCTCTAGTGCCTCCCCCGGCCTGGGAGGAGGGCGGCCCCCGCACTCAGAGGCCGGCTGGAGTGCTTCGCTAATGGCCCGGGGTAGCCAAGTGCAAGAGAGGGACACTTGCTTCTGCACCAGAGGCCCCTCAGAGTGTTTCTTGGTGCCAATATGGTCCCTTCCTGCCAATGAGAAACCTGTAAGTCGATCAGCTACCATACCCCAATTACTCAAAATGACACTGCAGATAAAACGGGAACCAAGGGGAGAATCAGCTCGATGGCTCCGACGCCGCTAAAGTGTGTTTGAACAAATGGTGAAGTAAACCGCCGAGAACCCCCAGGGGCATGATGCTGGTACTTTGCACATGCTTCAGAAACGGGAAGTACATCTTTACAGAACTTTTGGCCAGCCCCCTGGCAGATGTTGACGGCTTTTGCTTATGTATACATCAGTGGCAGAACACTAACGCAGAGATTGAAAATTTTAATTTAGTCCAGGCAGTTGGGCAAAAATGATGGCTTTTGTTGAAACCATTAAATAAAGCTGCTGATGAAGTCCAGCGCGGGGCTGGCAGGCAGAGCCCTGGTAGGGGCCGCTGCTTCCAGCAGGAGGAGGGAGGCAGGGGCCCCGTGCTCAGAGTGAGGCCGGGTGGCCTCCTGGGAAGCAGCAAAAAAGAGGGCCAGGATCCTTGAGCAGAGCAGAGGGGCTCTTCCCCATGACATGACATGGGCGGCATCTCAGCCTTACACACACATGCATGTGTGAGCATGTGTCACTGTGCACGCATGTCTGTGTATGCATCCACATGTGCACACATGTGTTTGTGTGTTGTGTGCACATATGTTGGTGTGAACATACTTGCATGTATTTTGTGCATCCATGCATATATGTCTAGGTATATGTGTGCACATGGGCTTGCATATGTGTGCATTTGTGTGCATACATCTGTGTGTGCCTGTGAACCTATGTGCATATGTGTCTGGGGAAGTCAGACCTATGTAAGCATGTGTGCACTTACATATATTTGTGCATGAGTATGTGTGCTCATGTATCTTTGTGCATGCATGTACCCATGTGTATGTGAGCATTCATGCATGTTTTGTGGATGTATGATGTATGCTCATGTATGTGTGTGTCCATGTGTGCATGCACTATGTATTTTGCATGTGTATAGTCATGTGTATGTGTGTGCTTATAGTCATGTGTGTATGCACATATGTTCATGTACACATTGTGCATGTGTGTACCTGTGTCCACTTATTTAATGTGTGCATATACATGTGCTCACATCCATTTGTGTATGCACATGTTTATGTGTATGTGTATGTGTGCATGGCTGAATGTATTCATGCATGTGTGCTAATGTGCTTATGTATCCATACATACGCTCTTATTATGTGTGTATTCATGCTCATGTGTGTTTGTGTGTAAGTGCACATGTTCATGCATATTTGCATATACATGTGAATGATTGTGTGCACATGTGTTTATGTATGCATGGACTGTGCTTGCACATGTGCATGTGCTGCTCATGTGTGGCTTGCATGCACGCATGTGCATGTGCCTGTGTGCACGTGAGGGTTTTGTCCTGAAAGCTTCTCTCCAGGAGTAGCGTTTATCAGTAAGGACTCTGGCTGGGAGGGGAGGGGAAGGGTAAGGAGATTCAGGGCCCCTTGATGCAGATTTGGGTGAGTCTGACCAGAGAGTGGGAAGGCAGGGCCAGGCAGCAGAGCCAGAGCCGGTGTGAAAGCAGTGAGTCAGGGCAGCCACACCTGGAGCCCAGGACTTTCCCTGCTGCTTCACCATGAGGGTCAGCAGGTCTGTGCTCCCGCCCATGCCCCCATGGGGTCAGCGGACAGAGCAACACTGGGCTGGGCACAGCCCATGTGCATTTGCCTGGCTGACCAATGCCTCACTTCCGGCTGGAGACTACACCCCCCTCTGCATATCACTTTCGATTGTTTTCCTATTTCAGTGGGAATTTTTACCCGGGGACCACTTCCTGTTCCAGTACTCATGAATGTTTTAAAAGATGCGAACAATACTATATTTTAGTGAAGAGGACTATTTTAAAGCTATAATTATTTGCAGCATATAAAGAAGGGAAACTATTCTGCAAGCACTTAGGATTGGCCAGACACTGCCGTGAACAGGGGAGATTCAGCCCTTGCTCCGCACTGGGGAATAGCAGGGAACAGCAGTTGCTTTCCATCAAACTGCTTTTTTGAAAACCACCAAAGGAATTAGTTAATAGTTTTTTAAATGACTGTCTGAGATTTAGTGGGTGTTGGTGTGTGTTTTTCAATCTGGCTTAGATGTATAGACACGGCCCAAATAGAAAACAAACAAAAGTGTGCACATGTGTGTGTATGCGTGTGTGTGTGTGTATGGGGGCGTGCACACACACACACACACACTCCTACTGTTTAGAATCTGGGATGTGTATATATGTGTACGTATCACAGAATGTTTGGGTTTTTCTCAGGACAGACTCAGGTTCAAAATTCTTTAAGTAAACCAGGCAAAAGTCCAGGATCAGACTCTGATGGTTCTGTGCTGGACACACTCCCTGTGCCTGCTTCCTGGACCTGCTCCATCTGTCAGATGGCACCAGGACTGACAGAGGGAGGCAGAACTGTCCGACACTGGCTAGAACTCAAGAGTTCCAGCACCCCATTTCCACTCCCCTGAAGTCTGACCTTTCAAGGTCAAGCAAGTTTGGATTCCTTCAAAATACATTCAGGGGTCTTTAAGATAGGACAGTAGGGTGAGTGTCTACCTCACACGCAGCTGAGCTGGGTTTAACCCCCAGCACTCCGTATGGTCCCCCCGGTACCACCAGGAGTAATTTCTGAGTGCAGAGCCAGGAGTAACCCCTGAGCATCCCCTGGTGTGGACCAAAATTTTTTTTAATTAATAAAATACATTCAAGCCAGAGTGGGATCCACGTCCATCATAGTCCCGAATAGAACAGGGACAACTACATGGAGTCAGCAACTACTTCCCTTCTCTCAGAGATCCCCAGTAGGGCCAGAGTACAGTGGGCAATCCCCCGCACCTCACATGGTGCCCTGAGCACCTCCAGGAGTGATCCCTAAGCACAGAGCGAGGAATAAGTCCCGAGCACAGCCAGGTGTGGCCCCCAAACACACAAACAAACAAATGTATATATAAACAAAATGCCCCAGCCATGTGATGAAGGTTTATCGGTCATATTTTCTCCACTGCTTGACTTAAATATTTAGGTTTAAAAATCTTCAAAAATTTAGCACAGCGGGTAGGGCGTTTGCCTTGCACGCGGCCGACCCGGGTTCGATTCCCAGCATCCCATATGGTCCCCTGAGCACCGCCAGGGGTAATTCCTGAGTGCAGAGCCAGGAGTAACCCCTGTGCATCGCTGGGTGTGACCCAAAAAGAAAAAAAAAAAGAAAAAAAATCCTCAAAAATAACACATTTCTAGGGAGAAGGGAAACAGGGAGGAGAGAAGGAAAATTCTGACTCCAGCAAACAGCAAATGTGAGTTTGGACACTGAGCTCTTTGGAGAGGGCACGAAGCAAAAGCCGGACTTGGTCTCCACTGACAATCCCTGCCGCACTCTCCAGCTTGTCTGCTTCCCAGGATGGAGCGCCGCCTGGTACGGCTCGCAGAGCATTGCCGCCGCGTCTGGGAGGAAACGGCGTGCCCGCCCCAGGGCTCGCTGGAACCTGGCTCTCAGTGCGCACGTTGGGCTGGATCGCCGTTCACACATCCTCGGTCCAGATGCAGTTTACGATTCCCCAAATTGAGATCCAAGATGCCGCTCATGGCTGGCGTGTCTGGGGACGTTCATGGAACGAGAATATTCGTATTGTGACAGCCTGGCTATGAATTCAGCAGATTCTGCTCATACTTGGTGATCCTTATCTCCCCACTCCCGAAGATGGGGAGGCGGGCTTCACTCCAACTCCATCACTTCTCTTTGTTCTGCCACGATTTGCAGTGGAAATGCAGGTTTTAGGGCTAGAGGTCGAGGTCACAGCTCCAGGTCTGCAGAACTCTCTCCCCTCATTCCTTGTCTCCTGAGTGCCTCTCAAGTTGACAGGGGTGGGCAGGGAGTATGTCTAGGGCGCACTCTTTGTGCGGGGGCTTCACACACGATGCCTCCAGCCCCCAGTTGCTGGGCTGTTCACATACGGTGTAGCACAGCCAACAGCTCCACTCATCTCTGCCGTGATGGAGAGAGCGCCAGATTAACGCATGCAGCCAGGTCTTTGCACACTTGCTGGCCATTCCCATCCTCCCAAATAAATATGGAGGAAATACAGACTTAACAGGAAGGGTCTCTGGGGATGTGTGGTGTGGTGAGGGGAGCGCTAAGCTGCCCTGGCTTCCAGGAAGCAGACAGGGCTGCAGCTCTGGAGCTGTTCTCCAAAGGAAAACGCTGGCTTCATCCCCAGGTGAGCACTTCTCACGAAAGGTCCAGGAGCCGGGGGCCAAAGGATTTGGGGCACTCTGGCACCCATGAGCAGCTGTCTGCAAGTGGGTCTGAGGAGGGGCCCCCAGAAACAGGCTCAATGAGACCTGGGGGCTCCCAGGCACGTGGAGACTCCTAGACACTCAAAGAAAATTCCAGATCAGGCCCCTGCACATTCACGGCCATCTGGTGTGGCGGGGACGCGTCCAGCATCATCACTGAGCTACTGTTTCCCCTTTCTCCACGCTGGTTTTCAAAGGAGGGGGGAAAGGAGGCCAGAGGGTTGCAAGGAGAGAGGGAGGGAAAACAGGGGTGCGGGGGCGGGGGCGGCACAGGCAGCTGTTGTTGGGTCGAAGATTTCCATTCTGTTCCTGTCTCGCCGCAGAGACCCCCCGCCCGTGTCCCCCAGTCACCTTGCTTTAAGCATCCCGAGCTGTGCCGGACGCCGTCTGGGGGGAACAGAGAGAGAAAGACCTTGGCTCTGCTGACAGGATCCTGCGCAGCATCTGGGTGCTCCTTGGAGGCCTGCCACCCGGCCGACCCAGCCTCTCTGCTGAGCTCGCAGAACCCAGAGGATGAGGTCACACTTGCCCAGACTCCGAACAAACACCTTGACAACCAACACCCAGACACAGCGCCGACTGCGCTCCGCTGACATCTCGCCACAAAGGCACTGGGTCTCTGTCCCCCCTTGGATGCACCTCTGGGGAGGTGACGGCACCTTCCTTCCTTAGGGGGCTCCCAGGCAGTGCTCCTGCTGGAGGAGACCTGGGGCCACGCCAGGCTGGGAATTACCTGGCTGTGCTGGGGGCCCCAGGGCTGCACCCAGCAGTGTTCATGGTCCGTTTGGTGCCGGGATCTAACCAGGGTGGCTAGTGCACACACAGGCTCAACCCGTATACTCCCTCTCCAGTCCTGGCCTCCCTTCTTTGTGCCTCTCAATGCATCTCAGCCTTAGTGAGATAAAGCAGTATGGTCGAGACTGGAGGAAGAATTGCGAGACCCCAAAGCAGAGCAGGAAATGTGCCAGGTGCCCAGCTGCACCCTGGACTGGATCCAAGGAGCACAGAGAGAGAGAGAGGGAGAGGGAGGGAGAGAGAGGGAGGGAGGGAGAGGGAGGGAGAGGGAGGGAGAGGAAGGGAGAGAGAGGGGGAGGGAGGGCAAAAGAGGGAGACAGAGGGAGAGAGGGAGAGGGATGGAGAGAGAGGAGAGATGGAGAGAGGGAGGGAGAGAGAGGGAAGGAGAGGGAGGGAGAGAGAAGGAGAGAGAGAAGGAGAGAGAGAAAGGGGAGGGAGGGCAAAAGAGGGAGACAGGGAGAGAGAGAGGGAGAGGGATGGAGAGAGGGAGAGAGATGGAGAGAGGGAGGGAGAGAGAGGAAGAGAGAGGGAGGGAGGGAAGGAAGGAGGGAGGGAAGGAGGGAGGGAGGGGTGATCCCAGTGGACGAGGACTCTGGCTATGCTCCTGGCCTCACAACCCTGGGGTCTGGGAGTCACCTCTGGTCCATGCCCCTGGGCTGCTTCCAGACCCCACCGCCGGGAGCAACTCTGCAGAGCTGAACGGAGGGGGGTGTCCCTCTGCATCCAGCACCGCCTGGAGAGCCACGGTCTGGCCATCTGCAGTACCTGTTCTGAGACCACTCGAAGAGGTATTTGCCTTCCAGACTGCCAAGCGGATTCTCACAGGGAGCCGACGTTTGGTGCTCGCAGGGGGCCCAGGGCTCTCTGGGAGCCCCTCCCCCTCTCCCAGGAGCCCCGAGCTGCTGCAGGACCTGGGATGCACTTGCGGCTGCACGTCACCTGCGTGACTGGGCCAGGCCGTGTGCTGGCGAACAAACAGGAGCCGGGTCCCACATTAGCTCTGACGGGAGTCGCAGGAGCTCAGCGAAGTCTGTTGCCTCTGAAAATGCAAGCGGTGGGCTCCAAAGTACCATCTGGACCGGGGGAACATGTCAACTCTCAGGCGATGCCACCGTGTTTGCCTTGTCACAAATTTAGCACTCTGTCCCCCCCCCCGCCCCCTCCCCCACCCCCTCCTCCCTGGCGATGCCGCTGTTACCCACATGCCTTCCCTTTGCTTGGTTTTGAATTTTTCATCTCGCTCGCTGGACAGATCCCATATTTGTTGTGATTTATTCAATACCGGAGCCGCCTCTGAGTTTGGAGTGAGCTCTGCTAGCCTCTCCCTCCTGCCCCGGGACCATCTGCCCAGCCCGCTGTGTGCAAGTTTTGTCAGCATCCATGTGCCTGAACAGGAAAAGGGGGTTGTCTCAAGATGGCAGGGGACCTCAGGCGGCCTTCCTTCCAGGACCCGCTGGACTGGGCCGGGTGTGGGGAGGAGGAAGGGGCAGACTAAGGCGGAAGCCCCAGATGAGCCCCAGGGACTCTGGGTGGAGTAGGGCCCCCCAAACCCTCCAAGAGTGAGCCCGAAGCACTGCTGAGTGTGGCCCCCAAACCAGGAGGAAATGAATGAATTGGATTGAACGTGTGCTTCAAAACCGAAGACAGCATAGGGGTGAAGCCTCTTGCCTTGCACATAACTGACTCGGGTTTGATTCCTGATACTGCATTTGGTCCCTGAGCACTGCAGAGGTCACTCCCGAGCACAGGACCAGGAATAGCCCCTGAGAACGACCAAATGTAGCCCCCAAATAAAAAGAAATGCATCAGTGCTCCCAGTCAGGAGCCCAAAGAGCCAGGGAATTGAAGCTCAGATCCAAGAAACCCAGGAAGCTCAACTGTCTAAAAGTACAGATGGGCCCTTTCTCCAGCATGGCTGAGTTTCTGTGGGGAGATGGGCAGACAGACGGATGAGCAGACAGACACACAGAGGGGCCAGCGGACAGGCAGGCCAGTGGGAAGAAGACAAACACCTGGCTCTCCCATGGGTGAGCGGACTACTGCACACACCTTCAGGAAAGTGTGGCTAAAGGCAGGGAAGAAAGACCAGTAGGCGGATGTCAGCCCACCTGCAGAGGCCAGTCCTCCTGGGGAAACCAAGGCCTGATGCTCCGTCCTCCCCACATGGCCACGGCAGCCAGCACCAGCTTCCGGAGATCCCTGGTGCTGATGCGGGCACATGGTTCTGCCAAAGCCAAATCCGGCGTTCCTGGGCCTGGATGCTTCAGACCAAAGCAAAGTGCTCCCTGGTCAGTCTGAGGACTACTGAGACATGTCATGGGCAGGGTCAGTGACTCGGGTCCTCTGGGCACTCTGGAGGCAAACCAACCTGCATCTGAGTAGAGTTGTGTTTGGGGATGAGGTGGCTTCAGTGCACTCCGCTGTCCTCCTGCCAAGACTCAGGCCGGAGCCCAGGGCGCTCCTGCCCCTGCTGCTCCATCCACTCTCCCAGTGCTGTCATGCTGTGGGGTCTGTAACAGGCCCACTGCCTGGCTTCCCCCCCGCCCCCGGAATGGGGGATGGGTACAGAGACAGTCCAGGTATTAAGGCCTCGTACACAGCCAGCCCCAACTCAGCCCCAGCTTCCTGGGACTTACCCGGAACACAGAGCAAGCCCTGAGTGCTTCGGGGTGTGGCCCTCAAAAGAAAGCAGATATCTAAATAAAATTAAAGGTGGGCACCTCCAGCCACTCCCCATGCTCCCAGGGGCGCTCCTGTGAGGCTCTGGTGAGGCAGAGTGATGGGCTGTAGAGCTGAGCTCTCCGACATGAGCTGAGAGACTTGTCCTGTGAAATTGAGACGCTGCTTGGGTGTGGGGGAGGGAGGCAGGAGCGGGTGTTTGGGCTTTGCCCACCCCCCAAGGCAGAAATTTGCTCTGAGATCTTGAGCAAAAGATAGTGTCCTCCGACAAATTACCCTGATCTAATTAGGCCTCCGTCCATAAATCTGTCACGGGAAAGCCATTCAGGCCTGCCCAGCCCAGCCCTTGGTTTCAGCGGCTGCGGAAGCCGAGCAGGAGATATGTCCAGGACACGATCCAACACGATATTCCCTTCTCCACCCACCTGTCCCTCGAGGACGGCTCGCTCACCAATTTTGGCCACAATGACAGTTATGTCGAGGAGAGATTCATTATAGTTTGGGCATAGACCTTACCCAGGGCCCCTGCCACCCTGTGACAACATTATTTAGCATTCACATTGCGTGTGAGCTCTTACTGGGGAAAGGAGATCACGGACGATGAATGAGCCACCCCCAGAGCTGATGCACGGATGCGGGAGGTGCCACGCAGGACCCCTGCTGGACTGACAAGTGGGTGGGCCCTGGCTATCAGAGAGAATGGTTTCAGACATGGCTGGCCCTGATGGGGGTCTGGTTGAAAACTTAAAGGGAGGGAGGCAGAGAGAGGGAGGGAGGAAGGGAGGGAGGGAGGGAGGGAGGGAGGAGGGAGGGAGGGAGGGAGGGAGGGAGGGGGGAGGGAGGGGAGGGAGAGAGGGAGGGAGGGAGGGAGGGAACAAGGGAACGAGGGAGGGAGGGGGGCTGGAAAATTGTGGGTCATAGGAAATGAAAACTAAGCCTCATCTCTGCTGGACTCAAAGCGTGTCTGTGGTGCCAGACTCCATGGGCAGTAGAGCAGTGACCCCTTCCCCATATGGGGAAGCAGGAAAGGTCCTCCTCTGCCTTCCTCTTCTGCCCCATGTGGTTCCGTCCAGTTTCTCACACTTAATCAGCGCACACAGTCCACACCCCCCACCCCACCTCTCATTCCACAGCTCATTCCGGCTGTTGGGGTAGCAAAGACCCGCTCAGGACGTAAAGCAAATTGAAGGAGGAGATTCTCTCACCAAACACTCTTCCACAGATGAAGGTTTGCCCTTTCTGGGGTGAGGGGGCATCCCAGGTGCTGGCAGAGCCCAATCAGGCAGAGATATACCAAGAAACACCTCCTGGGTTTTGGGGTTCCAGTGAGGAGTCAGGTGGGAGTGGGAATAATCAATTAACAAAAGCCAACCCCAGACAGACAAGGGGCTGAGAGGGTGGGTAGGGCCTGGGAGGAAATTGGGTGACTGGGTGAGGTTCTAAGAGACGAGGGGTGAATGATCTGGCCAGCCTGGTGGGTTGTCATGGCTCGGGGATTCCAGCAGGTCCAGGCAGGGGCAGCCAGGATTTGGGAGTGGCCAGAGGACACACGGGTGGGGAGATGAGCATCCAGCAGGGCCCCGAGGAGCTTCTCCCACAAAGCCTCCGGGAGGACCAAGAACACAGGCTCTGGGCCCGCCAAGGGTGGCTGCTGGAGGCTTCCCAGGCCCAGCGGCCCCGACGCCAGGGGGTCGGGCTGCAGTGGGAGCCTTGGCGCATCCAAGTGCTTCCTTGTTGCTTTCGCACGAAGCTCAGCAGAGAGGAGGAGGAAGGTGGGGCAGGAGGACTCTTTCAACTTTGAAGTTCTTCTCTCTTCTCTTTTGAAGTTGCAAGCTGGGGGTTATTCTCTTCTATTTTGGGACACGATGGGCGTTGCTGCTGAGCACAGGGAAGAGCTGATGGGCATGGGTGGGGCTGGACGTGGTCGAGATGTGCATGATATGGGCCTGGACCCAGGAGAACCAGGTCCCTGTCCCGCCTGGCCTGGCGTGCTGCTGGCATCGCCTTCCTCTCCCTCCAGTCTCCAGGGGAGAAACAAAACAATCGGGGGAAAACAAGCCTTTCCGAAGCCCCACTCGAGCCTCGCTGCCAACCTGGGACAGCTGCCGATGGGAGCCGGCGCGAGACCCACTGTCCCTTCCTGCCCCCCTCCACCGCAGAGCGAATTGTTGAAAAGACCCAGAGTTGGTGGGCGGCCAACAAGAACTAAAGAACTTGCAGCTGGTAAAACCACCTGTGCCTTGTCAAATTCCAGCCAAAACAATCCCTTCCCCCAGGTCTCCAGCTGAGGGGAGAAAATCTGATGAGAAGATGAGGGCCAAGAGGGTTGGGTCCCCACCAAGCCCAGTGTCCTTGGGAAGAGAATATCGGGGAACTGAGTGCTCGGAGATGCCCAGCAGACTGCCAAGTAGACGTCCAGATCTCCACAGCAAATGAAGCTGGGAACCTGAGGGAACATTCCAGAAGGGGTTCCCCCTGCTCTTCCCTACTGTCAACTCCAGAGGCCCACACTCCCCCTCCCCAGACACTACCGTTCCGTAATCCTTGCCATAAACTGCCCCCAGGAGGGCCTCAGTCTGCAAGACCCAGAACCAAGCTGGGATTGACCCTGGCGCAGACACTGGCTATCCGTGTGCTGGGAGTAACACAGATTTCAGCCCTGGTGTCAGCGAGTTAGAGGCTCCGAGCAGAGGAAGGTGAGGCAGGCAAGGCAGAGAGTGCTGCTGAGGCGAGCGCTCGGGTGGCTCTGGAGAGCTGTCTCCCTGACTGGGCCGCCCCGCCCCCCTCCCCACCCCAGAAGAGAAGGCCCCTGAGGCTCATCCTAGTCTCCCAGCCTCTAAGTAGCCACAGGCCAGTGAAGCCTAATAAATGCTCTAAAATCAGCAAGTTCCCCTGGTCCTTTGAAGACGACTTGACTCTCGAGCTTGTGTTGTCCTTGGCCAGGTAACACTGGTCTGAAGCAGAGCTGAAATTCTGCTGGCAGCCCCGCTGAAATCCACAGCCCTGTTGGAAGCCACTGCGACCAGCCCAGCACTCCCTGGGTTAAAACTTCATTGTCCAAGAATTTATTCCTTTTGCTGGTCACACACACACACACACACACACACACACACACACACACACACACACACACAGCATGCCTGGCTGTTCTAGAGCATCAAAGAGAAGGCCAAGATCGGGGAGGGGGGCAAGCAAAGCCAAGGGCAGTTCTTGTCTAAACAGCAGGGGTTCCCCCATCATTAATCATGGGAAGGAGAGTCTAGAGTCCAACGGGAGAATGGGGGTGTCTCCCCCCATCCACCATCTTCCTTCTTACGTATAGAGATCTGCCTGCGTTTGCGGCACATCCCTGTACTAAGGTCTATGACATGACCCTCCCGACAAATCCCTGTGTTTCTGACACTGCCCCTCGTGTTCATCTACTAACTCACAACCAACCGCCTCCCGAGTCCGGCCAGTTTTCCTGCCTCTGAAATGTCAAGGTCTTGGGACAAGAGGAAGGCTGTGGGCAGTTCCCCAGGAAACGGGGCACCCAAGCCATGCACAGTCCTTCTGGCCCAGCGAGACGTGGGCGGCGAAGGGAGAGATAGCCGGGGGAGCATGGCGAATCCCTGTTCCAAGTCCTCGTTCTCTTGGTTCTTCCTGATGGGAGTGCAAGAATGTCTTTGCTCTTAGAAAATACGCACTGACCGCTGAGAGCTTTCTGTAAGGACACTGCACTTCCAGCTTCTCGACACTTGCCCAGGGAATGTGAGGGCAGGGGTGAGGATGGAGGGGAAGACAGGCAGGGGCCCGTCTGCAGACAGAGGCTCTGGAAGCCTGGCCTGGCCTCTGTGTGTATGGGGGTATGTGGAGGGGGCTCCCTATGCTACCAAGCAATTCTCCAAGCCCAGTTGGACCACTGACACTTCAACTCTATTCTAGAGGAAGAAGAGATCTCGGGACAGTTGCATTTCTGCCGGGCGTCCTGGACAGGGGTCTTCATCTGGGCCCCAACACACAGCCCAACCTGATCCTGAGGTCTTTGTAGAGGGAAATGCTGGTCTGAGAAGAAGTGCCCGAGGGAGTGGGAGAGATGGATGGGGTTGGGGGCTTCCTTTCACTGCTGCCATCCCGTGATCTATTCTGATGTGGCTAGTTGGTCTGTGGGTGAGATTAAAAGTGACCGACTAAATTCACCTGGCACTCCTCCCTTTGATCCTGGTGCCGGAGACACAGACACCTACACACATGCCCACTGACCATTAGCATGTAAGGGCCCACGTGATGCACAGGCAGCCCTGTCTGAGGGCACAGGACATGTGACTCTCCCACTCATGGTGCAGCACAAGGGCCCACCTGACGCATAGGCTGGTGGGGCAAAATGGATTTTCCTGCACTGGTGATTCTTGAAAATTGTATGAAAAATTTGCATATAAAACTCGCAAGATTATAAATTCATTTATTTTATAGTTGGGTTCAGGTCCCTCCCCAGATGTCCTCTCCTTTATCCATGAATGACATCACCTGTCCTGTCCCTGGTGCTACCTGTCCCTGACGTGTCCCACACAGTCTACTCACCTCCTGTGAACGATGGCCAGGTTCTGTCCCTGCTTTGCTCTATCTTGTGTTCACTTTCCTTAGCCTCTGGCCATGGCAAAGTACACATGGGTGAGATCCCTGTGCTCAGCACCTGCCTCTGGGAACCCCGGCTGTACCCCAGACGTTCCTGTCACCTTCTGCCAGCTCTCCTAGTCTCTGGCTATGGCCGTGTGTGTGTGTGAGTGAGACCCCTGTGCCCAGCACTTTATCCGAGCCCTGCCTGTATCCAAGCTTTCCTAGACATCGGAGCCATGCCTGTATTCGGCCCCTGTCTGGGCTACCACCATAACTACAAAAGCATTAGAAATCCAATAACCAACTACCACCACCACAACAACAATAGAAACCCATTAACAACAGCAACAGCCACCACCATAACAATTATTACAATAGAAACCCAAAAAAAACAGAAACCACCACTTCAATGACTACCACCACAACTGAAATCAAATAACAGCAACCACCACCACAATAGAAACTCAATAACAACAGCAACCAATACCACGATAATAGAAATCCAATAATAACAGCAACTCCCACTACCATCAGCCCCCCAAAGCCACAATAGCAACCACCACCACAACAACCACCAGCATAATCACCAGTGTAATAACATCAGAAACCACAGCCACTATAACAACACCTGCACCCACCACAGCACAGCAGCACCTAACTAATAGGGGGCCCTGCCCGTGAAGACAGCTATCATGTGAGGCTTCACAGGAACTTCACATTCCTTGATAAGGGTCTTGTTGTTGCTCCATTATAATATGGTCACTCAGAAATTAGGGAAATATTGGCAAGATTATCATTGATGCCTTAAATACTCACAGTCTTTTTGATGGTTTTATATTTTGGTATCCCAAAGAGGAATCGAAAGAGCTATGTTAGGAGTATCACGTTTCACTTAAGTGAGAGAAGGAATCTGGGCTTCCGACCTCCATTGATGGTCAAGAATCAGGGATGCTATCTCGTTTGCCAAGGCATCGAAAATCAGATGGGCCGGACACATAATGCGATTCAGAGACAACCACTGGACTAGAGCTGTTACCGACTGGATTCCATGGGATCCATGGGCTGCCCACCTCAGACTTCTTCGTCAAAACCCTGAATGAATGTTTTGAGGCTCTTCATGTTCCTGGAGTGAGCAGATACCATTGGGCTACGCTAGCACACGACAGGGATGAATGGAGACGTTACTGGTGCCTGCTCGCGTAAATCGAAGATCAACAGGATGACAAGTGATACAAGTGATATTTTGGTCTTTCAGAATATTAAAGATACTCTTATCTAAAATCAGAAAATATTTATAATTTGGAAGACACTAAGCCAGCTCTGTTATGCGGACATAAGAATGCTCTCCCACTTTCTTCTCTCTAGATGTTTTGGTACATACAGATTTTCTCTTTTCTTGTGGGTAGCCAGGTAAGCTGGATCCTTCAGTCATTGCAGAACACTGCCACAGTTCCTAATGGCCACGACTATTAGGGACATGAAGGTCTACCCTGCGCTCCGGCTGTCCACCCTGGTCTCATGCCTGAGTCCAGCGTCATGCAGCGGGGCACTCGGGTACAGCCTCCGGCCTGCCATGCTGATCATGTCGCTGGGGTGCCATGTCCTCACAACCGAGTTAAGCTCCTGCTCCGGTCATCATGATCCCTCCACGAATCCAGGGCTAAGCCTACACTGGCAAAAGGACAGAGTCCTGGAATGGCTCTAAGTGCATTTCTCAATCCGGGGTGCAGGACTGCATGGTGTGGATGTAGCCTGGGTTCAGGGAGATGGAACATGACCGCTGAAGCCCAGTCTGGTTTTGACAGCTCTACAGAGCAGGTTTCTTCTTCCACTTCACACAAAGGTGCCCTCTGGGCTGCTCCCCAAAATTGCAGCATGTGGACTCACAACCAACCTCCACTGGCCAGCTACCAGCTGCCTTCCTCTGCTCCCCCAAACAGCCCTAGAATTAGCTCCAGTGCTCTTGCTTGCATATGGATCTTTGCATTCCCACATCAGTACGTGTATGGAACACACCCCAAAGTGAGATTCTGAGACAGTGAAGTGTGTCCATCTGGATGCTGGGCCTTCAGTGGGGAGTTCGGGAGTCCTCTCCGGAGAAACAGGTGGGAAGCAACACTCTGCAGCTCTAGACGGAGACCAGTGGAAAAGGGGGACTGTGTGTGTCTTGAATTCCGATAGAGCCTGACAAATAACCTCCCTGCACTCCCAACAAATATAAAGAAGTCGCTTATTCCCTTATCCCCTCACCGACACTGCACCAGATCAATCTTCTAAATATTTGCCGATCTGATAAGTGAAAAATGTTATCTCACTTTTATAGATCATTTGTAGAAATCCAAATATTGTAGACAGGCTGACTCACTTTTCTCCCTCATGGCTGCAGATGATGCTGGTCAGGTGCATGAGAGACCAGTGTCCTGGGCCCCATTCTTTCTCCCATGTGAAATGTGGCTGAAGACTGAGCAGAGACCACATGGAAAGGCCACATCTGTAGGCATTGATCACATGTCTCGGTCAGAATCTGGACATTTCTGAGTTCTGTCAGTTCGGCCAATACCAGCCCTTATGCAGGAACGTTCTCCTTCATCCAGTTATTTTGACAGAGGTTCAAAGCAGAACCACATGCGTAGAACAGCAAGGTCCGGGAACTGTGGCTGCAGCAGGCCCTTCTTGTTGGCATGCACAGCCATCCAGAGGCCCTGACAAGGAGATGCAAAGTGGGTGACCTGGGCAGGAACCTCACTGGGGCAAAGGTGGGTGGAAGGGATGGGTGTGGTGGTGGGAGCCAGGTGGCAAGGCAGGTCCCTCCACCAAGGAAGGAGAGACGGAGAGCAAGTCAGGAAACACCTGCTAAGCCGCCACGCAACCTTGGGAAGCCTCGACCAACTTTGGGGAGCCCAAAACCAAACCCAGTCATTAAAGGAGAAACATCTTTGCCCAGGCCCAGCCCCTGAGTGTCCTGCTGCCCTCCTGAGCTGTCCATCTCTGTGCTCCCCAGGGCAGGCAGGTGCCCGTGGGAAGGTCAAACTTGCCGAGAACCATAGCAACAGATTTCAAAGCCCTGCGGCTGCCAGTGTGGGTCAATGACTCTCCCCCACCTACTCCCCAATGAGGCCTACAAGCCACTAGGCCTGAGGTCAAGGCCACCACCACCATGCCAATGAGGTCATCTGCCAACAGACCCTCGGTACGATTAGGAAAACTGGAGCCAGAGAAGACTCTGAACAGCAGCATCCCAGGGTCCCAGAGAATGAAAGAAAGAATTTCTCTCTGGTTAATGATTGTGAGATTTTCCTCAGGCCTGCAGGAAAAAGAAGAAGAAGAGTAGAGCAAAAACATTTCTGGAATTCTCTGTGCAAGGACGCAAAGCAAAGAAAGGAATAGGAGTCCAGGATGGACTAGGCATGACGACACCTGGACTCCTCAGAGGCAGGCTGGAGCGGTTCTCAAGGGAAAGGCGTGAAGGCTGTGAAGAACTTGCAGTCACCTGAAACGGGCCTATTTCCAGGGTCAGGGTCAATATTAGATCCCGAAATCACCACCTTTCCACTAGGTTTTAAAGAAATAGGCAGGAGGAAGTGGCAGGAGTATAAAAACCAGGACTTCAGGAAAAACAAGTCTTGGGTACTATGTCTGAGTCCTTTCTGGTGAGTCTCCAGGGGCATGTTCTGTTATGTTGAACTCTAAGGAATAATCTAGGTTGTTTGGTGGAATGAAGATGATTTTTATTAACTATTATTATTTTTAATGGACTCACAGTGAGATACACAGTTACAAACTTATCCATGATTGAATTTCAGGCATATAATATTCCAGCACCCATCCCTTCACCAGTGTACATTTCTCACCATCAATGTCCCAGTTTCCCTCCTGCCCTGCTTCCCTCTATATCAGGCACTTGCCTCTCTCTCTTTCTCTCCTCTCTTTCTCTGTCTCTTTCTCTGCCTTCCTCCCCCTCTCTGTCTCCCTCTCTCTTTTTCTGACTCCCTGTCTCCCTCCTTCTCTCTCTGACTCCCTGTCTCCCTCCTCTCTGTCTCTCTGTCTCTGTCTATGTCTCTGTCTCTGTCTGTCTGTCTGTCTGTCTGTCTGTCTGTCTCTCTCTCTCTCTCTCTCTCTCTCTTTCCTTTTGGGCCCTATGGTTTGAAATACAGGTACTGAAAGGTTATCAGGTATATTCCTTTACCTACTTTAAATACTCAGTTCCTATTCCAAAATGATTATTTCCAACTATTATTTTTATACTGGTCGAGGTTAACTATGTTTCGACCCCCACACCCTAGAAACTCTTGTGGCAAGCTTCCAACCAGTGACAATCCTCCTGGCTCCTGTTTTCCCTGGCCTCAGATATCAGTCTCATAATATATGTATATATATATGTATATAATTTTATGTCCCACAAATAAATGTAGTCATTCTTTATCTGTCTCCTAAGACTCCTTTCACTCCGCATGATACTCTCCATGTCTATCTATTTATAAGCAAATTTCATGACTTAATTTTCCTAATGGCTGCATAGTACTCCATTATGTAGATAAACCATAGTTTCTTTATCCAGTCCTTTGTTCTCAGGCACTTGGGTTGTCTGCAGATTCTGGCTATTGCGAACAGTGCTGCAATGAGCACAGAGTGCAGATGATGTTTCTGCTGTGTGCTTTGGGGGTCCCATGGTATATTCCCAGAGGTGGTATTGCTGGGTCAAATGGGAGCTTAATTTATAGTTTTTTGAGGAATATCCTTATTGTTTTCCCAAAAGGCTAGACCAGTAGGCATTCCCATTTTTATTCTTTTTCAATAATTATTCTTTTCAACAATCTTTTCAATAATTATTCTTTTCAAACAATCTTTCCCAAAATGGGTGATCCTGCTCCCAGGGGCAATGGAACCATCTGGGATATGGAGCATCAACTAATCCTTTTTCTGAAAAAATGGTCAGCAACCAAATAAATTTGGAAGCTTTGGTTAGAGGCTCCTAAGCCAATACTAGGAAATATACCATGCTGTGCAAATACTGTCCTAATTGTTCAATCTGTGTTTCTGTTTGCATTGCTCTGGTCTCTGTCCTATGGTGTAGATTCTAAACTCTTCAGAAATATCATTAAAAGGATAAATATTTCCTAATGGATCTTTGTTACACTGAACCACTATTTGATCATGAACTTGATGCTTGGATCCCCAACGTGGAAGCACAAAAGTAAGACTATTTTGTATGCAGGCACGGCAGTTCCCCGGGTTGCCTCTCTGTTCCCTGGTGACCCTCTGACTGGATGAGACTCCTCCTGACTCTCTGCTCTTTCCTCCCTCCTGGCTTCCTCTTCCAAACTGGGTTTGGCATTCTACTACCTCTTCATTTTGAATATCAAGAGTCAATCTTAAGGTTTCCATTTCTGAGTTGCCTTTATCTCCTCTAACCGAATGTTCCTCTTTCCCAGGCTCAGTCTCCCTGGCCCGGTCCTGTGTTACCAGCCTCCAATACACATGCACAAGCACACGCTCCCTCTCACAGTGGCACCACCACCATTGTAGACTCCTCTTTTGAATTCTTCTTCCTGCAGGGGTCTGCACAAGGTCTCTGTTCTAGCCAAACGATGGGCTTGTAGTCCACTAAGCATTAATTCCCTTGGGTCGTGGCTGAAAAGATAGTACAGTGGACACCCAGGTTTGCTCTCCAGCATCACACATAGGCCCCCAAGGCCACCACGACTGATCCCTGAGCTCACAGTCAAAAGTAAGCTCTGAGCACCATGAGGTGTGGCCCCAAACCCAAACAAACAAATACTCTTAGGGTGTCTCAACTTTCTAGAGTTTTCTGGGGATCTTACATTGCAGTTAGCAATTTTGGGCCTTTTTTTCACTGCTTTCAATGAATTTTCTATCTTCCCTCCTCACCCACCTTCAAGACGTGCATCCTGGATACCCCTACTGAGTCCCAGAATGGGCTGAGGCCCTTTTTCCTTCTTTCACTATGGAATATCTCTTGCCCAACAAAACCACACAATGGAAAGTTGGATGAAGATTTCTGAGTCATCATTGCCTTCCTCATAAATAAAACCAGTTTCTTCTTGCCTGCGTACCAGCGTTCTGGAATCATTCAGGTCCCTGGGAACTTCTCTGGCTGTCCTGTCCACTAAAGCCCTGGTCCCCATCAGATCTCTGGCTTTCAGCTCTCACCCAATCTTACCTTCTTCTTAGACGGTTCCACTCATGGCTCCTGCTCAAACCCGGTACTGCGCACTCCTGGGCTCTGCTTTCCCGCTCTGCCTCACAGTACCGCAAGGCTTTCAGATAAGGTGTGGGCAGGAGTTTACCATCTTCAGATCCCAGTGGCACCCACTTAGGACTGGCACGGAGGCATAGGCTCTTGATAAATAGCTCAAACGCTTCACTTGGATGAGGTCAATTGTCTTCAGACATGGGGTTCTGGGGGTTCTCTTTCCCTCTGCTTCCAAGCCATGCACATTTTAATGCAAATGATTATTTTATCCAGGCAGACTGAATTTGGAAAGGCTAACCAATGATAGATATGATTCCTGGCCTGTTCAATTGGTGACTGACAGTGAAATGGTCACTGCCTTGGGACTACTGAGAGAAGTTTCAGTTAATCCAGGAGCTTCATCAGCAACAAGTGAAGGCAGTATAGGCCTAATGTTGAGGCATCCCCCGATGGACTGGGTGCTACCGAGATGAATGGAAACCAGCAAAGCAGGAGAAAGAGTGGCCAGATGCTGGGGAAAAATCCAGCTACTGGAGACCTGCTGAAAAGGGTGTCAGGAGTACAGACCCCGGCAGGGTCACAGGTGAGGACGGAGGACAGGACTGCTGTCCTGAGCAACATGGACTTCATCAGCAGGTGGAGTGGCTGGCAGTGAGGAAGGGCAGTCAGGAGGGGAGTGGTTCTGCAGAGGAACTGTGGCATCAACGCTGCCGGCACTGACTTTGCTTTTTTTTTTTCTGTACAAGAGAATGGAGACACAAAGGTGGTCAGAGGTTATGGCAGGAAGTTTTAAGATGGGCAAAGTAACAATGGTTGTGAACTGCTGGGAGTGGTGGCTCAAGAGGAAGAAGTTATAGCTTGGGGATCTGAGAAACAAGACCCAAGACTGCTGTGGAATCAAGCAGCGAAAGTGAAGGGGTTTTCCGTATGTAGGAATCCAGAGATAGCTAATACAAAGATGAGCAGGTGGGGAGCGGTGGTTGTAAAGTTTACGGAATTTCCCTTCAGAATCTGGGTGGGAAAGAGAGGAGGGTGCAAGGAAAGCCCAAGCAAGAGAGGAAGTGAAGGAGGTCACAGTAAAATTGTCAGTGAGCACTGGGTGCCAATTTGTGGAACCACCACTCAGTACAGTTGTGTATCTCTATCATGGTCAGTCAAAAAGAGATGAGCACCATGAAGGCCAGGGCTCAGGTGGACAGGTGCCATGAAGGTCAGAGCTGAGGTGGATGAGTGCCATGACGGCCAGGGCTCAGGTGGACAGGTGCCATGAAGATCATACCTACGAAGATAAGGTTGCCATGAAGTGGCATGTAACCATGTGCTCATGTAACCAAGGTCAGCATTGTTCCAATGGGACCTGAAGATATAGGAGAGTGGACAATGTCCACTAAGAGTTCCTCTACTGATGGGCCTTGGGTTCCCATCTAGGGAGAAGAGGGATGAGGACACAGGTGCCATGAGTGACAGTGAGCCAGCATGGGGGACCAGGCGTGCCTGTCCTGCAGAGGCCACACCAGCAGACGGGGCTCAGGGATGTAAAGGCTGTGCAGGAAGCGCTTCTCCATCCAGGCCCAGTGGTTTGTTTTTATCTGGAACAAGAGCCATAGTCTTTACTTACTTCCCTTATTTTCAAAAGTGCCTTGAAAACAAAGATCACCTACCAGACATCTCTGGATGAGCGAAATTTGAAGGTGTTATTCATGTGACTCATCTTCAGGCTGAGAGGAGCAGAAAGTATGCAAGGAACCAAAGAACACGACTGTCAGGGCCCAAGTTCCAACCCTGCCTGAGAACCAGTGTGTGGCTTTACTCATAGTTCCTACGACCTTCCCTCAGCTCATCTATAAATGAGGCTGATAACTGCCCTGTGGTTATTGTGAAGATCAAATGCAATCATGTATGTGAAAGTGCTTTGTAAACTAAAAGACCAATTAGCATTAACCTGCAATAGCCCCATGATCATGAATCACCCGGGGCAAAGGGAGAAGCGAGCCTCCGAGGACTTGAGGGGGTCTCTGCTCCTCAGAACCTCTGTGACTAAGCCGAACATCAGGCGATGACCTGGGCTGCTGGCTGTCCCACTTCCCAGCTTCTCTCTGGGGTCCCAGAGCCCACACAGCCTGCCAGAGAAGAGAAGGGAAGGGAAATGGGGAGGAGGTGGGGGTGACAAAGGTGGACCCTGCATATTCCGAAAACCTACTGCGCTCCCACGCTTGGCAATCTCTCATTCTGTCCTCACGGCGTCTCACTCAGGCCCCTGGGTGTGGACACCAGCTTCCTTAAGGAGGGGCCTACAAAGGGGGCCTTCCACGGGTTGGCAGACAGGGCCCACCCCATCCTTCCAGAGCCAAGTCTAGAAATGGTGCCTGGGCCTTGCTCACCCTCTGAGGACAGAACCATCCTGTCCGGCTCCATTGGAGGGAGGCTGTGTTTTGACTGAAAATCAAATATGTTTGCCTTGAGATGACAGTGACTGCATTTCCAGTTTCCGGAATCACCTATCCAACCATACCCGACAGAGCGGCCCTCCACTTGCAGAAGGCATACCTGGGCCTGCTGCTTTCAGAAGACATGTCTGAATCGGTCACTTCCAGAGGCAAACTTGGGGTCCAGGCACTCTTTTCTATTGGTTGAGGCAGTCACAGGCTCAGAGACCTCTGTGCTTTCCCTATAGTCCCAAGCCCCAAGCACCTGTCTGGATCCCTCCTCTGCTCGAGACCTGGCTCCCAGGAAGTCCTGCAGAGCTCACCCATGAGCTTCTTCTTCACTGTACCTGTCCTACCATTGGGTCCCACCTCCATGAGAGGGTCAACCTGCCCTGGCCCACTGTGTGGCCCCCATGCAAACACATATTTTCTGAGGAATAGTGATCCCATCCATTGTTGCTGGATGGATGCACGCATGCATGATGGATGGATGGATGATGGACGGACGATGGATGGGTGGATGGATGGATGGATAGATGGATGGTGGATGAGTGGATTGATGGCTGTATGGGTGACTGGAATGATGGGACAGGTGGAGAAATGGGTGGATTGGTGGATGGATTATGGATAATGGAGGGAGAAATGGATGAATGAATGAAGGATGGATAGATGAAAATATGGATATTTTGGTGGATGGATGGAGAAATGGATGGGTGGATGATGGACAGAGATGGAAAGAAATAAAAGCACATAAAACCCTGCCAAGTGGCACCTCTTGACAACGAGGACCCTCTTGTGACAGGAAGTGATTATATCTCTGAAGACATGTTAGATAATGCCAGCACGATGGGGAAGAACCTCTACTGTTTCTTTACCCACCCTCTCATTGCCCTGGGAAAGATGAAGAGGGAGAGAGGAAAGGGAGTGGGGAGGCCCCACCCTGCTGTGACCTTTGTGCTAGGGAGAAAGGTCAGGCAGATCCCCGTTTGCCCAGCAGAGCCCAGTGGCTGCAGAGAAGACCACTGTTCCCTCCCCCTCATCAGAGTCCCTTCCTGATGCTCTTCCCCACGGGGCCACCTCCTGGCCTGCAAGGCCGTCCTTTGAACGTGCGTTCTCTGGCAGGGGCACTGAAGGCTGCACTGCGCTGGGAGGATGAGGTTGGCTGCTGGCCGGCAGAGAGGGAGCCCAAGGAAATCCAAGGATGTGCAGGCCTAAGAATTGAACTTTTTCTTTGGGAGAACCTCTGGCAAAATAGTCCAGTCTTGCTGCCGCCGAGATGTGATGCCGGGGGCTGCACGTGTGTGCGGACTCTCCGCAGCTGCACGAGCGTGAATCCAGACCCAGCTAAACTACTTTCGGCATGGGCAGCTCCTCGCAGAATGTCCCCAGCCTGAGAACTAAGCCGCGGCCCCATGCCCGCCCAGGAGGGGAAAGGTATTTCTCTCTCTCGCCTCTTCCTTGCCGGAGATGAAGGGCGTGGTGACCGCCATATTATGATGACCACGGATGGGGTTTACAAGCTTGCAATGATCCAATATCTGGAAGAAATCTCCCTGGACTTAGTTGTTAAAGTACAGAAATCCAAAACCGTGCGACCTCATATCTCTTCACAACAGGTCTGACTCTAGTGGGGTGCTCCTAACAATAATAGTGAGGTTTGTGTTGAAATATTGAATGTAACCAAAGTAAACAGAAAGTAAAGTGAAACTTATCAGTTACAAGGCGGGGGGGCACGAGGGGGCTGGGGAGGTGGGGGGGCGGGATGGGAGGTGTACTGTGTGGGTTTTTCTTTTTTTGGTGGTGGGGTATGGGCACAGGTGAAGGGTTGGTTGTTTCAGCATTGTATAACTGAGACTTAAACCTGAAAGCATTGTAATCTTCCACATGGTGATTCAATAAAATAAAATTCTTATTAAAAAATTTAAAAAAAAATAGTCCAGTCTTGGGCAGGAGATAGTACAGGGGAGAGCACAGCAGTTTGCCTGTGACTGACCGGGGTTCGATTCCCAGCTCCCTATAGAATACCCCTAAAACTGACAGGCATGGAGAGTCTGGAATAAGCCTGGGAACAGCCAGATGTGGTCCAAATAAACAAACAAAATCGCTCGTTGGTGTCTGCAGGGCCGCAGGGAAGCAAGACTGCCTCAGTGTCCCCTGGGTGTGTGAGCCGCTCCGCAGAACCCTGCCTGTGACCCAGAGGCTGGAGCCAGGCCGCCAACACGCAGTTATGAATATGTGTGTGCACATAAGCACGCATGCATTCCAGTGGCGGCCGCAGGCCCTCTCCACCGAGCCGTGCCCACTAGGAGTTGTTCAAGAGGGTCAGAATAGGCACTCGGAACTCCGCGGATACCGGTTATCATGTTTAACAAGAAGAAGCTGAGAAAAAAAGCCGCAAAGTTTTCTTTGTGATCATTGTTTAACACTGTATGTAATTAAATATTAATGAAAGTATGCTACTTTCATTTTGTGAGCAATTTAATTCAATTAAAAATAAATGGGTCTCCTTGGCTCAGCGCACACGGCCAGAGCAGCGGGCTGCCCTTCGCTCCGTGCCCAGCAGAGCTGCAGCAGGCCCTGGCCCCGACGCCCGCCGTCCCCACGGCTGAGTCAGGCCTGGCCGGCGTCCTGGGGCCAAGCACTCCCATCCCCCCTGTGGTCAGCCCCGGGACAGGCGCGGGAGCCTTCACAGCCATAGATGAGAGCTGGTGTTGAGTGGCAGAGACGAGAGACACATTGATAGACACACAGACACTCGCTACATACAGTGCACACATGTACACGCAGCTTCATGTGCTCAAATGTGCTTACCTACATCTACACATGTGCATGGTCATATACGTCTACACATATTTGTGTCTTTCCATCTATTCACATGCATGCTGACATGTGTGTGCTACAGGATGGAGCATATACATTTATGTCTAACACATGTGGGTGCTGTGGGATCCAGCACACATTCATATGATCGTGTGATCACCTGTCTGTGCTCACTCACATACATTTCTGTAGCCCGGTCCACATGCATAATGTTCTCATGTGCTACCTGAGTGCCCCGTGTGGATGTCACCACCCAGCTGACGCTCCGGTGGCTCCCGTGAGCTTTCTGTGTAGGGACGTGACACCGACTAGTTGGGGCTTCAGTGGGGAGCAGCAAATCTGTGCAGGAGGCCTGTGACCAGGGTCACTGGCACACGCGCCCACGTAGGCCCCTGTGGACATCGCAGGGCACATTGCAGCAAAAACGCTCGGGGAGCTTGGAGCTGCAGAGTCGGAGAGGATGGAGGTCCCAGCCCTGGACACTGAGTGGTGAGGGGCGGGAGAAGCCTGGTGCCCACAGCCCCAGGTACATGAGCGGGTTAGCGGGTTTGGGGTCTGCACACTGGGCTCAGCAGGGCTGGAGAGCAGAGGCCAGGATGGGCAGGGAGAGGCCCCTGAGTGCCGGGTTCTGGGTGACTTTCCTGCCACTGTCCTACAGTGAATAGGAGCTGCTTTTGCGGGTTCCCAAGGAGCCGTTGCTGAGTGAGTGGGGCTCGAAGGGCACGGCTAATAATAGCGCGTTATCAGGGCCCGTCTTCTCCCGCTGCGTCTGGGCCAGTGAGTCAGGCCAGGTCTACAAGAGCCGGTCCCTTTCACGTGCAAGGCCAGGGCTTGGGCGGGGGGAGGAGGCAAGGAGAAGCCTCGGGAAGCCCATGGGGCAGGAGAGATAGTGCAGTGGGTGGGCACTTGCCTCGCACACGGCTGAGCCCCACCAGGAGTCCTCCCTGAGCAGAGCCCCCGACACTGCCAGGTATGAGCCCAAGCCCAAACCAAAATTAAATTAAATTAATGTCTGTCTGCTCTGACTCCAGTGGTTCCCCTCATTCCCTGAGGGGTATGTTCCAAGACCCCCCGAGTTGGGGGGAAGCCCTCGGGAGTAGCCAGCCCTGCTTTCTTGCACACACAGCACCTACAGGGACAGTCACTGATAAACCAGGTCTGTTCAGTCAGTCAGTGGGGAGAGACTGAGTAACAGGATGGGGCAAGCGCCCCAGCGCGGCTCAGACTCGAAGCACGGACTTCGGGCTGAGCCCTGGGCTCCACCCCTGGCAACACAAAAAGGCAAAGGAAATCAGCCAAGTGAGCGATTTTATGTTTCTCAGGCACAGAGAGTGTCTCCACTGTGTTTTTAAAAATCAAGTAGAACAATTATAACGAAATGCTGCGGAGACACAGACTCTGTCTCCCTCTCCCAACTTTTGGGTGCCTCCGTGGACTGCAGGTGACCAAACCTTGGAGGTAAAATTGTACAGAATGGGGCCACTGTCCCGGACACCCACTCCTACCCGTTCAGACCCCTCCCACCATGATCACCTCTGGTCTGTAGCCCCTCTGTCCCTGAATCCGGGCATTCTCAAAAGCCCCATTTGCACCCCGCCTCCAGGGAGCCCCCACCTTGAAGCCAAGCAGGACGGTCGTGGATTCTTCGTCTTCCTGCTGGGATGAGGAGGTGCTCCCCAGCCTCTGGGCAGGCAGTGGCTGTTTGCTCCCTGCTCTGACACTCGCCCCAACCCAGATCGCCAGAGCAGCATTTCGCTCGAAAGCAGCAGAATGAATAGGCAGAAGGACCCCAAGGAGACCGTCAAACTTATTCACACAGTCCACTTGACCCAACCCAGCAAAACACAGCTGTGCGGGGCTCACGCTTCCCGATTACTGAAAAAGAGCAGCCTGGAGTACACTCGTGAGCCCTCTGGGGGGGCTGGGGGTCAAGACAGACCCAAGGCTGAGACAGGAGGGCAGCCACGAGCTCGGGACAGCCACGGGGCTATTCTGGACCACCAGAAGGGGCCCTGCCGCCGAAGCCCCACTTTCCAGGCCCCCTTCCACTCCCTGTGTTAGAGCTGCAGGCCTGGGACCCCGAGCCTGTGGCTGGTTCTGGGACTCATGTGCTCCAGGTGCCAGGGCTCCTGCCAACAGAATCTGCTCTTCTCGAGTGCGGCACCAGAGAATCAAACTCATGGCCTCACACCCGCAAGGCCGGCACTTCTGGCCACTGAGCCAACCCCCGCCCCCTGTGCCAAAAATGAAATTATTATGCACCGGCCTGACCACCATGGCTGCAGCATGGCTGAGGGAGAGCAGAGGGACGGGACAGCCCTGCCCGCTGACCTCCGCTGCCCTGCCTCAGCCAAGGAGCCGTGTCTCAGCAGATGCCCGCACCTGCGGGGGGCCAGCACTGGGAAGTGCCAGTCGGGCTTCCAGGGTTGGACCTGACGGAACTGACTGCCCGGCCCCAGTCAGCTCCGGTGAGGTTCTCATCCTCTCCAGGAATCCTGTTCGATTCCATCTAGAACTGAGGTCTGAGGGCCGTGGGCAGCCTCTGTCCACTGATCTCTGATCGAGCCAATCTCATGACCTTTCCTCCAATCCACTCTGTAGAACCACTGCGGCTTCACCTGCCCTCAGTGCTCTCTGGCCTCCTTCTCCAGGAAGCCCTCCATGGGGGATCTTGGTTGGCCTTGGGAAGTAAGGCCCCAACCACGTGAAGGGAGCTCTGACTCAGTGGCCAGCAAAGGGGCACCCGGCATTCTCGGGGCCTCTGAGGTCAAGGGCAGGCAGGGTTTGGTTCATCCGGATGCTGAGAGCCCAAAGGATGATGCACTTGAGGCAGCTTCCTTCCTGCTGTGGCTCAAGGAAGAAACTGAGAAACCTGCTTTTTTAAGGGGGCTCCAGTTTGGTCTCTTAGTCTGGAAGCCTTGAGATATTTTCCCAAAGCAGCAGGACTAGCGTGATGCAGACCTAAGGGAAAAATAATTTTATTTGCATATTTGCGCGCTATCAGTTACAATACTGTGGATGATGGGCTTCAGGCACAGCCTGCTCCAGCCCCACACTCCGGGTCATTGTGAGGAGCTGCGGCATCTCCCAAACCAGGCTCCTTGCAGGCCGTGCTCACGCCCTTGCTGAGGCACCCCTCGGCCCTGAACGGTAGCCCCTTCGAAAGATCCTTGTTGGAACCGGGCCATCCCCAGTGCTGGAGCACATACCCCGAATCCAAGCACCCAAAAAAGGTGACCCCAGAGTCCCCTGATCCCTGCTGAGGAGCACCCCCCAAAAGTGATAAAAGCGAAAGGCCCAGGTTCTCACTGGCATCACTGAAGCGTCAGCACAGCTGGGGTCCTGGGGCTGGAGAAGGGGCCGCTGCTCCAGCCTGTCCCGAGCAAGGCTGCGCCGTGGTGAGGGGCCCACGTGCCCCCAGAGGGCCAACTCACCTGCCCAAGGGTCTTGGGGATGCGCAGGTGGGGTGGGGGTGGGACCCCACGAGCCTGGCCTGAGCACAGTCTGCCAGGGGCTTCTCGCAGAGTCCGCATGAACCTGGGGCAGGCCCCGAGCACCCCAGGTGTGGCCCAGGATCAATAGATAACTAATAAGCAAATATGGGGGCCACATCATGTGTCGGACAGCGATCAGGGCTCTGGGCAGAATCTGGGGTCCTCAGGGGTCATGGGGGCAAGAGGGGGCTTCCGGGTGCGGGGGGAACCCGAGAGAGGCGCCCGTGGGAAGGCCAGCAGGAAGGAACCGAGGCCTGAGCCTGGCAGCCAGCAGGGTGGGCCTGTGCTGGGGCCGGGATAGGGCAGGGAGGCCGGAGGCCAGGACAGTGAGCTGGGCACCTTTTGACAGAAGTTTCTAGAAAGTGCTGCTCAGTCGAAAAAGAAGGTGAAACTCATGTTAGTTTATTCCATCAGGGCACAACAGAGAGAAACAGGAACTGCCAGGGAGGGACTCTGGGCCACGTACTAGCCACGTGTCCCGGCCTTCACATGTGAGTTCAAACATTCCAGGAGCCACATTTGAAACAGTGAGAATAAAGAAGCGAGGTTAATTTTAGTAATAAAGTTTAAGATAAGTATGCATGGATTATATCTAAATACATCACATAATTATAATGATGCAATATAAGAATACTATATTACATGAAATATGACCATCTATATTAATAGTACAATAAACATGTAATGCCATCACATTGTATTTTAATTACTATTTATTATAAAATATTATAAAATAGCTAGCATAATTTATTACTGGTGCCCCCTTGAGCAAATTGATGAGCAATGGGATGACAGTGATACAGTGATACAGTGATTTATTATAAAATAGTTAACATAATTTATTATATTATATAATTTACATTCAGTTGATGATTCCTATGGCATATAATATTTAATACAATTTTTGCTTGCCTGTTTGAGGGCCACACCTAGCAATGCTCAGGGGTTACTCCTGGATCTGCACTCAGAAATTATTCCTGGCAGTGCTTCAGGGACCATATGGGATGCCCGAGATTCAATTCAGGTTGGCCACAAGCAAGGCAAATGCCCTACCCACTTACTATAAATCCGGCCCAATAAATATGTTATAATAAATAGTATAACATCATATAGTCATAGTATATGTCTTATAATATCTTACCTCATCTACAATTATGGTTCATAACATATGTCCTTATAGAGCCACAATACTATATATCATATACACTACAGGTTTGGTTTTTTTTTTCATTTTGGGTCATACCCAGCAATGCACAGGGGTTACTCCTGGCTCTGCACTCAGGAGTCACTCCTGGCGGTGCTTGGGGGACCATATGGGATGCTGGGAATCGAACCCGGGTCGGCCGCGTGCAAGGCAAACGCCCTCCCTGCTGTGCTGTCTCTCCAGCCCCTATCACACACACTATGTAATCTAAACACCGATGCTATCTAATCAATACGCTGACCCCACCAGAAGGTCCTGGAGATGAGAACGCCCCGCGTCCCTCCATCTGCCCTGCCGTGTCCCTCCCCCTCACTCAGGCCAGGCCCAGCTGGCACATGGTGCCCCATGTGACAAGGACAGTCCACTGGCAGCAAGAAGGGGACACCGGAGCTCAGAGAGGCTTCTGGGACTGTCAGCTGGGGACGGAGGCAGACCTGACCCAGGCGAGAGTCCCCAGCTCCCCGAGCCTCAGCTCCTGGCCCGCGTCCCCCGCAGACGGGAATCAGCACAAATCCCCTGGGCACGACAGCGGTTTGACAGGGTGGTGCAGGGGGGCAATCTGCAGGGTCTCTTCTGGAGCAGGTGTGCGCCCCAGCTGGTCGGGACGCCTCTCCCACTGCCCCTGCTGAGCACGCACCGGGCCCCACAGGAGCCGCCGTCTCTCCCTCCTCCCGAACTGTGAAGTGCTCCCGGGCTCTGCCTTCCCGGGCACTGCCTTCTCCTTTCTGTCTTCCTTCCTTCCTTTCTTCCTCCTTTCTTTCTTTCCTTCCTTCTTCCTCCTTCCTTCCTTCCTTCCTTTCTTCCTCCTTCTTTTCTTCCTCCTTTCTTTCCTTCCTTCTTCCTCCTTCCTTTCTTCCTCCTTTCTTTCCTTCCTTCTTCCTCCTTCCTTTCTTCCTCCTTTCTTTCCTTCTTCCTCCTTCCTTTCTTCCTCCTTTCTTTTTTTCCTTCCTTCTTCCTTCTTTCTTTCTTTCTTCCTTCCTTCCTTCCTTCCTCCTTTCTTTCTTTCCTTCCTTCTTTCTTTGGATTCTTCAATAAAAATGTATGTATATATGTATATGGTTTACATATGCATTGGTTTGAGGGCCACACCTGGCAGTGCTCAGGGCTGACTCCTGGCAGGGCACGAGGGACCGTCTGCACTGCCCGGGTCGGCTGTGTGCGGAGCTGGTGGGCTGCCACAGCGCTCTCTCTCCCCTCTTCCCAGCCCAGGAGGCCTCGCAGGCAAGCCCCCGTGTGGTCTCAGCACCAGAGATCTCACTGCAAAGCTGTGAGGGTATACCCTGACAGGTCCTGCATCTGGGAGCCCTGGAGCCTTAAGAGAATTTTCCCCAAGGTCCCCACCTGCTGAATCACCCCCTGCCAGATCACTGAGCCGCCACCCCCACGGGCAGGAAGCAAGCAGCCCCTTCCTGCAGCCTGTGTGGTCCCGAAGCCCCAAAGCAGATGCGCTGCTGACACCTGCTGGCCATCGAGCAAAGTACAGCTGAGTCTGGACCACCTCCCCTCCCTACTCCAGTGGGGACCCCTAGAGCCAAGCACACCAAACCAGAGTCAGAAGTTAAGCCTGGAAGTGTCCGGTGACCAGGGCTGAGGACCAGAGGGTGATGTCCCCGAGGGCATCAGGACCTGAGCACAGGTGGCACTTGGTCCCGCTCAGCGGAGAAGCCTGAGGGTGCGTGGCGTCAGGGACCCCCGTGCCTACAGTGACGGCCCTTGCAGAGGGAACCGATCCCACAGCCTCCTTGCTTGGGGCCTGTGGGCGAGCTGGGGGCCTTCTGACCTCTCCCTCTGGCCTCCTGCTGGCCCAGCCAGGCCCCGGCGCTGGCGAGCGAGGTCCTCCATGCCTCGTCACTGGGGAGAAAAGCAGAGTCTGCGTAGGGCAGGGGGGCTAGGAGCCTGAGTCTGGGGGCCCCCAGGGGCTGGCGCTGCTGAGATGGTCTCAGGCAGAACCACCCTGCTCCCCAGACACAAAGGAGCGTGGCTCCACGCACCGCACTCCCTGCAGGAGCCACACTAACGAGGAAGCGGCCGTTCATGGCTCCGAGTGTGGCTGGGTCCTCCCGTACCTGTTTAACGAAACAAAGAGCAAAGCTCCCAGGCCCCAAAGCACAGGCACCCCTCTACCTTCCTGTGCGCATGTTCTCCCCAGGAGAGTCTGCCCGGGGACAATGCTGAGCCCGAGGCTGGGCCTGCCCTCACTGACCGCAGCCCAGAGAGCAAGACACTGACCGCCTGCCCTGACCCACACAAGATCGCATCAGGGGCTGCCGGGAACCCAGAGATGCTGCCCTGCCCAGCCGCTCCTGCTCTCGGGCCTAGCCAGGAGGCACGCAGGAGCCGGGGGCCGGGAGGCTGGTGGAAAACTTTCCCTCTGTCTGCAGCAAAACAGTTTCCTGAGGAAATGAGAAATGGAGGTGGAGTGGGTGGGAAGGAATGAAAAAATTCCAGTAAGGAAAAAAAAGGTCATTTTCCCGTTGGGCACAGGGACCATTATGGGCAGAGCTGGAATTCTAGGCTCTCGAGGTCGGGGGACACAAAGGGCTTGGGAAAAAAATAAGTGGAAAACAAATCCCCATCTTGGGGCCGCAGACCATGACAACGCGAGAGGAAGGCGGGGGGCTGCCCCTGGACACCTGGGGTTTGAGGAGCTTGGCCCAGACAGCCCCAAAGTGGGTTTCTGGGCTTCCACACGCCCACCCGCAGATCCTCTGCTACCCAGGAAGAAAGCTCACGGTGCACTAAAAGGGCCGATTGATCTCTAAACAAAAGGGGACAGGGAGGATGAGAACCCGGCTGTGCGGACACACCGTGGGTGCCCTTCCCGGCTGTGCGGACACACCGTGGGTGCCCTTCCCGGCTGTGCGGGGACACACCGTGGGTGCCCTTCCCGGCTGTGCGGGGACACACCGTGGGTGCCCTTCCTGGCTGTGCGGACACACCGTGGGTGCCCTTCCCGGCTGTGCGGACACACCGTGGGTGCCCTTCCCGGCTGTGTGGGGACACACCGTGGGTGCCCTTCCTGGCTGTGCAGACACACCGTGGGTGCCCTTCCCGGCTGTGCGGACACACCGTGGGTGCCCTTCCCAGCTGTGCGGACACACCGTGGGTGCCCTTCCTGGCTGTGCGGGGACACACCGTGGGTGCCCTTCCTGGCTGTGCGGACACACCGTGGGTGCCCTTCCCGGCTGTGCGGACACACCGTGGGTGCCCTTCCCGGCTGTGCGGGGACACACCGTGGGTGCCCTTCCTGGCTGTGTGGGGACACACCGTGGGTGCCCTTCCCGGCTGTGTGGGGACACACCGTGGGTGCCCTTCCCGGCTGTGTGGGGACACACCGTGGGTGCCCTTCCCGGCTGTGTGGGGACACACCGTGGGTGCCCTTCCCGGCTGTGTGGGGACACACCGTGGGTGCCCTTCCCGGCTGTGTGGGGACACACCGTGGGTGCCCTTCCCGGCTGTGTGGGGACACACCGTGGGTGCCCTTCCCGGCTGTGTGGGGACACACCGTGGGTGCCCTTCCCGGCTGTGTGGGGACACACCGTGGGTGCCCTTCCTGGCTGTGCAGACACACCGTGGGTGCCCTTCCTGGCTGTGCAGACACACCGTGGGTGCCCTTCCCGGCTGTGCGGACACACCGTGGGTGCCCTTCCTGGCTGTGCAGGGACACACCGTGGGTGCCCTTCCTGGCTGTGCAGACACACCGTGGGTGCCCTTCCTGGCTGTGCAGACACACCATGGGTGCCCTTCCCGGCTGTGCGGACACACCGTGGGTGCCCTTCCCAGCTGTGCGGGAACACCGTGGGTGCCCTTCCCGGCTGTGTGGGGACACACCGTGGGTGCCCTTCCCGGCTGTGTGGGGACACACCGTGGGTGCCCTTCCTGGCTGTGCAGACACACCGTGGGTGCCCTTCCTGGCTGTGCAGACACACCGTGGGTGCCCTTCCCGGCTGTGCGGACACACCGTGGGTGCCCTTCCCGGCTGTGTGGGGACACACCGTGGGTGCCCTTCCTGGCTGTGCAGACACACCATGGGTGCCCTTCCCGGCTGTGCGGACACACCGTGGGTGCCCTTCCCAGCTGTGCGGACACACCGTGGGTGCCCTTCCCGGCTGTGCGGGGACACACCGTGGGTGCCCTTCCCGGCTGTGCGGACACACCGTGGGTGCCCTTCCCGGCTGTGTGGGGACACACCGTGGGTGCCTTTCCTGGCTGTGCAGGAACACACCGTGGGTGCCCTTCCCAGCCGTGCGGGGACACACCGTGGGTGCCCTTCCCAGCCGTGCGGGGGACACACCGTGGGTGCCCTTCCAGGCTGTGCGGGAACACCGTGGGTGCCCTTCCCGGCTGTGCGGGAACACCGTGGGTGCCCTTCCAGGCTGTGCGGGGACACACCGTGGGTGCCCTTCCAGGCTGTGCGGGGACACACCGTGGGTGCCTTTCCTGGCTGTGCGGGGACACACCGTGGGTGCCCTTCCAGGCTGTGCGGGGACACACCGTGGGTGCCCTTCCAGGCTGTGCGGGAACACCGTGGGTGCCCTTCCAGGCTGTGCGGGGACACCGTGGGTGCCCTTCCAGGCTGTGCGGGGACACACCGTGGGTGCCCTTCCAGGCTGTGCGGGGACACACCGTGGGTGCCTTTCCCGGCCATGCGGGGACACCGTGGGTGCCTTTCCTGGCTGTGCGGGGACACACCGTGGGTGCCCTTCCCAGCCGTGCGGGGACACCGTGGGTGCCCTTCCCAGCCGTGCGGGGGACACACCGTGGGTGCCCTTCCCAGCCGTGCGGGGACACACCGTGCGTGCCCTTCCAGGCTGTGCGGGACACACCGTGGATGCCTTTCCCGGCTGTGCGGGGACACACCGTGGGTGCCCTTCCAGGCTGTGCGGGAACACCGTGGGTGCCCTTCCAGGCTGTGCGGGGACACCGTGGGTGCCTTTCCTGGCTGTGCAGGGACACACCATGTCTGTTCATGCTGAGAGCAAATGAGGGGTGCGGGAGGCAGCGGGGACTTAGTTAACAAACCTCCAAAACCTCTGACTCCCTGTAACACTAGAAGGAAGTGGGAGATTGAAGATTCTTGGGGGTCCCACTGGATGCCACCCCACCCAGTCCCCAGTCATCCCTCCCTCCTGCTCTCAGTGCCTCATGGGCAATCATGACCCTCGGGGTCCATGCAGGGCCGAGCTGTGAGTGGCACAGGGGCAGGACATGCCAGCTCCAGCTGACACACCCACCAGCAGGCGGTGGTGGCCCAGACCCCACCCTGTGCCCAGGAGGCTGCACAGAGCTACACACTGGCCGGGGCTGCCTAGACCAAGGGCCAGCGCTGCTGCCTCAAGTTGCTGCAGGCACAGAGCCCACCGAGGTTTCTTGCACGTCGCCATTCTCCCGAGGAGAGGCGGGTGGAACAGCGACTATCAGAGTGAAGGCTCCCCAGGTACCCGCACCCGGGTCTGGCTCTGCGGTGGTGCTGGGTCCCAGGCACAGAGGATGTGGCCCTCTCTGTGGGCGCACGCCTCTCAGGGCACCTTCTCAGACGCCCTGCGGTTCCCTGCGGACTCATCGGTCTACTGAGGCATGCATGCCCAGGGGGACAGGCTGTCCGTCTTCACAGACGTCCTCAGAGGGGAGGGTCCGGCCACCGGCCTTGTGTGGCACTCACTGCCCTGCGGACAGGCGGCTCCTCTCTCTTCTGGGCTGACACATCCGAAGTGCAGATCCTGAGCTCTGTCACCGTGGACGGGCCCCGGTCTCGCTCTGGGGAGTGACCGGCACACACAGTGACCCTGGCTCACCTTCCCACTGAGGGCGCTGAGGGCGGCTGCTACGCAAAGGGGCCTGGGCCCCCCTCCAGACAACCGAGGCCCAGGGCAGGGACACACGCTGTCCAGCTGGGCTGAGGGCTCATGTGGGGCACAGGTTGGCTCCATCTCACTGCCCTCCACCCGCGAGGAGACCAGCTCTGGACACTAACTCCAGCGGAACCCACCAGAACAGCCTAGAGGCAAGGCCAGTGCCGGGGACACAGAGACTGGTCGGTTACCGAGGAGAGCTCTGAAGAGTCTTCATCCAAATGCTGCAGGACTGTCAACTAAGAGTGTCACCAAGCGGGGGGCTGGGGGAAGGGATTAGCAGGCACGGGGGAAAGTCTGGGAGTCGCTATGTTCCAGACATGCAATATTCGCTTACACTGACGCCGGCTTCTTGACTAATTCAGACTCTGGTCGCTAGTCTAAAATGTGTTTGCTGGGCTTATCTTCTAAGGATACTTTAAAAATCTACCAATGAAATTTTAACTGGAGTCATTAGCATCAGACAGAAGCAGTGACCAGAGCAGGGTGTTCGTTTGCACTTGGGAGGCACAGACAGCCTGTTCTGCCCCGCTCCCCTGCCACGACTTCACTGTGAAGCTCCACCAACTGCTGCCGAAACATCAGGAAACACCCCTGACTCAGCAGGTCTCAGATGGTCCTCGCTTGGATTCTCGGCAATGATGATAATGAAGCCGACACCTGGATGGGGGTAGTGACGGTGATGCTGGTGCTGATGCTGGTGACGAGGATGACGGAGAGGATGATGATGCGGATGATGCTGGTGGTGGTTGAGATCGTGACAATAGTCCTTGTGACCATGATGATGGTGCTGATGGTAGTGATGGTGGGAGCATGCGGCGGTAAGACAGCTTCTGTGTCTCACTACACGCTAACGCATCCTTCCAAACCTTTTGCTTCATTAGCCCTGGGAGCTCCTAACTCAGGTGTGTGGGACATGAGGGAGACATCCCCTGCCCACGAGGTTCACAAAAGCTCTGGGGAGGACTCAGGGTGTCTGTGCAGGAAATTCTCACCTTGGAGTTGATGGAGAGTGTGGTCCTGTCGGGCCCTCCTGTCTTCCCGTGAGTGCCCCTGGCCACGCGGAGTCCAACCCAGATTTCTCTGGTCCCTTCCTCACAGCCAAGTTGGTTCTAAAAGACACCCAATCTGCCTCTTCCTTGGCACCACGTCCTCCATCCCCCGTCCCACTCAGGCAGGGCACAGAAGAGACTGGGGGTGTTGGGTGTTGTGGGAGCAAGAGATGCCTCCAGTGGTTCTTGGCTCACTCCCTAGAGACTTCCTGTTTTGCACAGACTGAGCACATCCTGCTGAGTTCTTCAATCCAATTTGGCCGTCAATGACCCCAGAAAGCATCTGATTCCACCCCTTCCTCCTGAAGAATGATCCCTAGGCTAGTACGCGAGAGAGGGCACTGAGCAGATGCACACCCCCAAGCCCCTCCATCGCTCACACTTCCCACCCCCGTCCAAACTCTGCTCCTCCAGGCCCTGCAGATGTTAGCTGACCTGGGGGAGGCTCCGAGAAGCTCTGCCCCCTAGAGTGGGGGTGGAGGAGAGAAAACGGCCCCTTAGACGGGGCAGACGAGCGGGAGGGGTCGGGATTCAGAATGGGGACGCCAGTTTCCAGCACGTCACCTGACTGCCCTCGCCCCCTGCCCCTACAGGTCAGGAAGCAACAGGACTCTTCCCGCTGCTTCCTACACGACACTTTCTTGTAGTTCAGCAGTTCTTCATAACAGACAATGCAAAATATATTATTTAGGTTGTGTTTTGCGACAGGCTTGGGACAGAAACATCCCGAATTTGGAGGTGGGAAGGTGTAATGGTGGTGGGATTGGTGTTTGAATATTAAATATAGTCAAATCTTGTGAACTACCTCATAAAATAAAAAAAAAAATTTTAAAGAAATGATAGGACAGTGACTCCGATCTAATTCAGCTCTTGGGCACCCTCTCCAGCACCCACTCTCCCAGCCCACTCTCCCCAGAGCAAACTCCGGTGGCCGGCTGGGTTGCACAGGCTGTCCATGGCCCTGGGCAGGCATCAGGCAGCCGGGGCGAGGCAGGGAAGCCCAGCCACAATCATTCGACTTGTCTGTCACACTCCGACTCATTCCAAATTCAAACGCAATAGTGAGTCACTGACAGTCGCTCACATTCATGTGGTGACGGGAAGGGGAGCGCTTGCTTCCAGCTAGCAGCAGGCTGCCCTGCCGAGCACGGGCTCCCGGCCCCCGAGCCAGGAGGCACAGAAAAGCCAAGTAACAAAGTGGTTCCCATTCTTTCCCACTATCCCAGAGACGTGCCCCACAAACAGCTCCCACTCAGAGCCCTGTGGGCTGTCATGGGACGTGACTTAGACATGGCTCTGGTCCCCTAGGAAATTTGACTCGCTGGCTTGAAGTGTAGAGGAAGAAATTGCCCTTCACCCAAACCTTCCGAACGCTGGTCTATGGGGAAGCTCGGAACAGGGGCTCCAGGGGGCAGGAGGAGGCTCGGAGGCTGTGGAGGGCAACGGTGGAGAACAAAAGCCCAGAGAAGGAGCAAATGGCCCTGTCAGAGATGTCGCCTCCACCGAGCAGCTCACCAGCTTCCCCAGCCCGTTCTCTCCTCCCTGCATGGAACCTTGCAGCTGTTCAGTGTTCACCTGACCATAGCAGCGGTGGCCCTGGGCACCGTGTCCCATCCCAGTGAGCCCCCACTAAGGTCCCCTGGCTGTCATTCCATACTCCGCGTGCGCTGAGTCTGACAGTTCTCACTGTCCTGCAGACCCGTCCATGGAGGAAACATGAATGTGTCCATGTCCCCCGCTCTGGCTGTGCCAGACTGGACTGGACGAAGGCGACCCCTACATAGGTGATGGGTGACGGATCGGATCAATTCTGGATACTGGCTGGGGGCCCACAGGGTAAGGCTCGGCTCAGTGGGGAAGGTGTCAGAGCGGGCAATTCCACGACTGTGGAGCCGTTTCAGGGTGACCAAACACTGGCGGGGGGCCTCGCTGGACAGGAGGCTCAGGGTCAAGCCACCCCTCTGTCCGACCCGGCCTGCTCGCTGCCCCGTGTGCTGGGTGCCGCCTCGCTCCTCGCGCCTGCCCTGCCCCCTCAGTCCGGACACAGCACAGCTGCTCTGCCCTCGGTCCCCCTCAGTGGCCAGTCCAGGGTGTCGTGCTCTGAGCCTCGGGAGACATGAGCCCAGGTGTGGACACACTTGTTCCGGGGGGCTCTCCCGCCGGCCAGGCTGCCCCCCACTGTGCCTCCCACGCTCCCTCCTCTCTCCTCGTGGCCCCCACCCAGAGTCCAGAGCTCAGGACACCCCTTTCCTCCTTTTGTTGCTGGGGTCCCTACTTCTAGCACCGCTGTGTCCCCCTCCTCAGCTTTACTGCTGGCTCGGGGCTCCGTGGTGCTCCGGACTAGGAGCTGTTGGTGGGCAGTGAGCTGGGCTGGGCTTGGGCGTGATGAAGAGGACTTATGTCCTCCAAGGGGCTGAGGGCCACACCATGCCTGGCGCACTAGGGGTGCTGGGGTTGAGTCGGGCAGCGCAGGAAGGCAGGCGCCCTTCCTACTGCTCTGTCTCTGCAGCTCCTCAGCTCCAACGTTTCCTAAAACTGGCCAACCTTTCCCAGTGTGGCCGCAGCAGTCCACAGGCCCCGAACACCCCCACGTGCCCACATCCCAGCCTGCCTCTCTCCCCCCTGAGACAGGTCCCAAGGCCCCCTGACCTCACAGCTTCCTCAGGCTGACACACGTGACTTCTTTCCACGTTCTGATCTACAGCCTTTGCTCAACCAGACCTTTTGTCTATTTTCTAATCAAATTGTTGCTTTTTGTCCCTCTTTAATTTCCGAGGACTCTGGAGAAGGCCCACCAGCGAAAGAGGCAACCTTCCCCACGGTCTGCTCACAAACACCTGCCCTGGCTCTGCGCAGGCGGGTCACTTTTTGTCATGTCAATGAGTCAGTAGGTGAATCTGGGGATGGTCTTGGAGACTGGGGGATGGTCAGAATCACCCCCTTCTGCATCTTGTCCACAGGGTCGGTGATCTCCGAGAAGCTCACAGAGAATCCCTCATGTTTGCCAAAATGCACTCCCTAGCTGGCTTGTGGCTACACACAGCTCCCTCCCCCACCCCCAACAAGAATGGAAATGGGAAGGAAGGGGACTTATGGCCTCTGAGCTGGCTTTCACAGAGCGCTTCCGCCTGGCTCCCATCTGAGAGGGAAGGGAACTGTCTTTTGTTATTACTCAATCTCCCTTCAATCTAAGAACAGCTGGGGATATTTTTCATGATTCATTAAACTTACCTCATTCCAAAGAAATCTTCCTACCGATTTCTCTTTGCCTCAGCGGTCCAGGGCTTGGGCATGGAACAGTTTCCCAAACCCATCAACCTGGGTCCCTTGGTTGGGGTCCTGGCTGTGATCTTTCATGCTGTAATCTCTCACTCTCTCTGACTCTCACTCTCTCACTCTCTCTCACTCTCTCATTCTCTCACTCTCACTCTCTCTCACTCTCTCACTCTCTCACTCTCTCACTCTCTCACTCTCTCACTCTCTCTCACTCTCTCTCACTCTCTCACTCTCTCTCACTCTCTCACTCTCTCTCACTCTCTCACTCTCTCTCACTCTCTCACTCTCTCTCACTCTCACCCTCATTCTCACTCTCACTTGTTCTCTCACTCTCACTCTCTCTCACTCTCTCACTCTCACTCTCTCACTCTCTCTCACTCTCTCTCACTCTCTCACTCTCTCACTCTCTCTCACTCTCTCATTCTCTCACTCTCACTCTCTCTCACTCTCTCACTCTCACTCTCTCACTCTCTCTCACTCTCTCTCACTCTCTCACTCTCTCACTCTCTCTCACTCTCTCATTCTCTCATTCTCACTCTCTCTCACTCTCTCACTCTCACTCTCTCACTCTCTCTCACTCTCTCTCACTCTCTCACTCTCTCTCACTCTCTCACTCTCTCACTCTCACTCTCTCTCTCACTCTCTCTCACTCTCTCACTCTCTCTCACTCTCTCACTCTCACTCTCTCACTCTCTCTCACTCTCTCTCACTCTCTCACTCTCTCACTCTCTCTCACTCTCTCATTCTCTCATTCTCACTCTCTCTCACTCTCTCACTCTCACTCTCTCACTCTCTCTCACTCTCTCTCACTCTCTCACTCTCTCTCACTCTCTCACTCTCTCACTCTCACTCTCTCTCTCACTCTCTCACTCTCTCACTCTCTCACTCTCTCTCACTCTCTCACTCTCTCACTCTCACTCTCTCACTCTCTCACTCTCTCACTCTCACCCTCATTCTCACTCACTTGTTCTCTCACTCTTACTCTCTCACTCTCTCACTCTCTCACTCTCTCACTCTCTCTCACTCTCACCCTCATTCTCACTCTCACTTGTTCTCTCACTCTTACTCTCTCACTCTCTCCCACTTTCTCTTTCTCTCTTTATGAGGGTGAAATGGAGTGGGAAAGGAACTGGAGGATTTAAATGAATTTTTCTAGTCAATTTTTCCTTTTCTGGAGATAGTCAAGGCACCACAGCAAAAGACTCAGCCGCAGTTAATGTCCCCAGCAGGGAAGAATAATTAGTCAATTCTCTAATTAGAGTCCTGTTTACATTCATTCCTCTTTGCAGGAAAGCTAATCCTTGTGTTTAAAGAAGATAGTCAGCCTTGATTAGAAGCCTTGCCTTTACCCTAGACCATGTTATGACAGTATCAGAGGGAAACGTACGGCAGGAGTCCAGGAGTCGGGAGGGGGGGGGGATACGCATTCCATTTCATATTGTTCCATTCCATCCCATCCCATTCCATTCTACCTCATTCTGTCACATCCCATCCTATCCCACCCACCCCATTCCATTCCCTCCCACTCCCTCCCATTCCATCCCATTTCATTCCATTTTATCCCACCCCATTCCATGCCCCCCTTCCATCCCATTCCATTCTATTCCATTCCACCCCATTCTATGCCATCCTCTCTCATTCTATTGCCTCCCATTCGTTCCACCCCATTCCATCCCATTCTACTTCACCCTATTCCATTCCATTCAACCTCATTCCATCCCACCACACCCATCCCATCCCATTCCTTCTTTTGTCTCAACCTGCAGTCACTTGAATGCTGTCCTGGATCCAAACATACACACATGCATAGATAGACATACATGCATATGTATGCATGAGAATGCACATAGACACAAACCCTGTCCCCTGGAATGAGGATCAGGCTGGGATGCCATTGCCGTGCCAGGAGGGCCATGGGCTGTGGGCATCAGACAGACCCTCCCAATATACTCTACCTTCCCGCCTCCCATTTACATATCCCAGCAACCCAACCAGAGAATGTCTTCAGAATATTCTGTAAAACCTCACTGGGGAAAGATCAATTACGTGTTGGCCTTGTGACCCCAGCCTCCCAAGGGAAGTCTTTTTCTGTAAATGTGCATGTGTGACATGTGTATATGTGTGTATGCATACGTGTATGTATATGCACATACACATATATATGCATACACATATGCATGTGTATGTGTGTATGTGCTTGCATAAGTGCCTATGTAAGTGTATGTATGTGTGCATATATGTGCCTATACATATGTCTATATGTAAGTGCACATGTGTTTTTGTTTGTGCATGTGTCTGTGTATGTGTGTTTGCATGGACATGTGCATCTGTGTTTATGTGTCTGTATGTGTGTGTGACCCCTTTTTTTAAGCCCCCACAGGGGGATTCCAACTGTCTTTATCCTCTTGTGTCGCAGAGTCATGACAGGCACTCACAAAATTAAACAGGTAAGTTAACGTTTGGCCATCAGCCTTCACATTCTCATGAAATAGAACCACACACTCGGCTCTGATCTAAACCTGTTTCCTTCTGAGATAAGACAGAGGTTAAGAAGTTGGCTTGGTGTGTGGTCACTCTGGTTCCATCCCCAGCACCCCATATGGTCCCCCTGAGTACTGCCAGGACTGATCTCTGAGCTCAGAGCCAAAAGAAACCCTGACAACCACCACGTGTGGCCCCACAGCCAAGTCCATAAACACGTAGATAGATCAAACCAGGGGAGCCCAGCACGCAGAGTGCTGTCAGCACAGAAACTGGAGGGGGCCCGTCCTGGGAGGGCCGAGTGTGCCAGTCAGCGGAAACATTAATTCCTCTTCAGAAACGGTCTCATCGTTTCCGAAGAGAGGGGGAGAAAAAAGGCCTTTTGATGTAGAGTGACGGGATGAGGAGGTGAAGCTCCGGGTCGCAAGGAGACTTTCAAGGAAATCCATTTCTAAGTCCGAGTCTCTTAGAATAAAATATTCTTGTGGCAGGCGGGAGCGTTTTTTGATCTGCTGTGAAAAGAATAAGAGGTAAAGAGGATCAGGGTGGCCCTGAACTCTGACAAGCTCCCACCTCAGCCCTGCACTAAGCAACGCCAGATCAATGCAGGGTTTACAGACGGGAGGTTACGGGTTACATGGCTGGGCCGCACAAGTCCACCTTAGGGCTCAGTGTTTCTGGGGCTACTGTCCTGGGTTCACCTCACAGAGGCTGAGGAAGGACCAAGCTGCCCGTCGTTTTTACAGGAAGCATAGCCTGCACGGGAACGTCCGTCTGCACACCACTCCCACTGTCAGAAAAGTCAGAGGAGAACACACAAAGGGGAGTGGCCGGTGGGGCCCCTTAGAGCTGCGCTAATGGCCTGGGAGCCCAGAACGGGCTTAACACAGGTCAAAGGAAGCACAAACGCTGAGAAGACGGTGGTCAGGGCAGGAGCAGCTGTGGCTGGGTGCACACCAGGAGTCAACCTGGGTGGGCAAGGACTGGGAGCAGAGGCTGCTGCGTTTCAGGGGTGGGGGGCACACAGCTGGCACTTCCCCAGCGCTGAGCCCAGTGGCCCTGCAGCCTGAGCGAGGCACACAGGGGCCTCTGTTCCTACGGTGCCAACTACTCACAGGCCACTTAGCCAAAGGCACCTCAGACCTGCTGACTCGAGGCCATGCCCAGGACACAGGTCCCAGGTACCCAGGCTTACTCTCCTCCTGGGCTTTATCACAGCAGCAGAAAGGACCAGAGAGACTGCAAGAGGCTTGAGCACCTCGCATGCCACCAACCCCAGCTCTTAACCAGGCACTGCCAGGAGTGATCCCCGAGCACAGAGGCAGGAATAAGCACTGAGCACTGCTGGGTTTGGCTCCCACCAAAGAGAATCAAAACAAAACAATATAAAGAGGGACTTTGCCAAGAGAATCTGCAGTTCTGAAAGCACCATGGCCAAGGCACAGACTTTGATGTGTGTTCTAAGACTCAGTCTCCAGACTTCCTCCCTGGCCACAGTGACTCCTGGGGGTCCAGAGTTGTCCGTTAGTATGGAGGGGGGCTGTAGGCACTCACACCCACCAAAGTGTCTTCCCAGGTTCTGGGTTCAAATTCACAAGAGTAGTTTCCAGCAATTCAACAACCTTGGTCCTGTCTCTCAGAGCTAGGACCAGCACAGGCCCTCCATATCTCTCTCTGTGTCTTTCTCTCTGTGTCTCTGTGTCTCTTTCTCTGCCTCTCTGTCTCTGTCTCTGTCTCTCTCTCTCTGTCTCAAGATGTCGGTCTGTCTACCTCTCATCTCCCACTGGGATGTGCTGGAACCCTAACCCAAACTTAAGCATCCATGGGCGTGCTCTCTCCTGAGACTCCTGGGCCAGCTAGAGTGTCCCATGGTGGGTGGGAAGCAGAGGAAGGTCCCATCTCCCCGCTGCCCGCATCCCCGGTGCCAGCCCTCTCCATGCAGCACATGTCTTTGCCTTGCTCCCCTCCGGGAAGCGGCTGCCCAGCCACTGGCTTTCTTTGGGGCTCTTGCCTCTGCTGGGCTCTGCATCTGTCAAATGAGGCCAATCTGGGCAAGGCCAAGATTGGACCTGACGCCAATAGGAAACACACCTTCTTTCCAGCCTTGCAGCTGGCCTGATTTTCGTGGAAGGGAAGCTTATCGCCTCGACCTGGTGGGGCCAGGCTGAGCTCATGGACATATAGCTGTCAGCAGGCCCCGCACCGTTTCCCCCATGACTCATCATTTGTGTGGATTCTTGCAACAGACCCTGTGTCCACGAGGCGCTCCAGGTCTGAACTGAGCTCAGGGCCCTCTTGCCCATCGATGGTCAGAAGACTGTAGTCCTTGAACTAGTGTCTGCCAACACTCCCAGAGCAGGCCAAAGCAAGGGGGAATTTTCTAGCAGGATCCGGCCTTTCCTTTCAGAACTTTGATGTCTGCATGGGGTTGGGAAAAGGCTTCCGGGAGCTGGACACTTCCAGCCACTGACACCTAAATCCTCACACTTTGGAGTGAGACCTCCCTGGGCATAGGTGTCTCAGCCCATCACAACAAAGAAGTTTCTAAGGAGAAGAGAGGGACAGTGTCGAGAGGGCACAGTTTTCACTTAGCAGAGTTAAGAGCACCCTTTGTTGGTGTTAACATTCTCTGTGTGTACTTCACCCATCGTGGTGTGGATGGAACCCTGAGCCTTGGAATGTTTTTATCTCGCAATGGCATGTGGGGTCTGAGCACACAGCCCTGTGATCACCGTCACACAGCTGTGATCTCAGTCTTCTCTGCGTTGGTGCGCTGATGCCTTCCTCTGCCCTTTCTGCATCGGCATTGGGCCGCCTGGCACCCTGCCCCTCCCCCCAGATCCTCACCTACCGTCCTTCTGTTGTTTACAGGCCTGACTCTGTGACAATGAGGTCATCCCAAGCTGTCTCTCCCTGACTTATCTCCCCAGCATCACAGGCATACGTTCATCCATCTGCAAGTCCCAAATGGCAGGAAATCCTCCCGCAGCCCAGCTGAGCCACATTGTGTAGCAGGACCACGTCCTCCTTAGCCCCCACATGCTGACAGACACAGCCTTCGTTGCCACATCTTGGCCATTGTGAATCCCCAGAGGTGAGCCCTGGGGGATATCCGTCTCCAGGGAGTTCACCCCAACAAAATGAAGGCCGGATTCAGATGAGACATAGATTACCCTTTGTTGTAAGTTATCTGCATCTCTGATGTTTCACATACACCTTCATCATCATCATCATTGTCATCATAAGTATTATCCCTTGAAGATTCAACTACTTCTCTTGGACACCTGCACACACACCCTGGTCTATGCAAGGATTCTTGTGACCCTTCTGACTCCCCCAACCCAGCTAAGCCCTTTTTGTGTCGAATGCAAACAATGGGGTAACAACGGGCTTTGGAGTCCACAGGCAGGTTTCAGGAAAGGGTGGAGGGTTGAGAGGAGAAACCCCTTCATCTCTACCCAATGGAACCCTCTGGATCAGGACAATCCAGAGGGCCCTTCTAGGCCGAGCTCGCACAGTTTGGTCCTTCTCTGCACCCATCTCAAATCCCCCACCCAAGAATTTTCCTGCACACTGGTCAGTGAGAGGACCTGGTGTTCTCATGCATTCATACCAATGAAACTGCACTGGGACCAAGTCCTGAGCGTGAGAGGCCTGCGGGCCCAGGTAGACACACACCATGTCACCCAAGGTGGCATTAGAGTCAAAGCAGGCCCTCCAACCTGCACATGGATTTGGAAGCATGCTGCTCCTTCCTGCCTGCACCCCACAGCCCTCTCCTCTCCAGCACCGCCTCCTGGAAGCCATCCTTTCAGTAAACATTATTCTTGTGGAAGGGGCACTGTCAACTTCCAGCACATTCTTTAGCAACTGAAGCCACTGGCACAGTACGTATCTGTTTCTCACTGCCCAGATCCATCCATGTCACCAGCCTCATATTAATGGAATAGACTTAATCTCTCTTTTTAGGGGGAAGAGAGAGAGAGAGGAAGGGAGAGATGACAGGAGGGGGAGGGAGGGAGGGAAGAAGGGAGAGAGGGAAGGAGGGATCTGAGTGAGGCAACAGAGTGCAGACAGTGTTAACCTGAAAACTTGACAGGGTTCAAAGAGAAGCTTCCGGGGTCCATGAGCAGGTCCAAGTGTTGCCTGAGCTCGTGGGAAGCTCATGTGCTCCTTTCGTGCTGTTCTCCATGCTTCCATCTTCACTGTCATTCAAGACGCCTTATCCAGGGCTGGGAGAGACTTGGAGTGGGGAAGGCGCTGCCTTGTGCATACCTGTTCTCTACAGTGTCCATGTGTGCACATGCGCCTGTAACGGCCACTCTAACGGGGATTTTAGGTCATGAGGAGGCTGGGCGCTGGCCACCACCTGGCCATGATGGGGGTCGTGGCACAATGCCTGCACTCTCGCTGGTTATGAGAGGCAACTGCCGAGGCGAGGCTGCTCTCCCCCCGGCAGGAGGACGGGGCTCGTGCTCACTGAGCCCCAGCCAGGCTGATGGGTTAGAAAAGTGAAGGCTCTTGTGCTCAGCTGCAAATCAGGGTTTCCCCGTTGTCCCCTGGGTTCTCAGAGTGTGGGGAGCAGGGGTGCTGCCAGTTAGCTGTGTTCTGGCAGGTCGAGCCAGTTAGGACCGAGAAACCTCTTGGGTCCCAAAGGAGATACTCAGGGCCAGAGAAGCAGCTGGTCCTGTCGTCCATCCTCAGCACATGGGTCTCCTCTCGAGGGGACCCTCCTAAAAGCCAGGGGACACGGCTCCATGGAGGGGCCCGAAACAGGGTGTTGGAAGAAATTCCCAGCCAACCACCGGCAGGAGCCTGCTTACTTCTCTCTCACCTGCTTCTGCGCACAGTTTCTAGAAATGCCAAGTGACCATGTCAGGGGGTCACCCTGCCCACAGGTGTGTGCACCCTGGGCCCCCGAGGGCACTCAGCGCCCTCAGGAGGGTCCAAGGAGAGTCCTCCCTCCCCAACCCCTCGTGACCTCCCAGCCATCCCATCAAACCCACTTCTCAGATCACAGAGGCCGGCCAGAGCCCCAGGGAGAAGCGGCTTTTGCTTTCATGCCTGGCTTTGATTGGAGCCCGAGTGATGCCAGGTGCTGGGGGTGGGCGCGTTGAAAGCCTGAGGCAGGGTGCAGGCCCCCCCACACGTGCCCAAGTCAAAGGGCCTCGCCGCCCGCCCCCGCACCCCTGCATCCCCCTCGTAGTCCACTGCTCAGAACTGTTCCCTGGAAGTGCAAGTACAGAGAGCCTCCACTCTCTGACCCTCCGCCCTGCACAGCTGGAAAGTGCTGAGATTCGCTCCTGGCGCTGAAAAGGTTAATTGTCTCCTGCTGGGAAGTCAGAGCTGAGAAAAGGGTCCTGGGCAGGGGAGGCCGGCTGGTAAATGAGGCTTCTTTCTAGTGCTGCTCCAGCTCTGCACGCTGGAAGGGCATCGGTGAGACTCTTCCCTGGAATCTCCAAATCTGCTCCGGAGACTTCATTAGGATATTAAACAGGACTTAATAAGGGAGAGTGATTTGCATGGCCGATAATCGTGGGCATTAATCACGACGGCTTCTTCTTTCTCTGCAATGTGGTCCATGTTCTGCTGGGAAGTCCCTTCCCGCCGGAGGGCTTCTCAAAAGGGAAACATCACAGCCACAAAGCCGTTCGTACACAGCTTGCTCCACCAGATGACGACGAATAGCATGGTGCTCCTCTCCACATGAACTCTCGGGATAATTGATGCGCAGAGGCCGGCGTGGGCAATGGGGCCAGATGGCCAGACGTGCTCCCACTTACCAGAGAGGGGAGCACTTAGCACTTCAGCCTTTCAAAGGACAGGCGTGTGCCCGAAGGCCCCAGCTGAAGCTTCTTCCCAAAGCTGCTTGGTGTTGTAGCTGATGTCCACAGGGCCAGACACTCCCATTCTGGGTCACTTCTGTGCTGGCCAAACCTCTGGATCCATGGCCAGCCAGTGAGCCTCAGCCTGGGTGCAGGACATAAGAGGTAAACACAGCGACACTTTCCTTGGAAGGCAGCTGCCTTGTTTGAATCAGAAACTGGCCACCGCTTCCTGCAGAGGAATCATGTTTTCTTTTTTTTTTTTATAAATTTATTTATTTATTTTTAATTAGTGAATCACCGTGAGGGCACATTTACAGATTTATACACTTTTGTGCTTATGCTTCCCTCATACAAAGTTCGGGAACCCATCCCTTCACCAGTGCCCATTCTCCACCACCAGTAAACCCAGCATCCCTCCCACCCTCCCCACTCCCATCTCCCCCCACCCCACCCTGCCACTGTGGCAGGGCATTCCCTTCTGTTCTCTCTCTCTAATTAGCTGTTGTGGTTTGCAATAAAGGTGTTGAGTGGCCACTATGCTCAGTCTCTAGCCCTCATTCAGCCCGCAACTCCCTTCCCCCACATGGCCTTCGACTACATTATAGTTGGTGTTCCCTTCTCTGAGTTGCCCTTTCCCCAGAATGTGAGGCCAGCCTCCAAGCCATGGAGTCAACCTCCTGGTACTTATTTCTACAATTCTTGGGTGTTAGTCTCCCACTCTGTTATTCTATATACCATAGATGCGTGCAATCTTTTATGTCTGTCTCTCTCTTTCTGACTCATTTCACTCAGCATGAAACTTTTCATGCCAATCCACTTAAATACAAAATTCATGACCTCCTTTTTTTCTGACAGCTGCATAGTATTCCATTGTATAGATGTACCAAAGTTTCCTCAACCAGTCATCCGTTCTAGGGCATTCGGGTTTTTTCCAGATTCTGGCTATTGTAAACAGTGCTGCGATGAACATACATGTGCAGATGTTGTTTCGATTATACTTTTTTGCCTCTCTGGGATATATTCCCAGCAGTGGTATTGCTGGGTCAAATGGGAGCTCAATATCTAATTTTTTGAGAATCATCCATATTGTTTTCCAGAAGGGCTGAACCAGTCGGCATTCCCACCAGCAGTGAAGAAGGGTCCCTTTCTCCCCACATCCTCTCCAACAGCGGTTGCTTTTGTTCTTTTGGATGTGTGCTAGTCTCTGTGGTGTGAGGTGGTATCTCGTGGTTGTTTTGATCTGCATCTCTCTGATGATTAGTGATGCAGAGCACTTTTTCATGTGCCTTTTGGCTATTCGTATTTCTTCCTTGGTAAAGTTTCTGTTCATTTCTTCGCCCCATTTTTTGATGGGGTTGGATGTTTTCTTCTTATAGAGTTCAACCAGTGTTTTATATACCATTGATATCAACCCCTTATCTGATGGGTATTGTGTAAATATCCTTTCCCATTCTGTGGATAGTCTTTGTATTCTGGTCACTGTATCTTTTGCGGTGCAGAAGCTTTTTAGTTTAATGTAGTCCCATTTGTTGATCTCTGTTTTTACTAGATTGCTTAGTTCTATGTCACCTTTGAAGATACCTTTATCTTCAATATCGTGGAGGGTTTTGCCGACCTTGTCTTCAATGTACCTTATGGTTTGTGGTCTAATGTTGAGGTCTTTAATCCATTTTGATCTGACTTTTGTGCATGGTGTCAGGTCAAGGTCTAAGCCCATTTTTTTGCATGTGGTTGTCCAGTTGTGCCAGCACCATTTGTTAAAGAGACTTTCCTTGCTCCACTTCACATCTCTTGCTCCCTTATCAAAGATTAGATGGTCATACATTTGGGGTTGTGTATAGGGATATTCCACCCTGTTCCATTGGTCTACAGCTCTGCCTTTGTTCCAGTACCATGCTGTTTTAATTGTTACTGCTTGGAATCATGTTTTCTTACTTAGCAACACGAGAAACAATTTCTTTGATGGAGGGACTTAGAAGTGTACAGGGCACCCAGGGGACGCCAGCAATTCTGGGTCACCTGCATGCCAGGGACCACCAAAAGCCCAAACTGACAGAGTTTGGGGTCCATAGAGTTTGGGACTCGAATTGGGGCCACATGCACAGAGCTGTGGGGTCCCCCTCAGCACCCCATGTTATCTCTCCAGGCCAAGAGTTCACACTTTGCAGCAATCGAAATACCAAGAATTCTCCAGGTTTATTCTCTCTCTTTTTTATTGTTTTATTTTTTTAATTACTTTTTTTTTAGCATCATACACAGATGGTTTTCTTGAACAGATGATCAAGGCAGATCTGATTACTTTGCACCATTTAAAAACGAGCGGGACAGGAGAAGGTGGGGAGAGCACTTGAAGTGAAAAACACCCAGATGGCCCAGGAGAGTTTCCACGGAGAAAGAGCACAGTGCGGAAGGCACTTTCCTTGCATTCAGCCAACCCAGGTTCAATCCCAGGCACCACGTAGGGTCGCCTGAGGCCCTCCAGGAGTAACCTTGAGCACAGAGCCAGAAATAAGCCCTGAGGTATATCCCAAAAACAAATAAAAGATTCCTACACTGTAGGGTTCCTGAGCCCCAAAGGCTGTGCCAATCGAACAGTGCAGAAGAATGACCTGGATGAAAGGCAAACCTGGAAAAGAGAGGTGGGTGCAAAAGCAGAGAAAGGCTGGGATTCTGTGCCTGGAGTGCATGCCCCACTGACCCCAGGGCCCGCCTGCAGCCGTGGGCATGTATGCAGGACAGACACACAGTGTGTGCACACAGGCCACACCCTGGGGCGTGTCAAACCCCAGCCCCTGCTGTCCACCCTGCTTAGCAGTGGAGCGTGTCCTCCTCCTCCACTCAGAGAGTCTCACTCCGAGTGCTGCCACGGAAATTCACTCTACGTTGATTTCTGGAGGGTTTGGAGTGCACTGCTGGGGCACTTGCTGCTGGGCTGGGGAGCACCGCCCTTAGCATGCGATTCAAACGGGCTCAAGGAACGGACAGCTGACGGGCACCTGGAGGCTGGGACGTGCGCAGAGCCCCAGGCTCTCCACAGTGACGGGGACTAAGTGGCGCCACTGACCCACAGAGGGTGAGAAGGAGCCTGCCGGGCTGGTTCCCTGCACTCTCCTGTGTCTTGCTAGTTTTTCCGTTTTGATATATTTTTCCTAACTCCCACCCCAGCTAAGCTGTAGGTCTCTAACCCAGGGTGGCTGCAGCACGGACAGCCGGAAGGTCTCTAACCCAGGAGTGGGTGCGGAGCTGGTCACATTGAGTGCCAGCCGTGCCTCTGCCCGCGGCCAGGGTGCTCCAACAAAGCCTCTCCGGCGGGGTCCAGCCCGGCACTCTGACTGTTGATTGGAAGGCTTGAAAAGGAGGCACATTCTGACCCCCCGGAAAGAAGGGTGTGAGCAACTAGGCCAACCTCACAGACTGCTCAGTGATGCAATGAGGAGTCTGTGGGTCTACTTAGTGCCAGCCCTCCCCCACCTCTCCAGACCACCCGGCGTCTGCTCAGCTGGAAAGAGAGCTAAGGCAGCAGGGAGGGCACTGGCCTCACAGGTTAGCACTTCAGGGTCAACCCCCAGCACCTCATAGGGTCCCCCGAGTGCTGCCCAGAGTGATCCCTGAGCACAGCGCTGGGAGTAAGCCCTGAGCACTGTTGGGATGAGGGATGAACCCTGTACTCTGCGTGCTCACGCCCTCTTCCCCAGGGGCTCCTGGAATCAGCCACAGGAAATAGTGGGCAGTCTCGTGTCCTGCCTCTTTGGGTGCCTAAGAAAGTCCCCTTCAGGCTCACCACCACCCCCAGCTCCCTCCAGTCCGGACCTGCAGAATCTGCTGGGCCAGAGAGCAGAGCCCGCGGACGAGGCCTGGAATCCAGCTCTGGAGAGAAGAGCGCCGGGAGGCCAGAGCCGGGCCCACTGTGGGGTGGAGGCGGGAGCCACCTTTCGAAGGAGAGCCCAGGAAGGAGAGCTGCGAGGGCACATGCTCCTGGAAACATTTCAGAATTCAATATCTGAAAAAAATCAGAAATGTTAGGAGAGAAGGTGGGGGAGAAAGGCACAAAGGCCAAATGATAAAAATCAACAGATTTAGATTGTGTATTTTATGTATTACTTATTATGTTTTATATTATCTGTTTATATACATTGAAATAGAATATCCTAAAATGGCCTTTAATTATCTATAACATACTAAATAGACCTAATACATACTATATACTATATTGTGTCATAGCTATAATACATCATTTAAGACCAGTTCAGGAGCCACATATCCTATCAGTTGGATTCCGTCAAGGGAAGAGCAAAGGACAGACATTGGGACATTTGTGTTGGGGTAGGGAAGGACACAAGCTCAGAGGTGACAAACCCGAAGGTCCCCACTTCATTCTTATGCGCCTGGGCCTGGGGAGAGATACTCCTCCAGGAAGTAGGTGGTACGTCTCCCTCTGGGTGACAAGCCTGCCAGGGCTCGCTCTGTGGGGCACCGCGTCTGAGAAGTTGTAAGCCACAGGGCACCTCTGCTCAGAGGCGTTCGCTCCCAGCTGACCAAGGCTGCAGGTCCCGAGCCCAGCACACCGCCCTAGAGGCTCAGCGGCGTTCCAGAGCCAAGCGCAGGGGAGTCGCAGACTGAACACCTCGGCGTCCGGACTCCGGGACTGGACTTCCCAGGGCTTAGCACACAGGACATCCTGGGCTCAGCATACAGAGGGTGCCCGGGAGATCCGTGTGCAAGGGCTCCTCTGGGGATTAGCCACAGGCGTTCTGGGAATTGAGGGGCTTGGGAATCAGGCTCCAGTCCCCCAGGCTGGGCCTCATGGGGTGTGGGGGCACCCCATCTTGCCTTAGAATGAGTGTCTGTAGCCACACCTTGGAGACCGGCTTGTGGCCATGTGGTAGGAATTGTCACTTCCCCCAGGGTCGTATTTCATCCTGAACCAGCCTTTGTCCAAGCACCAAGTGTTTCCTTGCCGGGACCCATCTGGTGGCTGGGAGAGGAGCTGGCCCAACGCCAGACCCGAGGACTTTCATCTCTGCCTGCGCCCGTGGAGCCTGCAGGGGCCTGGGAACCATGCTGATGCTGTCATGAAGGGGTGGCCGCTGTCACCAGGGTGTCATCTTCCCCAGCCACAGGCCAGCACACGGGCCCACAGCAGCATCTGTGCCTGCTCCTGTCCATCCGCAGAGGTCGCCCCAGCCTCCCACCAGCACTCCTTCTGTGGTGACCCAGCCTACGGAGACTCCCCAGCCCCTCGTCACGACCGATCACCCAGGGGGGGCGCAGCCTTGCCCTCTAAGCACTCAGTGCCCGCAGCAAGGGAGCACCCTGCACGGGTTCACAGTCTGCCTGGCTCTCCACTGAGGGGGCAAGTGTCCTGCCCACTGCCCCTGGATGCCATGCCCCACGCCAGTCAGAGCAGAGGCTGACACTGTTTCCCAGGCCCAATGTGTGGCCAGTCATCCCCACGCCGCCCTCTGCAGGACCTCCTGGCAGGTACCTCTGCCTTTCCCAAAACCATGCTTCTAGAACACGCTGGGTCTCCCCTTTCATCTCTCCTGAATGGCAGATAGGAATCACTTACACCCTGCTTCACACGGAGTGCCTGAAAGAGGGGTCTATGGGACTCCATCCCTCTTCCCCACAATGTGTGTGCGAACTGTGTGTGCACATGAAGGGCGGGGGTAGCAATTACACACAGGTATGGTTGCACAATCAAGATGCAAAGTCCTTCCCTCAGGGGAGGCGGCTGCTAGGACAAAATCTCATCCTGCAAGGAGACCCATCCAAGTGCAGAATACCATCTACGGGCATGTTTCTCCTTTCCTTAGTCCATATCCATTTAAACGATCATCTTAAATTTACTTCTTAATAATATTTCTAGTCATTTTGCATGGACGCAGTAAGATTTATACTAAGCTTAAAGGCTGGTTCTTCTTGGGGACATCTCGCTATAGATCTCAGACTACAGTGCTCAGGGCAGGTTAGTCTTTCCTAACCCCAGCAGGGTCTATTCAGTTATCTCTTTTTGGGTCATAACAGAGCTTGTCCATGACCATGCTTTTAACTTATTATAAGTTTTATGGCACTTGGCCTGTCCCTGTTCAATACCAGGGTAGCATACAGCTTGCCCTGGATCCAACAAGTCTCTTCATCAGGACCCTTCTCTTGGGGTGTTAGGAACTAAAGACAACTGAGGCTTATGTCGAGTAAATATGACAGAGGTCCAGAGTAAATATTGTTTGGAGTCAATTAACTCCCAAGTTACAGAAGCATAGCATCAACTGTCTTCCTATGTCTGCACAAAAAAAAAGACAGCTCTAAAGTAAACTATGCAAACTACAAGGGAAAGAGAAAAGCAATATTTCACTTGCTTATATAAAATCCAGAGCCCTCAGAAGAATCTGACTTTACAAGTCACAGGGTCTGACTTGGGGATATAGTAATTAGCAGATAGGGGAAGCAGGACACAAAGGAGAAGTTAAAGATAAACACAAAGGAATGGGAGTGCCTCAGGAGCACTGTGATGGGTGTAACTCAATAAACATAAGCTCCTTGGTGCAGAGGAGAAAGGACAAACCAACATTATCCAACACCACAGCATTGTGACCAGACCATGGGCACACCAGGTCAAGACCCTCTATCCACAGGGAGCAGGGGCTTCCCAACCCCCAGCCCAAACCCCACCAGCCAAAACCATGAGCAAGCATGACACATTGCTGTTTTGATTGCGTTTGTTTGGGGAGAGCCAGGACAGGGGAACTCAGGTCTCGTGCATTGAGTGTTCTGTGGCAGAACCATGTCCCTGCACTGTGGCGCTGTTCTCAGGGGTGACACTCTAATGGCCAGTGTATTCTTCGACCTGGATAAACCAAAAGGCTGTGTTTGCCTTGCCCTTGCTGTGTGAGAAGGAGGGCAAGGAAAATTTCTATTCAGGGAATAGAAATGGCCCTATTTGGGAACGGGGGGTGCTCCAGGAATTGAATCCAGGAGAAGGGGATCATACAGGGGCCCAATGACAAATGCCTGCCCCTGGCATCCTTGCTGGGGCCCCACAGAGTGGTTTTGAGGCACCCCGGGACACCTAATCTGCCTTCTCAGTAAGGCAGAGCTCTGGGTTGGGTCCGAATCTTCCACCGGCTCATTGCGAGCCCCCAGCACAGTATCCCAGAAAGTGGCCACAGTCCTCTGCCATGAAGTTATGTGAAAGGGGTTTCTCTCCAGCACAAAACGCTGTCAGCCGGGTGCCTGCTGCGGCCAAGCCACATGCGTCCACAGCAGTGACACAGCGCTGCCTTAGGCTTGTGTATGAGCCGGAGAGGAGAGAGATCTTGGGCATGCTGTCATTTGGATCTGAAAAGGTCTCACAGCCGCCACCACCCCATAAACAGCAATATCAAACCTAGGCCTGCCATTACTCTTTTAAAAAGGAATGTTCTATGTTCTTCAAAGCACTTTTTTTTCTTTCCAAAAGAAAGCCTCCGCTCAACTGGCCATGCTCACCACCTCCTTGTGCACATCTTCATTTTCCAGAGAGCAGATTTACGCCCTCCAGATGTGGTGCTGGAACGACTCGCATGCCACCTGCCACATCTGGCCCTCCTGCAAGCCAGGGCGGCTTCAAAGCCGGGTGTCGGCGCTGTCCTGGGGGGTGGGGGGGAGCGGGCGGCTGCTTTATCTCCGTGGATGTAATTTTCCTTTGATTCACCTCTAATTCTGAAGAATTGATGCATTTGTGTCCATTCAGAATCAGGTTCTATACAAATGCCCCATTTGATCTCTGAGCATCCCTTTGATCCCTCTCCTATGCTCTTTAATTCGGCATAAGCCTCTGCCTGGCTCAGAACCACCCGGTCCACGCTCGCACACGCAGGCATGTTCCTCCCAGCACCCTGCTTCCTGCTCTTGGGGGGCCTGCTGGGGAGGGGAGCCGTTGGAAGTGCTGCCCTCAGGAAGCTGCAGGGCTCGGCAGCCAGGGCCGGGGTGAAGTCTGTTTCCTCCCCCCGTTTTTGTGCTGCTGGGTCTTTGCAACCAACCGGTTTGTCTGGGAAGGAAAGATCATGAAGTATGGTGTTGCAAAGCCCAGTCCCCAGAGTATGTTCCAGAGAACTGAACTAGATGTTTTAAATGGCTCCTGGGGCACATGACACACACATGCTCCGAGAAGTCCCCAGCCTGGAAAAACGCATGCTTTGGATTGTCTGAAGAGCATTCCCCAAATGTGCTCGAATAGAAACACCCTCTCTTGGCACCCACTTAGCCTCCCATCTGTGCCTTGGTGCCATGATCGAATGTTCCTGACTGCCCTCAACAGTATAGCCGGGATCCAGGGTCCTGCTGAGAAGCTGGACCTCCAAGTAATCCTGCTCCAAAACCGGACAGTGAAATGGTGGCCAGTTTTCCTGAATCTCTCAAACACCTGCCCCACACACCCTCCAAACTCTCTCCATACACCAGGCGGATTCCCAGATGACACCCCCCACCCCCGAGAAATACCATTTAAATTAACTTAGACGAGATCTAGGAGATGGTGTTCTGAGTCCATTGCTTAGGGGGGGATTTACTTGAATCACTGAATTCTAGTCTATTTACCAAGCAGACTGTTGTACCTTTTTTACTTACATATTCAGTGTTCAATATAGAGATGTGGTTACAGAAGACCTTAAAATTCCTGGGTCCAGCTATTCATAGGATACTTTCCCAAACTCGTAATCTCCCATACTGTCTTGACCCCATCACAGCTAAATACCACACCTCACATTTTGTACATGAACCACAAGTATCCGTTTATCTATGAAGTTTGGTCTCTTCCTTCATCAGGCAAGTGATGCCATTTCTTCATTTGGGATGCACATGTCTCTCAACCCACTACCATTCAGACCAATGTAGTGGGGTCAGCCAGAGCACTGGGAAGTCACCTAGAACTCACAAAGGCTCAGAGAGGAGTTCCAATGCTTCAGGGATTCGTAACTGCTTTCTTCAAAAATATATGTCCAATTTTCTCAATTTGAATTATCTTGAGAACCACTGGCTCAGTCCTCACAATTGTGGGTCTGTTGATTGAATTTATAACTGGTATCTGATTTGCAGCTGGCTTATCTATTTTTCTGTTACTTCTACAAATCAAATCAAATCAGTCAACCTTGAGACTAGTGGAAGTATCAGGAATATATTTTAATTGCTTGTGCATTGAACACATGGTATGTGATATCTGTGCCAGCATATAGATTAAGTCACTTTCTAGTCATCTGATAGATTCTACAAGCAATTTTAATACCCATTTTCTATTTGCACTATGAATTCCGTGAGACAGTTTGAGGGCAAAAACCCTGCAAACCCCAAACATTTACATAAAAAGTGGAAGACAAGAATTCTAGGGTGACACTTGCAGTGCAAATGTACAAATGGACACCCTCACAGACTGCAGATGCAGGGTCTTATGCTTTAGGGTTACAGAGCAGGAGCCCCACTCTGTGCTCACATCACATCAGCCCACGCTATGCTAGCTGTGGACTGCTTACCCTTGGGCAACTCACCCTCTCTCTCGACCCAGCTTCCACACACTTAAAATGGGAGTGATAGTGGTACTGCTTTATCAATTTTGCAGTGACTGGAGAGTTAACAATCTAGTGCACAGCAGGCTCTACAGACTGGCCATCCCTGATGCCACGACTATCATTGCCACCATCATCCCCATCATCCCCACCATCATCCCCATCATCACCACCATCCCCATTATCATCCTCTTCCTCATCATCATTATGGCCATCGTCATTGGGATCACCACCGCCATCATGGCTACCACCATCATCAGCATCATTATCACTACCACCCTCACCATTGCGACTGTCACCACCAGCACTGTCATCTTCCTCACCACCACCATCGTCACCACCATGCCACCATCATCTCCATCACGTTAACCGTTATCATCACCATCACCGTCATCAGTTGTCATCTTCACATCAATATTCCAAACAACCCCAGGAGACGGTAAATAAGATATCACACACCTGTGTATGAGGGAGTTGAGGGTGAGGAATGCTTGGTGATTTGTTGAAAATGGTACTAATTAATTTGAGAAAAGTTGATGTAAAGAAAACCCACAATTCTACTGACTAGGGTACCTCTAGTATTTTTAGAGTGAAGGTCAATGGTGCAAATAAAGATCCATATGCCATAAATATAAATATAAAAATAACGAATTAAGCTAACAAACTTTTGAAAGAAAAGTGTTTGAGCTCCCTAATGCAACAAACATTTATTTCCTCATGAAGATGCTGTGGAAAGCCACATGTGAAACTATAGCTCCATACACACATGGCAGGATTGACTATCAGGTGAGAAATTACTATTGAACATGTATGAACTGATGAGCTGAGATATCTGGGCTATTACAAAAGATGAATAAATTGTATTTCTGGTTATTTTTATTTATAATATCTTCATTCCTTTCTTCATTAGCAAAATCACTAAGTATGCTATTATATAAAATGTTAACATAAACTATGTTTTAATTTTAAAGCTTTCTTGAGCCATTTTAATTCTTTTTTTAATTGTTTTGCTTGTTGGGTCACACCTGGCATTACACAAGGGTTAATCCTGGCTCATGCACTCAGGAATTACTCCTGGAGGTGCTTCGGGGACCATATGAGATGCTGGAAATCAAATTCAGGTTGGCTGCGTGCAAGGCAAACACCCTACCCACTGTGCTATCGCTCCAAGCCCCATTTTCATTCTTAGATAATTTCTAATATGCAGTTCTTCTTGGAAAAAATTCACAGCAATAAGTGGAATCTTTAGTAAAAAAAAAGGTGTGCAAATCATACTGAGATTCCGAAATACACAATCATTTAGCTATCCATGAATAAATGCCAAAATGGAATCATATGCAAAACTTACTTCATTTTAGTAAAATATTGTACAGTGGTATAAGTTCATCTCATTGTAATGCTCCATCTTCTAGATAAAAATCTTGCACGTTGCTGAATTTTAATTTTCTCCAATTTTTCAATGTTGAGATCTTAAAGCAAAAGTAAAGATATCAAAATGTGACATGCCAATTAGTCAAACTGCTTTTCGCCCGTAACTCCGTCTCTTTTTTACCATAGTCATGCAAACTTTTTCCTTTCCATGTTTTATTTTCCTATTTTATTTGGAATGATATTTTTTGTTAAACATGTAGTTTATTTTCTCCATATTAAGAATAACCTGTTTGATGGGGCTGGAGAGATAGTACTGTGGGGAAGGTGCTTTGCACCCAACCTAGCTTTGACCTCTTGCATCCCATATGGTCCCCTGAGCACCACCAGGAGTGACTCCTATGTGCAGAGCCAGGAGTAGCCCTTGAGCATCGCTATGTGTGGCCCATAAAGCAAATTTAAAAATAATAATAATAAATAGGCCACTTGAAAAATTAATAGCCAAACTTAAAGCTATTTAAGTGCTTTGTAATCTTTTCTGACATTACTAGCAATTTAAAATTATACCAAATAATTATGCAGAGCACAAATCTTAACAGTCTTATTTTCCACTGAAGTCTACAACCTGCTTTAAATTTGAGGATTCCTATTGTCTTTATTCAATGGGCAACTCTTGTCAAAATTAAATCTAATGACTTTAACAGAGCTTAGTTAGCATTGCTTTTGTGAGCCTATGAATAATCTAAGGTCAAATTTTATATTGTCTATCAAGGTGCTTCATCTTTAGGCAGCTCTAGAAAACACAGCTCATATTCTTTGAAGTGTTCCAAAGAATGCCATCATTCTTAGCAGATGTCAGGTCTCCTAGTAACCGATTCAGACTAAGCCTGAAACATGACACTGAGACGCAGCCAGCGTTGCAGAATCACTGGCTCTTCCACCTCTGTGAACCAGCTATGTGAGTTCCATTTTCATCAGCATCCCCTTGACAATCTCTTAAATATGCCTAACCAGTAAAGACATTTTCTCTCGTTCCTCACTTAATCCTGTATCTCAAATGTAAAATCAATGAGAAGCTCGTTTGTTTTGATTTCCTTGTTTTCTTCCTCAGGGAGTTCGAAAATGATATTTAATAAACGATGAGCTCTGGCATGATTTGGGCTTCCTACAAGTCAAGCCAGCCAGCAGACTGATGTCCGTAACCATTCCCTTTTGCTGGTTCATGGATGACTCTTTCCTCTCCAGATTATTTAGAAGACAGCCCATGGTGAAAATGCCTGCTATGTGAGTCATTTGTTGAATGGATCCTTTAGGGAACTGTGACAAGGGAGAAGAGGCTGGATACACCTTGGGGAGATACAACCATTGTCACTTCAGTGATGTAGTACCAATTCTCATCTGCAGGTGACTGAGGACATAGACACCAAACCTGCATATCCAGGGCATACAAATGGATGACAAAGACCACACATGTGCACGGACACACATGCACATATACGCATGCACCCCAGATGCAGGGAGCCTCCTGTGCACATCTTTGGGGTGTGAGTGCAGGAGAGCCCCCGAGAAACCCCTGCGGGCCCATAGATCCCACGCCAGCTCCATGGATAGCAGAAGTGATGTTGCCCTCAGCAGCCTGACCCTGAAATGATGTTGGCCACATGGTACCCTCTGAGACAGCCCCGAGTATCTCCTTCCCATTCCCACGTACTACTACAGGTCAGGCACTGCATTAGCAGATGAGTGTCAGACCACACTGCCCATCCCCCACATCTCTTCCCCTACATTGCTAACCATGTCTGGCCCAGGGCAACAGACAGGACCCCAGTCCTTTCCAGCAGGTGAGACACACACCCTCTCAATGTCCTCGGAGGCCTTTGGGGAGGCAGGGGCATCCCTGCAGACAGAAGTCAAAGGCGGGGGCAATGTTTCCTGGGGCACAGAGACACAGTGGCAGAGGCAGGACATGCATCTCCTCCTGTGCAGCAGAGCAGAGCTGAGAGCGTCCACTGTGAGGTAAGGACTAATGGAGATGCGGCTTCGTCTGCAGAAGCCTGTGTGCTCCTGGGACCACGTACGTGCCCTGGTCTCTTCCCTCTGAGCATCCAGAGGCTCACAAAGTTCTAGATTCAAGTTAGTGGATGAGACCAGCAAAGCTCCCAGTCACTGGGGTCATGATGGGGTCAGGCCAGGACGAGTGAAGGGCAGAGGACAGGGAGGATAGGTGAAGGTCGCACTGGTGACAGTGGAAGCTTCAGGAACCCAACTGTCCCTTGGAAAGACCAGCATTTGATGTGGGAAGTGAACACCTTCAGAGACAGTCTGGGTATGGTGCAGCTCGCAGCCATGGCCACAGGACCTTGACTTTAGTGGAGCACCAGGAAGGACAGCTGGACTCATTGCCCGCAAAGTCCTCCAGGGTGACTGCTATGGATGACTTACCCCTTGGTCATTTGAACTCAAAGGAAGTCTTGGAGTTGAGGTCACATGAGTCTCAGCTTTCAGAAATAGTTCTGTGTCACTGAAAATTAGTGGAGCCGGTCCTTCTAGGAGAGTCAAAAGCACAGACACGTTTGCTACAGTTGCAGCTGCAATGAGGAGTGCTGGAGTGTCGCCGTTGGAGCGGCCAGTGGCGAACAGAGAAACAAAGAAAGCACTCTAGAGAAATAGCAATGGCCACAGGACAATGTGCTGCTGTCGTGGGCTCAAAGGGCCGTCTTTGTGTCATTGCTTTGGAACTGAGTGTTCAGGCTGCCCATGTCTTGATCTCCCCGGAAAGTACCTGCAGCATTCTCTGTCAGCGTAACCCGGCACCTCGGCAAGCCTTGGGTTGCCTCTCTGAGTTAAGAAGCTCCGCGTTCACAGTCTAGAAAGCTAATTGGTTACTCCCCTAGAAGGTGTATTCATCCCTCCTCCTCTGTGTCTCTGGTACTCCCCCTGGTTGGTGAGCCCTAGGTCACATGCATCACCACTGTTTTCAGACTCCCAGGCATGCACTCCCATGCCATTGAGTCTTGTAGAGTGGAAGACAATGTGAATTGCCCAGGGATGGGGTTAGGAAAGAGAGCAAGAGCACTGGAGACTCTCAGCTCACATCCTCTCCTGAGCTGTACAAAGTAGGTTCCTGCCTGGGTGAAATGCCCTGGGCTACAGTGGGAGGAGAGAGCACCAAAGGAGAGAGCAAAGTCATCACAGCAGAGGATGAGGCAGAGAGACGAGCTCAGGAAAGCTAAAGCCAGTGGAGTTTGTAGAGCACTCCACTCTCTACAAGGGAGGCAACAATTCTGAAAAAAGAGATAAAGGGATCTGCATGGGTGTTTCCTTGAATTGACACTGCAAGAATGTACAGCTGAAATCAAGCATAGAGAGCCTCAGGCCAGGTGGGGGAGAATGCAAGAACACAGAGCCCAGTGAGGTCTCACACGGCGCTGGAGGGAGGCTGAGTCCTGAACCGTCAGCAGAAAGACATTGCAGAGGGCAGCTGATTCAAACAGGGTCCGGTTCTCACCTAAGAGAACTAAGTTAGCCTTAGCATACGGGCGGAGACATGCACAGCCCGCAGGGTTCTTGCCTTGCACATGGCCAAACAGAGTTGGACCCTGGAGCCCCATGTGGTCCTCTGAGCACCACCAGGAGTGAATCTGAGCACAGACAGACAGGCCCAAACGCGCGCTCTCGCGCACCACACACACACACACACACATACACACATGCACGCACGAATGCATGCATGCATGCATGCACACATGTACACACATACAAGCAAGCTCAAAGCCTACCATTCTTTGGGAGAAAGAAAGAGAAAGAAAGAAAGAAAGAAAGAAAGAAAGAAAGAAAGAAAGAAAGAAAGAAAGAAAGAAAGAAAGAAAGAAAGAAAGAAAGAAAGAAAGAAAGAAAGAAAGAAAGAAAGAAAGAAAGAGAAAGAGAGAGAGAAAGAGAGAGAGAAAAGAAAAACAAAGACATATTTGAAAAATATTGAGTTCTTTGGAAATTAAACAACATAGCTCTGATTCCCTTGTACATTAAGAAATCACTAGGGGGCTGGAGCAGTAGCACAGCGGGTAGGGCGCTTGCCTTGCACGCGGCCGACCCAGGCTGACCCAGGTTCGATTCCCAGCATCCCATATGGTCCCCTGAGCACCGCCAGGGGTAATTCCTGAGTGCAGAGCCAGGAGTAACCCCTGTGCATCGCCAGATGTGACCCAAAAAGAAAAAAAATTCACTAGGCAGATAGGGAAGTGAGAAAATATTTGGGAATGGCAGTGAGAGACACACTTGTGTCATTGCTTCTGCAAATTTCTCTCACAATAACTCCTGTGTCGGCTTGTGGAGCATGGCACCCCAGAGACTGCCAGTGTCCCTCGTCCTATGTCAAGGAAGGAGATGGGCACCCCAGTTGACATGACTCAACCAAATCCAGGGTCACCTCGTGCCCATTTCCTCTGACACTGTTCCTGCCACCAACTCCACATCCATCACAGTCCCCTTCTGAAAGCTCATGATGGTTCGAGCAGAAAATGCTTAATATAGAAATTACAAACTACAATTGATCATTGGATCAAAGAGGCACCAACTGGTAAAAGTAATGTGGGTTAGAGAGGAAAACAGAGATAGAAGCTCTGAGGGGCAGCAGTTGGGAACCCACAGCCCAAAAAGGAGTCCTTGGTCTTGGCCAATATTCAGATCTTGTCAGATATGTGTGTCTCATTGTCAGAGAAATCACAGAGGGCCACTTGCTAGATGATGGAACTTGCTAGAAATTCACCTTCAAGGGTAGAGGAGAAATATCTGGGGATCCTTTTAGTCTGGTCACTAACGTGTCAGGAGAGGGGCTAAGAGAAAATGCTGTCCAGGGAGTAGCAGTGGGCATCAGAGAGGCTCTCCATGCATGGGTAGGAGGCACCTGGGAAGGATAGGCAGGTGCAGGAGTGGGTGAGAGGCTGGCAGGACCCCACCAGAGAGCACCAGGGAACCAGAAGGCACAGTGCACCTTGCAGTGTCTCTCCTGTTGATTCCCCTGAGAGAATGAGATGTTGCACCAGCTGGCAAGCCGGAGTTCTGTAAGGGCAGAGCCCACAAGGCCAGTGCATCTGGGGCTGAAAAGCAACTGTAATGAAAGCACCCAGCAAAATGCATGTGGGGCGCACAGGGGACGCATGCCATGGAATAGCATTGCAGAAGCTGAGGGGGCCAGAGCCAGTGCAGTCTGTGTGACACAGCCACCCATCATTGTCAGTGCAAGGCGAGCACAGGACAGGCTCCTAGGCAGCATTATGACTTAACTCATACCACAAATTCCTATGACTGAGCAGAGGAAAGACTGGAAAGCAACTAGGGCACACAGGGAAGCTAGTTCAAACTTATTGAAAATCTTATTGAGCATACACCAGAGTGAATGGATGAGAGGAAAATCACAGCAGAAAATATGGAGAGTATAGATGAACACGATTGAAATGTTTGAAAGACATAACCTGGAGAGGGACTGGGTGGGAGGCACAGGGGCGTGCGAAGTGCATTGCTTGCAGTTTTATTATGAATAAGAAAATTAACTTGGAAAATTACTGAAAAATCAAAATTTGGAAAATAAAATAAATTTGGAAAAAATGTATTGAAAAATAAACTTGGAAAATGTATTGGAAGAAAAAGGGCTTTCTTGAAATGCAAAGCTAGAAGATGAGCTTCATTCTGAGCTATCCCAGACAAAGATGGGAAGTGGGCAAATCAGTGTAGAAGCCAAGCATGATCAAACGGAAACGCAGAAACTCAAAGGCAGCAGTGTCAGCCCGGAAAGAGACTGGCTCCAGAAGAGACCTCGGCATCTTCAGAGCTGGTGTGGGCAGCTAAGTCCCGAGATCTCTGGCCCTCAGGAACACAGAGGGAGCCTAGACACGAAGGAGAAGACAGTGGGTTCGTGAGTGATGCCTCTGGGAGGAAGGAACAGGAACAGTGGGAAAGAGACCGAACAGACAGTCTGGTTCCTCCAGAGGTAGAGGAGCCACAGACCTTGGACGGGGAAGCAGAGGCCAATGAAGGGAAATCCTCAGTGAACGACACATCCAATGTAAAAGAAATCCTTAACTTTGGAAAGGAACCTAAGAGAAGGGCAACTGCACTGACCACACACTTCTCAGCCGCAAAAGCGAAGACCAAACAGAGGTGGAAAGTGTCCACATACCCAGGAGGAAAACAGTTACTAAACTATCTCTGTAGACTCCATTAAAAACAGTTTCAAAAGTAAAGAACTTTCAGACAAAAATAAACATAGGTACATAGCCAGGAATAGTCTTCAGGCAAAGGCTAACTAGAAGTGCTTTCACTGCCAAAGATAAAACAACAGTGTTAATACCAACAATGGCACCCACAACGCACAACTGGTTGTGCGCCTCTAATGACTTGACACCCACACAAACAGGACAGAATACAGTTCCCACAGTGCACAAAGGGAGGCGACTGCCAGTTAAGCAGTACCCTATGTTCCATGGTTGAAGGATATGTGACTGGGTAGTCTCCATCGAGTGCCAGGAACAGAACAACCAGACAGAGACCATAGAAGGGACTCCTTATGGCTGTGCGTCTCTAGAGGGGTGCTGGGCGCAGGGCTCCTCCTGACGTCTCTATCCCACAGAAGGCCGGAACCTACAGCTATTTGGGGGCCCTTCCTCCCTAGGGAAATCCTGAAACTGGATACTAGAGTAAATCTTCATAACAGTTCATCTGGGGAAAAAAATCCCACATCAAAATGGGTTGGAGAGGTTGAGACAGACACTTTCTGGGAGACCAACCTCTCCATGCCATCTCACTGCTGCTCATGGCCCAGCACCCAGCTTCCCCCTGAGGGGGAGGACTTGGGCCACACAAGCGGAGCTAAGGCTCCCATGCCAGGACTGGTACAGGTACCCAGTTCTGAGAGCCAGCAGGACGAGACACAATCACATGTTCCAGAGGACAATCTCGAAGAAGCAGGTTCCAAGGCTCAAGGGACAAGTAAATATTTCCAGAGTGGTTGGGCTCAGCACGAAGCAAGCAGTCAGAAACACACACACACACACATACACACACACACACACACACACACACACACACACACACACACACACACACACACACACCTGTCTCCCGGTTTCTTAATGCAAAAGGCAGGACCACCCTCTCCTGGCTGCTGATCGGCCTGCCCCAACTGGCCTGACCGTTGGTGGAGTGGGAAAGCCTATGGATGTCTCTCCTGCCACCTCCCACAGCCTCACTGGGGAGGAGGTGTCCACACACATGAGCTCCCTGATATTTGTGCCTGCCACTCAAGGTCAGACCCTCAGTCTCCAGTCTGAGAGGAAAGGGTCTTCAGGAGTCCCCGTGGAGGGATGTACCTCGACATCATGAACAACCAGACCACATAGTCCAAGCTCTCAGTTCCCATCCTCCTCAGTGGAGTGAGCCAAGAGCCTTCCCCTGCACCCAAGACTCAGGCAGCTCCTACCATCACCTCTAACATTGTCTCTGGGCTCGTGACCCGATTGAGTAGTTGTGGTTCTGTTCCTTTGTAAACTGTAAGCTCCGTCAGAAGGTCCACCGGCTAAGTTCACCATTATATCCCTGCACAGTCAGTGCGGGGGAGCATGCCCTGAATCGGGGCCACTGACAGAACCCAGGAGCATGGAGTAGAGGGAGAGTTACAAATATGTAAAAGGGTGCCTTTAAATGGGGGATTGACAAGAGGGTTGGTAGGAACTAGCGTGGGCTTCTCTGAAACTAAGGGGAAAAAGAAAAAGGAATGTTTGCAAGAAAGTGGAACCAAAAACTCACACTGGAGGGTGTGGATTTCGGTGGGGTAGGATCATATAGAGTTTGATATTGGCGAGAATCAGCTGAGAGGGGGAGGAGGGAAAAGGTGAAACTGTATGTATGAGGGTTCAAGATCTTAATGGAGTTTATGCCAAATTAAGTTTGATCTTAAGGATGGTGGGAAACGATCAGGGGCCCTGAGCTTGGGGACACATGGTCAGATTGTGTCTTTTTTATAAGTGAATCACCGTAGGGTACAGTTACAGACTTACAAACTTTCATGCTCACATTTCAATCATACAATGATCGAGTGCCCATCCCTCCACCAGTGCCCATTCTCCACTGCTAATGTTCCCAGTATCCCTCCCACCTTTCACATCCCCCCACTGCTGTGGCAGGGCATTCCCTTTTACTCTCTCCTTTACAGTGTTGTGGTTTGCAATGCAAGTATTAGGTGACCATCATGTTCAGTCTATAGTCTACTTTCAGCACGCATCTCCCATCCCTATGGGGCCCTCCAAGAACCCTTTACTTGGTGGTCCCTTCTTTATTTGAGTTGCCTTTTCCTGGCTTTCACACCATGGAGAAATCCTCCTGGTCTTTATCTCTACTATTTTTGGGTGTTAGTTTTCCATTCTTTATATTCCACAAATGAGTGCAGTCCTTTTATGTCTGTACCTCTCTTTCTGACTCGTTTCATTAGCATGATACTCTTCTTAGGATGAAGAAGAAATTGAGAAGTTCTACATGGAGCTGGAGATGTTCTATAAAGAAGACCACACCTTCTATAAGGTCATTTCAGTGATTTTAATGCCAAGATAGGAGCGAAGAGATTGCCCGAAGAACTCCACATCGGGACCCATGGCCTAGAATGGAATGAAAAGGGTGAGAGACTGAGTTCATCATGTTGACCAAGATCATCCGTGGTAACTCACAGTTCCAGAAGGCCAAATCTAAACGTTGGATATGGGAGTCTCCCACTGGACAGTTCCATAACAAAACTGACCACATCATATTCAACTGATGGTTTTGCCTAACCATTGTTGCTGTTGTTCCAAAATTCCATAGATAAGACCACCGTCTCCTTCATGCGAAATTCTACTTCATGGAGTGGGGAGGAGAAAGGGCTGCAAAGTTTAAGAGAACTCCCAGAATCGCCACCGACTGGGAGCTCTTTGGCACTATTGCAGCAATATAGGAAGATGCTGTCCTTGACAACATCGATGAGGAATACGATCGACTGGTTCAGCACCTCCAAGATTGTGCAAGGAATACAGAGAGAGAGAAAGCCACAAAAAGATGCCTGTCTTCAGAAACTCTCAAGCTTATTCGCCAACGTGGTTTGGCACGAGCCTCAGGCAATCACAAGCTAACATCTAAGCTCACAAAGCTGTCCAGAGAAGCAATAATGGAAGACCTCAAAGAGAGAAAAGCAGCAGTCTTGGCTGATGCAGCAGAAGCCGGGAAAAATATTCATGACACCTGTCTGTCCTTTGCCAACTATTAGACCAAGATGACTGCCCTCTGACGTCCTGATGGATCTATCACATCTTCCAGAAGGGCAATGGGAAAGGTTATTCACAACCTCTACTCGGATCTCTTTGGTAGCCACATCCACCTGCCCACATACCAAATTCTGCAGAGTGGATATGTTGTTCCCAGCATTCTCCCTTCCAAAATCCGACATGCCATTTCGTTGGTAAAGAAGCATACAGCACCTGGTCCAGACAAGGTCAGACCCAAACACCTGAAGAATCTGCCGCCAGTACTCGTCATTACACTGGCTTGGCTTTTCACATGCTACCTGTCTGAATGCAAGGTCTGTCCCAATGGAAAACCAGCAGGACTGTCCTATTGTACAAGAAGGGAGACATCCACAACATCAGCAACTATTGCCCAATCTGCCTGTTGTCCGGTGTCTACAAGTTATTCACTCAAGTCACACTGAATAGGATTGGCAAAACACCAAAGGAAGGACAACCATGTGAGCAAGCCAGGTTCCAAAAAGGATTCAGCACGATTGACCATATCCACACTGTGACCAAGCTCATTGAGGTTTTTCGGGAGTTCAAGGTGTTGCTCTGTCTAACATTCATTGACTTAAAGGAAGTCTTTGATTCTGTTGAGACTGAAGCGGTCATAGGAAGCCCTAGCCAAACAGGGCATTCAAACTCAATACATCAGGATCCACCATGAGCTGTATTATAGATTCACCACCAGGATCTCACCATTCTATAAGGAAGTGATTGTCGACATAAAGAGAAGGGTTCGGCAGGGTGACACCATTTCACTGAAATTCTTCAGTGCCACCCCCGAAAACGTCATGCGATGACTGGAATGAGAAGGAATGGGAGTTAAGATAGACGGTCGGCAACTACAGCACCTCCACTTCGCTGATGACATCATTCTAATAACACCAAACATTAGCCAAGCAGCACGAATGCTGACTCACTTTGACCGTGAGTGTGGAAAGGTCGGACTACACTGAATCTCATGAAGACAATGTTCATGAGAAACGAACTAGTTCCTGACATTCCATTTGCTCTCAACGGAACGAAAATCTCCGAATGCAGCAGTTATGTGTACCTAGGTCGAGAACTCAACATGACAAATGACCTGGCACCGGAGCTGCGCCGGAGGAAGAGAGCGGTGTGGGACGCCTTTAGGAGCGTTGAAGAAGTTGTTAAGAGGACAAAGAACCTCTCACTTTGGGCACATCTTTTTGACTCCACTGTTCTTCCTGCACTAACATACGCCTCAGAGACCTGGGCCCTACGAAAATAGGATACAAACACTATTCAGGTCTCCCAAAGAGGAATCAAAAGACCTATGCTTGGAATATCACATTTCACTCAAGTGAGAGAAGGAGTCCAGAGTTCTAACCTCCGTCGATGATTGAGAATCAGGGATGCTGTCTCATTTGCCAAGGCATCAAAAATCAGATGGGCCAGACACGTAATGCAATTTAGAGATGACCGCTGGACTAGAGCTGTTACTGACTAGATTCCACAGGACGTCAAAAGAATGCGTGGCCGGGGCCGGAGCGATAGCACAGCGGGTAGGGCGTTTGCCTTGCACGCGGCCGACCCGGGTTCGATCCCCGGCATCCCATATGGTCCCCCAAGCACCGCCAGGAGTAGTTCCTGAGTGCAAAGCCAGGAGTAACCCCTGAGCATTGCTGGGTGTGACCCAAAAAGCAAAAAAAAAAAAAAAAAAAAAGAATGCGTGGCCGCCCACCTACGAGATGGTCAGACTTCTTTGTCAAGACCCTGAATGAACAGTTTGAGGCTCTTCACGTTCCTGGAGCAAGCAGATACCATTAGGCTACACTAGCACGTGACAGGGACGAATGGAGACATTACAGGCCCCTGCTCGAGCAAATCGATGACCAAAGGGATGACAAGTTATAAAAGTGATACTCTCCATGTTGACCCACTTATATGCAAATTTCATGACTTCATCTTTTCTAACAGATGCATTTGCCCCTCTTGGAGAGCCCAGCAAGCTACCGAGAGTATCTCGCCTGCATGGCAGAGCCTGGAAAGCTCCCTGTGGCGTATTTGATATGCCAAAACAGTAACAACAAGTCTCACAATGGTGTGAGATTACTGGTTACTGGTGCCCGTTCGAGCAAATTGTTGAGCAATGAGATGACAGGGATACAGTGCTCCAGTGATACATCTTTTCTAACAGCTGCATAGTATTCCATTCTGTAGATGTACCAGGGTTTCTTTAACCAGTCATCTGTTCTTGGGCTTTTTTCCAGGTTCTGGCTATTATAAACAGTGATACAATGAACATACAATGAACAAGTGCAGATGTCATTTCTACTATACTTTTCTGCATCTCTAGGATATATTCCCAGAAGTGGTATTGCTGGGTCAAATCAAAGCTCAATTTCTAATTTTTTGAGAAACGTCCATACTGTTTCTGAAAGAGCTGAACCAGTAGGCATTCCCACCAGCAGTGAAGGAGAGTCCCTTTCTCCCCACATCCATGCCAACACTGGTTGCTTTTGTTCTTTCGGATGTGTCTCTGTGGTGTGAGATGGTATCTCATTGATGTTTTGATCTGCATCTCCCTGATGATTAGTGATGAAGAGCATTTTTTCATGTGCCTCTTAGCCATTTGGATTTCTTCTTTGAGAAAGTTTCTGTTCATTTCTTCGGCCCATTTTCTGATGGGGTTGATGTTTTCTTCTTGTAGAGTTCAACCAGTGCCTTGTATATCCTTGATATCAACTCCTTATCAGATGAGTATTGGGTGAATATCATTTCCCATTCTGTACACTGTCTTTGTATTCTGGTTACTGTTTCTTTTGAGGTACAGAAGCTTCTTAGTTTAAGGTAGTCTCATTTGTTTATCTCTGTTTCCACTTTCTTGGTCAATGGCGTGTCATCTTTGAAGATACCTTAAGCTTCAATGTCATGGAGGGTTTTGCCGACCTTGTCTTCAATATGCCTGATGGATTCTGGTCTGATGTTGAGGTCTTTAATCCATTTTGATTTGACTTTGGTGCATGGTTTTAGGTAAAGGTCTGAGACCATTTTTTGTATGTAGCTATCCAGTTTTGCCAGCACCACTTGTTAAAGAGGCTTTCCTTGTTCCACTTCACATTTCTTGCTCCCTTATCAAAGATTAGATGATCATATATTTGAGGGTGTGTGTAAGGATATTCAACCCTGTTCCACTGGTCTGCAGCTATGCCTTTGTTCCAGTACCATGCTGTTTTAATTATTACCACTTTGTAGTAGAGTTTGAGGTTGGGGAGGGTGATGCCTCCCATCTTCTTTTTCCCAAGAATTACTTCAGCTATTCGTGGGGGTTTGTTTTTCCATATGAATTTCAGGATTGTTTGATTTCTTCGAAGAAATTCATGGGTATCCTTAAAGGGATCACATTGAATCTGTATAATGTTTTGAGGAGTTTTGCAATTTTGACAATGTTAATTCTCCCAATCCATGAGCAGAGATATGTTTCTATTTCCTCCTGTCCTCTTTTATTTCATGAAGTAGTGTTTTGTAGTTTTCTTTGTGCAGGTCCTTTATCTCCTTAGTTAAGCTGATTCCAAGGTACTTGATTTTCTGAGGCATAATTGTGAACAGGATTGCTTTTTTCATGTCACTTTCTTCTCTCTCATTATTTGCATATAGGAAAGTCATGGACTTCTGGGTATTGATTTTATAGTCAGGCTGTGTCTTGAAGAGCTCCTTTCCTGTGTGTCTGAAATGGGTCATGGCCAGGTTCACATTCCACGAAAGCAAATTCCTGGACCAGAGGCATAGTGTTAGGGGAAGGCACTTGTCCTGCTCCAGGCTGCCCCAGGTTCAAACCCTGATATCACATACACACACCACCCTTTCCCACACTGCCAGGAGTGACACCTGAGCACAGCTTGGTGTGGCACAAACAAAAAGGGTAAAAACAAATCTCTGAATTTTGTGGACTGAGAGAAGAATGTGCATCCCCCAGTTTGAAATTATGATTGACTTCTACAAGGGTCAAAGTGAGAAATGTGTATGGAAAAATAGTTGCAACTGCATGCAAAGACTTCTCTGCCGGCTCCTACCCCATGGCCCTGACAGGGCAACTGCTGTCCAGACAGAGCGACCCCCACCTGACAGCACAATCTCCGTTCTGCGGGTGTTTTTATCAGCGTTGCCGAAGAATAATAGTCTTCATTTCAATTCCATTTCTCCCCCTTCCCACCTCATTCTCCATGTGCAGGGGTGAATATGAGGAGAGGGTCCCTATGATCGAGAAGAGCAGGTGGGAGGAGGTGGGGGAGGGGCCGGGGAAGGGCCACAAGAAGGGCTGGCGATCCTCAAGCAGGTGGCACAGTGGCCGGCGGTCTTGACGCTGAGACCACCACTGAGAGGACACAAGGAGGCCAGGTCAGTGGTTCCTGTTTGGTCTCTTTCCTGATCTCTGCAGCTTGTCTATTAGCCATGGCCAGCCACTGAGCCTGTCCCCAAGTTTCCAACAAAGGCCCGAGCAGGCAGGGCCAGAACTGCTGCAGCCAGGCTTCCCGGGGAGGTGCCCCCCTCCGCCAGGAGAAGGGCTCATTAACGACACCCACGCTCAGCCTGGCTGCTGTTTACTGGCCGCCGCGCTGCACCAGCTCTACAAAGGCAACTGCCGCAAGAGGCAAGTCGCCCGCGTCAGGGCCCGATCCTGGAAGTGGGATGTTTAATTCATAAAGTCAATGATAAGAGATTACTTGTACAAGTAGCTGCACTGTCCTTAAAATGATTCTTTAACCGAGGAAAAGTTTTTTGACCTTAGGAGAAAATGCTTGCTTCGAGCTATGACTAGAAAGAGCACTCCTTCTTCCTCTGTTGTTTAAGAATCTTTCTTCTTATAAAGAAGGCACCACAGTGATTCATAACTGCCATAAAAGCCTGGAATCCTTTTGAGGTTAAGCTACTCAGCTATTCAACTTTTACTACAGAAACTTTGAAATTCAAAAAGAAAAAATAATGTAAGTTTTTGAAGGACATGTGTTGCTGTAGGTGATCCGGTTAATTAAAAGTGATTGCCTGCTAGGAAATCAGACTTTAAAAAGTTTCATGCATTTATTAGAACCCTGAAGGGATCTTTATATGCAGGGAGCTTTACTTCCCATTTATGCGATTTTGTCTCATCTGCTCCAAGTCTCGCTGACTCCCGGCGCTGGACCTGCCCTGTTTGCATGCCTATGTGTTTTGGCTAATTGCATGACATGAAAATACATACTAATGAAGTGTCAGCAGAGGTATTCATGAGCGGACTCTGTCTCTAATTCCTTCCCAATTAGGAGCATCTTTCTTCTGCAGATTCCTGTTTTCGGGGAGGCTCCTTCTTAGAGGGGATGAACACATTGCCTGACAGTGCAACGCACTTTGTACATGTTTAGCTCTCTGCACACCTGACGCGCACATTATATGGGCAAATCTAAAAGGCACTTTTAATTTAAAAGATGCACTCCTCAGAGGAGACCAGGGATGTGTAATTATCCAATAAAATCCACAGCAAATAATTAATCTTCTCTTGGAACATTTTTTTTTTCCTTTTGACACACTTTGAAGATTGATCGTGTTTGCTCTGGCTGGCTCGTAAGGAGGATTATTATTTAATGGTCCTATTTGGATTAGTTCTTCTGCCTGGCTATTGGCAAACAGGAGGAGCTTGGACCATTTGTACCCATAATTACATGCTCCCCTGAACCTGGGTTTGGGGAGATCAGTGGGGTGCTCACTGGGCTGGGTTAGCCGGGAGAAGAGCTTCTCTCTGCATGGTGGTGGCAGACAGCAACTTGCTAATGGCCTGCGTGGCCCAGGGGGATGGCCCCAGGTCCCGAGAGCAACTCACATGCCCTGTGCTTGCAACCCATGGGCACCAGAGGTGCTGGTGAAAGGGAAAGACTGAGGCACGCCCGCAAACAGCAGTTACCTTTCCAAGGCCCTTGGAGGTCGGAGACGTTCATCCCCAGGCTGGCGGGGGAACATTCAGGGCACAGCCATGCCGCCCGCACAAGTATCCTCTGGACCTCAGCTGGGAGCTGTCGGTGCAGCTAACCGGGAGCAGCTGGGATCCTGTTTGAGGGACAATAAGTCTGCAAAAGTGACTGGGCTGGGGGTGGGCTCACACACCCTTGAGAGTCTCTCCTTTCTCTCTCTCCCTCCCTGGAGGGGGTCCGGGGTTTCTCCGGCAAGATGCTACTCTGCAAGGACCTCACTCCTGGGCATTTGTTTCTGGAGCTCACATCCATTGCCTGGGGTGCAGGTACTCCTCGCTCTGTCCACTCACAGGCTCCCTGAGCCAGGCCACGCCAGAGCCACGGGGTGACCCAGACCGGGGCTGATCTGTAGGTTGCCACAGGCCCCTCCCACTTGGCTCCCCCGCAATAATACAAAACGGTTTGTTCTTTCTAGATCACTCCCAACTGATTGGCTTCTCTCTTCAAACCAGCACTGGACATGCATGCTGTGTGTGTTGTATACAGGTGTATCTGTGTTCCTGTCACAGCCGGGCCTCTCCTGGAGAATTGACCCATCCCATGATGGACTCTGTCTGTGCCGCTCCTGAGATGTTTGTGTGCCTTGGGGAAATAAAGTTGCGATCATGTAATGGCACATAGGAACTACCCCCAAGTACCTAGCACACGGACTACAGATGCTGCCTCGTACCTGAGTTAGCTGCCGCGCTCTCCAGTTGGTGCAGGGCTAAAGCCACTTCCTTGCCGTCTGCACCCAGCACCACTTTCTCTTGTTCACTCCTTCAGTCGCATTCACTAAGCTGGAAAGTGCTGTGCAGGCTCAGTCCTGCCCCGGGGAGGAGGCAGATACCTTGATGCAAATCCAGGACTGAGTCCAGACAGTAATGACACAGAACGTTTCTAATACAGGATGTTCTGGTGGCTCCTCTCTCCTTTCCAAAGAAGCTTGGAAAGATGTTCCTGTCCACACCCTCCACCAGGGGCCGACCCCGAGGTGCCCTTGCTGTCCACACAGAACTCCAACTCAACCGTTTCCTTCACTTCTGATCCCTCCCACGGGGCCTGGGAGAGCCACTTCCCGGCCTAGGAGTATCTTTCCTTAGCTCTTTCAACTGCTAAAGTGTTTCCCCTGCCAAGAACAAATCCGAGCTGACACTCTGGGAACCGCAGAACAGCTCACCGCAAACTCCCAGTAGTGCACAGGACCAGAGCACAGAGCCGGCACCCAAGAAACGAAGACCCCCTTCTCTGGTCCTGATGTCGCCCCTCTGAGACCCTCTCACGGAGGACTGTCGGGACCTTACTCTCCTGCCCACCCCCCTCAGACACTCCGCATCCATCCCACAGCTGGCCTTCAGCCTAAGAGGCCACTCAAGGACGGGTGACACATGAAGGAGAAGTGCTGATGAAGAGGAATATTAGGCACCAGCTCCGCCCGGACCCAGACTCTGAGCGGCCACACATGACCGACTCCTCAGCTCCTAAAAGACCATGATCCTGAGGCCTAATGACTACTTTCGGCACCCAGCAGCTTCTTGCAGAAATGCCTCTAGACTGTGAGCTAAGCTACGGCCCCAGGCCATCTCGGGAGGGGAAAGGCTTTTCTCTCTCAGCCTTTCCTTTCCCAGCGGCGTGGCGACCGTCATCTTATGGAGCCCACTAAGCGGAGGTACGAGCTTGCAGTGACATGACTTCTAGCATAAATTTCGATGGACTTAATTACTAAAATGCCAGTAATCCCAAACCGTGCAGCCTCTTTCGTGGCCGCGCAACCTCATATGCTCTTCATTCTCAGCAATGGAAAACAAATTATCAAATGATGCCTTTCAGCAGGTCTGATTTTGGGGGGGAAATTCCAATTAATAATAGTGAGTTTTCTGTTGAAATATTGAATGTAATCAAAGTAGAGAGAAAGTAAAGTTAAAATCATCAGCCACACAGGCGGGGGAGGGGGGCGGGATGGGAGGTATACTGGGGTTTTTGGTGGTGGAACATGTGCACTGGTGAAGGGATGGGTGGTTGATCATTGTATGACTAGACTTAAACCTGAAAGCTTTGTAACTTTTCTCATGGTGATTCAATAAAAAAAAAAATTAAAAAGAGGAATATTAGGCACCCAGGACTCAACTTCTCCAGAAAATGCCCCAGGATCGGGTCTATATCCAGGCTTCAATAAGCTGCTCAGTGTCTCTTTGTCATCTTTGTGTCCTGAAACAGAATTGTGGGCTGTGGAGGGAAGTGGCCCTGCCTTGGACGTCCCCCTCTCCTGCCCCAGACACCCTGCTTGGGTATGATCATCTCAGGCCTGGTCACCTCACTGGAACACCCAGAGCCTTGCCTGTTTGTGGTAGGTGCTGATCCTGGCCCAAGAATCCATCAAGAGAAGCAACCACAGGCTGGTGTTGAGTGAGTTATCTTTGCAGGATTAGCGCCTTCTTGCCCCCACGCCCCAGCTCACCTTCTCCAAAAACCCTCCAGAACTCCATCCTTGAAGACCTAACGATCTTTCTCACCTTAAATCACTCTTCTTCGGCAGACAGTAACCACAAAATGCTCCTGCTACAATGTCACATGAGAAAATAAAAATCAGTCGACAAAACATAGATGCAGATTGTTTTTTCATCAGATAATCACAAAGTTGGCACGTGATACCTTTTCACCATTTTGTCTCTGTGAGACTCAGCTTGAAAGCGTGAACACGAGTCGTCTCACAGGAAAGATGCCGGGGCAAACAAGCCGGTCGGGGCGGGGGGGGGGGTGCCCCCGTGTCAGTATCGTCAGCATTTGTTCTGTCCTGAATGTCTCTGTGTGTTTTTTTAAAAATCAGAATGGCTGTACAGCAATGTAAATGCGATGAAGACTACAGTACATCACTGCCTGATTTTTCGAAATGAGTCATTAGAGGGTGGAGACGTGCTCTGTGGCCAGTGAAACGGGGAGCTCTGGAGCCAGCCTGGAGCCATGGCGCAGGGGCCGCCTCTTGCCTTCCCCAAGCAGTGCGGCTTAGCCAGGGTATTCTCAGCTTTATTCATCCACGGATCTTCTCACTTGGATGGCGTGATTACCGGAAAGTAGGTGACCCTCAAGGTAAGATCTGGCGGGGCTGGAGAGAGAGTGCAGAGGTGAGGCCTGCTTGCTGCTGAGTCTGCCCCATCCCTGCCCCACTGCGGGACCCTTGAGTACAGCCACGCGTGAGCCCTGACCAAAGCCAAGCGTGGCCAGAAAAACAAAAACAAACAAATAAATACATAAATAAAAAGAGTTTATCCTGACTTTGAGGTTTGTAGCCACCCGATGACTACATCTGTGAACTGTCCTTTGGGACATGTTATTGGTACTTTTGGACTTGCCAGTCAGATTTTATTTCCTCAAAGGGACAGCAGGTTCCCGGGGGTCTCCTCATGTCTGTTGAGTATTTCACACATGTAAGAACCTGCTCAGTCTCTCAGCCCCCGAGGAACAGGGACTCCTGCCTGGCCCCAGCCTTCTGCTTGCATCACTTCTGCAGATAAAGTATCTGACTCAGATGATGAGAAGCGTTTGAGGGGCTGGAGAGAAAGTGCTTGCTTTTTCACACAGCTAGCCCAGGTTCCGCGCTAGCACGGCAGCCCCCTCCCACCCCCCGCCCAGCTTCTCCAGGAGTGATCCCTGAGCACAGAACCAGGAGTACGTCCTGAGCACTGTTGGGTGTGGCCTCAAAACCAAAACAAGAGAAGCCTTTAAAAGGGGCCAAGAACATGCCCCACATCTATGAGCTTCTCTCTGCTGTCCCAGGCAAGAAAAAAGCCACCACACGTGATTGGCAAGTTGGCCGATTCCCTCCCTCAGATCAAGCCTCTGCTCTTCTGGGGAGCAGGGGAGCCGGGTTTGCTGGGCTGGTCCTCTGGGGAGCAGAGTGGGGGGCCAATTCGGGTTTGCGGGGTGGGTCCTGCAGCATGCAGGGAGTAGCATCAGTATGGGAACAGCACGGCTGTGGCGGTCGTGTGTGGTGCCTTGGGAGGGCCCAGACTGTGAGATTCTGTTGGATCAAGAGGCCCGGGCCCCAGAGAATGTGTCCAGACTCATCCTTGAGCAAAGCCGAGCGTGGCCCGTGGCTGCTCTGCTGTCTCCTTGTGCACACACCAGGCCACACCTGGTGGTGTTCAGGGCTTTCTCCCGGTGGGGCGCAGGGAACCCACCACTGCTGGAGCTGAACAGGACGTGCCACGGTCAAGGCCAGCGCCTTCAGCCCTGTGCTCGCTCTGCGGCCCTCGCTCTTGCCCCAGCCAGTCTTGCTGCTGAGTCAAGCTCGGCCTTGCCCTCACAACCCTTGTCCTGGCTCCCCAGCTCTCTCTCCCAGGCCTGTGCAGAATGTGCTCACAGCCCCAGCTCGGGGGTCCGGCAGTGCCTGGGGTCAGTGGTCAGTCTGGAGCGGGTGGACTATGAGTCCAGGCTACCAAACCCACCCATCTTTGGCTCTCGCTCTCTGCCTGCACTGGCACATCTACCCGTGGCCCCCAGATCCTACTTCTCATTCCCCCCAGAGACCCCGCCTGAGAGCCTGGGACCTTGAACAGACAGGAAGACAGACAGACAGAAACACACACACACACACACACACACACACACACACACACACACACCCCACAGCACTCTGGGCTGCCCCAGCCCCAGCATGGCCTCCCAGGGCATTGCAGGGAGGCGGTTTTCGCCAGCAGCACAGCCCACTCAGGCTACCAGCTTCCAAATCTGAACTTGAACCTGAGCTTCTGCAGGTTCGAGTTGCAAGAGCAGCAACCAAGCTGTGAGCCCCTGGGTCAGGCGCCCAGGGCTGAGGTCTGTCTTTGCGATCAAATTGCTCTGACGAAAGAAGATTCTGATGAGTTGAGTGTAAAAGAATCAGAGTCAAACAGATTTGATTTCCCTTGGAATAGGCCTGGTTTGGTGGGGAAGGAGCCTTTATTTAGCAGCAGGAAATGGAGTCGTACTCAGATTTAAAAGGGACAAAGCAGGTGAAGGGGCTGGTCCAGTGCCACCTGATAGCCCTCGAATAGCCTCTGAAAAGCCTCACCAAATATCCCCAGTATTGAGCACCGACTCGACACTCACATTGGCCTGCACAGGAGAGCTTCCCAGCTCACACGGCCAGGCTTTGTCATCCAGCACTCACGGCCGCTCCTCTCGAACACGTCTCTAACTAAATTTCTTTAACTAAAACTGTTTCACCTCACTAATAAAAATAGTAGCTAAATTAAGACCAAGCGCAAGAAAAAGTAAAGGCCCTAAGTCACCTGCCACCTTGGCACTTAGCACACGTGAAGCTCGGAGTCTCAGAGACGAGCAATAGCACAGTGGACAGGGCACTTGCCTTGCGCCCGCAGACCCAGGTGACCCGCATTCAATCCCTGGCACTCCGTGAGCTCCGAGCTCAGAGCAGCTCAGCCCTGACACTGCTGGGTGTGGCCAATGGAACAAACAAAAGCCAAACTTAGACTGGCTGTTTCCTTTTTAATCTTTGTCAATAGCTGAAATATTCCTTCCTACAACCTTTTAAAACTTTTTAAATTTTAAAAAGACTTTTGGGGCTGGAGCACAGCGGGTAGGGCGTTTGCCTTGCACGCGGCTGACGCGGGTTTGATTTCCAGCATCCCGTATAGTCCCCTGAGCACCACCAGGAGTAATTCCTGAGTACAGAGCCAGGAGTAACCCCTGTGCATCACCAGGTGTGACTCAAAAAGAAGAACAAAAGTTCTAAAAACTTTTTTAAAAGTTCCAGAGTCAAAAGAATTTAAGTCCTGGGTTTTCTGGCCAAATATGAAATTCTCCAAGGCTGAGAACTCTCACTTTTCCTGCGTGGAATTGTCTATCAGGGGATACTGAGAGAGCTTGGGTTACACATGTGTGTGCCCATATTCCAGTGAGTCAGAAATGCATAGATGTTAAAAGACACACAGAGATGAGAGAAGACAGCAGTGACGCTAAGAATAGTTTATCTGGCTGACGTTGCATGATTTGTTGGTGAAATTAGCCACTCTAATTGTGTTGCAATGACCATAGCATTTAATTCTGACAAGGGTCTCACAGACAGATGCCCAACACAGCCCCAGCCTCTGCCTACAACATTCCAGAAAGACGGGTTTGGTCAGGGACTTTCTGAAGACCAGTAAGATAGGGTGGCTTGATGACTTTCTGGAGTCTGATCTTGCCCTTGGTAAGAAATCACCTAATAAGGAGAAGGGGGCCTCTGAGCAGTGCGCGCCCCAGCCTGGACCGGCAGGGTGGGAGGTTTCACATGCACCTTCCAGAACAGTCCCTCTCGCCCGGCTCAGCCAGGTGAGGGGAGCCGCAGCTGAAGCAGCCTCGCAGGGGAGAGGGAGGCACTTTCTCTGGGTGTCGAGGGCTGCACTCGGGGTGGTGGCAAGTGTGTGTCCTCTTCCTCCTGAGCAGGTGTCCACATGTGCCGTAGAGTAAATGGCAGCACCGCAAGTGATCAGGGGTCGGAGCGTAAAGACTGCCCCCAAGACCGAGGAACAAGAAAAGGATTGTAGGGCCCCTGCGGCATCACGCAGATTCTCAGGGCCACAGTCTCGGGGTCCAGCAGCTGGACCCCAGTGCGTTTTAGCACCATCTTGGTTAAACATCCATCCAGATGGAGACGGGAAAGGAGGAACCCTCACCCGACTGTCATTCGCACTGCGGCCAGTAGATGGCAGAAGGGGACCAGAAAATACCCCATGGATGCAGAAGGGACACCCCCCCCCCCCACCCCCCGCCCCCACCCCAGCCAGGTCCCAGTTTGTCCTGCAAAATGCATCTGACGTGCAACTCGGCTTGTCTCCTCCTTGAAGGAGGCTTGCTCCCTGGGAAAACGTGGAGCCGGGGTGTGCGAGTCTCAGTCCCGTATTCCTGGAGGAAGTGTCTGCGAAGCCAGCACTTCCTCTCTGAAATCGTCCCCCCCCTCCTGCCCCCGCTGACCAAGCCTGGTCCGCAACCTCCCTGGCGAGGGAACCCCGAGGCCCTGCACGGCCGGTGCCTGGGAAGCCCTTGGCGCACGATCATCCAGTTGTGGGGCCAGGCGGGACCCCACCTAGCGCCTCCCTCTGCTCGCCGACCCGCCCCACCCTGACTTCCCACACAGAAGCCACATCTGATCATTCGTTTCCTCCGCAGTTCTGCCGGGAACTTCGGGAAAACTTGAAAAAAAACCTATGAAAGGAGCCCCAGAAATCTGATTGGTTCTAAGAGATCTAAGTGTCAAAGAAAATTTGGAAGCTATGAAGGAAAATCATTACAATTGAGCCCACACAATTTTGTCTCTGTGCAAAGCCCTTTAAAGAGCAAAGGGAAAAGTAAACTAAAAATCTGAAGAACATTTGACAAATTACTTGTATCTCCATATACTAAGAACTTACATTCTAAGAATTCTGAAAATAAGAACTAAGGAATCAGTAAAACATGATGAAGAAATAAGAATAAATAGAATATAAGGAAATAAACAGGAACTAAGAACAAAAAGAATAAGGAGTACAAACTAGACCATCTATCAAATGTCTATATGAATCAATCCCCCAAATCAATAGGGGAGCAAGAGACAGGTGAGGCAAGTCACAGACACTAGGAACTGGCTCTGTTCCATGGATAATTGAGTAAATGCCTATGGAATTTGCTTGTCAACCCTGGAGACTAGGGTACCTTCTTTTCCTGGCTGCTGCTAAGCTGGCAAAATCTTTTCAGAAACAATCTGACACATTTAGAAACCTATTCGCATTTCCTTGAGCCCAATTTCCTCTTCCATCATCATCGTTGTTGTTGTTGTTACTTTGGGGCCACACCAGTGTTGCTCAAGACTCACTATTGGCTCTGCACTCAGGGATCACTCCTGGCGGGCTTGGGAGACCATCTGGGGTGCCAGGGATCAAACTCGAGTCGGCCACATACAAATCCTATATGTCTTACCAGCTATGATATCTGCCCAGCACCCAAACCCACTTCTTCCCCGACCCTGGCCCCAGGATGCACCCAGAGCCTTACACCTTTAAACAAGTATATGGATGGATAGGTGGATGGACAGAGGGAGGGATGAAAGGAAGAAAGACGGATGGGTGGACTGGATGGTTGAAAGAGTGGGTGGGTAGATAGGTAGGCAGACAGGAATATAAATGTATGCATACATGTATATAACTTCCGTATAAATTAATTGCACTTGTTATGTGATTGTGGCCATTCAAAACTCCCCCGACTTCCTCAAGTGAAAAAATAATGGGCAGGGCCAGAGAGAGAGAATGGGGATTAAAGCATCTGCCTGCACCCTGATTCCAAAATCCAGCACCACATACGGTCCCTAGGGGGCACTCCTGAGCACAGCACAAGGGACAGCCCCTGAACACACTGGGGATGGTCAGAAACAGTGAAAATAGGGGGAACCTGAGAGACTCTGAGAGGGGGCTGGCAGAAGGGGTCACATTGCATTTGCAGTTTGCTCTCCCACCCCCAACACATTTCTTGAGCATCAGAGGACAGAGCAGACCTCAATGACACCGGGGCTGGAGGCCCTGTCCCCGGGGCCCCGCAGCGCAGGGCTGACGAAACAGGCTGGCTGCTCGGACGGCCAAGTGGCCGCTCTCTCTATTTCCTCTGTCTATAAAGAAGCACCTAAAGTGGCCGAAACAGAATCACTGTCCTCAGCTGGGAAACCTTAGCAGCCTCACACGTGCTTTTCTGAGCAAGGGAGCGGCGGGGGATTAGTGCCTGAACGGTGGCATTACCGAAGGGGCAGGAGGATGAAATAACATGCCACGGCAGCTCAGCGCTTTCCTGGCCCTGATCGAGTGGCAGAGCTGTGCCCATGGCAGCTTGAAGGAGAACACCCCCACGTCTTGGCACACGATGACCTGTTGCCTCGGCAAGAGATTCTCTGTAAGGGGAATGAAAACTCACCCACATACACCCAAGCACAGTGTCCAGCTCCACAGGCCTTCTGGGAGCCTCTCTGCAGAGTGGGGGGCCGTCCCCCTGCTCACACAGCTGCCAGGGAAGGCGGTGCAGATGGGGGGAGGCAGATGGGGATCCGATTTCCACAAGCACCCCAGTCCACACTCAAGGGACACTCCCTGACAGCAACTCTGGTGGCCGTGACGTCAGGTGAAGGTGGCCCCTTATGGCCTCCATACCAACCACGTTAGGGCACCAGGGGTCAGGCACACCATGCCCGAGGTTGACCCTGGTCCCATGAATCCCCAGCAGTGTGGGGCGTGGCCCTGGTGGTCCCACTATTGTGTCCAACAGTGCTGTTCTGCAGGCCTCCAGCACGGATCCGTCTGGCCCCACTGGCTAAGGATCGCCGGAACTGTCTGCTAGGTCCCCCAAAACTCTACTGGGAAGGGCCCCCCAAATAAAATAAAACATAAAGTGGAAGAATGCCCGTAGAATCCACCATGTGCCATTCTGGACGGCTCCCTGGCGTCTGTAGGTGCTGGGACAAGTGAGTGTGTCGAAACCAGCGAGATGCTTGGAGGCTCTGGGGCTGCAGGTCGGGCTGCTGGCCCCAGTTCTCTGCAGTGCAGGCTCCAACAGCCCTGTTGGGGACAAGAAAGGGCCACTTCACAGTGCCATGCCTTTGTCTTTGCGGAAGGAACTCAGCAAGGCCCTTCGAGAGGTCAGTGAAGGGTCCGGGTGCCGCTGACTCTGAGTTGCCTGTTCTTCTCCTGGAGGAGCCTCCCGTGCATGGCCGGAGTCTGGGGCACGTCCAGCAATGCTCAGCCAAGCAGTCCAGGTGGCTTGACGCAGGGTCTGAGGCTGGTGTGTTACAGGGGCTGTGGCGCCAGGCACCAGCAAGGCCACACTCGGCAGTGCTTGGAGTTCTCCAGGGCCACATCTGGTGGTGTCCAAGGGGCCACACAGGGCCAAGAACCAAAGCAGAGCTTCATGCATGCGAAGCACCTGCCAACTTCTGGTCTCTGGGATGCCATTTTGAATGACTTCAGGACTGACCTCATTCCGTCAGCGGCTGTTCCTCAAGGCTGTTTCTTACTGGGCCTTTAAAAGGCCCATTGGACCACGAGTCCAGTCAGGCAAGAATTATTTGAAAGAGATGCCAGACCCTCCAAACCCTGCCTGGGAGAACCCCCACCCACCCACTCAGAGAAGAACTATTTTTTAAGTTGTGTGGAAAAAGCTCACCCATTGAGAAAAGAATAGAAACAGGTTAGACATACAAGAATGCTTATCAAACAGAACCTGCAGCTCAGTGGCAGAAAGCTATACAAAACTCCCAAATTCCAGCTCTCTAAATGACCATACATTATAGAATCGAGTGCAGAAGTTTGGGGTGAGAATACTATGATTCTATATCTGTTCATTTTCGAAGACAATATGTAAAGACCGCTGTCTCTAGAACCACAGATCTCTCCAGCAGGCTCACGCCCACGTCAACAGATCCCTCCCTCCGGCATCTGATTTTCCCACAGCTTGGCATGTGCTTCCCAAACACTCCCTCCAGACGTCTTCACTGGCCTGGGTGGAGCTGGAAAGGCAGGTCAGGTAGGAAAGATCCCCTCACACCAGCCCACTGCCCACCTGAAAACCCAGCAGAGCTGTTGGGGAGAGGGAAGGAAAGTTCTTGGTAAGTTCTGGAAGGTCTGAAAGCAGAAGTTGTTTTCCCTGGACTCGAGGAAGAGAGTCACCGCAGAGCCAGCACACCCTGAGATCGATGAGTGGGTGACCAAAAATCCACACCCGGAGCCTGAAGCTCGCTGGAGTTTCTCTCCAAGGGTTTAGTTCATGAATGGCATGTTAACAAGTGCCCAAGCTGGAGTTAAAGTCCCAGCAAGGGAGAGATGAAAGTCAACCAAAAATTAAACACAGGCGTGTCTGTGTGTGTGTGTCCATGTCCATGTGTGGTTTTGTGTGTCAATGTGTGTGTCTGTGTGTGTGTGTGTGTGCGTGCATGCATGTGTATTTCCCTGGGGGAACTGAGGAACTAATCTTCTGAGAAACATTTTCTCATAGAGAAAATCATCTCAGGAACCATTTAGATCATTTCCCACCACTGAAGATCTTGTGTTTTCTAGATGGGGCCCCAAGGTCATGAGGACAATGAAGATGAGCTAACCCAAGGCTCCTGGGACAGAGGCTGGGGACACAGGAGCCTAGGGAACCCCATCATTACTAACACTAAGAAAATGAATGCTGTGCGTGAAAAGGAATATCACCACCATGTGCTATTAAACTGTCCTGTCAATGACAATGACACTCTCGAACTCATCTAAGGCACAGGTTAGGCTCACACTCACGGGGAGCGGGCCGGAGGGTGGACGGGCACAGTGGACTCGTGTCAATCTTCTGCTGACAGTCTTTAATGGTGAAAACCCACTGGATAACACCTTCAGTGGGAACATGAGGGTCAACAGACAGGAGAAAGGAACTGTCCAGAATATTGGATGGCCAATGGGGACAGCAGTGACGGGACATAGGCAGAAGCTTTGCCATACCATTTGACTTTTGAACAGTGGCATGTGTATCTTTGATGAAGATCATTGTGGAAATGTCTCATTTTGTGGACTTCCGTTATGGTTCCAGAAAGACGGCATGTAGCAGACATCCTGAACCCACACTCAAGTGCAGCCAGTTCCTGAGTGGGGACCCTGGGAAAGTCGGTCCACGCTTCTGAACCAGTTTCTCGGCTACACAACAAGGATGAGAGCCGTGGCCCAGCCTGTTCTACAGGACCCGCTGAAGTGGGGCTGATGTGTACAGAGGAGGGTTGTGTCAACCAGATGGGTATCTGGCCACTATGGACCTGAGGTTGATGGGTGTGATGCCTCCTGCCCCAGTGGCCAAGGGGAAGTGCCCTTTGAAGCTTTTTGGATAAATACAGAAATTCAGGGTGACCCTTTCTTAAAAATTCTTTTACCTTGGGGATGCACCCAGCAGTGCTCTAGGACCACTTCTGGGAGTGTTGGGGACCTTGCGGTGCCAGGGATCCAACCCAGGGCTCCAACCCTTTGAACTATCTCTTGGGCCCAATCCAAGTGACTTTTATCCAAAGTAGAGCTCAATTATGCAATCCCTTGGGTTATCTCGGAGCCTGGGATTTATTTTATTGTGATGGATGCTCTTGACAAATACACTTCCTTACACTTTGGGATGCTAAAATAGCAGACCATCTTGTCTACGTACCCAGGCCCCTGGAATTTGTGATTGGTGAGGGCTGGGGCTGGATGCTGTGTGAGACAATTGCTAAGAATGACGAATGGATAGTATTTAAGGGAAGCATTACTAGAGAAGACTTTTCCTCAAGAAACCAAAGTCAAAAAACTTGAAAATATACTATACTCTTCTGTGCTTTTAACTTTTAACTGAGTTCGCTTTTCAAAGAACTAGTGCCACTGAATGTCCAAACTTCCTAATGGCTGGGTTAGTTTCTGAAAGTGAGTTAACCGGGTGGCTTCACCAGAAGAGCACTCTTCCTTTCTGCAGCTGACCGCTGCACTCAGACCGTCATGGTATAACAATCCTGTATGGCATCATCTCTCCTCATTGACATCCCCACCCCTCAGTGGCACTTGAAGTGGGGAACCCCTCTCTGGGGGGACAGAACAGCCCTCTTCTGATAGGAACAGCACAAAGGAACTGAATGATGCCACCACCTGAGTGCAACACCCCAGAGACATGTCGTGACGTCACGTGGGCCCAGGCTGAGAGACAGGGACATGGAGTGCCTGGCCCGAAGCAGAGTTTAATTATAGCATTGTTACTTCACTGACTGGCTCTGGCAAAGATGCCCCAGAGAGGATTCAGGGGGACAACTAAGCTCCTGTTCTTAGCACTGGGCTTGACAGCCAGCAAGGCCCAGGGCGCACCTGCTCCAAGCTAAGCCCTGGGCATTAGGGGGAATCCAGGGAAATTAAGAAGGGGGGTCCCTGCCCTTGAAGATCTTGGGCTCCATGGAGGCAGATGCGCAGCACTCTTAGCTTTTACTATTCATGTTGTCTGGCTTCGGTGGAGCCTAATTTTCAAGCCCTGTAAGGAGGTGGAATCTGATTGCCCCTGTTTCATGGTGTAGGTTTCTAAGACCAGCAGAGACTGAGCGGGGACACCTGTGACTTGCATGATCATCCACTAAAGACCTGGACGTGGAGCTTATTGATGGGTGCCAGAGGCAGCGTGGGGAGGGAAAGATGCATGAAAGGTCACTCCTGGCAGCGACTGGAAGACAAGATCCCGGGGCTTCTTAAGAGCCACCCAGGGTTGGCTACTCTATTAGCTAGTGAGAGGGAAGATTCTAGATTTCATCACAATAAATAGCGTTGTGTCCCCGTCAACATAATCTACACTTTCTATGAGCCCGTCTGAAGTGCAGCCCTAAAGCCATGTGCAGGTCAGCCCTGTGTCCACCCAGGAAGGACAGCGGGGCCTCCGCACACACCGAGTGCAGCAAGAGCTCAGCTGCTCCCACCAAGGGGAGATTAATGTTTCCTAACCTGGGTGGAGAAAGAACTCCATGTCCCCTCTAAATAAATCCACCCAGCACACCCCAGCCTGGCATGATGGCATTCGATCACTGAACATGAGGTCAGGAGCCAGGCCCTAGCTGCAGAGCCCACTGAGGAGTGCTCCAGCCCTCCGACACGGCAGGAAGGTGGGGCTTCAGAGCGCCCCTGCAGCTCCTTGACCTTGCATCTCAGCATCCTGAATGGGGAGGAGCCCCAGGTCTGGGCCCCCGACCCCATCACAGGTCTGGACCGGCACAGACCCTCAGGCCCTATCTGCTCCTATCCCTGGACTTCAGCGGTGACTAATTTGTCCTTGCAAACTCCAAGATGTTCTTTCTAAGACAGCAAACTAGACATTTCAAGAGGGAGAAATGAAGCTCCCAGTGAGAAGTCCGGGGTCCAACAAGGACCTGGAACATAGCAACGGTCCAGAGCAGAGAGCTCGGGCCCATGTGAGCAGAAAGGAAGCTGGAGGGGGCGGGCATGTAACTCCTGCAGAAGGAACCAAGAAGAGCCAAACTATCCATCATTCTTTTTTTTTTTTTTTTGATGAATTGAACTGACAAATGAAAAATTACTTGTGGTCATGCTGAGGTGAGATGAAACGATTTTGGGGGGGCCCCTTCTTCCTGTTAGATTTCCAGTTAGGGTGGAAAGTCTTGGGAATTGAGCTGTGGTATTCCCAAGTGTCCGTTTCATTCAAAGTCCATGAGTCACAGACAACGACACCTGTGTAAATCCATCAGCAGGGGGCCTTGATCTCTGCCTCCCCCCTCCCTGCAAGCTGACTCCTGAGAAAAGTCAGAGCACCAGGGGTCCTGGGGGGTGTGGGTTCAACACAAACAAGCAGCAGAGGCCAGCGAGCATGTGGCTCTTCTTGGCGGAGCAGAAGGATCGAGCATCCGCTCCTTCCTGGCCAGGGGGATGAGACCAGAGCCTGAGAAAGAGTTTGCTGGCTCCCGCCCACCTCACTTCCTGTCCATGGAGACATTCTCTCCCTCCCTGGCTTCCCAAAGGCCCGCAGGTCCAGCCCTTCTGGACATGGGGTGTCAATATTCCATGCTGAGTGGAAGGCAGATAAGGGGGTGTTCTCAGGGCTTCATGGCTGCTGTTGTCAACACCTCCTTCCTCCACTCCGAGCATCTGACTTATTCCGAGAGGATCCAGAGTGTTGGCTGGCTGGGTGTGGGGGCGAGCAGCCGGTGGAAGACTTGGCCAGAGAGCACTAGAGATAAAATGAAGAGGGGAGGACAGGCAGAGGAAACATCTGGGCATCTGGCAGGAGCTCCTGTGGGCTCATCCCGAAGTCACTGATGACGGCCTCTTCTTCATTCCGGCCTGGAAGCCAGCTTCCTGCCATCTCCGAGTCATGCAAAAACAACTCAGACAGAGCTAGTGTGACCTTTGGCTTTTGTGATCACCAACACCCTCCCTCCCGAATTCCCCAGGCTGACAACCTATTGGGGTCTCCTGGAACGACTCTCCAGACCACCCAGGGGGTTGGGGACACACAAAACAGGGAGCCAGCAGGGTTCTTCTGGGTTGGTCACAGCAGATGGCAAGTCTAGAAGAAAACTTCCCATGCCTGAAACATTCTTGATCTGCAAAGTGCAGAGAGTGGAGCCACTGAGGGGACGGGATGGGCAGGATGGAGACAAGGGCATGTCACCCTCCTCAGCTGAGAGTCATGCCTGTGTGTTACTGTGAGCCACAGACATGGTCCAGCAACCAGATGTCTGGGCACATTCATCCAGCTGAAACTCTCCCAGGCTGATTAGACCGACTGTCCCTTTTACAGAAAAAGAAAGGAAAGAAAGAAAGAAAGAAAGAAAGAAAGAAAGAAAGAAAGAAAGAAAGAAAGGAAGGAAGGAAGGAAGGAAGGAAGGAAGGAAGGAAGGAAGGAAGGAAGGAAGGAAGGAAGGAAGGAAGGAAGGAAGGAAGGAAGGAAGGAAGGAAGGAAGGAAGGAAGGAAGAGAGAGAAAGAAAGAAAGAAAGAGAGAGAAAGAGAGAAAGAAAGAAAGAAAGAAAGAAAGAAAGAAAGAAAGAAAGAAAGAAAGAAAGAAAGAAAGAAAGAAAGAGAGAGAGAAAGAGAGAGAGAGAAAGAGAGAGAGAGAGAAAGAGAGAAAGAAATAGAGAGAAAGAGAAAGAGAAAAGGAAAGAGAGAAAGAAAAAGAGAGAGAAAAGGAAAGAGAGAAAGAAAGAGAGAGAGAAAAGGAAAGAGAGAAAGAAGAATGGAGAGAAAGAAAGAAAGAAAGAAAGAAAGAAAGAAAGAAAGAAAGAGAGAGAGAAAGAGAGAAAGAAATAGAGAGAAAGAGAAAGAGAAAAGGAAAGAGAGAAAGAAAAAGAGAGAGAAAAGGAAAGAGAGAAAGAAAGAAAGAAAGAAAGAAAGAAAGAAAGAAAGAAAGAGAGAAAGAGAGAAAGAAATAGAGAGAAAGAGAAAGAAAAAAGAGAGAAAAGGAAAGAGAGAAAGAAAAAGAGAGAGAAAAGGAAAGAGAGAAAGAAAGAAAGAAAGAAAGAAAGAAAGAAAGAAAGAAAGAAAGAAAGAAAGAAAGAAAAGAAAGAAAGAAAGAAAGAAAGAAAGAAAGAAAGAAAGAAAGAAAGAAAGAAAGAAAGAAAGAAAGAAAGAAAGAAAGAAAGAAAGAAAGAAAGAAAGAAAGAAAGAAAGAAAGAAAGAAAGAAAGAAAGAAAGAAAGAAAGAAAGAAAGAAAGAAAGAAAGAAAGAAAGAAAGAAAGAAAGAAAGAAAGAAAGAAAGAAAGAAAGAAAGAAAGAAAGAAAGAAAGAAAGAAAGAAAGAAAGAAAGAAAGAAAGAAAGAAAGATCACTCATCTCTCGAAAAAAATATCTTCCACCCCTGGAAATCTTCCTTTCTTCCTTACACGAGCGAGCAGAAAGCGCCCCCCAGTGGCACTCCAGGCTATTCCCAACACTGAGGTTTACTCCAGTGCCTCTGGGGTTTGGCATTGCCCACCCTGGGAAGCCTTGATCTTGCTGAAGAGAAAAACGAGTGCCAGTGGCCAACACCACCCCCCTTTCCTGCACCCGCAGTCACCCTTGCCAACCCCAAGCCCTCTGCTTAAACACTGGAGAGGTTTCAGGTAAGAGGGACCAGGCAACATTCCCAGAGATGTGGAACAATTCCCCTTCATGTCCACACAGGCCAAACTTCGGCCTTAGCAAGTGGTTGTTTTAGTGGCATCAGGAAGACCCATGGGACCCAAGGCCCTCAAACACAGGCACCCAGCTCCCAAGGCTCCTCCTGTGCCCTGGACTTCATGGAGTGCCAGCCCCGGTGCCTGCCCGGGGGCCATTCTGCAGGCGGCCCATGTCAGACACTCGGAGCAGGGTGGGCACATCTCTGCAAACTCCACTTGGGTCTCAGCAAACTGCTGGCTCCCCTTCCGCGAGGAATTCACTCTCCCTCGCCCATCGCCTTTCTAGCTACCAAGACGTCCAAATAATCGGAGACTGCCGAGGAGCAGCTAGCTCAGCGGCTGCGTCATCCTTCCAAAGAGCCGTGTGCTGGAGATGGAGACGGGGATCTTGGGACACTCCAGAGACACGCTGGCACCCAGCCTGGCAACTGCGGCTGTGACCAAGGGGCGGAGACCCGCCACTCAGGGCCCCACTTTCCCTCAGACCAAGGAGGAGTTTCAAACCAAAGTTTATAAGGACCCTTGTAACTGCTCTATACTTGCATGTTTTTAGATTTCAGCATGATTTACACCCCGTCCCCAGCCCCAGGTTGGAGAAGCATCAGGAGGCCCAGCGTAGGCATAATTCATGTTTAAATAAAATGAAGACAGTGTTGCATGTAAGAATCCCAGACAGCACCAAATGGCCTCAGAAATATATTGTTCTTCACATTTCTCAGCTAAAATGCAGGGAGGGGTTGTATGTGTATTTTACAATCCATTGCCTTAGGAATTTCTGACTGATCCTGGAATATCACCTAATCCACCATTGCTTTCCCTGGGGGATTAGTCAACATTTATTTTAATGCCTTTTAAATCCTTGGGTTAATAGAATCTTACATCTCTCAAGTGGAAACAAATTTTGATTTCCTGGAAGTCCTGGTTCATGCCAGCAATCACTTGACCCCTTCAAGAGTATCTGACAATTTGTGGAAATATTTGAAACATTAACTTTGAGTGACCAAGGCACTCCTGTGTGGAGTGCAATACCTGTCTCGATTTGCTCTCCCACGCGTATTCTCGAGGAAAGCAGCACCATATTTTCAGTTAGCCACCGAGCACTGACTGAGCTCTTTCTCCTTTGTGGGTCTGCCCTGCCGAGCTTCTCTATTCACCTGACCCATTCGACTGAAGTGGTTGCAAGTCATTCCTTTGGGGGATTTCCCTCCAGACCTCTGTCTTCTGAAAAGATTGCATTTATACTCGCTCATTTATAAATGTTCTTCAGTGCATGTTTTTCAGACTTTCAAAATCAATTCAAGCTGTCAAAATGTGTAGGAAAGGGTAAATAAGGGACACATTTTACTAGGTTACATCCATCAAGTTTCATGTCTACAAATATGTCCTGGGCCTCATGGAGCGGGGAAGGCGAAGTTCAAAGCAGACTCTCCCCAGAACAAAGACCCGAGTTCATATTGGCCCCATAACACAGCTTGTGGGGCCCACCCAGCAGGCCATGCCCTCCTGGCGCAAGCTGATGGGTCTCTGAGGAAAGGCAGCTCTGCCATCCAGACCAGCCAGGTTGGCCCCAGCTGGGCGGGTGGGCCTTGGCTGGTACCCACTTGGTCTGGCCTCCCTGCCTGCGGCAGCACAGGGTCCGAGCACTCTGCCTTGCCCTGCTGAGCAGGACCATGAAACGCAGTGCCCTCCCCACGTGCTCCCAGTTGGTGCTTCTGTCCACCAAGGCACGGCCCCTCCCTGTCCTATCCCCGGGCCCCTTGAGGGCGCGTGCCCTCCTGCAGCCCCGCTCTCCCGTTCTGTTTCCACTGCCCGGGGTATCCCTCAGTCCACCACTGTGTTTCTCTATCCCCGAATACGAGATCTTCCTGAACCCAGCCTGCGGTCTCTCTGCGCCTGCCCGACTGCTGTCTTTCCACTATGGAAACCACATGCTCTGAAGTCAGGTGTGTGTGAGTGTACAGGTGTGTGAGTGTCTGAGCATGTGATTGCATGTCAGAGTGTGAGTTTATATGACTGTGACTGTGTGGGGGTGTGTATATATTTGTGAGTGTGTGTGTGATCACACGTGAGTGTGTGAGCAGGGATCTGAGTGTGAGTGAGTGATGTGTGCGGTCTTGTGTCAGGGTATCTGTGTGAGTGTGTGTGTGAGTGAGAGAGTGAGTGTGTGAATGTGTGTTAGTATGACTGAATGAGGATGCATGTCAGTAATGTGAATATGTGTGATTAGGAGTGAGTGTGCTTGAGAGTGTATCAGAGTGTGAGTGTGTATGAATAGGTCCCAAGTCTGTGAGTGGGGGGGTGGCGGGGGGGCAGAGTGTGAGGGCGTGACTCTGAAAGGCTCTGTGGACAGAATCCGTGGAGAGACATCTGTGCCTGTGTCTCCTCTACCTTTGGGCCCTGGGGTTCTTCTCCTCTATCTTTTCTGGGGGAGGGCACACTTGGCAGCACTCAGGTTTATCCTGGCTCTGTGCTCAGGCATTACTCCTGGCAGGACTCAGGAGACTGCAGCAGTGCTGGGAACTAAACTGGGGTTGTCCACATGCAAGGAAAGCACACAAACCTCAGTGCTCCAGGGCCAGATTCCACAGGAAGAAAAGGCTCCTGCCTGGGTTTTCTTTTCAGGAAAACCTGGTATCTGGGCCACACTAGAGTCCTTTCACGCCCACCACTCGTGTGAGTGACTCGGCTCCCAGAGAAGATGTTCTAAAGGCTGATAGGTAGGCACCCCAGTCCCAGGAGCCCACGGGGGCACCTGCTGGTTCAAGTCATCCATGTTTGCCTCTCCCCTTCTAGAATGTTCTCGTGCCCTGGTGTAGTATGTCAGCTACAGGGAACACTCTCTCTGGATTAGAGTCTTGACATTTTGATTCTCTTGGTCCCCATTTCAGGCAACATTTGGGTTTTAGAAAAATGCTTTGGACCTCAGAGATCGTTTCCCTGGGGCTAAGGCACATGCCCTGCACGTGGCTGACCGGATTCAATCCCTGCTTTCACATGCAGTGTCTCAAACACTGCCAGAAGTAACCACTGACCACAGAGCCAGGAATGAGTCCTGAGTCCCACCATTCACGGCCCAACAATAAAGCAAACACTGAGCCAGCTAGTCCAGAGAGTTTGGCTCCATCTCCCAAAGCCTCCCTCGCTGGTGCTGTGAGCGGCACCTTGACTGGTTTGGGAAAACTTATCTTAGGGTAAGTCAAGGAAGAGAAAGGAAAATTCTAGCTGATAGAGCCTGAATGCTCAATACCAGGCACCACGGGGTGAGGTGCAGCGCCCACATTTTAAGGATCACCCTACAAATTAGCTTCTTGTCCTATTGTTTCCCCGAGGAACTCCTGGACCCAAAGTTTTGCTAAAAATTCTTCCCTCTCCATTTGGGGCTTGCCAGGGCTGCATGAGCCCTGTCCCCCCAACACTGCCCACTTCTTTATTCTTCTCTCACCCGGAAGGAATGAGACATCCCTGGGTGGCTGCTCACCCGCTTGGGGAGGGACTCAGCCTCCCCTCCTGGGGTCTGTGTTCCCAGGAACCTGTGCTCCATCCCACGCATCCCCCCAAGCCAAAGCCTTATCTCGCTTGGCCCTGGAGTCCACGCGCCAGCCTCCCCGGCTGTCTCTCACGCTCTTTTCCTGTTTACTGCCTGCAAACGGGGAAGCGGCTCCACGGACAAAGGCAGCACGTCTCCGGCTGACAAATATCTGAGCATGTCTTTCAGTGCCGTGGCGGCCACCTTTCCTCTTCCTTCCTCTCTCGCTCTTCTCACTGTCTCTGATGGTCGCTCTTTGTCCCAACCTGGCTGCCTCGCACGGCTGCCAATGAGTTCCATCGCCTTTGTCCCTTTTATCCGCTGCCTTGCACCTCATTTCCCTAAATTACCTGGCCCCCATGTTGTCACCCCATTGTTCCTTTGTTCTAGGAAAAGAAAAATAATTCAAGGAGCACAAACATAGTTGCCAAGGTCGTCCCAGGGAGGGGTTGTCCTGCTACCTGACTCCATTCTCCTCTGGGTTTTAATTGCATTCTCCCCCACTTCTCAAGAACCGCCAACACCGCTCTTCTATCCTGAGAAGAAGGAGCCTTTTATTTCTCGTTGCAAATGCTTCCCTTCGAATCCCGGTCTTCAGAAGCTCTGGAGGCCCCCGGCTACCTGTTGGCTGATCCTTCGGCCTCCATGTACTTTCTTACCTTTTCAACCTCCCCTCATCGCCCTTTGCCAACCTAGGTGGGGATTCACAACCTGCTGACTTTTCTCATCTTCACTGTCATTATCTCCAAACCTCATCTCCCCAATGCATTCTTTCTTTTTCTTCTCTTTCTTTCTTTTTTTCTAACCAACCCAGGTCTCTTTCAAGAAACAAAGAGAAGAATGATGTGATGGCATCCACTGTTGGAGCGTCTGTGGCTTTGTTTGAGGGAGAGCTTCAAATCCACAGCGAAACCTTGACTTAACACACAGACCCAATTGCCAAGCGCCATCCCCGAGCTCCAGCACACCAATTGGCCGAGGACACAATCAGAGGGTTATTGGCAGTATCTTCTTATCTCCCTGGTGCACTGACAAAACTCAATTCATTAAAATAATAAAAAAAGATCTCGGTCCCTCATGTGAGCGGCATGTGATTTCCCACGAACGTTCGCTCAGAAGGCGTCGTGCCTATTATACATTCCATTTATAAATCAAACACCTCGGCCGGCGGCAGCACGCTGGTATGTCAGTGAGGTTTGGGTCAGCCGCATACACGGCCACGTGTACAGCAGATGAAGGCAAAGAGACTGGGGAGCAGCTCTTTCTTCCCCCCCTTTTCCACCAGTAATAGGCAGCTGGAATGTTCAAATTGGGCTGAGACTCCAAAACCAAAGTCCCATGGACCAGAGAAGTGAAGCGTGTTGAGATGAAAGCCAGGCTCTGTCTGTTCCGGTGGGCCCTTCCCTTGGTCTCTCTTCCCTTTATCGTGCTCATCGGGAAAGGAGGAGCAGGACACACGCGTGTGAGTTAGAGAACAGGCCCCGGGAAGGACGGGCTGACACCCAGCGCAAAGAAGACTTTGGTCTCAAACGCCTGGGCAGGTGGCTGGGAGCCCAAGAGCGCAGGGCTCTGTCGGTGCGTGGAAGAAGCCAGGTCTCATCGGAAGGCCGTGCAGGACCCGGCTGGCGTTCCCGAGAAGTGCCAAGCGCCACATGCCGAGTGGCTCCCTCATGCCTGGGGAGCAAGTTTTACCGTGGTCCCTTGAATCCATGGCTCCCAGATCCTGCAATCCCCCGAGCTTGACTGGGAAAGGCCCTGCACCACCATCTTTGCCCCTCAGCTCCACTGTCATCATCAGACACAACCTTCCTCTCTGTTGGCTGGACTGAAGGGGGCATGAAGGAAAAGACTTTGGTCTCTGTAGCATGGGTTTCCTTTGGACATTTGGGTCTTCCACACTGGACAAGTGTTGGGAGGAAATGCATTGAAATGTCCTAGAAATACAAAAAACTACCCCCCAAAACGGAAGGTCTTAAATGAGACCTTATGTCAGGCCTTGGTCACGTGTCAAGTACAGAGGAGAAAGACACAAAGGAGGGGATGAGATGCTGAAAAGTGGGGTGCTGCCCCCACTTTGTTCTGAGACATGAGGATCTTCCCGCTCCCCAGACTTGAGGAATTCCCAACAAATCACTCAAGACAACATCCTGAGAAGAGCAAGAGGACACGGGTGGACAAAGTGAACTGTGGTTATTGTTTTTCTTGAAACTAAGAGATCTTGTCAGGGCTGGAGCAATAGCACAGCGGGTAGGGTGTTTGCCTTGCACGCGGCCGACCCAGGTTCAATCCCCGGCATCCCATATGGTCCCCCCCCCAGCACCGCCAGGAGTAATTCCTGAGTGCAAAGCCAGGAGTAACCCCTGAGCATCGCTGGGTGTGACCCAAAAAGCAAAAAAAAAAAAAAAGAGATCTTGTCACCCGCAGTTCCCCACTGCCTCCAAATGAGACGGGTCACGCCGTTTCCATATAGCCCCTGACCCTAAGGTAAGGGTCCCAAATTCTAGCTCTTTTAGAGATAAATTGTTCATGTCAGAGAGATCTAGGGTTACATGTACCATTAGATAATTCCTCAGAGATATTTTCTAAGTCAACTTCAACTTGAACCCTTCAATATCATTTCCTAAGAATAGAAAATCCTGGTGCCAATCCTGGATTTGGCACTAATTTATTACAAATGCAAATGTTATATTTATCAAGGTTGTAGATTCAGGGTCTAAAATTTCAAGTCACCCCAAACAATAGATAGATGAAAGATAGATAGATAGATAGATAGATAGATAGATAGATAGATAGATAGATAGATAGATAGATAGATAGATAGGTGATAGGAGGTCCCCTGTCTCCCAGACAGCTCTCCAGCCTGCCTCAGGCCCTCTGGGTGTTTAGTAATGTGAATCACATTTTTCCACAGCAGATCTCCTTGTGCAACAAGAATTTCCACTGTTGTTCCTTAACAGTGCCTTAACAAAGAAGGTTTTGACTTTTGACCCCCAGGGCCCTCGTCGGCCTCCCCCCCGGCCCCCCCCCGCCCCGTGTATACAGTAGGGAACTTCTGCCCTCTCTTCCTCCGAGCTCACCATGCAAGAACTTTGGGTCAGCCCAAAACTCAATGTCGATATCAGTGTCGCTGTTAATCTCAGTGGTGAAGGAGTCACTTTATCGACTATTTCCACCACATCTTGTTCTCTTGGGGTTACCTCACTGCTATGACCCGTTTGCCACTGCTTAGCCACAAGCAGGGGCGATACTGCCCGTAATGCCAGCACTTCAGTTAAGGTGGTGCAGATGGGCACCCCCTATGTGGGCTTGAACTGCCATCCAAGAGATCTGCTGAAGGGGGCACATGACTTGGTGTCAAGACAGTAAGTCACTGTGCCTGTAGAAAGCCCAGAGCAGCGCCAGTAGCACCCACACACCCAAGCAGAGTGTGACATGCACATTGACCAACAGCAAAGCAAACACGCATCACTTAAGCAAGGAAAGAATTGGGATGCTCTTGAAAAGCATACCCAGTGCTTGGCATGTGATCTGAGGACAAAGGCGCACCCTGGATCCCAGCAACAAGATCACATTGGTTCGTGCAAGTACAGAGAGGCTTTCCCACTGGAGCAAACCCTGCTGCTGACAGGAAGACACACCAAAGCCCTCTGCAGAGAAGAAACAAGCTTTTCCGAGGTGCTGGTGCTGTGGCCAATTCCACAGCTGCCTTTACAGACTCGAGAGAGAGGACAAGGGTGAAGCGCTGGCCTTGCACACGGCCAACTCCAGTTTGATCCCAGACACTGCAAATTGCTCCCCCAGCACCACCAGGAGTGTTCCTCAACACAAAGCCGGGAGAGCTCCGGAGCATTGCTGGATGTGGCCCACATACCTTCAGAACCGCCTCTACTTGCATTCAGGAGCCGGTAGTCATCACATAGTTGCCCCACCCACAGCAGCACTCTGCCCGGGAAGCCAATAAGCGTCCAACATGCCTCTCTGCATTGCCCCTACATGGGCCCTTGAAAGTGTCACAGATCAGTTGCTGGCAGTCAGGTGTGTTCAAACGGCATCTGCGAGGGAGACTCACTCTGGACCTGTCGTGCTCTCTGCATGCTCTGATGGAGACTGTCACTCTGGCTCTGCCCTGGGAAGAAACCCCCACGTTCCAGAGCAACCCCAGAGTAGCAGTCACTGGCTCTGCATTGCAATAAGAGAGGAAAGAGTAGAGGGGCTCTGCCTCTTTCTGCCGATGAGGTGTGGGCCTGATTGTAAGAACAAAAGCATGCAAACCCCTCAAGTCCACACACCAGGGGGTGAGTGCTGATGGGATCTGTGGGTCCCCAAAGCTACTCCTACTGCTCCCTCACAGGCAGATGTAGCTTCCCGAGGGGGAGGGCGTCCCCAGGGCCTCTGGATGGCAGGGGAGGGTGACGGAGGATCTCAGACACGGCTCCCCAGCCAGACTGCTGAAGAATGATTGGCTCTTCTTGGGGCCTTTTAAGAAAGTTAATCTGGCTGATTCTGGAGAGAGCAGCTCTGGGCTGGGACAGCAGGCTGAATGACAGTGCAGAGGCACAGGGGACAGAGAGTACTAGATCTCCAACCGACGCACCCCCTGAAGCCAATCACTGCACACCAGCCTCCCCTTGGGTGACTCTGGGGGTTTGCTCAAAGCACAAACTGGGTTCGGGGGGGTCTCTGCTGATGGAGATCACCAACATGCAGCACGAGTCTGTTCTGTAGCTTCCCTCCCACACTGTCCCATTGACCGGGAGCACAGAAATGACCCTGAGTCGGCCCACCCCAACCCAGCTAGGAGGGAAACTCATACACATTCCTGATCTGAATTCATAGGCATGGGACCTTGGAGATCTATTTTTGATGTGGGCTTACTTAAAGCCAAGTATCTTCACCGAAAGCAGCATTTCCTAGTCTCTACTTGACCAGTGATTGCTCTATCCACACAAATTTCAAAAGCCATTTCTTTTTTTTTTTTTTTTGCTTTTTTTTGGGTCACACCCGGCAATGCTCAGGGGTTACTCCTGGCTCTGCACTCAGGAATTACCCCTGGCGGTGCTCAGGGGACCATATGGGATGCTGGGAATTGAACCTGGGTTGGCCCCATGCAAGGCAAACGCCCTACCCGCTGTGCTATCTCTCCAACCCCAAAAGCCATTTCTTATCTCCTTGACATGAGGACCCACCACAAGGCACAAAGGAATGTTTACTGTTTCGGTTCGGAGAGCAGGCCAGGTGGGGCTTCCTCTGCCCTGTAGGAAAGCTCCTGGGACTTCCTTTTCCTAAAGATTAATATAGTAGAGACTAAACAACACCAGGAGAGAGCAGCTCCCACCATAGCTCCCAGCTTCTGAATCATGCAGATGTTTGTAGAAAAATCAGACCAGATAATTGAGGAGGAAAATTCATATGCTTTCTGCATTTAATTATTTGATGGACTGTCTTTAGTCATTTAGGTAATTGTCAATTTTCCCATTTTGTACAGTGCACTGATTTTTTTTTTAATGAGAGGCATATCAAGTATAACCCAGGAAACAACAATTCCAAGGGCTCAGCCCCAAACATTCTTCTCTCTGCCCATGCTCCCTGCCGAGGTGACCCACCCCAGATTCAGAGCTTCCAGAACCATTCAGACAGCGGCGCAGGTACTGCCGTCACCCTGCCATCCTGCCTCTTTCCGTTATTTCCCTGTGCATGTCTCAGAGCTCAGCTCAGTGTGCCTGAAACTGAACTCCTTATCTTTCCCCTCTAGGTTTGCTCCAGCTGCACGTCTCTGTCTCCTCTGTCCCCGCAGAAGGCAGCCTCCAGGTGTTCAAGACAACACGTAGAGTGACTCTTGCCTCTCCCCACAACACTACCTTAAGTCATCAATTAATATGTCCCATTGGCTTTACTGCTGGAATGTAGCCCATTCCGCTCCCCTCTGTGCCCCCAGCTCTGTCATCCCATGCAAAGTCTGCCAGCTGTCCCTGGGTGACGTCCTTGTCCTCTTAACAGCAGACCCTACCCACATCTTGCACTCCAAGACAGGCCCATGTACTGTTTCATTTTAATACGCATCTTTAGGAATACAAGGCTTATAACATGAAGAATTCACATTAAGTACCAATAACACATAACACAACACAACACACACACACACACTCTGCAAATACCTCACCTAACTTCAAACACCTGTCCTTCCCAGACATACTGGGAGTTGGTGCAGCTCAGTAACACTGGGGAAAATACACAGCTATGCAACACGTCTGTCTCAAGAGCCTCTTTCCTCTGCTCCTGGGTTCCTGGACAGGCCCCACGTTCTTCTCAATCCAAGACCCAGAGAGAAAAGGCAGCAGGGGAGGATGAGCCAGCAAGCTGCCCACGGAGAGACGTGGCAGGAGGTCGTTTTCTGGGGTGCAACCTCACACTTGCCTGGAGACTTCACCCCACGTGGCAGCCTTGGGGTGCCCTTTGTGCCTGCTTCCTCCGTGCACTCCGAGAAGGGAAGAAGCAGCGGCAGCGGCAGGAGGTGGGTTTATACTTCTTAAACAGGAGTGTGTCTTTAACAGTAAAGAACTTCTTAATAGAAAGGCGGCTGCCACAGAAGCAGGGGTGGTGGGAGGTAACCTGGGGACACTGGTGCTGGGAAATGTGCAGTGGTGGAGAGGTGGGTGTTGAAATACTGTATGACTGAAATCCCGCTTTGTATGGGTCTATCTCACAGCTTTTCAATTGAAAAAGTAAAATTTTTAAAAAAAGAAATATCAGGACTAAAGTACATTTGCCCATTATGCTGACTCTGTGAAGAACCTCTGAGCACGTCCCAACTCTCCTAGGAACTTTGGCCACTGGTGGGAGCACGTAGGAGTCCATACACAGATATACGTACACGAGTCCATAGAAGGGGTGTGTGTGTGTGTGTGTGTGTGTGTGTGTGTGTGTGTGTGTGTGTGTGCGCGCGCGCACGCGCATCAATTCAAGCACAAATATAGAACAGGGCTCTTGTGCCAGGTGTCTTTGGAACCCTTTTCCTTCATTTTTATTACTGCCAAACTTGTAAGTCCCTTTGGAAAGTCAAGCTGAACTGCTGGACTTAGCGGGGAGAAAGGGAGTCTCCAAACTGGCTCTCGCACCCGGGTTCCTGCCCTGGTGCGAGACACTTACCATGGAGCTGCTCAGGCTGTTTCTGCTGCTCACCCGCTCTGAAATCACTTCCTTAGGCACCAGCATGAGACCAGCACCACGGAGGGCACCAAGTCACATCCTTTCTGGGCTCCAAATGTTCCTGAGGCACTGGCTTCCTTGAGCATGAGAACAAAAGCCTTGGCTGCCACTTCTGCGACAGTTCCCCTTTTCTTCTTGAACCCTGGGTCACTGTATGCCCCTTAATCTCACAGTGCCACAGACACGACACGGCCTCACTTCTAGCCCCCTATCTCATTCTCTCTCTGTCTCTCTCTGTCTCTTTCTCTCTGTCTCTCTCTGTCTCTCTGTTTGGGGAACATACCCAGCGATGCTCAGGGGTTACCCTGGGCTCTGCATTCAGGGATCACTCCTGGTGGTGCTCAGGGAACCCTGTGAGATGCCAGGGATAGAATCCGACCTTCTCTACCAGGTCCCACGCAGCTCCTCTCTCCAGCTAGAGCCGGGCGTGGAGCCTTGGGCTGTGGGCTGCACCCCGTGTGAATGAATCAACCCCTGGGCATCAGAGTCGTGAATGCACCCTGCACACTTTCCAAAGAAGTTGGAAATGCTATGGGTGGCTGAGTAAACAGGGCGCTTCTTTGGTGGTGGTGGGGGGGGGGGTCTTGTAGTTGGTGATGCTCAGCGCTTACTCCTGTCTGTAGGAATCAGTTCTGAAGGTGTCAGGGACTGAACTTGGCTCGTGCCACCATATTTATGCCTTACCCCCTATACTGCTTCTCTGCTTCTTTTAGAAAGGGGTTTGCTGTCCACAGAATGCACTGGCCACTGGGCATGCGGACACTTGAACTGGTTCAGAACATGCACTTTGGTACATACAGCACTTGGCTCAGAGCAGGACACTAGGGGGCGCTAAGGGTGCCCACCCCCACACTCAAGACACAAGGCACAGGGGTATTGTGCAGCCCAGGAGGTCAACCTGTACCTGCGGGGCGAGTGCATCAGCAGCCTGATGGTGCCTTCAGGCTTCCTGATACCCCAATATTGCCACTGTGCCTCTCACCGGACCCCAACAACTTGGGACCAAGTTTCCTGAGAAATTAAATAGCCAGAAATTAGGTTTGTGGGAGTCATGCCCACAAACCACCTCCAACTCAGCTACACAAGCTCATTTATTGGCCTTGCTTCAGAGACCCATATGTGTCGAAGAGATCAAAAGCAGGCCATGTAAGTGCATTAATGGTCATGATTCAGAGACTCACAAACGAATCTCAGAGGAGAGCAGCACGCCATAGAGATGTCTCCCACCCTGCGCCAGGCTGATTTCACCAGGAGGGGGCAGGTGTGTCCCTCTGCCTGCCCCAAATGAACCCCAGCTGCCGCAAGCCTCCAGGGATTGGATAATCCCTGCCAACCTGCCACACTCACAGCTGACCTTCACAGGCTCTTCTTGAGCCCCCGACGCATGCAAATGAATCCACTGTAAAACTCAGGTATGCGTTTTACATACCTGACTGAAAACTCCAGGCTTCACGAAATCAGGGATGGGCAGCTTCCCCCCACTTCCTAGCCCTTCTAGTTTCCTGGCAGTCATCCCCACAAACTGCCTCTGGGCTGCACTTAAGTGCATTAATGGCCTTGATTCAGACACTCACAAATGAATCCAGAAACGCCACAAAGATGCCTCCAGACCCAAATATTTAAAAATTTTAGAATTTCAGGAGTGCGTGTGGCCACTTTTGCTGCTGCGTGACACCTCATACTATTCATGGCAAGCACTGTCACTGTCACTGTCATCCCATTGCTCATCGATTTGCTCGAGCAGGCACCAGTAATGTCTCCATTGTGAGACTTGTTGTTACTGTTTTCGGCATATCGAATATGCCACAGGTAGCTTTCCAGGCTCTGCCGTGCAAGCAAGATACTCTCAGTAGCTTGCCAGGCTCTCTGAGAGGGGCAGGGGAATCGAACCCGGGTCGGCTGAGTGCAAGGCAAACACCCTACCTGCTGCGCTATTGATCCAGCTCCATGGCAAGCAATACAAAATAAATTATTCATCATCTGCCTAAGGGGTAGGCTGGGGTGGTTGGTGATGGGAAGACTCAAAGTCTGGTGGTGGGAAGGTGCAATGGTGATAGATTGGTGTCAAAATGTAAACAACTATTGTGAACAGCCTTATGAAAAAGTTTTTAAAATTTTTAATTAAAAAATATGTAATGTAATATGGTCCCCTGAGCACCGCCAGGGGTTAATTCCTGAGTGCAGAGCCAGGAGTAACCCCTGTGCATTGCCGGGTATGACCCAAAAAGCAAAAAAAAAAAAAAAAAAATGTAATGTGGAGTTCACGCCTGCTTCAGTAAGCTTAATCAGTGGCTCCTACATTAAAAAAAAAAAAGACACAGGCCGAGCCGGGGCTGCCCTGCCCGCCCCACGGCAGCCCCCACCCGGGGTACCCCACAAACGCACCCCATAAGTGCAAGGAACAAGAACATTTCTCCTCAACAATTTATCTGAAAATTCCCACCCTGAAAAATCAAGAGAACAACCCCCCACTCTCCTGCCTGCTCTCGCCAGCTTGGTTGTTCTGTTTTAACACCTGGTCACATTTGTTTTCTCTTTCCTCTCTGCCGACAGGTTATTTTTTCCTCATCTATTTGTAGTTCCCCTGATGTCTCACCCCTGAATCTGTTAAGTCTCCCTGAGAACCAGCATCACCCCCTCTCTCACCCCAACAGAGAAAGTGGAGAACTGAACGTTGCTCTATGAGGTGGGGCTCCAAGGCAAGTGATGAGGGGCCTGGGGTGGGTGCTCCCCCCGCTCCCAGAACAGCCTGCCAGAGCTCAGGCCCTGATGCAACACTGCATCCAGAGGCACGCAAGGGTGGGAGCGGGGCCGCACAGCGTTGCTGAGGGGCGTTTCATCATCAAGTAAAGTTCAAAATGTGCTCAACCTCCCAGTCCTCTTGTTTAGAGCGGCTTGTTCTTACTTAGTTGGGGAGGGGGGCTGGGTATACTCAGGGCTCTGTGCTCAGGGGACCACACACAGGAATCAAGCCGCTGTCTGTCACATGTAAGGCGAGTGCCCGCCCCCACCCCTCCCAGCTCTCCTGGGCCCCTTGGTCTTCACTTTTGTTTTTCTTATCTAAAATACCTGGGAAGTTGCCTAACCTACAGTAGCTCCTCCTCTCCTTCCTACTTTCTCCTCCTTCTTTCCCTCCTCTTTTATTTTCTCATCTCTTGTGTCATCTATAATTTTTAAGTTTCCAGGTCAATTATTTCCCAATTACTAGATCCATGTTAAAAAAAAAAATGTTTTAGGGACACCTCTACCTGAAAAAATCCACTGTCAGTGCTGGCTTTAATAATTCTTCCAAAGGTAGTGCAGGGCAGTGGACAGTGACACAGGCTGAGCGAGGCCGACCCCCAGCAGGCTGATGTCCCAGGCCCCAGAGCCACTCCAGGTGTGCCCTGCAGTCCTCCACCAGCCTGACATGAGTGTCGCGTGCCCAGTCCTCGCCTTGAACCAGGTGAGTTCCACACCAGTGGCAGCTCTGACAGCTGGCAAGCAGTATTCAGCTGATGTTCCCGCTGTCCCTTGCTTGCCTCACGGAGGGGACCAGAATAGACTCAGCAGGCCCTTGGGTGTGCACCCTGGGAACTGGACCTGGAAGGTGGCATTGCTCTGTATGAGCCGTCGACAGTTCCAAAGCAAGCCTGGCTGAGTTGTTTGCAGACTGAGTTGGGACCAAAGGACATGGTCGTAAGCCTTCCCTGGGGACAGAGGACCCACCAGTAGCCTGGCTTGGGATTTTAACCAGATCCCATCACTGATTTTGGAAGTCTGCAGTGTTCCCCTTTGGACAAAAGGAAGTTGGAGACTCCAGGGTGAGGAAGAGTGTTCTTCCGGTCCTGAGCGGCTGCCCTGAGCCCATACGCCTCTAGGGGGCAGCAGAAGTGCTGGCGGCTCTCTGGCTGCTGGGCTGTGAACCAGGGCCTCCTTCTGTCCCCAAACCCCAGCTGGGCAGTAGCTTAACCCAACCAACAGCTCCGAAAGACAAAGAGTGGGATTGTTGACTCCGGGAGCTGGAGCAGGGGGCCATGAGTAACCCCGACGTTCTCTCTGGGCTTTTGAAAAAGAGCATCTTAAATTGAACCCTTTCTAAGGACTAAATATACCCTCTTGATGAGCACGCCTCATCAACCCCGCTAACCCGAGTCTCGCTCCATCTGGCAATTTAATTCTGAGCAGGCAGCTGCGCTTGGGATGACTTTGGGACTTAATGGCCACCGGTGCCTGGTCCCTGTGGCCAGGGGCACTCAGCTGCCTGCTGCCTCCTTTCAAGTTCCTGAAACAGCCTTTGTCCTGAAGGCCATTTGAGGGAAATGGACTGTTGTCAGCACCCACATTTCCCCCTAGAGCTTGGCTTCCACCACCGGCACAGACACTGCGGTCTGAGAGTAAGTGCTCAGGAGCTTCTCAGCCTCAGACTGAGATTCTCAGCGGAGAAGGTCTGCAGGGTGTGGGCCAGAGGGAAGGGCAGGGGCCCAAGAGCCAAGGCTAGGAGCCCAGCCCACCCACCCCCCAACACGCGGTGTGATCTGTAAGTTCATTACTCTGTGCTTTGGTTTCCCTTTCTGCAACCGAGATGGAGATGCGCCCATGCCTCCTTCCCAAGGTGATCAGGTGGGCTTGAGGGTCAACCTATGGTGACTCTAGGAAGTTGCTCTTCACAATGCCAGAGAAAAGGCAGCTCTAAGGACCCAGCGTCTCAGACTGCTACAAATATCAAGCCTCTCGCTCCTGCCTTCCTCTGCTCCTCCTTCCCTCTGCTCCTCCACTACCTCATCCTTGTCCTCATGCTCCCCCTCCTCCTCCTGTTCTTCTTCTTTTTCCTCCTCCTCCTCTTGTTCTTCCTTCTCCCCCTCCTGCTCCTCTTCCTCTTTTCCCTCCTCCTCCTGCTCTTTTTCCTTCTCCTTCTCCTCCTCCTGCTCCGCTTCCTCCCCTTCCTCCTGCTGTCTTCCCAAGAAGACCAGGCAGGAATCAGGCTTCAAGTTCCCCCAGAGTCTTACCCTCCCAGACAGGAAGCAGTTTTCTCTCCCCCAGAACTAGTCGGGAAAGGCACACACCCGCTCCTGTAGCCCCACTTACATACCTCCTCCACCCTGAGCTTCTCTCCCTTTCCCCTCCCCAGGCTCAGGATGGCACTGCTGGGTTTCCTTCTCCCTGCTTTTCTTTGAGGATGTTGTGTCTGGAACCTGGGCCTCATGCACACGAGATGTGGTCTCTGACCCCAAGCCCTGGGCCTGACAGGGCTAGCTGGCAGGTGTTGGTCTGACTTGCCTTTCTCTTGGCAGAGGATTCCACTGGCCATCCTCTGCAAGAACTTCTCTTTTTTACCATGTAGAAAGAGAGGCTAGTGCTTATGATCTCCCCTTTAAAACGAAAAAGGGAAGATAAATCCCTTAGCAGAAGTAAGGTTTCAAAAATTAACTGCAGCTTTGCGTGAGGAAGCCCTGGATTCAGTTCCCAGTGCCACACGGTCCCTTCAGCACGGCTGTGAGCCAGGAGTAACCCCTGAAGACTGTCAGGTGTGGCCCCAAGCCAAAACACATCACGGTTTTTTAAAAAATGTTTCATGACCTAGAGAAATAGCACAGTGGGTAAGGTGCTTGCCTTGCACACAGCCCATGTGGGTTTGGTCTCTGGTGCCATTTTAGTCTCCCGAGCACTGCTGCCAGGAGTCAGCCCTGAGCACCGCTGAGGATGGCCCCAAAGCTAACAAACAAAACCTGGTGTTTCAGGCCAGCTGGGAACTGACGTGCACTGGCGTGAATTCTATCCCCACAGCCCCTGGTCCCCAGTGCCCTGACCGTTGTGACCCTTGAAACACAGAAGTAGGAAGCCATTCCCAACAGTGCTCAGGAGGCTGATCTGAGGCTCCAGTGCTCCGGCCTGAACAACAAACCTGAGCCCCCCACCCTGGGTCCCCGACAGTACCAGGGTGATAGAAACCATGACAGGCAACGTAAGGACACACGGCGTCTGGCCTCTCGTTGAGGCCTCAGGCGTGGTCACACACAGAGAAGGCCACAGGTGCTGGGAGAAGCCAGGGGCTGTGCAACTTGAGAGCTGTGGAGGGAGCGAGCCCCCCCACCCCAGAACTTCGCCCCTTGCCTGGCTGTGCCCACCACAGGCTGTAATTGCTAGGGGCCCCCCAGCGCCAGCGAGCCCACTGTGGGTGAGCTTGGAGGGTCAGAGTCTCCTCACCGCCACGTGTGATTTCCCCATAAGCAAACCCTCTTGGCTTCTTGCTCCCCGGCTTCCCAGAGTCAGCCCAAGGTGCTTGTCTGAAGCGGAGCTGCAGGGGTCTGACGAACTTAATTTCAAGAAATTCAAAGAGCCCAGAAGGGCACTTTGCCCTTTGAGTTTCTTAGACCTATGTTGCGGTGCCTTTCACAGTCATTTGTCTTTTATAGACTAAAAAAAGAGACAAATACACAAACCACTTAGGGGAAAGATGCGGGGGTGACCTTGGTGGCGGCGTGTCTGCCTTCGGCGTGCATGCGCAGGGCCATTATGAAGACACCTGGCGGGCAGTGCGGGAGGGAATGTACCATTTCTTTATTATGCAGTTCAAATATTAGGGCAAAGAAACTTACTCATAAGCTTTCTTTCTTTTCTTTCTTTTTTTTTTTCAGGTTTTCATTTACCAGCCCTTGCAAAAAAAAAAAAAAAATGGATATAGGCAAAATCCCCACATGAGAAGCCAGGAGCAAAGTGGCCGGGCCCAGGGGACCGCTAAGTGAATGATTACGATCCTACGTCCTGAAAAAAAAGATTCTTCTCTGGCTCTCTCATCTGACCTCACTACCCACGGGCTTTTGTCCACTTCACAGCACTGCGGCCATTAATGGTCTCCTCCAGGACAAATGGAATGTTCTCCCTTCTTCTCCCGTGCCTTTGAACCTCTCGGGCGCCTTTGTGCGCTGCCGCCACCCTCTTCCTCCTCCTCCATAACCCGCGCTCATTTCCTCTCAGTCTTTCGCCTTCCTTTCGCTTCCATTTCACTACGTATCTTAAAAATAAAAATGAAAACGGCGATTAGAGCAGAGGGGGCCGCGAGCCCCACGCCCAGCTCTCCGATCTGCAGACCGCACTTCATTTGAGGGTCCTCCCTGACGTGCTGGGGCTGCGGGGGGAGGTGGCGCCTCTCCCCACCAAATATTTGCACTTTAATCACTTCCTGCGTGGCTGCCTGTTCTTCTCGCCCCCTCCCGAACTCCTTTCAATCCTTTCTTCTCTTCTTGGCACCTGCCTCTGCCTCCTTCTCTCACCGCACAGAGCCTGGCCCTCCCGGCAGGCCTGCGGGGGGCTGGGGCGCCTCACTCTGCCACACTGTCCTTTCTGGGCTCAAACATAGGCTCCACTCAGAGAATACTGATGCTGCACTTAAAAACAAGACAGAAAGAAGCTCTAGAATCCCTCCACGTGTAGTCATACTCCAGCGCTACTCGCTCTGGGAATTCGCCATTCCTTTTAACCAGCAATGTCCACCTCAACTCAATGTCCACTTCGACCAACAGCACCGTTTTCTAAAAAGTCCCAAATGGGGTTGGAGAAATAACATAGAGGCTAAGGTGCTTGCCGAACACGTGACCGACCCAAGTTCAACGGTTGGCACCCAACAGGGAAACAGGGGTGATCCCTCAAAGCGGGAGTAAGCTTTGAGCACTGCTGAGTGTGGCCCAAAATTTAAATGTATATATTTAGATTTACATGGTTTATATGGGCTAGAGAGATAGCACAGCGGGAGCGGGTAGGGCATTTGCCTAGCATGCAGCCGACCCGGGTTTGATTCCCCAGTCCCTCTCGGAGAGCCCGGCAAGCTACCGAGAGTATCTCGCCCGCACAGCAGAACCTGGCAAGCTACCTATGGTGTATTCGATATGCCAAAAACGGTAACAAGTCTCACAATGCATACATTACTGGTGCTTGTCCTAGCAAATTGATGAGCAACAGGATGACAAGTGACAAGTGATGGTTTGTATACATATGTATATATATATATATATATATATATATGTGTGTGTGTGTGTGTGTGTGTGTGTGTGTGTGTGTGTGTGTATACATATCAGCAGAGCCTGGCAAGCTACCCGTGGTGTATTTAATATGCCAAAAACAGTAACAACAAGTCTCACAATGGAGACATTACTGGTGCCCACTCGAGCAAATCGATGAACAATAAGACTACAGTGTTATAGTGCAGTGATATATATGTGTGTGTGTGTGTGTGTGTGTGTGTGTGTGTGTGTGTGTGTGTGTTTGCCTAGTGCAGCCCTAGGAAATAATACTGCATGAACCACTTCCCATAAGCTAAGCAATTTTGTTTTGTTTGTTTGGGGCCACACCGGCTGTGCTCAGGTCTTACTCCTGGCAAGACTCAAGGTACCATATGGAGTGCCAGACATTGAACCCAGGTTGGTCACACACAAGGCCAGTATCTACCTCTCCAGCCCCCAGCATCTTTGTTTTTTAATTAGAGACATCAAAGCGGGTCCTTAAAATATTGTTTCTGGCATCTCCACTTCACAGGGGTGCCCACCGTGCCAGTTCCTCTCAATGCTGCATCACCCCGTAAAGCGAAGATGCAAACCCCAGCTTTCAGGTTGCCTTCCCAGGCTGAACACTTTGATCAGTTATTGGTTGTTTAATATCAATAGTAACAAGATTAATGAGTCTTACACATTCCACTTGATTTTATTCCCCTGCATGCAGATTTTCAATGTTGTCGAACTACCGTAAGAGCTACTTGAGGGATTGGAGTGATGGTTCAGACAGTACGGAACTTGCCTTGCATGACCCCGACCCAGGTTTGATCCTTTGCATCCCTGATGGTCCCTGAGCACGGCCAGGAGTGATTCCTGAGTGCAGAGCCAGGAATAACCCCTGAGAATTACAGATATAGCCTAAAAACAAACAAAAAAGAGCCATTTGAGCATCTTAGGAGGAGGGAAGAACATCTGGGGTCAGTACTTGGGGCACTTCCTCAGTCACCATGGTGGAATCGGGGCAGGAGGAGCAAGCTCAGCCCCAGTTTCTCACCCCAGAATTGAGTGGCTCCTGCCACCTGCTCACTAGCCCATAGGTGCCAGTCCTCTGGCTAGAAGAGATGGAAAACCAGAGGACCTGAGAGGCGACAGAGTGACTTTACCAGACTTCATCTGGAATATCCTATGTTTATTATGATGATTCTTTGGAAATTTAATGCATTGTAGGGAATGCTCTGCATTAAATGTAGAATTACATTAATTGCATAAGGTTCTTCCTCCCACAAACTGTAAAGTTTATAACAAATCAAAGGCAAATTGAAAAAAGAAAAAAAATACTGTATTTTACTGCACTGGAATGGATTCTATGCCAATTTTTTGTGAGGTGCAATCATAACCAGAAATTGTGCCCAGGGTTTCTATTATTATTATTATTATTATTATTATTATTATTATTGAAACATTGTGAGAGCAGTTGCAAAGTTTTTGGTTTAAGTCTTGGTCATACAATGATGAAACACCCGACCCTTCACCAGTGCACATTTTCCACCACCAAAAAACCCCAGTATCCCCCATCCCACCCCTCCCCCTTCCTGTGTGGCAGACGATTTTGTGTTACTCTCTCTCTACTTTGATTACATTTAACATTTTGACACCAGGCCCACCGTTATTATTTGGGATTTTACCCCAACACTCAGATCTGCCAAATAGACAACATTAGACAATTTGTTTTCTATTGCTGGTATGAATTGCATATGATGATGCAAGGCCGCTATTGCAGCCATGCGATTTTGGAATACTGAGGTTTTAATAATTAAATCTGGAGGGATTTCTGCCAAAAGCCGCTGTGTTCCGAACTTTGTTTCTGAGTCTCTGGGATCATGGCCGATGAGCAGCTCCAACAGCAGCCAGAGGGCTTGTTCATGGGTGGCAACTCGGGGTCTCATAGGTAAGGGCAGGGGGGCGGGGAAAGGGCTGGCTCCGCCCCCATTCCCGGGATGGTCCCTCCCTTGTGCCCTGAATTTCTTAAAAACAGACAAGTCAGGTTTTGAAATGTGCAGTGAAAACAGGTGCATCAAAATTTCTACAAGTTCGTGGAAAATCCACCCAGCAGTCTATTGTAGAATTTTTCCTAATGAATTATTCAATAATGTAAACCAAGCTTTAGCTTGACAAAGATGCTCATTGTAACAGTCTAGTAAAAATGACTGAGCAGTAAAGAGCAGCCAGACAGATGACAGCCCTTTATGGGGTGTCGTGATGTGGGAGAATTGTCGGATGTTATCGAAAATACTTGTCAAGGAAAAAGATGCACAACCAATTTTTAAGTTGAAAAGCAGGTGATAAAATAGCACGTGTGATGCAATCCCATTTTTGTTGGAAAATAGTTCATTTTTATAATGAAAGTCATCCACACGGACTTGATCCAGCAATTGCCAGGTTAATCTGTACTCTTTAACATTTAGCAAACATATAAGCATTGCTAAGAGAGCAAAGTCATCCGGGGACTTACATATATTTTCCATAGTTTGTTCTCAGCACTCTGGGTGACAAATCACCGATGGTCAAGAAGCAAAATAGGATTTGATAAAACTGTGCCAGGAAATGCTTGCTTAAAATGGTAGCACTGCTAAACATTGTCAGCAGACACGGCAGATCCCTTTTCCAAAAATAATGAAACTGGACAGGGTTCAGATGTGAAGGGGGGAGGCATCGAAAAGAAGTGACAGGGAAAAAAAAACAAAACACAAACAAACAAACAAACAAAGAAGTGACGGGGGCTGTGGGCTCCTTCCTCCACAGTGGTCTGAGACGCTGAAGGGTGGACACCAACTTCCCACGGCGACCAAGAACCCTAGGAATTCACTATGTCTCCTTGTGGGGCTCAGTCAGAAGCTATTTAAAGCCTCACCGTCAGCAGTGAGGAGCAATTCCAGTGTGTCTGGAACCTCTGCAAAACCGACACTTTCTATCAGAACCTCAGTGTGGGGGGGGCTGCCGGGACTGGTCACCCTTATTCAGCCTGGAGCATCCCAAAGGGACCGCTATGACAGTGATAGTCGGAGAGGATCACTCTGGACAAAAACTGGATGTGGAACAGAGGGAAGGGAAACACATGGTAAACGTTCAGTGCCCATACTACAAATCATAATTCCGGGAAGAAAAGAGGGAGAGAGAAGAAAAGTGAAAAGGAGGGAGGGGAGGGAAACAGGTGTTGGAATTGGAACATTGTATGACTGAAACCTGATCACTTTGTAACTGTATCTCAAGGAGATCCAAGAAATAACTAAATAAAAGAACAGAAGCTGCTGCCCCCTTCTTGTGCAGGCCCCCCTTCGTAAGAGGAGAAGCGGAGAAGCGGTGGGAGGCTGCAGAGCTCTGAAGAGGGTCGTTCGGCAGCAAAATGTCTCTGAAAGCCCTGCTGACTTTACATTCCGCCCAAGGCAACAATTCTGCTCTCCTGAGTCACCGGGGCAGTGGCTATCTCTGAATGCCACACTGACCTCGCGTCCCACCGAGGGCACCCACTCCCCTTCCCCAAGTCACAGGGACCCAAGCAGGTTTAGACCCATGGGCCCTAAACCCTAAACACAGGCGCCCAGCCAGAATGCAGCCAAGAGCCAAGAGGCAGTTTCCAGAAAGGTTTCTGGCTCTGTAGGCGGGGAATGGCAGTCAGGGCAAGGAGATGGCGCTGAATTTTTTCCTTCCAATGTTATTCTATTTTTCAAAAGTAGTTCTGGGGCTGGAGCAATAGCACAGTGGGTAGGGTATTTGCCTTGCACACGGCTGATCCAGGTTCGATTCCCAGCATCCCATATGGTCCCCCAAACACCGCCAGGAGTAATTCCTGAGTGCAGAGCTAGGAGTAACCCCTGAGCATTGCTGGGTGTGACCCAAAAAAGCAAAATATTTTAAAAATTAAAAAAATAAAAGTAGTTCTGTAGCACTGTAGCACTGTCGTCCCGTTGTGCATCGATTTGCTCGAGTGGGCACCAGTAACACCTCCATTATGAGACTTGTTGTTACTGTTTTGGGCATATTGAATACTCCACAGGTAGCTTGCCAGGCTCTGCTGCGCGGGCAAGATACTCTCGGTAGCTTGCCAGACTCTCTGAGAGGGACCAAGGAATCAAACCCGGGTCGGCAGCATGCAAGGCAAACACCCTACCCGCTGTACTATTGCTCCAGTCCAAAAGTAGTTCACAGTAATTTACATTCAATATTCCAACACCCATCCCACCACCATCAAACCTTCCCACCACCATTATTTCAAGTTACCCCACCACCACCCAAGCTTGTCACAGAAGCGGGTCTTAAATAATTTGTTTTATATGGCTTGTTATGAAAAATGCATTAAAATGATCCAAAAATGTTTCCTTAAAGGAAAATGTGTGAAGATTGCTGTATCCCATCCTAGAGTCATGAAGCCCTTGTGTGCTAACATGTTGTTTACTAACATGGTGTTGCATGTTGAGCCTTGTGTGCTAATATTTATTTTTCGATCTAGCTCAGCTGCCTTCTACCTTAACCCCATCAAATGTGGTGGGTTACTCTGTGGAATAGAGTATAAAAATTCTAAAGACAGGGAAATGGGGGAGATCATCCATTCCCAACTCCATGAGAACCTGGTGATTTCGGTCACAAACGCCACATACTTGAGATTTTCAGTGGATTCATTCTTATGTGTAAGGGGCTCGTCCCAAGCCAGTGGAAGTCAGCCGTGAGCATGGTGGTGACTGGGTTCTGGAGGTTTTCGGCTGCCAGGGTTCTGTTGAGGCAGGCAGGGACTCAGATGAGGCTTAGCCTGGCTGGGTGTCCGGGGACATCTCTTCAGCTTGGGGTTCTCTTGAGAGACTTATTGGTGAGTCCTGGAGTGGCATTTGAACAACCTAAATAACCCGGCCCACGTTTCTTCTCCATGTTTCACGAGCATCAGTCATCTGAGGGCCGGCGTGTGCTACCAGTATTCTTCCCATCCTTGCGATTCTCTGCTCTCCCGACTGCCTCTCACCCAGGTGGTGATGGCCCTCGTAGGAGACTGCTGCCTGGCTGTCCACAGGGGGCCATTACCTTTCCATTGCTGCACTGTGTGAAAGCAGCTGGTTCGTTTACCTGTCCCTAGACTGACATCCTTATCTGTGTAGATGGGTCTAGATGCTCAGCAATGCAGTGGGATGAGTATCTAGAGAAGTGAGTACTTAGCAAATTGAGTACTTGAGAAGTCAGTACTTAGTGAGGTCAGTACTTAGTGACTTGAGTACTTATAGTAAAGTTAGTTCTTAGTGAAGAGAGTACTCAGTGAAGCCAGTACTTAGTTTTATGAGTACTTATACTGAAGTCAGTAGTTGGAGAGGTTCTTAGAGTGAAATTAGTACTCAGGGATGCCAGTACTTTGTAACATGAGTGCCGAGTGGTGTGAATAGAGATGTATTTCATAAAGCAAATGTCAAAGAAGCCAGTCCTGGATGAAGTGAGTGCCCCCCGGAGCCGGACGGGGCCTTTATGCAGAGGCTGGAGCCTTGCTGATGGGGCTGCGTGACCCAGTGCCGTCTGCAGGTTGAGTGGCAGCTGCTCATCTCTCAGGTGTGTCGTGACCTCAAAGACCCTGGAAGTTATCCGCGTCGCCCAGTCTTTCTGGGACACGAAGCTCTCCCCGGCGGTGCAACCAACCCCTGGGTCTTTATTGCCCTCCCTCCCAAAGTGAAACAAGCAGACAGACCTGGCCCTCAGGAGGGAACATTCTCTCCACGTTCCCAGCTCTTAAGCCCTCATCCTGTCTCCTCACCTTCACTCTTGCCTCTTGGACGTCACAGTGGGTGTCTGGTTGAACTTTAAACCTGCACAGTGTCCAGCTGCTAAGTCAGTAAATGTTTCAAGAGTACAGCCCCACATGGGGCACAGTGCTTATTCCTTATTCTCCTTCCCTCTCCTTCCCCTTGTTCTCCCGGGTCCTCGTCTCCGATCTTGCCGTGTAAGGCCTGCAGAGGTGTCACTGCGAGGAGGGAAAGACACAGCTTTGGAGGCAAAACCTGCCATGCCTCCGCTGGTCCAAAGTGCCAGGTTCAGAACCAACCTGTGGAAGAAACGCCCCTGTGCTGGCCTTTCAGCCAGGGAGCCCCTGGGACAGATTCAAATCAGAGGATGCTGTGACTGGTATACTCACCCAAACCGTTCCTAAGTTTATTTGAGTCCTTTGTACTTATTTATTATTTGTGGGGTGAATGGTGGGCCATAATTCTGCTCAGGCTTACTTCTGGCTGTGTTCAAAGATCGCTCCTGGTGATGCTCAGGGCATCCTATGTGGTGCCAGGGATTGAACCTGGGTCACCAGGTACAATGCAAGCAACCCACCCACTGTGCTCTCTGTACCTATGCATTTTAAAAATTTATTTATTTATTTTGCAATGCCTGGGATCAAACCTATGACTTCATGTGCAATTCAAGAGTTTTACTCCTGACCTTTGCCCTCTTTTTATGCTTTTTTAAAACAAAGTTTTAAATACTCTATTCAAATCTGCACCACTAAAGCCTACCTGTAGGCAATCTTAAATTTCACCAACAAAAAAGAAAAGCAGTCCTATTGCCAAGGAGGCATTTGATAGTTCTCCATTGCTAAGAATATAAAGATATTAAGTCCCGCTGTTTGTTACATAGTTTTTCTTTTTCCCCCTTGCCCCGCGCCACCGAGTTCACGCCTGTTTTAGTAATCGCCCGGTAGTGAGTTGTGTGTTGAAACATGGAATGTAATCGAAATAAGGCGTAAACGAAGTGAAACATATCATGTGCAAGGGTTGGGACTGGGGAGGTGGGAGGGGGCGGCAGGTATACTGGGGGGGTTGGTGATGGAAGATGGGCACTGGTGAAGTGAAGGGTGTTTGAGAACTGTATAACCGACATAATCCTGAGAACTATGTAACCCTCCACATGGTGATTCAATAAAATTAAAAAAAAAAAAATTTCACCAACAAAACAGCAATGGGTATCAATTTTATTTTTTTATGACTTTTTTTTTTGCTTTTTTTTGGGTCACACCCGGTGATGCACAGGGGTTACTCCTGGCTCTGCACTCAGGAATTACTCCTGATGGTGCTCAGGGGACCATATGGGATGCTGGGAATCGAACCTGGGTCAGCCGTGTGCAAGGTAAACGCCCTACCCGCTGTGCTATCACTCCAGCCCCTTGTTTTTTTTTTTATAACTTTTTTATTTTATAAAGTAGTTCACAATATTTGATTACATTTAATATTCAAACACCAATTCAACCACCATTACACCTTCCCACCACCATATTTCGGATGTTTCCATCCTGAACCCCAATCCCTGCCCCAAAGCAGAATTGAAATAATATATTTTATATTGCTTGTTATGAAAACCTACTGAAAAAACTATCAAAAAGTATTCATCGAGGAAAGAGTGTGGAGATTGTTGTATTTCACCCAGGGGCCATTAAGCCCTTCTATAAGAGATCACTTAAATGTTGTACTTTATGTATATATGTTAAAAAATGTATATTTCCCTCTAAAATTGGTTGCCTCCTACTTTGAACCCCATCAAACGTGGTGCAGTACTCTTGGAGTATGCGTAGGTGTATGGTTTGAAGTGTCGGGCGGCCGTGAATGCCATGTGGTCCAGGAGTAGATTCACTTGTGGGTGAGGCTTGGTTCAAGTGTGTGGAGAGTCGCCTCGCAGCGGAGGTTGGGTTCTGGAAGTTTTGAGCTTCTGGGGCTGGGTCCCTTAGAGTGGGGAGGGGTCTCACCCGCCCCCCCCCTTGGGGGTGCCCGGAGTGAACAGCCTGGCATGGGGGCCGGATGTGCAACCTGAGTGGTGGCCAGTGACGGGATTATCTGGCGCCAGCCAGAGGTGGCTTATGGGCGTGACTGTTGAGTCACCGGAGACGGGGGTACGGGCGGAGGATCTCCGTTCCCGGTCCCGTGGAACCCAGAGTTCTCAGTTCTGTGCCTTTTTCTCATGGGGCAAAAAGCAGTGATACTTCTTAAAGAAAAAGCCACCCCGCGCACAGATCCGGACAGCTATGTCAGCAGGGGCTCGTCCCGGTCTTTGTGGTCTTTTACTCCATTTTTCCCCACCACAGGTTAGGACAAGGAGATTGCCCTGGCACTGCAGTCAAGCCCAGCTGCAGCTTCTCCCCACACCCCAGCAGGAAAGAGTGTGGATGGCAGTTTCAGAACTGACCTGTGTCCTCCCTAGTATCTGCGTGTGCCTTGGGAGCCTTGACCCGCCCCAGCGACTGAGGCACAAGCAGGCGGTGCTGTGTCTGGACTTGACTGCCACGAGCCCTGGTGACTGGAAGAGACGTGTGTTCTAGATCCTTCTGCACCTCTCCTGGCCAGTGAGAGCACAGAGCTCCCCCGAGGCGCAGGGCCATCTGGGAGCACCAGCATTCCTCAGCCACAGGGGTCACCTGTGGGTAGGAGGCGAAGCTCGTGCCCACCCTGTGGAACCAGACCAGACTCCTTCACAATCACTCGTAACTGCTTTGGAATGAAGGTGCTGGTGTAACCTGCAGGCTCACAACTTCAGCCCTCAGGTGAATTCCTAGAACAGGGTGTCAGGGGGTCCAGGCGCCAGGTTGCAGCCATGCCTGGAGAGTATGTCTTCATGCCCAAGTCTTTGTGCCCAGCAGACCCTGCCGCGCCCACATGCTCTGAGCCCTGCCAGAGACTCACCACGGCAGAGTAACTAAGGTGCAGAGGTGGGCCTCGAGCAGCAGCCTGGGCTGGAGTGCCCGGGCACAGGCCACCAAGGACTACACGCCTGCTCACTTGTGACACGGAAGCATGCAGACAGGTAGGGAAACAGCCCGTGGCCATGCATGCTTGGGAGAAGGAAAACCAACTCAGCCTGAGGCTGCCAGGATCCACCTGTAGACACAGGATCTTTGCCTGGCGCCAGCACGGGCCCAGAGCAGGCCGGACCCTCTGAGGGAGGGTCCAGCAGGAACAGAGGCAGGATAGGACGTCAGAGAATATCACCCACGGCTCCCGACTCTACCCCTTGGCAACAACCCCGCGACGGACTCTTACCTAGGCAGAAAGCCCCGCCAGGGCCAGGCTGGGAGAAACCCTACAAAAGCCAACTTGAGCAAAGGAAGGGGATACATGTCTGAGCACATGTGTGACCTGGGCACATGTGTTGCCCAAGTACATGGTACCCAAGCACTGCCTCCTGTGTCTCTTCTTAGAGATGTTCACTTTCATACCTTTTTTTTTTTTATTTAAAGAAATATTTTATTGAACTACCGTGAAAACAAGAAAAAAAATACAAAGCTTTCAGGTTTAAGTCACAGTCAAATACTGATTAAACCACCATCCCTTCACCAGTGCACCCGTTCCACCACCAAGAACCCCAATACACCCCCCTCCCACCCCACCCCCCATCTAAGTACCTAATGATATTCCCATTATTCTCTCTATATATTGAGTACATTTCATATTTCCATACAGAACTCACTATTGTTGATTGGAAATTTCCCCCAACAATCAGGCCTGCTGAATAAGCATCATCTAATAATTTCTCTTCATTGGTAAGAGTGAAGACTTTGAGTCCACGCGGCCGCTATTGCGGCCGCGCGGTTTTGGGTTTCTAATATTTTAGCTCAGTTCACAGTCAAAATGGATGGCTGCAAGAATCCGCTCTGGTGCCAAAATGGGTTAGGAGACCTCAGGATCACAGTCAATAGGCGCGGAGGCTCTGCTTCTCGTGCCGCGGCTCTTGGTTCATCTCTGGGCGGAAGGCGCGCCGGGAACACCTCCCCTCCCAGGATCACCTACAGGCTACGTCACTAAAGGAAGTCCTACCTCCTGGTGGAGGGGTCTTAGAGGGTGGCTCTCACCGCGTGGCTGCTGCCGCTGCCGCCATTTTCGCTCAGAAAAATGGGGTGGAGAGGGAAAAAAAATCCCTCCCCGGGCTGCACGAGGTTGTAGTTCAGTTCACAGTCAAAATGCATGGCTGCAAGAATCTGCTCTGGTGCCAAAATGGGTTAGGAGACCTCAGGATCACAGTCAGTAGGCGCGGAGGCTCTGCTTCTCGTGCCGCGGCTCTTGGTTCATCCACTTTCATACCTTCTTACTTTAGGGTGGGGATCTGTACTGGGGCTCTCTCTCCACTCTGGAGAGGGCCTATTCTCTTCTGAGCTCCTCCCCTCCCCTCCTCCTCCTCTTTTTTCTCCTCCTCCTCCTCCTCCTCTTTCTCCTTTTCCTCTTCTTCCTCCTCCTCCTCCTCTTCCTCCTTTTCCTCTTCTTCCTCCTCCTCCTCCTCTTCCTCCTTTTCCTCTTCCTCCTCCTCCTCCTCTTCCTCCTTTTCCTCTTCTTCCTCCTCCTCCTCCTCCTTCTCTCTCCTCTCTCTGTCTCTCTCTCTGTCTCTCTCTCTGTCTCTCTCTCTGTCTCTCTGTCTCTCTGTCTCTCTCTCTCTCTCTCTCTCTCTCTCTCTCTCTCTCTCTCTCTCTCTCCCCTTCCTCAGAATTTCCAAATAAAACCTGTTTTAACTCCACTGCTCGTCTCCTCCTTTTCTGGGAGGGAAAGGTGACAGTTGGAAGTCCTGACTAGGGTCTAGGAGTGACTCCTTTACTACAAAGATCGAGGCCCCCGGCAGACTCTCATAGTTCGAGGTCCCCAGCCATTCCCCCGTTCCCCCGTGGCAGAGAGAGAAATGACACACTTCTTTCTCGAGGCCACCATCTCTCACCAGCTGTGATGTAGGAGAAACAAGCAAGTGCAGGTACCACAGTCTGGAGGTGCTGTCCCCAGCCCTGCCATACACAACCCCTTCCACCAACATCTGTATGCCCCCGCCCCTTTATGCTAGCACCCGCTGCTGTCTTCTCCTTGCCCAGGAGTTTGCTTTTGTTTTTCTGTTTCGGTCCTTCTTCCATGTGGCTGGGCTTTGTCCAGCTGCCACTTCGCTTGGCAGGGTGACCTTTCAAAATGCATCACTTGAGGCATGGTCACCAAATTCTCCAGTCTCCTGGAGCCCAAAGACCGAGCACTTATGCCAGGGATGACAGGGCCCTTGGTATGGCCCCTCCTGATGTCCTAGGGCCCTGGACTAAAAAATTGCCCAGAGGATTCCATGAGGCTTGTTTTACTACAGGGGCTACTGCATGGCATTGGGAACACTGGCGTGGCACGTCCAGGAGTGTCCAGGGGACCATGTGGTGTCAGGCATCAACCCAGGGCCTTGCACATGCCAGGAACACACTCTACCACTTATGCTATCTGCCTGGCCCCAGGACTGTTTTCAAGATGCCCAGTGGGGTCGGGGTGCTCAGTGGTGGAGCACGGGCCTGACATGTGAGGTTCCAAACCCAGCACTGAAAAGTGTATGATGATAACAAATGAAGCATGTGGGCTAGGTAGGAGCTGGGAAGTGACTGGTCAGTAGAGAAGCCTCCCCTGCAGGGTGTGTTGCTCCCTGCCCGTGGGCAGAGGGTGTTTCCTCAATTTCTTTATCTTTCCTCACCACCCAAACCACCAGCACCACCTGAACCCATGAATTATATCCTAGCTGCTATGCTCTTGGTCACACACAGTGGTTCCCAGGGCTTGCTCCTGGCCCCGGTGCTGTGACCCTGTATGATGCCAGGGCCAGCCTTGTAGGCCACGTGCAAGGCCAGTGTCTCCAAGCCCCGCACGGTCTCTCTGGTCCTCCTATTTTGCTTTTTCACACGCTTGTCGACATTGTGGGGCTGAGGATCAAACCTGAGGCCTCATACACACCAAGCTCGTGGTCTGCCACTGGGTCCCCTTCCTGCCCACCTTGCAACTTTTGTCTGTTGGACAGCACTCAACAGTGCTCAGGGCTATTCCTGAGAACTTTTCTTTTTTTTTTTTTAATCCTTTATGTGTTGGGGGCTGGATCGATAGCACAGTGGGTAGGGCGTTTGCCTTGCACATGGCCGACCCAGGTTTGATTCCTCTGGCCCTCTCGGAGAGCCCAGCAAGCTACCAAGAGTATCCCTCCCACATGGCAGAGCCTGGCAAGCTACCTGTGGCGTATTTAATATGCCAAAAACAGTAATAACAAGTCTCACAATGGAGACGTTACTGGTGCCTGCTGGAGCAAATCGATGAGTAATGGGACGACAGTGATACAGTGATTTTTGTGTGTATGCATGAATGTATGTGTATGTATGTATGTGTATGTGTGTGTATGTTTGCTTGTGTGTGTGTGTTGATTTGGGGCCACACTGAGTTTTCTCAGGCTGCTCCTGGTTCCCAGGGGTGCTCGGGGAATCACGCAGTGCCAGGGTTTAACCCAGCCCTGCCTTCCTCCCCCACTGCAGTAACCTTTGGGACTTCCTAACCTTTCCCTTGGTGGTTCCTTTGCATCCCATCTAGAAGGCGCTAACACCCCGGGGCCCTGGGAAAGCTCTGCTTCTGCGCACTGTCTGTCTTCAAAGCTCATCCTTCTCATTTGTAGGCAAAAACTCTGAGGTCGTTTTCATCACTGAATGTTGGTCAGAGGGAGAAACTCCCACTAGCTCCTCCACCTGTGACCACCTGGTCATTTACATGAACTTTCAAGGACTGCTGGGGACAGGAAGCAACAGAAACATGGGCTTGGGGGGCCGTGAGGGGCTGGGTTCCCGGGGTCTGCAGTGTCATTACATGGGCCCACTTGGGGGACAAATGTGTTTGGTGCTCCTGGCGAAACTCCCTCCTGGGCTGCAGGCGGTGGCCCTCCTTCCTGCTGTGCTGCCCTCTCTGTCCCTACAGGACACAGTGTCCTGGGGCAGGAACCACCAGATGTCACCATCTCAAGGCCACAACTGAAGACACAGAGAAGACCCCTAAAAAAACATTTCCAAGACGATTTGGGGGGTTCTTAAGGTCGCAGGGGTCTGAGGTCCACAGAGGACCAGGATCAGGCACCAACCTGGCACTCCTGGGGCGTGGACCCCTCAGGACAGGCACCTCGCTCAGCTGTGTCTGAGCTCCTGGGCAGTTCGTGAGTGTGGCCGGAGGCTAAGGGACGCCCAGGTCAGAACAGAGCAGAGAGAAGCGAAGCAAGGGGGGCTGGAGCTTGCATCATTCTTCCAGGGAACCGGGCGCGGGAGGGCTCTAAAGAACTCCCAGGCCTCTGAGTCCAGCTGAGGACGGAAGGAAAGGCCGTGCCAGGGGCCCTGGCAGCCACGAGGCGACTTTCAGGGAATGTGAGAATGGCAGAGTGACAGGACTGAGATGCATTAAGAGTGTTGTCATCGCTCTGGGCTAGGCTGGGGTGCTGCCACGTCCTGGCTGTTTACTTTAAAGGCAGTTTTCTCTGTCATTTAAGCTCCTGCATTCGTGGCTGTTGCTTCACAAACCGTTCCCCCACTGAGTCACCTGAGTGGGGCCTGGGCCCTCTCTCCAATGAGGCCACTTCCTTCCCGGTGTCCTTAAACCACAGCCTCCTTCAGTTACAGGTACACGTCCAGCCACCTCCCTCCGCAGGACACCCCACACCCGAGGCTGTGAGCTGTGCAGCTGTTGCAAATCTCACTTGTTGAAAGAGGAAAACAATTACTCGCCATCAAAAAAAAAAAAGGTAAACAAGTAGATTACGTCTCAGCATGAGTCTTGGCAACAGCAAATTACAAAGTACTTGCCTTGCATACGGTGGGCTTGGGTTCCACCCCCAACCCCTCCAGGAGTGACTCCTGAGCCTGGAGCAGGAGCACCAGCCTGAGCACTGCTGGGTGTGGATCCAAACAAAACACAGAAGCACAACATGTATCCATGCAAGATTTGTAGCTCTGTGCCTTCAGACACTGATGGCTCCAGAATACCCGTCCCAAAAGAGGAAATGAGTGTCCAGTCGGTCAGGTAGGAGTTACAAGACCAGATAAGGAAAATGTAGGGTGCATGACTGATGGGGTGGTCATGAAGATGAGGTGCAGAGACGGGGTGTTGAATGCACTTAGCTCAGTTCCTGGGCCAGGATACTAGGTCTGGGATGTAAATTGTTGTTAGACGATGAAGGGGTGACATGCAAAGACTAGGGGTGACATTAGTCATCTGACTTTTTGATGACCAGTGAGGCTTGACCTTGCTCATTTTAGGAACATGACATGTTCCAGATCCCGCTGGTCATTTTGCTTTTGTGGTGCTCTGCTACAAAGACATCCCGGTAGCCTAGTGACACACCGCACACTGCGCACCACATTCTGGTGGCTAAACGAGGCTTGGATTTTCCAGGACAGCATCCCATGGGATCACACGTCTTTGGTGTTTCCCGTTCAAATTCTGAGTCTTCTGGCCTGAGAGTCGGAGCTCAGCCCTGGTACCACTGTCGGCCCTATCCAGTCAGCTTCACCGCTGGAACAAAGTACGGGGCTAGGTTGGCACTGGTGGTATCTGAGCTCCTTGGGTCTTTGAAACCCTCTCGGTGACTCAGTCCAAGTGTCATTTCTGAGATGACCGGAACAGGAGGTGCAATCCAGTAGCGCCGGAAACTCTGCAGCAAGCAGCTCGGGCGTTTCCTGACAGTGCCCAAGTTTCACCTCCCAGCTCACCTGTCTTCTCCCCCAGAGCCCTCTTGCACTGACTCTGAAGGAGGGGTAAACCTGTGAGGGGTAAAACCAGGGACCCCTGCAACCCCTGTCACCTCAAACTTTTCCAGGGTTGCCCCTCTCCCTTCCTCCACTTGTTTCAGACGACTCCTAGTGGGGGGTGGTCTGTGTCAAGGGCAGGAGGACGAAGGTGGAGAAGAAGCAACTTGGCCCCGGGATTAGCCATGGGCACGTCACCGTGGGGGACCTCTGGGCCACACACACGGCCAGGTCACGCCAACCCTGTGCCTGCTGGCCCTCCCTTTCCCCCTCCCTCCGCCCTCCTCCCCCGCCCCTTCCCCTCCCCCCGCCCCAGCGCGACAGGCCCGGCCTCCCCGCCCCGCCCGCCCGGAAGCGCCCGGCGCGGGTTCCCGGCGCGCGGGGCGGGGCTGTCCCCGGTCCCTCCCCCGGGCGCACCGGCCGGGCGGGGCTGGTCGCCTTCCGGGGCGCGGTGGCCGCCCGGTGCCGCTGCCCGCGCGCGCGCGCGCGCCCCGGACCCCGCCGCCGCCGCCGCGATGCGCGCCGAGGGCCTGTGCGGCCTGGAGCGCTTCAGCAGCCCGGGCAAGGGCCGGGGGCTGCGCGCGCTGCGGCGCTTCCAGGTGGGGGAGCTGCTCTTCCGCTGCCCGGCCTACGCCAGCGTGCTGTCGGTGGGCGAGCGCGGCCACCACTGCGAGCACTGCTTCGCCAGGTAGGCGCGGCGGCGCGGGGCGGGCGGGCGGCCGCGCAGACCCGGCCCCACGCGGTGGGCCGGCAGCCGGGCTCGCGCCGCCCGGGGGGCCCACGGCCCGAGCTCCCCGGCCGAGAGGGCCCTGGGCCTGGACTCTGCAGAGCACGTGTCGGGGGCGTGGTGGGCGCGTGCCGGCGCCAGAGCCCGGTTCCCGCCTCGCGCCTCCTGGCACCTGCACGCGGGAGGCCGGGCAGGGGCCCACCCCGCGCGCCGTGTCACCGCGTGCGCCGGTGCGGCAGGGTGGACGGCCGAGCCCCGCCTGGCCGTCCGGGGCCCGTCCCCGCGCCCCTCGAGAGAGGACCTGTCTCGGGCCCGCCCGCCCTGGCTCTGCGCCAGCCCCCGGGGACCCAGGAGCGGAGGCGGCCTCCCCTCTCCCTGCCGTGCCCAGCAGTGGAGGGCCGAGCCAGGACACCTGCGGGCTCCCGGTGGCGCTGGCCTCTGGGGACTCCGGCTCGACCCACGCCTCGGAGGAGGAAGCAGAGGCCGGCGCGGTCCGGCAGTGACCCGAGTCCCGCCGCCGCCCCCTCCGCAGCGCCGGGCCGGGAGCTGCCGCTGCTGCCCTGTGCGCCGCGCTGCTCTGAATGGGGCGCACGGCCGCGGGTCACGGCGCGCCTCCGCGCCGAGCCAGTGAAGTGAACGCGGGGTTTTCCCAGAGTCGAAGGGCTGCTGTGACGGGTCCCTTGATCTCCGCAGCCTGCTGAGGCGGAGTGGGCTGCGTGGGGGCCCGAGCCCAGCCTGGTAGGCAGTGACCGCCCCACGAGGCTGGGTGCCCAGCTCTGTCCCCGCCGACTCAGAGCGCAGGTCTCCCTCCAGTCAAGGTTTTGGGGGAGGCACCTTGTGTTTGGCCCTGGCTGTCCCCCGGGTCGCCTCTGCCCTCTGAACCCTCAAAGCCAGCCCTGCCATGGGGAGTATTTGGCAGATTTGTGGGGGGGGGAGAGTGTGGGGCCACAGCCTGCAGGCTTACTCCTGGCTCTGCTCAGGGGTCACCTCTGGTGGTGCCTGGGGGACCCTTTACAGGCCCAGGGAGGGGCCTCAACACCTGTGCTGTCGCTCTGGTCCAGTCGGTTCGTTTTCACGCCTGTTTCTGAGGGATATTTGCTATTTCACTCTGGCCCCCAGGCTGGCACGCCTCCCCTTTTTGTTAGAGAGGAAACTAGGTCAGGCCCACCCGTGGTTGCTCTTCCTGGGAAGTCATTTCAAACTCAAGAATAGGACAGACTGACCAAATGATATCTCCTCTCCAACTCTCCAAAATTGTGTTCATGTGTGCACACACATGCACATGCACACACATATGCATATGCACCTGCACACACGGACATACACGGGTGCACTCATCCAGTCATGAGCCGCCCGTGGTATGCACGAGTGTCAGCATGTTACTAGGTACCGGGATGGACGATGCAGAGGCAGCAGATTCCCTCTCTGATTCCCTGGCGTGGTGAGGCAGGTGCCGTTCGGTGAGGGTGTGGCTTTCACACGGCGCTGTTGCATCTTCTCCATCTGCTCGTGGTTGCCAAGCAGTGCACTATGATGCCATGTTTTAGGCTTCAATTTATCTTGAGGAGGGCTTTTCAGCTGGGAGCACCAGGACTTCCCGGAGGGTTTTGGGGGGTTGTGTCCAGGATGCGGTGCCCACTGGGCACTCACTCAGGCCCCGTGAGCCATCTCCTGTCCCTTGGACCTCGCTGAACCCGAACACGCACCTGGCGCCCTCCTGGGCTTGTGAGAATTGACCAGGCACTGAGTGAGGTGGCCGCCAGCCTCAGGTGAGCCTCCAGGTTCCAGGCTGGGCCCCCGCCAGCTCACTGCCAGGATGTTTGCTCCCTGTGGGTACCAGGTATATTTTTATTGCAATGGTCAGCACCATTCCATTCCATGGGGGACCCTGGAACTCGTGAACCACAGAAGCAGCACTCAGAAACCTCCAGACCCAGGGGACATCTGAATTCAGTGTCCAGTGTTTTCCAGAACCTTCTAGAAGGTGATCTTATATGTGTTGTTTTCAGTTCATTGTGTTTGTTTTTTTTTTTTGCCTTTCCCCAGCCCTGTGGGCAGAGGCCGGGTGGCGCTGGGCTGGACAGTGTCCTGCATGGAAAGCCTGAGCTCAACCCCTCCAGACTTCTCTGTTGCCCTGGAAGGTCTTAAAGAAGAGTTTTTGTTTCTTTTTCTTTTATTTAGTCACCAAATTACAAACACTCACGATTGTGTTTCTGGCATACAATGTTTTGACACTAATTTCTTCCTCAGTGTCCACTTCCTCCGGGGCCTCTCCTGCCCCCGCCTCCCCCAACCTGACTCCTGCCCAGCAGTCGGCCTCTATGAGGCACTTTTTAAAATACCCCTGCGGCTGTGGGCTTCCGGGGTTACTGAGTGGCTCATTCCCGCCTTTCAGCTCCCCTACCCCACCTGAACGCTTCCCTCTGTCATAGTCTGCCCACAGAGCTAGGGATAGGCAAAAAACACAATGAACCCAGAAACAACACGCCACATATAAGCTCACGTTCTAGAAGTTCTGGAAAACACTGAAAACTGAATTCAGATGCCCCCTCACATGTTCCCACACCCCTCACAAGTGGGTGCTTCCTACTGAACACCAGTTCTCATTCTCATTCCCTTTGTCTCTGGGCATTTGTTATTCCACCGTTAGTTTTTGTCCGCATATTAGATCATGTGTCCACCTCAGGTACAGCGCTTTCCTGGGGCTGGGGTTCGGGCTCCTACCTGCATCCTGCCCCGCCCGCTCAGTCCCCAGCACTGCATCTGTGCCAGAGCCGCCTTCGGACGCACCCGCTGAGCTGTGGGAGAGTAACGAGGACCTGGCACACGTGTGGCCAGCTGAAAGCGCCTCTGGCTCCTTTCCTCCCCAGTGTCACAGAGAAAACTCAGATTCACAGGAAACGTCTCAGACGTTCCATCTGAAAAGTTGTCCCCCTACACTACAACTCAGGAGGCGTTTCCAGAGATTGGGTCCCACCCCCCGAATCCAGTTCACCCGCTTTCTGTCAGAGGGAGCTCAGGACAGAGAGGCTGGCTTTTCCGGCCGTGTACAGCCCCCCGGCTGAGCTGCGAGCCCCTTGCACGGCTGTCAGGGCTGAGTCCTGCTCCCGGCCCACCTGCCTGGCTGCCGTGATTTCCCGTGCCTTCCCGCATGCCTGAGTGCGCTTCCCGTCACTGTCCCTCGCGTGTCACTCCGACGCTGGCTGGGCTGTTAGAAATGTAGCTGTGGTTCTGGTGCACTGTCTTGGTGGGGTGGACAGGACAGCGATGGATTAGTGCAGGACTTCGGAACACGCCGCATCCCCGAGTCTGTGCCCTTTGTCGGGATGCTTCGGGGGCTTGTGCCGGCCGAGGGGGGTGCAGGGCAGGAGTGACCCGGGGCCTGGCTGGGTTGCAGCATCTGGGACACTTTAAACGATGCGGCCAGAACCAGGTCTCAGTTTTGTCCTGAACTCTGCAGTCCCTGTGAAGGTGGCCCACCCTGGGCAGGAGCCCGGAGCCTGTTTGATCGGGACCGAGCCCTGCAGAGCCGCCTCCCAGGTTCTGCCGTGGCATGGTAGGACAGCAGTGACTTCGGGATGCCCTGAGCCACAGACACGTACGGGCGCTGTCCGATCGTGTCCGGGCTCTGGGCTTCCGGCTGAAGGGAGCTTTCTGGTTCAGGGAATTGGCTGCCATTTCCATCTGACGGTTAAAAATAGGCCGGGACTCCTAGCGCCCTTAATTAGCACGGAGTCTGGTGAGTGGCGAAAGGCTCCTGTGGGTGACTTCAGATAACTCCGTGTGTGGATGTGGACTGCTGCCCCTAGGGAGAGATGGGGAGGGTCTGGGTGCGGTCTCGGCGAGTCCCTCCGGGTCTGAGGGTGTACACGGCTGCTCCGGCACAGCCCCAGGGGGCTCCAGCACAGCCGTGGGAAGCTCTGGGCCGGCCTGGCGGAGGCCAGACTAACTGGAGCCCGTCAGAGCCCAAGAGAAAACCCAAATAGAGAAACCTTAACAGCACTGTACACCATGGTGCCTAAAATAAAATCAGAGAAGATGAAATCCCAAGGGTTTCGATCCCAGCTCGAAAGCAGAGCGTGGTCTGACAGGATGCAGAATCCCGGGCACGCCCCTGCCATGCTGATTTCTCTCCTGGGGTGCTGTGTGGGCAGAGACAGGTTCCCTGAGAGTGGGCTGTGCTTTTGGTGTGATATGTGAAGGAGCATTTGATTTCACTGGGTGTTTGCTGGGCACCAGGCCTCTCGGGAACCACGGAAGGAAGGGGCAGAGACTGCGTGGGTGGGGGCTTCTGCAGCGGAGCCCCGGGCCCCGGGCTTAGCAAGGTCTCAGCAGTTATTTTGTTGAGGTATTATTTGGGGGTTCAGGGGCTAGAGAGCTAGTACCAGGGTTTAGGAGCTTGCCTGGAATGCCACTCGGGTTTTATCTGTGGCATTGCATGTGGTCTACTGGGCACAGAGCCAGGAGTGCTCCCGAGCACGGCTTGGGTACGGGCTCCCACCCACCCCCCATAAGGAAGGATTATTAGGGGGTTCAATTTTTCCTTCGTCTTTTGTTGAGAACTTGTGTCTAGAGAGATGTGCACAGGGAAAATTCTAGGTACCAGGAGACACAGCCTTGCAGCCAGCTTCTGAGGCCGGCTCAGAGGAGATGGTTAATAGGTTGTGTGTATTTTGGGGGTCACACCCAGGCATGGTGCTCAGGCAGCATCTTCCTGGAACCTCCTGTGGGTGTAAGTGGCGTCTCATCTGTGAGGAAATCTGTGTCATTTTTCTCTTTTAAAAATAAAGTTTTGGGGTGGTGCTGGAGAGAAAATGGTCCATCGGGCCTGAGCGCATGCTTGCAGGGGAGAGCCCCAGGTTTAATTCCTGGCCATGCCAGTGGGGGAGGGAGACTTGTCCCCTGGCTCCAGACCCCACAGTCCGACCTTTTGTCTGGGGGCTACACCAACACTGCGGGGGGGGGGGTGTCCCTGCAGCCTCAGGGAGGAGGCTTGCTTTGTGCCACGGGTGTCCAGGCTGGGGCTGCGGGCTGCGGGTCCAGGCTCCGCGTCCAGCCCTGACAGCGCCGAGTGTTCTGTGAGGCTTCTCTCCCGGGCTGGGCGCTCCATTAGCAGGCCCGGCTGCCCTAAATATCCCCACCTTCCCGAGAGCGGAACTTTTAACAAGCGCCAGAACAAAGCCCAGCGGAAGGGAAGGGGCTGGCTTAGCTCTGGGAAGAGGCCCCCCGTGGCCAGGGCCCCTTGGCGCGGCTCCATTGTGGATTAAAGGTCCCCGTGGAGCTCTGCTTCCCGCCACGGGACACCCCGCAGCCGCGGCATTATCCTGGTGCCCTGGCCAGGCCACCATGCCTCCCAATTTTTATTCCTCGCCAATAAAACTTTGCTGGTCGAGAGTCCTCTCCCTCCGGGTGGGAGGCCTCGCTATCTGATTGTCTTATTTCAGACGGAAGTTCGATGTGTGGCTGCCAGCTCCCCTCTTTTTCCCCTTTCTCTCCTTCCCCTTTTCTCTTTGTTATTTGGCGGGGCTGCCTCTGTTCCACAGAGCCCACTTGTCACTTCTTCCCTCGCCAGTTAGTTAAAAGCAATTGTTATTGTAGACGCCCTGTGCTGGTCCTTTCCTTTCACAGCGGGACCCACCAAGCTTTCACTGCCGCGGGGGCTCCCGGGATCAAATCCTTTTCATCCGGACCAACAGCCCCTGGGGCCAGGCAGAGAAACGGGACTTGCTAATTACATCCCCCACCTGTTGCTCTCCTGGCTCCCCAGTTTTGAAAAGCAAGGAAATGATTGTGTTGTGTTGTGTCTCTGAAGTGGCCAGAGCATGTCTTCCGCGTTGGGCCGAGGTGGCTGCTTCTGCACGCACCCCTCCTCCCTCTGTGCATCGCAGAGATGGACCCTTAAGTTCAAAGCCCCGGCAGGCTCACAGCGGGGCAGAGATTTGCCCCGAAAACAAAGGCTTGAGAAACACGGACCCCCACACAGGAGAGAGAGGGCAGCGAGGCACGTGTTGCCTGATGTGGCTTGCTAAAGGCCCGGGAGCGGAGAGGCTAATTACACGCGTGTCAATGCCCGAGTTCTTGTTTAGTTTTCCCGAGAGCCTCATTTTCGTTCAGCTCCTGATTCTGCAGCAGGAAAGAGGTTCTGCTCGGACTCAGAATGTCCCAGCGCCTCCTGCACTGGCTCACTGCTCCGGATGTCCCAAGGGCCGTCTGCCTGTCATCTGCATGTGAGATGCTGGAGCACGTGAGGAGGAGCCAGAGCCTTGGGGTTTGGTTCTGGGGCCACACCCTGCCGTGGTCGGGATCACCTCCAGTTCTGTGACAGGCCATTCCGGCGTGTGGGGCCTGCAGTGCCAGGCGTCCCGCTGGGGCTGGGGCCTGGTCCCTGAGGCCCTGTGTGCCTCTCAGCGCCAAAGCAGCTTGTGGGCGGTGGTTCTGCACTTTGTTCTGAGCAGCACCTGCTCCGTGTGTGCTCCAGCGCCCGGGAGCCTGGTGCAGCACTCGCTCGAGTAGTTCTCACTGCCGTCTCCTGCGGACAGGGTGCTCAGCAGACGGCAGCCAATAGCCCCAGCCCACAGGGGAACCCAGACGTGCGAGACATCCACCACTTTCTTTACGTTGTGGTTTGGTTTGGGGGCCATGCCCAGGAGTGCTCCTGGCTGTGTGCTCAGGAGTCGTTCTGGTGGGACCGTGTGGAATGCGAGGAATCGTCCGGCCGGTCGTCTGCGAGGCCAGCGGGCTCCCCGCTATGCTGTCGCTCCAGCCCCTCAGACACCACTCTTCAGTGGATCCTTTTGTTTGCCCCAGTGTGAGCCCCCCAGCTGTGTGATTTTGCAGTGTTGCTGTTTGTCTGCACAGTTTGGTGCGGGGAGTGAGGGGGTTGGGCCGGGGAGATGCAGCATTCTGCTGACTTCCCCTCCAACTTCTCCCCAACACGTGTGCCTGCTGAGGCACCTCCGGAAGCTTCCACAGCTTGGCGAGGCACCTTGGGGACCTCTCACGTCAGTCTCCCTGGGGGTCTTTGTGCATGGTGGGGCAGGATAAGTCTAGCCCACAGCAGGCCCGTGTGGGGAGATCAGGGACACACGGTGTCCCCAAAGCTCACCGCTGGGCTGCCAGCCTCCGTCCAGGGTGTGGTGCTACGGTGCAGACCCGCAGGATCCCCGCAGAGTGCTTTGCCACAGACCTTCCATTGCCTGGAAGTTGGTGGTCGTGAGGGGCCCCGCTCGCTGGCCTCGCTGGCCAGCCGCCTAAGGCCCCAGGATGACCTTGGCCCTGCCCTCGGGCTGGTGCCTGGTGCAGTGCTCCGGGCTCCAGGCAGGCTGGTCTGTGACTTCAACTTAAAACTTCCTGCCTCCTGCCCTGGCATGCACCTCTCTCCTTCTCCAGGAACTTCGGGGGTCCGCCTCCCCGCACCGCCATCAGCCACTCGCCAGGCCAGCCTTCTAGATGCGTCCGTCCAGCCCCCCACTAGTGGGTGATGAAATGTTGTGGCTGGCTGGCCCCTGCAACTGAGTCATGATGACAGATGCTGACCGCCAGCAGGCTGGGCTCACAGGCCCGCCTACAGGGCAGTGGGTGGCGGGGCCGGGCAGCCCCGACTGCCCCGCAGCACGGACCCTCTGTCTTGCAGGAAGGAAGGTCTCTCCAAGTGTGGGCGCTGCAAGCAGGCTTTCTACTGCAATGCTGAGTGCCAGGTAGGTGTCGTGCCAGGGCGGGGCCCGTCGCTGACGGCGCATGCTTGTCCCTTCCCGAAGTTGCCATCGGGCTTCCAAGGGTGTCCAGTCTGTCACGGGGCCCCAGACATGCCCCTTCCCCTGAAACCAGGGATGGAATGTTCTGGGGCCCTGGGAGTTCCATGACCTCATCCCAGGCCTGATAAGGTCCCCATTTCTATATTTAACTCACACCTCCCAAAAGAATGAAGCTGGGAGTGAAGAGAAGTGAGGAGGCGAATCTACCCCTCGTGAACTGGAATGCAGATTCCTGGGAGCCCGGGGCCATGCTGAGTGCTAGGGCTGTGCATGGTACTGCTCCAGGGACCCGGGCTGTGAGGGGTCCCACCCAGGGAGGCACATGCTGGCAGGACCCTAACCACTGTGCTCTTCCTGGTCCCTGGTCCCTGGCCCCCTGTCACAGAGACCTCAGGATTGTCATCAGCGCCACGGAGAGGGCTGTGGGCAGAGACCACTCTGGAGAGGCTTCCTAACAGACAGAGAGGCAGAAGCGTGTGTGCGCCTGTTTACAGTGGCGGCACTGGGGAGGGATGGAGGGACAGACAGAGAGGAAGGACACACCACGGTGGGTGATGTGACTTCGGAGTCTGAGCACTGCTGGGCAGCCGTGGGGGCCCCAGAGACCCAGTGGTGCCGTCCCCCTGAGGTGTGGCTCTTCTGCCGGAGTCTAGCTCTGCGGCCAACAGGCGTGAGAGCGCAGCACGGGCCCCGCTAAGTCTCTGGGATCATGTTATTTGCAGCTGCAGAGGCCGACATGCGGGATTAAGCTGCGTGCCCAGGTCACATAGCCAATTCGCTGCAGCTTGGGCCGCGGCCATTGGCAGGGCTGGTCCTTCCCCTGGGGCTGGTGGACGGAGCTTCCAAGGTCGGCCCTTGAGGGCCCGTTCAGTCAGAGGAAGGGGCCTCACGGGCCCTCTGGACAGGCCCTCGGACACGCTGGCAGTGCCGTGCAACCCCGCCCCTCGAGCCGTCTCCGCAGAGCTGCTGCACAGCCGCCTCTGACGTCTGTCCCAGTGTCGTCTCTGCGGCCCTGGCCTGCCTGGGCTCCATCTGTCACTCTGCTTTGCTGGTGGGCTTTGCCCACTGCTGCTCCGGGGTGAGGAGCAAGTGCCTCCTGCCTCCACCCGCACAAGCCACACGGCACAGCTGCCCCTCTGGCCTCACCCTGCCCTGGTGCTCCAGTGTGGTGCAGGGATGGATGGGCTGCAGGGGTCTGAGGCCTGTGTTCTAGAATGTTCTAGAATGTTCCCAGAGGTGCCGGACTGAGCCCTGGCTCAGGCCAGTTGTTATCACGGTGCTGGGGGTGCCTGCAGCAGCTCTGGCCCTCTGCTCTGAGTGTGGTCAGCACAAGTCCAGGAGTGCAGCCACGCCCAGCGCCACCGAACCTGGGGTATGTGTGGGTGTGCAAAGGGCATCTTCTGGTCCTGTGCCCTGGCGCTGCCCATCACAGCCACCTGCCGTCCCCCCCAGGGGCACCAGTGTTCTCCTACATGTGTCTCAAACGTGAGTGGGGTGGGGGCGGGGGGGTTGCTGCCCCCCTTTGGAAACTTTATTCTGGTGTATGTATGTGCATGTGTATAAGCATGTGCACAGGGCTGCACTCCGGGGTATGCAAGGGTATGTGTGCGTCATGTGCAAGCGTGTGTGCCAACCGTCTCCGACCCCACAGAGGGAAGACTGGCCCCTGCACAGACTCGAGTGCACCCCCATGGTGGTTTTCGGGGAGAACTGGAACCCGTCCGAGACGGTGAGGCTGACGGCGAGGGTCCTGGCCAAGCAGGTGAGGGCTGCCTCCGTGACCGTGTCTGTCACACTCCCAGCCGTGCTGCGGGGCTGGGGAGCACGAGCTGCGTCACAAAGGTGTCCCTGCGGCCAAGGGGAGCTGTGTGGGGTCAGTTCTCCTGGGGGCCCACTCTGCCTGCCACTGGGGCCCCCGGCCGAGAAAGCTAGAGGCGCCTGCATCTGTCGAGGGTCACGGAGGTCTCTGCAGAGGCCCGCGCCCAGCTCCCTCGGAGGGGCAGGGAGGGGAGGGCAGGGCTGTGGCTGCGCCCTCCTGGGGTGTGACCCCAGGGCTGTGGCTAGACCCCAGGGAACCCCTGTGTGTTCCTGAGAGGGTGGGCGGGAGTGGCTGCTTCTCTGGGGGGCTGCATGACTCAAAAGTGAAACAAAGGCCGAGCAGCCACGCTCGGGCCTGGCAGAGGATGAGGGGAGCAGCTTGCCAGCCAGCCGGGGGCGCCGGAGTGTTAACGAGGGGGGTGAGGGCCCGGACCACCTGTATCCCCCGCTGAATGGCCGGATGACAAAGACCGCCCCGGGCCAGCGCTCCAGCCCCACGTTTGAACTCATGTCAACACCAAGTTTATTCAGGGGTTCAAAGCCGCTCGGGCGCTATTGTGGTTGCTCTGGGGGGCCGGGAACAAAGGCAGGCGTGCGCTTCAAGGACTGCGGCCCACTGGCAGCACCCGGTCTTTGTGAGAGGAAGAATTAGCCTAGAGAAGGGCTGAGGTGGGGAGAGGGGGTCGGCTCAGAAGGTGAATAATAAGCTGGTGCTGCCTGATGGGCCCTTTCAAGTTAGGGGGCTGCAAAGTTGGTCCTTAACGAGCGTTCTGAGCCTACTGTGTGCCAGGGGTTCAGGCTGCAGACCCGAGGGGGCTCCTGCACCACACAGCATATTGGGGTCAAGCCCTGGAGACCCCCAGCTGAGCCCTTCCTCCTGACCCTGCTGGGACAGCTGCCGCAATCAGCTGGGAGTCACCAGGAGGGGCCCCTGAGCCCCTGGATGTCAGTGGGAAGGACCCCCGGACGGGGGAGCCTCCCCCAGATAAAATGCCGTTTCCCGAGAGCTGTTGGATTGGAGTGTCAGGCAGGCAGCTCTCGGGGGCCCGGACCCTTGCTGCTGTTTCTGTTTGGGGGGCACACCCAGCGGTGCTCAGGGCTTACTCCTTCCTGCATCTGTGCTTCGGGATTCACTCCTGGTGGGGCTCGGGGGACCCTGTGGGGTGCCTTGAGCCCGGGCCGGCCATGTGCAGGAAGCGCCTCTCAGGGGCTGCCCCAGTGGTGGGGGGGAGGTGGGGGCCATTCCCAGTGTCCTGGGACGGGCTTCCCCTGGCTTGGCCGGTGGACTCGGGCAGTGGTGGTCTGCGCCCAGGGAGCACCCCCCGCAGATGGGGCTCGCAGGGTGCGTGGCTGAGCCTGGGCTTCCTCCCCAGAAGCTGCACCCTGAGAGGACGCCCTCGGAGCGGCTGCTGGCCGTGAAGGAGTTTGAGTCCCGTGAGTCTCTCCGGGTGATGGGGGGTGGGGGCGGGGTTCAAGCCCTCCCTTCTCTCTTGGCCCTGGGGTGCTGCTTGCAGACTGGACGAGCGTTTCTGGGCTGATCCTCTGGGGAGGACGGAGACCTCGGCTCTGCTGTGGCCCCATGAGCCTCTGGGGCTGCAGCTGAGTCAAGTCCTGTTGACGGCCGTGACCCGCTCGGGTGTTTTGGTGCTGGGGGTTGAAGCCAGGGCCTCAGTCTGCGAAGCATTTGCCCTACCACTGAGCCACCGTTCTGGGCCCTGTGTGACTTCTGGCCAAGACCAGGTCCTGGGCGCCCCGCACGGGGGCAGGGGAGGGCTCCCCACCCTTGACCCTGGCCTCGAGTGTCCTGGGGACGGTGACGAGAAGACAGCTGCCCTGGGCTGTTGTGGGGGGAGTGAAGTCAGGGATTGGGGGCGGGGGAGTTCAGGGGTCTCTGTACCTCGCCCCCTCCCTGCCGCTCCCATCGAGGGGGGCAGCACCCAGGGCCCTGCCTGTGCTCATGGGCTGTGCCCCCAGACCTGGACAAGCTGGACAACGAGAAGAAAGGGCTGATCGAGAGCGACATGGCGGCCCTGCACCACTTCTACTCGGAGCTCCTGGACATCCCGGAGCCAGGCAGCCTGCTGGGCCTCTTCGCGCAGGTGAGGCCCGGCCCCGCCCCCATGCCCGGGGGCTCCCGGGAGGCTCTGCGTGTTCCTCCTTGTCCTCGAGGCTCGGGGTCATGGAGCCGTGGTGGGGGCAGACCCAGGTTGGAAGCTTCCAGAGCCTGGCCCCAGACCACGAGCCAGCACCACTGTTGGCTGGAGGCTCTCCCCCCTCCCCCCTCCCCGGGGCCTCGCCTGCCGCCTGCTTTGACCCTGGTGTCCGAGTTGTGGGGACACAGATGTTGGCCAACTGTGCTCCCAGCCGGCACTGAGCACTGTCTCCGGGCCCCTGTCCCTGCGCAGGTGAACTGCAACGGCTTCACCATCGAGGATGAGGAGCTGTCGCACCTGGGCTCGGCCATCTTCCCCGAGTAGGCCCAGTGGCATGTCCCCCCCCCGCCCACCAGCCCCCACGCAGCCCTGCCCCCACCTCCCAGGCAGCCCTGTCCCCCCCACCCCAGGCACGCCCTCCTCCCCCTCCCCCCCACGGCTGCCCTGGGACATGCACTCTCCTGTCACCCAGCGTGGCCCTCATGAACCACAGCTGCTGCCCCAATGTCATTGTCACCTACAAGGGGACGCTGGCGGAAGTGAGAGCCGTCCAGGACATCAGCCCGGGAGAGGAGGTGAGGGTCTGGGGGCACCGGGCGGGCTGGCAGGGCCTCCCTGTGCTGTGTCGGGCCCTGCCCTGCGTGCCCACACACCCTTGATGCCTCTGGGGCACGTGGGTACTGATGGGCACTGCCGGCCTGACAGGACACAGCCCACACAGCCAGCCCCGCATGCTGGGCCCCCCCCAGGCCACCCCACGCCCCTGCACTGTCTCCCAGCCGGAAACAGACTGTGGGAAGGTCACAGTAGAGCTGGAGATAGCACAGTGTAAGCCTTGCCTGGGGGTGACCCGGCCAGTCTGCACACCTTGTCAGGGCCCCTGCACGCCACTGGGTGGCACCCTAAAACAAAAAGCCCTCATGGGTGCCAGGCGCCCAGGTAAGATGCTGGACAGAGGCCACTCAGCAGGACTGGGCAGTGAGTCTGCTCCAGGCTGCTCGGGGGCCACTCACTGGCAGGTGACTGGTGACGGGGCGGGGAGGCAGTGTCAGTGACCCCGGTGCCTCTTCCCGCCGTGGGGAGTGGAGGACTCGGGCTGGACCCTGGAGGTGTTGGGCTGGCCAGTGACGGGCTGCCGTGCACGGAGACCCTGACGGTGACATGTCCAAAAGTTGCCGTGCCTGTCCCAACCAGGGTCTCCTGAGGGGCTGTGAGGTCTGCAGTTCCCCACCGCCAAGACCCTCCCTGCTGCTTTTGTTCAGAGGTCTGGGCTGGCGGCCTGGACCAGTGACACAGCCTGGCCTCTGTCGCCCTCTGCTGGCCACTATGCTGGTTGCACTGTGCCCGCCGCAGCCTGGCGGCCTCCTGCTCCCCTAAACCCAGGCTTTGGGGTCCCTGTGTGGGGGCAAGTCCTGGGGCACGATGATGTTCGGGTCTTGGTGTTGCAGGAAGCTGGCCAGCAGGGCCAAGCAGTGTCCAGGCCAGGTGGTGGGAGGACAGATCTTGTGAGGGAGCCGAGTGCCCAGTAGGACGCGCCCCCCCCCCCCGGGCCCCAGAAGAGCCTGTGGCCCCACTCCCAAGTGCTGGGAAGGGGACAGGCACAGCCTCCAGGTCCTCAGCACCCCTCCCTGGGGGACAGGCAGGGTGGGGCTGGGCTTCCAGCCGGCGAAGGGCTCAGTGAGCTGGGGGCTGCAGGTGTTCACCAGCTACATCGACCTCCTCTACCCCACGGAGGACCGCAACGAGCGGCTGCGGGACGCGTACTTCTTCACGTGCCAGTGCGCGGAGTGCCTGTCCCAGGACAAGGTGAGTCCGCGGGCAGCGCCCACATACTCGGGCCTGTCCACTCACCCCACTCAGGGCGTGCGGGGCCTGTCCAGCCTCAGCTGTAGAGCTCCGTTCCAGCCTGCAGACAGCTCCTCAGAAAAGGGGCCGTGGTGGGGGTGAGAAGCACCTGGGGGCGACCCCCAAGGTTGAGTGGGCCCCTAGGCAGCCCCCTGACCCTTGTCCTGGGTGCACTTCAGAGTGGGGAGTCCAGCCTGTCTTGGGGTGAGCTGGTGGGGCCACAGCAGCCAGGAGCGAGCAGAGCCCTGAACCACAGCCCAGCAGGTCGTGTCCCCTGCGAGCGCTGCAGCAGGCTGACAGGCTGTCAAGGCCTCGTGAGGGCGCGGGCACAGCCCCGCAGGACGCAGGACGGTGGCTGCCTGAGTGCCAGCGGGCCACTTCTGGGTAGACAGGATGTGTGTGCGTGCGGGTGTGTGTTTGTACACACCATACTGAGGGTCCCGCCTGAGTGCCAGTGGGCCACTTCTGGGTACAGACAGGATGTGTGTGTGTGCGCGCGTGTATGTGTATACACCATACGGAGGGTCCCACAGGATAAGGCAAAGGTGGAGATCCGGAAGCTCAGTGACCCCCCGAAGGCCGAGGCGGTGCGGGACATGGTGAGATACGCACGCAACGTCATCGAGGAGTTCCGCAGAGCCAAGCATTACAAATATATCCTTGACGGGGCATGGGGGGGAGCGGGCTGCAGGGGTCCCTCCCGGGTCCGCACAGCTGGGCTGAGGATGAGGACCCCGAGAGGGGCTCTCTCGCTGGCCCGTGATGGGGGCACAGCCCCCTGTTCCCTGCAGATTGAGCAGCCCATCCCCGCAGTGTCCGTGCTTTCAGGAGGACGGAAAGGACCCCGTCCTGCAGGGGTCACAGGCGGGCCCAGGCTGCTCTGCAGGAGGGTGGCACGAGGGCCTGTGCAGGGATGACAGGGCCACACCCCCAGTGCCTGGGCTTCCGGGGGCGCCACGCTCGGGGCCTACATGGTCTCCGGGGTCTGCCCACATACCACACACTCTGCCTTTTCTTTACGTGTTTGGGGGTGCTGGGAATTGAACATGGGTCGGCCATGTGCAAGGCCAGTGCCTTCCCCACTGGACTGTCACTCCGTCCTCCGCCCCTTGGTTTCGCCCTCTGTGGGTTCAGTTTGTTTCCTTGACCGCACAGCGCCCCCTGGGGAGCTGCTGGAGATCTGCGAGCTGAGCCAGGAGAAGATGGGCTCCGTGTTCGAGGAGGGCAATGTGTACATGCTGCACATGCGCTACCAGGCCATGGGCGTGTGCATGTACATGCAGGACTGGGAGGGCGCCCTGCGCTACGGGCAGAAGATCATCAAGCCCTACAGGTGAGGCTGGGGGCCTGGGCGTGGACCCCGTGGCTCACGCCGGACTCGGTGGGGATACAGCCCACCCTGACGTCCTGACGGCCATCACCTGTCCTTCGGTGCCTCTAGCCCTGCTTGCCAAGGGGGCGCTCTGGGGCCACTGACCTCCCTACCGTGTCTGCATCACAGGCAGGAGGCGTGGGCCAGCCCCTGTGACATGGCGACAGGTGAGCCCGCCTCTTGGCTGTTTGTGGAGTCAGGATGTCAGGATGGCAGCCCTGAAGTCTGGAATCCGACGCCCCCGTCCAGTACTGGGGGTCTGGGACAGCCCTGTGCTCCCCTGCTCGGGACTGGGGCTGCTTCAATTGGACTGAGCCACTCGGCTCTCGGACCCAGGGACGTGGCCATCACCTTCTGGGGCAGGGTGGGGTGCAAGGTGCCTGTCCCTGTCACAGGGTCGCCCGAGGGGGATTGGGCACAGACCCTGCACCTGGGTCTCGACACGTGAAGTCAGCGACTGCGGCTGGGCTGGGGAGTCTTAGCTAAGCCGGGCGGGGGGATCCAGACCCCCCCCCCGTCAGTGAAACTACTCTGGGTGCGTAGTTTCCTGGGCCCCTGGGTGTGCTTCTGTGGGACCCCACCCCAGCGGGTGTGTCCGAGTCTGATGCGTCCCCCCTCCGCACAGCAAGCACTACCCGCTGTACTCGCTCAACGTGGCGTCCATGTGGCTGAAGCTGGGCCGGCTCTACATGGGCCTGGACAAGAGGGCAGCCGGGGAGCGCGCCCTGCGCAAGGTACGTCCCCGCCTCCACCCAGGGCTGTGCGGGGCCCGGCCCGGCCACGAGCCCCACCCGAGCCCCCACGTGTCTGAGGCTCTGCCCGTGGTGTGGCGCTCGTGCACCTTGGCATTTTCCCCGTTAGTGCCGGGTCTCTGTGGGGGACGTCTTCCCGCCGCACAGTGCTCAGGCTTTCCCGAGGAGGATGTGAAGTGGAGAGAGGCCCAGGGGCGCTGGGGCCCCTGCCCTGGGGTCTCAGTGGGCGGCACTCGCCGGCAGCACCTCGGGGCTCCCCGCAGACCTTTGGGGGTCGAGGAGGTGGGGAGCGTGGGTGTTCCCTGCAGCCGGGGAGATGCCCATGGAGGAAGGGCACGGTGCTACGAGCCTGCTCAGACCTGGTGCAGACCTGAGTCCGGGCCTGGGGATTCCAGGAGGAGGAGGAGCGGTCAGGGGTCACGCCAGGTCAGGCTCTGCAGGGCTCGGATGGGGCCGGACGTGCATTTGTCCAGAGGTGGGCATGTTAGGTTGCAGGCCAGCACCCGAGGGACCCCCGTGTCCTCGGAAAGTTTCTTAGAGAAAACCCTGTGTGTGGCCAGGTCAGAGGATTCGGGACGCGGGGCCCCTCCTGCCTCTGGCACCGTGGGCAGCTGAGTGGCTCCACGGGTCCCTCCTGCCTGCCTACCCACCCTCACCCCATTCTCCCTCCCTCACTCCCCCCAGGCCCTGGCTATCATGGAGGTGGCGCACGGCAAAGACCACCCTTACATCTCTGAGATCCAGCAGGAGATTGAAAGCCACTGAGGCCCCTTCGTGTCTGAGCACTTTCCTCAGGGCCAGTCACACGTCCCGCTGTGCTCCTGGTGCAGTGCTCTGCTCACTCCTCAGAATAAAGAGGAACTGAAGTATACGTCCTTGTCTCTGAGTGCGCCCCCGAGCGGGGAGGCCGGAGACCCAGCAGCGCCTCCGCCTTCCTGTCCCCCCGGACCGACCCACAGCTCATGGGTCCTGCCCACAGTGGGCCATGTAGCGCGGGAGCCCGGGGGGCTGCTGCCTCGTGTACCTGTTTCCGGGCTGGCACGTGGGGGGTCAGGGCCTCGGAGCACAGTGTGCCAGAGAGAAGGGCAGCCGCCTCCTCTGGGGAGAGGGCTCCTCGTCACAGAACCCTCGGCAGCCCTCCGAGGAGCCACCCAGACGGGTCCGAGGGGGCTCTGAGCAGAAGCCCGCGAGGGCACGGCCGAGGTCCAGGGCAACTTACAAAATCGGGAAAGAGCAGAAGCCCGTGCAAGTTGGCTGGAAGGCTGTGGGGCTCGGCGCAAGGGCACGGGTGGGGGTCACGCTGTGAGACACCCCCGGGAGGCGGGGCCAGGCCGTGGCACCCAGCAAGCTGCAGCCACTGTGCCCCACACGCGTTTCCTGGAAAGCGCTTGGCAATGCTTAAGGTCCCCCAGCACCCACGCTCAGGCTCCGTGGACATGCCAGTCAGGCCTGGAGCCGGGAGGGATCAGATAGCCCCACAGAGACAGCCAGGGTGGGGGGAGCTTCCCGGCAGGGCGCGAGCGGGTGCTGACCTTTGCCTTTCCCTGCCCGCCTCCCTGTGGCCCCTCACTTTGTATCTGAGGCAGCACCAGACCGTCCCAGGAGCTGGAGATGCAGAGTTTGGCCCTTGGCCGGTGCTCCAGTGGGGGCGTCCTGCCAGCGATTGCGCAGCTGGCGTGTAAGGCGCAGGCCTGGCTGGTGGGCCGGGGGGCAGGAGGCGCAGGCCCCTCTGCCCTGCTGGGGAACAGGACCCCTCTGAGGCTGTGGCTGCACATGGGCTGACCCTTCTCCCCTCCATCCTGGTACAGGGGGGCCCCGGGCTGGGCAGGATGGGCCCTTTCTCCCTGCACCCAGTGCCCGCGTGGGCCAGGGTCTGAGCACTCGCCGTCCAGGCCATCGCCCGCTTCCACACGGTACACCACACGAAGGGCGCGCTGTCCAGAACACACGCCCCAGTCTGTGGAAGCCCCGACTCCCTGATGCCCAGGCCGGGGGGGGGGGGGGGCTGAGACGGGACGGGATGTCCATCCACGCTGTGACCAAGACACAGGACGCCACTGCTGCTAGCTGAGCACCGAGGGATCTGGGATGGGGGGGACAACGGAGGGGCCAGTAGGACCGCTGTGGTCAGTTCTGAGCACACAACCCACTAGGAAGCCCTGAGGAGGGGCGGGGGTGGTCAGCAACTGGCACAGACAACACACGGTGTGATTCCACAAGGCCCTGCACCCCGAGTGGACACGGGGCCCAGACACCCCAAAACTGATCCTCCCAACAGAGGGGGTGGACGGGGAATGGCGGAGAGGCCTAGGGGACGCGCTGACTCCAGAGAGGCTGGCAGGCTTCTGCTGGGGGCACGGTGTCCCCAGGTCAGCGTCCCTTGGTCCCTTCATGGCAGCCCTCTGCTCTCCGGCCTGCCGGGCTGTCCCCGTCAGGGAAGGCCCTGGTGCCCGAGCGCCGAGCCAGGAGGGGAGACAGGTCTGTCAGCAGCCCGGGGTCGGGTCCCTGCTGCTTGGACGATGGACACTTGGCCACCCACGACCCCCAAAGATGTGTCCTGTGGGACCCAGGGAGCTCAATTCTTGGCCATCCCCGGAGTGGGCCGGAGTGCTGAGGCAGGCGCGCTCCAGGCCCTGGGGATGCGATTGGTGAGGGCCCCTCTGCGTGTCCCCAGCTACCCCCCTCCCCGCCCCGGCTGCACACAGTGAACGCAGGGTATGACAGGAACAAATATATTGTGGGGGCTGCAGCACAGCAGTTCACAGAAGCGACTCCACGGGGGTCAAAATAAATTATCTCATATAAAATACCACGCTGGCACTGCGGGTCCGGGCACTGGGAGACCCTGGCCAGTTTGCTGGGCCGTCTGCGCCCGGCGGGGCAGATGCTGTCGGGGCTAGATGAGTCTGGAGTTCTGCAGGAACTGGATGAGCACCTGGTAGACGAACCTGTACTGGGCGGCGGTCTGCACCATGGACACCCGCTGCTCCCGCAGCACCCGCAGCATGGCCGGCACCTCCACCTGCTGTGGAAAGGACGGGCCGTGAGACGAGCAGCGGGGGGGCGCTGATGTGGCCCCAGACCAGAGAGAGGAGATTCCCCCCACCACATGCGTTGGTCTTTCTAACTCACGACTTGGTTCCACAACCACCTGGTGGTCGCAGGCGAAGCCGTGCTGCCCGCACAGGGTGTGAGCCCAGAGCCGGGGGAGTGGCGACACCACGACCCATGCAGTGACACCACGACCCATGCGGCCACGCCCTGAGTCCAGGTGCTCCGAGGGGTTGGCCCAGCTTCACTCTGGCAGCCACCACTGCGGGCATGTTGGTGCTGGGCACAAAGGGCAGTGCCACCTGCTCTCGGGCACCAGTGGGCACCGAAGCCCTTCTCAGCCAGGCCACGAGCTGGCAGGCAACAGGGCAGTGAGGAAGTGGCCTTAGGGCGGGCACCAGCACAGCGTCCCGAAGCAGCCCTGGGCCGGGCAGCTGACGCCAGCACTCGCACCCTCAAACCACCCCTGCTGGCCGCCAGGAGCCCAAAGGCGCTGCCAGGCAGTGGGAGACCGGCTGGACAGCTGTCTGGGAGCAGTGGGGCAGGAGCGCAGGGAGGAGGCCGGACGGCACCCCAGGGCGCACGTGCTCCACCCACCCACACCCCCCTGCTCCACTGTCCCAGCCCGGAGAGCGACCCGGCTTGCGGGAGACGTGCAGTTTGCATGCTGGGGTCCCGGGGCCGGGGCTCCTTGTCAGCTGTTCTGCTCCCCTCCACACCCCCACCAGCAGCACCGACATTTCTAGACCCGGTGGGGCGTTCCCGAGCCGGTGTTCTCCAGGCGGGAGGCTCGTCAGACCCACGCGGGGCCTGCCTGAGCGGTGAGGCGCCCTGGCTGCGCAGACGGGAGGAGCCGCACGGCCACACCGAGGCCCCCGGCCGCATCAGGCCCTCCCAGTGCCCCCGTCGCCTCACCAAACCTCGGGGCTGGGAGCCACTCTCGCCTCGCAGGCGGCCCTCACCGCCCGGCCCACAGACCAGCGGGGTCCGCGCCAGGCAGACACGGGCCCGGCCACCCCGAGAACTCCAGGGGAGCAGCAAGCCCGAGTATGTGGACAGACGCCGGTGGCCCCTTTGCTCCCTCCCCGTGCCGTGATCTGGACCATGTGACCCAGCTGAGACCCCCCACGAGAGCCGCCAGCACCTCGACAGGAAACCCCTCGGAAGAACGACGCTTCTCCAGCCGCACTCGGGGGCCGTGTGGGGCTGGGCCCCCACACCCTGCATCCCACACACGCCCGGGTGCGAGCGCCAGCCCTCCAAGCATCCCCAGAGCCTGAAGCCGTTTTCTTTTTGGTGTTTTGGGGGCCGCACCCAGTGGTGCTCAGGGCCACTTGGGCAGTGTGCAGGGCGGGCGGGACTCCCGCATGCAGAGGCTCTGTCCACAGGCCCCTGATCCTCTCCCTCGCCCGGAACCGTGTGCAGAGCACTGTTTCCCACGAGGACTTGGGGCACGGCACGTCCCAGAAGCACCAGGATGCATCTAGACCCGCAGGGCCCTGGTGGTGAGTCGGGGTCCCCGCCTCGCGCCCACCCTGACCTGGCACGCCTGGCGCAGGAGCGCTGAGCGGTGGCCCTGGGGGAAATAACGGTCTCTCTCGCTACCCTCGTGTCCCCAAAGACTCCGTTCTTACCTGACCACCAGGCACAAGGGGGTTCAAAACCACTGTCCAAACCAGCGTTTCTCAGCCAGATCAGGGGTGCCCGTTGGGGGTCCCCAGGATGTACCAAGGGGCCACAGGTAAATGCTGCCTCAATGGGGGGGCAGGGCATGAGGTTGGGATGGGGAGTTTGGGGGTCATGGGAAGAAAACTAGGTGAAGGGGTGGGAGAAAGGTGGTGGCCACTGCAGACAGGCCCGTCTACCACGTGCTGCTGACCGAGACCAGGGGTCCTCAAGCCGCCCCCTCCCACCATCCCATGGGCAGGGTGTTTCCTGGAAGGGGCGCAGAAGGTGGGACGGGAGGAGACTCACCTCGTTGTGCTCCAGGCAGTAGATCATCAGCTCAGAGAGGATGGCCACTCCGGTCCTGCCCACGCCGGCGCTGCAGTGGACCACGACGGGGGGCGGGCAGGGCTGGGAGCCCTCCAGCATGCAGTTGGTGTGACGGCGCACGGACTGGATCTCCTCCAGGTATGCTGCAAAGCAGAGGGTACCGTGTCAGCACCCGGCTGCCCTCCCCCCCCCCGTGATGCTCCTTCCCCCACAGAGACCCGGGAACTGGGCAGCAGCCCCGAGCCTAGGGCTGGACCCAGCATGGGCAGCTGCGAGTCTGTGGGTCCACGGGAGAATTCCTTCCTGAAATGTAATTGTTCCCTGACAAATTGCATCCTGTGCTCCCCTCTGCAAATCCCCAGGTCCCCCGAGCAGATGATTCCGACATGACTCGGAGCCAGTTCTGCTGCTCGCAGGCTCGTCTCCTTCAAACGCCCGCCCGCCCCCGCCAGTTCTGGCTGGGAGTGCAGCCATCTGCCCTGTCGCCCCCCTGGCCCACCACGTCAATGCCAATGGAATTGGAGATTCTAAAACAGACCTTCTCTTGGGGGAGGGGGGGCTCAGGTGGGCTCCCCGTGGTCGTGAGTGCAGAGTGAGCGTGCCCCTTCCCTGGCACCAGAGGCCACACGTGTCGGGATGGTTGGTGCCAACTGCCCCATCCCTTCCAGCATCTGCCCCGCTCAACAGGGCCACACCGGGCCTGTCCCCAGCTCCATCGGGCACAAATGAGAAATCACAGTAAGGCAGGCCTTATGCCTTCCCTCCTGGTGATGAGGCCGAAGGCAAAGGAGACGGACGTTCAGAGTGCAGAGCACTGAGGGAGGAGTCATCACAGAGAACCAGCAGCCTCTGGGCCCGAGGGGATGGTAGAGCTCTCGGGGACACAGCCTGCGGGGAGGGGGGTGGGGGGCACCTCTGCGGGTCACTCGGGTCTGTCACGGCCACCACGAAGGGCCCTGTTTCCTCTCAGACCTGCCCTGGGGACTGAGGGGGCTGAAGTAGCTAGTGGCGTCGAGCTGAGATCACCACTGGGCCAGTGGACACAGGAGGGCAGGAGGGGGCACTGCCGGAGACCACCAGAACAGAGGAACACCCAACACAGCATCTTGGCCCCGTGGCTGGGCTAGCGGCAAGGGCACTCTCTCCCTCAGGAGCAGGGCCACGTTCACTGCCAACACACAAGGTCTGCCTTGCACGTGATGTGTGTGGGTGCTACCACAGCTCACACGCGTGTGGCAGACTGGCAGGGTCAGCAGCCATGTGAAAGTCAGAAGCAGCAGTGTACAGGGGAGGGCACTTGCTGGGCACGACCCAGGTCCAGCTCCCAGTACCCCAGGGGTTCCCTCGACCCTGCCAGGAGTGAGCCAGGAGAAAGCCCAGAGCAGCACTAGCTATGGCCCCAAATCCAAAAACAGAAATAAGGGGCAAAAAGGAAGAGTTACATCTCACTCTGCAAACGTGTTTCAGAAAAGGCAGCGGTGGGCTGGACGGGCCGTCATGGTCAGGTCTGGGACTTGCAGGCTGGATGCAGCACCCAGGGCCGCAGGCTCAGGCACCAGTGCCGCATCCCGGCAGCCGCTGCTCCCAGCCCAGAGAGCAAGAGCCCGGTCCAAGTTCCTCACACTTGCCCATGGGTTTGTTTACTCCCGACTTCTCAAGAATATACTCGGCTGCCTCTAGAGGGGTTTGATGACAAAGGTCTGACAGGAACACGCCCAGTCTACCGGCACTGCTCGCCAATCAGCAGACACCCAACTCTCTGGAGAGAAAGCCCCAGAGTTAGCAGAAGAGGCGCAGAGGGGACGAAAAGGCCACCTGCTGGGGCGGCAAAGGTCTCTGGCTTCATCCTGGTCATCGTGAGCAGCTGCCGGCCCGGCCACTCAAGAACCCTCACTGGCTCTTACTCTCGGCCCCGGGACCCCCGCACCTGGGGAAGGACTTTAGGGACTGAACACGGACACCACCACGAATTCTACATGCAGATCAGAACAAGAGCAACGCTGGGACACTCCCGACCAAGGGGGCGCCATCTCGGTGGTGCGGGCGAGTGCCAGCCACCGGGCGGTTTCTGCCCACACCGAGCCCAGGCAAGGTGTGGAGAGACTGTGAGGGCCGAGGCACCAGGTCGGGGCCATGCAGACCCCACACCCGCGGACTCCCGGGCGACCACCACACCTGTCAGAATGTCACCGGCTGAGTCTGTTCCCGTGTGCCAGAGTCCCCCGCTGTGGGAGTGCAAGGGCCTCCCTGCGGGCAGCGCCGAGCAGCTGACCCTGGCTCTTACGCCTCGGAGGATACGCGGCACCGCGTGTCCCTCTCGTCCCAGGAAGAAGGCTGCGCTGCCTGCTACACGGCTCTCGTGGGTATACGGTCCAAGAGAAGACTCCTGTGTCCCTGCCGTGACTCAGGTGGGGTGGCATCCCCCAGGTCCCAAGGGGAACTTACCCAGAAACCCCTGGACGTCCTCGGGGCAGCCGTGGTCCGGCCAGTCAGTGTACTGCAAATGCCACACTGTCCTTTCCTGGCCGGACAGAAGGTGCTTGACCTTCAAGCCCGTGGTCGCGTAACAGCCAGAATCTGTGCGGAACTTGGTGGTGACCTTGAACTTGCCGTAGGTGGCAGCACTGTGCTTGGAGCCCAGCCGGGGCCAGTAGCGGTGGCTCTTGGTGCGTCCGCCCTCCTGAGACACACACAAGCCACACACAGCAGTTAGGGCCTGCACGGGGCAGCCCCGGGCCAGCCCCCAGCTCGCCCTCCGCGCCCGCCATGTGCTGTGGCTGCGAGGAGCAGAGGGAACGCATGTACCACATGCACACACCCAGAGCAGCTCGGAATGTTCCAGAAATGGGAAGGCCTCCCCATGGCCACAGGTGTGGGGCCAGGGGAGGGGGCCAGGCAGGGGCTAGAGGGACAGATGACCCCACAGCCTGGAAGAGGCCGTCCTCTGCAGGGCAGCCTGCACCGCTCTCCTCTCGGCGGGCACGCCGGTCTGACCCTCGGCACCAGCTGGACCCAGGCCTGAAAAGGGTGCGTGGGCACCTCTGCCGGCCCCTCCTGGGCCTGACCCCGGGCTCCTTCCGTGCACGCGCACACACGGGCACTGAAGATCACACGGATGAGATAGGTCATGGATTTAGTGCCACATGAAGCCATGAACACCACCGGTGAGACCCAGGCCACATACTGTGAGGCGTGACCCCTCAGGAAATGAGTGTACATTTCCTGCCTAGGCTCCAGGTTCCAGAGGCCCAGAGCCCCTGACGGCTCCAGACTCTGTTCCTGCCTGCGGGGCCCCCACCCCATCGCTGCCTCAGCCCCCTTCTCTGCTCCCTGTCCTCAGCCAGGGTCAGGCCCCATGATGCCTCCTTCATCGGCATGCAGAGCACCCGAGGGGTCTGGGCCTCTGCAGAAGGCCGGGCCGAGCATGGTCGCTCAGCTGTGTGCCATGTCCCCGTGGCCGGACTGTGGCTCAGAAGGGGCAGGGCCTGGGTGGGGTCAGGCCTGGGGCAGGTGACAGGGGCTGTTGGAGCGGCCAGGCTGCATGGACGCTGCCGCTGGGGCCCGGGTCTGGGTCTCCCTCACTTGGAGTGGCACTTCTGCTTGTGGCCACCCGTGTGGGGTGAGGACCGGGAGGTGAGGTCTCTGGAGAAGACCCCGAGTCTGCGGGGAAGGCTGAAGGGCACAATCCCAGGGGTGCCCCCAACACGGACAGCGTCAGTGCAGCCCTTACCTCCTCCGCCGTCACCATGGCGATCACGTTGGCGCCCTGCTCCCACACCATCTGCCAGAACTCATGGCAAGTGTGCGGCAAGGGCCCCTGGGTGGCTATGTAGTGCCACTCGGCACCCCCGGCCACCACCTGCAAAAGAAGACAGGGCATGAGGGCACCTCCAGTCACCCGGGCTCCCGCCAACGGGCCCAGCACGTGGCAGCCTCAGAGTATTTTCTGAGTTCAGTGGGTTTGTGCCACACCCAGCTGGGCCCAGACCCCGCTCTCACGCAGGCATCTGGGCACACGCCCATTCTGCCTCTGAGCGGGACAGGGCCAGCAGCAGTGTCCCTAGCGAGGGGCCCCGGGACGCCCCGTCCCACAGCCGACTCCACGCGCCACACCAGCCCCTGCCTGCGCCGTGCACACACAGGGCTCTCCACCAGACAAGGAGGGTGCTGGGGTCCATGTTTCCCCCTCGTTTAGTTTGGAAACCATGTGCCAACTCGATTCGAATGAAACTGTCAGTGATGGTCTCCCTAGCCTAGGACGGTCAGGGCAACGCTGGCGAATGAACCCATTTTCCAAGGACCACGAGCGGGGGAGCCTGCGCCCGCAGTTGCTGGCGAGGAGCTGGGCAGTGTGGGCGATCTGAAGCACCAGCCTGCAGGAGCCGCTGCCCAGCGCCCGCAGCGTCTCTGAGCAGACGGGAGGGCATTGAGAGTCGCGTTACAAAGCCGGCAGCCAACACGAACAAGTGCACAACACAGACGCGGCCCGGCTCTGCCGCCAATCAACCCCTGCGCCCAGCGCTGACTGCAGCGGGAGCCGGGGGGAGGAGGAGGCGAGGGCAGCCTCTGCTCCAGCACGGGACGGGCTCCCCCAGGCGCCCGTGCCTGGTGAAACGCCCACGTCCGACTCGGAGCGCAGGGTGCAGCATGGGCCCGGGAGAAAGGGCGGAAGGGGCTGCGTCTGCCAGCGATGCCCGCCAGGCACCACAGTGGCCACCGCAGCTGTGCAGAGCGGGTGGAGGATGGCCGTCTGGTCAGACCCGGGACGCAGCTCGCTGATGGGCGCCAGGGTGGAGACACTGCATCGAGAGCGGCCACACCGCTGGCTCAGGCTCAGGCCCTGGGGCCGCTGTGTCCACTAGGAGCACAGGGCGGCCTCGCCCGCCTCGGAGTGGCTGCTCGTGTCTGCCTGTCGTGTTCCCATGCTCGAGACACGAGCGGCAGGGCCGGGCCGGGCTCTCTGGGGTCCGAGCACAGAAACCTGCCCCTTTCGGTCTCTGTGTCTCTGTGCGAAGCGTCTCTAACTGAGCTCTGGGCCCTGGGAGGCGCGAAAGAACCGCCACAGCCCGCTAGGGCCGAAAGCTCCACAGGAAAGAGCAAGAGACCCCGACGGCTGCTGGTCGTGAGACTCTGCACTCGCCGTGGGCTGTGCAAACACTCCGGTGTCAGGCCGGGAAACTCGGTCAGCAGACGTGGAAAGACCGAGTTCCAGGCACTGCCAGGAGCAACCCCTGAGCACTGAGCCGGGAGCAGCCCCAAAGCACCCATGGGTGTGGCCCAAAATAAAGCCCAAAAAGGCTGGGGAGATGATACAGGGGTTCAGGTGCTAGCAGCTGACCATGGCTCAAATCCTAGCACCACATGTAGCCCCCCAGGGGGTCACTCCTGGGCACCACTGGGAGTGGCCCAAGCCCTCCCCACACCCGCCTAAAGCGAAACCTAGGAGAATCCACTTTCCTGTGTGAGCGGCTCTGACAACAGGACAAGTGTGCACCGCCACCTGGCTCCCCAGCCCCCTCACCCTGATGTGGGAGGCGTTGATGTAGCCCGCGCTGTTCTCCTTGGAGGGCGGGAGCGCCACGCGGTTCTCCTCATAGGGCAGCACCTCACGGGTGCGGCTGCGATCGGCGTTCTCGGGCAGGGAGGCCGTGCTGAAGTCGGCGCCCGCCTTCCTCTTGGGGATCTGCTCGTACTCCGAGAACACCAGCCCCTCCTCCAGCCTCTTCTTCAGGCTTCTGAACTGCAACAGAAGCGAGTCTTCAGCGCCCGTGACCCCCCAGTCCCGGCACCAGCCAGGCCACGGACGCAGGCGTGCCTGTCACCAGGGGTGCCACTGCCGACTCGTCACGCTCGCCTCGCTGTCCGAGACGAGCACCTGCGTGCTGGGCCTGTGTGCGGAGTCTGGATGGAGTGTGGCTCCCCACAGCCCCCGCCCTCCCCAGCGGCACAGCTGCTGTTATGGATGGGGCCAGCTTAAAGGACTCAGTGCTTCTCCTTCACTGCCTGTGCTCAGACCCATCACAGCGCCACTACGGCACAGACTGACGGAACATCCGACCGACCGACACCTCCCTCAGCCTTCCCAGGCCCGCCGGGCTGTTGCGCCCATCTCGGGCCGAAGTCCTTCAGGTGTCCGCCCGCAGCCCGGTCCCGTCACTGGTCACGGCAGCAGGGAGGAAGCTCGCCACACCACCGGCCTCTGCTCGCTGCGTTTGTTTCTGGGCCTCCTGGCAGAAGCCAAGGGACTCCCTTTCCCGGGAAGGAAAGACCCACAACCAGAGCCTGGTTTCCACGACACGGTCTCCTGCCCGATGTCCGCGTGGCAGGGCAGCCACGAGGCCCAGCCTGCGGTGGACCTCAAGCTGCACCTCTCCCGGCCTCCCTCTGCCCTGTGCCCCACCCACACTGATGTGCCGGCCTCCTGTGGCCACCCTGGAACATGCTGGCAACCCCTGGGAGCCTGCCCAGGTCTGGGGAAATGGGCCCTCCACCGAGAGGGGCAGCGCGAAGCCCCTGACCATCCTGCTTCCTGCTCCCGCCTGAGCCCAGGGGAACGGCCCAGGGCCTGGGGGGAGCTGCACTGCCCACACAGCCGAGTGCGCTCGACACGAGGGGGAGGGGACTGCGGTGCCTGAGCCCCGCAGCCCAGGGCCCCCCACGCTTACCCTCTCGTCCATGGGCACCCGAGGGGCACTGCCCCGGCACTCCTCTCGCCCTGGGACCCGGGCCACCGACAGCCCGTTGAGCGCCGCCAGCATCAGCGGCCGCTTCTGCGCCTCCAGGCCTGCCAGCTTCTGCTTCTCAAGATTCTTGGGGGCAAGAAAAGGCACGTTCTTACTGTTGGCACTGCCAGGGGTGGCTGGAATGTGCGTTAATCTCCCCAAATCTCTAGTCCCCAGCCAAGGAATGCAGACGAGCGAGCACTGTTAGTGGGAGGAAGGCAAACACGGCCGCCTCCGCCCTCCCTGCCCCATGGGGCAGCTGGCCTCGCCCACAGAATTCTGGGCCCTTGGAGTGGAGCAATGGGTGCACAAATGCATGAGTGTGTGATACACGTCGCGTGGATGCATGGGTAGGTGGGTGTGCGGGTGTGTAGGCACATGAGTATGTGGATACACAGGTGCATGGATGATGCATGCATGGATACACAGGTGTGTGGATGCATGGGGGTGTGGGTGCATCGGTGTGTGGATACAGGGGTGTGTGAGTGCATGGGTGCGTGGGTGCATGGGTGTGGGGGTGCATGGTGTGTGGGTACACGTGTGTGTGGGTACATGGGTGTGTGGGTGCATGGGTGTGGGGGTGCATGGTGTGTGGGTACACGGGTGTGTGGATACATGGGTGTGGGGGGTGCATGGTGTGTGGGTACACGTGTGTGGGTACACGTGTGTGTGGGTACATGGGTATGTGGATGCACTCATGAAAGGAAGGAGGTAAGAAGGGAGGAAGAAGGGAGGAGGGAATGGAGGGAAGAAAGGAGGGAGGGAGAATAGAGGGGGAGAGAGGTGGGACGGTGGGAGGGAATGAAAGGAGAGGGAGGGAGGGAGGCAAGAGAGCAATGACCAACACACTGGCCCGGGCGTGGCGGGCGCCCACACCAGGTCTGACCCCAAGGTGCCCACGGTCGTCTTGGGGGACGCGCCTGACACCTGGGGACACACCGGGTGCCTGGGGGAGTGTTGGGTGCTGGGGGATCTCGGGTGACTGTGTAAAGGGCCAGGAAGGGGTCAGGAAGCTGGACGCCCCCTGGGCCCGTCCTGGGGCCCAAGCACAGCTGCAGACACCAGGGGCCTGGCGGGAGTCCCGCGTGCCCTCGCCCACTCACTCTGATCATCACTTCCCGCTCCACGATGCTATCCTCCAGGGAGAACATCTCGGACACGGGCCGCTCCTTCACCGGCTCCTTCCTGGCCCGCTCCTTCACACTGCTCAGGTCCGGCTCCGAGATGGAAGGGCCCAGGGCGGGCCCCCCGCTGACAGCCAGCGGGTCAGCCCGGGCGGCCACGCCGGGGGCCCTGACGGGTCCATGCCGCAGTGCCCACGCCCGAGCGGCAGCAGGCGGCAAGCAGCCCCCCGGGTCCTGCCGCAGCGCCCCATTGCTCACGCTCTTCCGGGGCCCCGGGTACTCAGGGGGCGGCTTGTCGGGGATGCGGGCCAGAGCGGCCTGCAGCTGGGCACTGTAGCCCATCTCCTCGTGCAGCGCGGCCAGCGGGGGTGCCGCCGCGGGCATGGCCCCCTCCCGCTCCTCGTCCTCGTCCTCCTCGTCCTCGCTGCTGTGGATCAGCATGGTGGCATCGGAGAGCGTCTTCTGGTGGTGGAAGCGGGGCGCGGGCTCCCGGAGCGTGCTGCCTGGGCGGGCCAGGGGCCCACACAGGGGCTTGAGGGCCTCGCCGCGCAGTGCGGCACTCACGGCCTGCAGGCTGCGGCGCTGCGCGGCCGACAGGGGCGCGCTCACTTCCTGCAGGGACTGGTGCACCACGGGGCAGCTGTCCTCCTGGAACGTCTTCACGGACAGCTGCACCTTGCGGGTCACCAGGTCCGGGCTGCTCCCGCTGACGTAGCGCTGGTGGCGGTGGCTGGCCAGGTCGGGCGTGCTGGTGGCCGGCCGGGGCCGGGAGTATATGGGCGGCGGCCGGAAGAGAGAGCACTTGAGTGCCTGTGCGGGGCTGTGGCTGGGCAGGGCCTGTCTCTGCACGTTGGCCAGCTCTGGGGTGCTCACCGTGTGGGAGATGGCGTGGGTCCCCGGCTGGCTGGGCGCCACGGCCGCGTGCCGAGGGTTGCTGGGGGCGCCCGGCCCCGCTCGCCAGGGCCCGTAGCCCCCCGGCGGGCCGCAGGGTAGCGCGCAAGGGGCCCGCTCGCGCATCTCGGGCTGGCTGTACACTAGCTCCTCGGGCCGGCTGTAGGCATGCGCATGCAGGAGGCTGCGCAGAGACTGGCTCTGGCCATCGGGCCGTGGGGCGCCCCGTTTCAGCTGCCGCATCACCGTCTCGTAGTCAGGGGTGGGCCGGTATGAGGGCACGATGATGGCGCTGTGGCGGTGGTTGGGGATGCAGTCGGCACCCAGGGGGTCGCTGCCGGGGATGCTGAGGCTAGAGGATACGGGTGAAGCTTGGATGAAGCTCTGCGAGCAGCTGAGCGAGTTCACGCTGCACACACTGCCGTTGGCCACAGGGCCGCCCAGGTAGCTCAGGTCCAAGCTGTTGTGTGAGGCGTAGTACAGGGCGTCCTCGTGCCCAGGGAAGATGCTGTCTGCGACAAGGCCACGCAGCACGTGAGCTGCTGTCCCAGGGAATGCACACACACAGGTGCACACACACATATGCACATATACACACATGCATACAGGTGCACAAACATGTACATATGCACACACAAGTGTACACACATGTACACACATACACGTACACAATGCACACATGCATGTACAGTTTCACACATGTACATGAGTGCACACAGGTGCACCTGTGTGTACACATGCAGATTCACACACATATACACAAACATGTACATAGGTGCACACACGTATACACATACACATGCAGGCATGCGGGTGACATACGCATGTGTGTGCACACATGTACACATGCACCCATGTGTACTCAAGGTACACGGCACCCACCCATGCACATGTGTACTTATGTGTGTACATATGTATGCACACGTGCACACATGTACACATGCATGCACATGTACTCACTGGTACACAGACACGTGTGCCCACACCCATGTGTACACACATGCACACACATATGTATTCACATAGGTAAACAGTGCAGTGCACTCATACACACATACACATTTAATCACATGTGCACACATGTATATTCACATGTTTGCACACACACATACACAAGTCTGCATCCCAAGGTCATCCACAACCCCATCACTTCTAGGGGCAGCTCCAGGCTGAAGCAGGGACCCCAGGAGGGGGGACAGCCAACATGGACAGAGCAGCTTGGCCACTTCAGGGCATCAAGAAGTGCCCCGGAGTCCACAGCCTGTCAGCCCAGGGGCAACAGGCAGGAGCCACCAAGGCAAAAACTGGGCAAAAAGCTGGACAGCAAGACTTGAAACGAGGAACTACCAGCCAGAGAGTCATGACAGTGGACAGGGCGCGGGCCTCGCATGCACTTGACAGGGCTCGGTCCCCAGCACCCTGCAGAGTGCTCTGACCACTGACAGAGGGTCCCTGAGCTCAGAGCCAAGAGTAGCCCTGAGCACAGCCCGGTGAGGCCCAAACTGCCCCGGCTGTCCTCAGTGTTCCTGGCAGTCACAGTCAAGGTGTCCTTCCCCGGGGAGGGTCCGGGCGTGTGCATGACCACCCACTGCCATCAGTCGGAGCCACCACAGGGAGCAAACGTCTTACTCTCAACTGACACTCCCGCTAACCACTGAGGCCCGTCCACAGAACGTCACCTGCAGTTTAAAGAGAATAAGCAGGTGCTCAGGGGCACCTCCCGCTAATCACACACGTGTGCACACGCGGAGACACACACTCACACACAGACACTCACACACACATACACAGACACACAGAGACATGCACATACACACACGCATGCGCACCAGCCCAGCAGTGAGAGAGCAGGATGTGTCCCTGTCCAACAGGGTGTGACCGTCCCTTCTCAGGAAGCACCCCACCCCCCCCGTCTCATGAGCTTGCAGACTCGTGACCGGCCGCGGGGAGACATGCACAGAGCGTCCTTTCCGGAGCCCGCTGGGGAGCCCAGAGAACAGATTTTTGTTTTATTTATTTACTCGTTTTGCAGCCCTCAGATCTCATCATCTCCCCCTCACCGAGAGGCACTAGCAGCCTCGGCCCAGGCGAGAGAGAGCCGGAAGTGGTGAACACTGGGAAGGAAAAGGCCATCGAGAGGTACGGCAGAAAGGCAGAAACGTGCCCGGGTTCGAGACACCAGTCCTTCTCGCTCTAAGAGGGCCACTGGTCGTCTCACGCCAGAGCCAAGTGCCCCGCCTCCGGGCCGCCCCTGCTGCTGGCACAGGGGGCCCATGCCATGCTGAGGGACCCGCCCGAGAGCCAAGAGCCAGGGCAGTCGCCAGCCTCTGCCACCCAGCCCGGGCCTCTCTGGGGGTGCAGGGGTCCCCACCAGCCACACCAGAGCCCCCTGCTGGGGACGCCCGAAAAGGCATGAAGTGCCCCGGGTGGGCCCCTGCTCGCTTTCTCTGGGGACACCCTGAGCATTGCGGGGTGACCCGGCCTCCCCCCACCCCGTCCCTCTGGGGCCTGCTGTGTGAGGACGAGATGGGGCTCTTCCTGGGACAGATGGAGGCTGTCACCTGTGTGTCTCCCCCGGCCCATGAGGGGCTTCCCCGCCATTCCCCCAGAAAGACCCCTCTGCTATGCCTGGGTTACCTTGGGAAGTGTGACTCTCCGGACAGTGCTCTCCACACGGGGCGTGCACGGGGGGCAGGATGTAGGGCTGCTGTCGTGGCTGAAACAGAGAGAGGTGGGGGCTGGGCACTATGCCGTGGCCTCTGACTCCAGCAGCCAGGCAGGGAGAACAGAAAGGTCCTGGTGATGGGGAAAGGTCCCGTGCCCACAGGGGCAGGGAGAGGGGCTCCATCGTGGTCTGTCCCCCAGCACGGGCAAAGCTCCAGAGTGGGTCTGCCAGTACCCCCCTCCAAGGAAGACAGGGAAGGTAAAGGTCACCACTCTCACACAGAGGCCAGCCTTGGTGTCTCTGGGCCGCACCCTGCGGTGCTCCTGGCTGACTCCTGGCTCTGTGCTTGTGGATCCCTCCTGGCAGTGCTCAGGAGGCAGTGCTCTGGGGTGCCGGGGATGGAATCGGCAAGCACCCACCTGCTGGGTCTCTGACCCTGGCTACCCTTGTTTGGTACAAAATCACCCTACGCCAACATCAAAGAATCCCTGAAAGAAGCCCCTGAAAGGCAAGCCCCCAGCACCTCCCGACATACATGGCCGCTGCGTCCGGCCAACGTGGCTGGAGACAGCGGTGCCCAGATGGCCAGGATGGACATGGCGCCAGCCTGCCCACACCGAGGCGGACAGACCCAGGTCCTGTCGGCTGTGATGGGAGCAGCTGTGGCACTGTGGCTCCCATTGGTCCGTACCACCTCCTGGGCTCACACAGCTCTTGCCCACGTCCAGGTCAATGACCAGCACACTGACGCTGGCACGCTCACCAGCAGTAGTGCTGTCCAACGTGTAGATGGCAGTGACACAAAGACGTCTGCTGCTGGTGACCAAGGGCGCGGGCACACGCCATTACCAGAAACAGGAAGGAGCGAGGGGCCAGGCACACAGCCCAGAGTGGGCCTGGGGGACTAGGCATGAGGACAGGCGGGGGACAGATGGGGGACAGCGGGTCTCAGTACAGCGGCGGAGGAGGGGGACACTGTGCAGCTGGGGAGGCGGGCGCCAAAGTCCTTCTGCCTCCCAGACCCCCGCCTGCCCAGTACCGGTGACGCATCCCTGCCAGCGCGGCAGCCCCGCACCAGTGGGACCTACCAGTGAGGAGCGGCTCCAGGTGGGCTGCCTTCGGATGGGAGGCGGAGAGCTGGCCGGCCTGCGAGACAGGGCGAGGGGCCGCGCTGCTGGGTCTGAGCAGGAGCCCCACTTGGGGGCTGGGTTTGCCTGGAACCCAGGGGCTCAGGCGTGGGGCACCCTGCTCGGCCCCACTGCAGTCCCAGTGTGGGCTGGACATGGAGGTATGTGAGTTCCGGGATGTTCTGAACAGCTATTAGCACGGGCCCCGTCAGCTGCTGGAGCACGCAGGAGCACCAAGGCGCAGTGGTCAGCGTGCCTGGCCCCTGGAACGGGGCCTGGGGGAGGGTGCAGGGTCACTTACTCGGTGCAGATCTTGTTCTGTTTGTAAAACTTGTGCCTGGTAGCGAACAAGCGCGAGATGTACTTGGCATTTTCAATATCGTCCTGGAGGGGGAGGAGGACAGTGCGATGCCTGAGCAGCCTTGCGTGTCCGTGTGTCCCCAGCTCCCCCAGGCCCAGCACACCAACAGCCAGACAACCCGCAGAAGGGGACGGGTGGGTGTCCAGGTCCCACTGCGGCCCTGACGGAAATCTCTGAAGGATTCCACAGCGAACACGGGCACAAACACGGCAGCTGGCATGCGGGGGTGGGGGGGGAGTGCAGGCACGGCTGGTCTCCGGGCAGTGTGCAAGGACACCCCCAGTGACTGCCACCGAGCAAGGCGAGTGACCCCAGCGGGGCCAGAGGCAGTGCCTGCCCCCAGCCAGCCCAGTGGCCCTCCGGGCTGCAAAGGCGCGGCGTGGCTTACGGTGTGGAAGAGAACCGTCTCCTCCTTGTGGACCAGCTCGGCCAGGATGGTGGACTTGTTGTGGCTGATGTTCCCGATGTCGCTCCACCTGGCCAGAAGATCGACCGTCATGTGCAGCAGGCAACAGTGGCACAGACCCCTGGCCCTCCCCTCAGAGCAGGAGAGGACGGTCAGGCCCCCAGACCCCGCCTCTGCCGGGGCTGCTGTTTCCTCTCGAGCAGAGGCGCCCCCACCCCTGGGAACTTCCAAAAGGCAGGATCCACCGTCTGAGCCCCCAGGGGTCTGCGGTGTATGATGGGGGCAGACCCGTCTTCCTGCTCACCCTAGCAGCAGCTGGGGACAGTGGACACAGGGACAGGGCAGTTTCGTGCGGAGGCGGGGGGGGGGGAACGCCACACCTTCCCTGGCACCAGGGAGGGGGCAGAGACCTCCCTGCACCCTCAAAAACGTCCAGGACAAAGACGCTTCTGAGTGGGAGACAGCACAGTGGGGAGGGCACCTGCCTGGCACGGATGCAGCTGACCCGTGTGCAGTCCCCAGCATCCCACAGGATCCCCCGCCCACCAGGAGTGATTCCTAGTGCAGAGCCAGGAGGGACCCCTGAGCTCCACCCGGTGTGGGCCCCAGAGGAAGTCAAGAAGGACAAGAGAGACAGAAGAGGAGACGCTTCTCGCAGTGAGACCCGCTCTGGCACAGGGGCGGGCCGGGGCCTACCTGTACACCAGCACCTGTCTCCCCACGCGGGCCGGGGCCTACCTGTACACCAGCACCTGTCTCCCCACGCGGCTGCGCACAAACACCCCCATGAAGAAGACGCCCAGCTGCACGCTGCTGCCCTGAGTGTCCTGCGGGGGAAAGGGGCTGAGCGTTGGGACCCCCGACCGCCTCTGCCCCTCGAGTCCTCCTGCTAGCCGGAGAGGGTGGTGAGCTCCCCGCCGAGGCGCGGCCCCCCTCTCAGGAACACGCGGCATCGTCTTTTAACCTCAGTTTGGGTTTGGGTTTGTCCTTGCTTTGGGGTCACGCTTAGTTGTGCTCAGGGCTCACTCCTGGCTCTGCACTCAGGGGTCTCCAGGCAGTGACTGGGGGACCCTGTGGGGTCTCAACCTCTAACTGAGCCGCATGCACACTGTGGGGGGCCTTCTCATGAGGCAGGAGTACCCCTGGGTCCTTCACACCCCAGCGTGCCCCTGGCCAGCCCGTGCAGTGTCCACTGGCTCTGGGACTGATTGCAGCGACACCTGTCCACTGACACCAGGAGGCAGAAAGCAAGCAGGCCCGGGCGTGGCTGGCACCAGCGGCCGGAGCAGGCACTGCCTGTGGCCCCAGGAGAAAGGCAGTGCCCTGGGCGATGGCCAGCAGCGTGCTGCCCGGCTCTGACGGGGTGGTCCATGCGTGGTACCTTCACGGGGAAGACTTCCTGCCCGAATCCATCCAGCCGCTCTGCTTCATTAATGTACATCAGCTCTGCTTCTGCCGGCGGGATCCCACTGGACAGAGGGCAGCATGGGGAAACGGTTCCGCATGGCCGGGCTGGCTGGTGCCCTGCCCACACCCCGTACAGGAGAGGAGGGGGAGGGGCAGTAGCTAGTCCCCACAGCAGAGCAGGGACAGGGCAGCGAGTGGCACTGTGCCACGCCCAGCGCTGGTCACCTGTGGGCCTTGTGCTCTCGGGCCACCTTCTGGGTCAGCTCGTCCAGAACAGCCTCGTCCAGGGCCAGATCCTGCAGGCAGAGCCGCCGGACGGGCGGGCGGGCAGCGGTGTGTGCGGGCTCCGGCTATCCCCAGAGCCCAGCTCTGCCCACGCCCGTCTGCTCCTTGCAAGGCCCCGGGGTCAGGAGCGTGTCCTGCAGCTCAGGGCTCCAGGAGAGCGAGGATGGAGGGAGGCGTTGCCTCGCACGGTCCCCAGCACCACCTGGTGCAATCCCTGGCAGGGTCAGAAGTCAGCCCTGCGCACCGCTGGGCGAGGTGCCAAGCCTCTGGCTCTGTGACTCCTGACATCCCCTGCAGACACCCAGCCCGCCCTCCTGCAAGGACAGTGCCCAGCAGCCCCTGGGTCCCTCCCATGCACCCGAGCCTCCTCGCACCCTCCCCGCTCCTGGGATCACGCGTGGCTGGTCACCTGTTCCCAACACACAGGCTAGCTCCCTGCTTCTCTGCACGCTCCCCCCAGCCTGTCCCACATGAAGTCCCTTGCACCCTAAGCACACTTGACCCCCGTCCTGTTTGCCCCCTCCCTGCCAGGCTCTGGGACAGCCACTGTGTGTTTCTTATCTAACTTCTTCCGGGAGGGTGTAGGGGTCACAGCCTCCAATAGCAGACGGGTGGGAATGGTGGGCGATCCTGATGTCTCCCCCAGAGTATGGAAGATGGCCTTGGGCGAGGCCTCCCTGGGAGGCTTCCTGCAGGCTCTGGCCTTCCCTTACTAAGACTCCTTTGCCTCGAAGCCAACGGGACACGGAGGCAAAGCACCCAGGGGCTGCCGGGCAGACAGCAGCGGCCCAGGGAGCAGCCTCGTGGGAGGGAGGGTCTGTGCTGAGGGGCCACAGCCCCGCCTGCCCAGAGCCTTGGACAGCACCTGGCAGGGAGTGGCCGGCAGCCCGGGGCCCTGCCTGGAGGCGTTTCTCAAGAAGACCCCCAGAGACCCAGGTGGGCAGCCGTGCGGAGTGGAAAAGCCTGACAGTCTCCCCCTACCCCGACCCCAGGGTCGTGCGGGTCAGATTCCCGGCCACCACAGCATCCCAACAAGCCGGGCCGGCCGGCCAGGCACTCACCATGGGAAACAGCACGTACTCCCGGAGGAAGTCCTGAGAGTCAAACTGGTGGTAGTCTCCGAAATCCGCTGGGGAGGGAGGGCAGAGGGGGTCACCGGGGCACAGCGCTCTGAGCAGCCCCACGGGCCCCTCCCGCATCCTCATATTTCTGCACCATTCTTTGGGGGTGGGTACACCTGGCTGTGCTCAGGGCTAACTCCCAGCTCTGTGCTCAGGGATCACTCCTGGTGGGGCCCCGATGACCTCACGCGGTGCTGGGGACCAGGGCTGGGTCAGCAGCTCGAGAGGTCAGTGTGCTAACCCGTGTGCTGTCTCTCCTACTCTTAGCCTTAAGTTGTGTTTGTTTTGGGGTCACACCTGGCGGTGCTCAGGGCTCCCTTGGGTCTGTGCTCAGGGATCATCCTGGCGGGGCTGAGGTGGCTATATGAGGTGGTGGGGGTTGAGCCTGGGTCCGCAGTGTGCAAGGCAAGCTCCCTTCTCTTTGAATTATCGCGCTGGCCCCATCCTATTCTTAAATTTTTAAGGCGAGCTCGCAGAGGACCTTGTCTCTCTGACTCGGGGGCTTCTGAACTCAGGTTTACCGCAGAGAATCGATGAGTCAACCCAGAGGCCTTCTCAGTTCAGCAATTCGCAGCTGAAACGTGCCACCAGAAAGCACCCTGAGCAGCGCCCCCAAACACCCGAGCCCCTGACCAACTTCCCACATCCAAGTCTCAGTCTTGGATGCCCCTCTAGCCTGGTTCTTCCTCAGGACCAAGTCGGCCTACACGCGGGGGCGAGGCCAGAGTCCGCACCTACCGCAGTCCCATGGGCCCAGTAACACCGTGACATCAAAAGTCTGGGTTGACTGGGGCCGCACGCCGTGCAGGAGGGAGCTGCACGGGTGCAGGCCTGGAGGACTGAGGCCACCTGTCCCAGCTGACGAGGCAGGCCCCGAGCACCAGGCTGGCCACTGGCGGGAAATCTCAATTTCATCACCGTCTGTGTCCTGGTAACAGCCCCCGGCCTGGCCGGAAGAGGCTGGGGTAGGAGGGGGCGACCAGCCCTGGCCCAGGCACACTGCAGCTTCACAGACCCCTGGGAACACGGTGACATTCAGCCGCCTGCCCCGGCCCGGGCGCCCTCGGAGCCGGGAGTCACACGAGCACAGGAGGAGGCTCCGTGGCCTCTCAGCAGCGCTCAGGAGCCCTGGGCCCACTCAGGACACAGCCACCGGGCAGGTCCAGTGTGCCACTCAGGCCCTGGGCGCCCAGCATGACCCAGATTATGATCTGGGACCTCCTTGGTGCCAGGGACGGGACCAGGGCTGGCGGTATGCAAGCAAATGCTTTGTGACTGCCTCTCTCCAGTCACACAAACAGGGCTTCTATGCTCTTACTTTGGGCCGTGCTCAGGGCTAACTCCTGGCTCTGTGCTCGGGGGTCACTCCTGGAGCGCTCGGGGGACTATATGGGGTGCCAGGGATTGGACTCGTGTGGGCGGCACAAGGCACGTGCCCTCCCCACTGCACTGTCGTTCCCACCCCAAAACAGCTTCTTACCAGGAGAAGCGCGTGGAGTGCCCACCCAGAGTCAGCCCTCTGCCTCTCCAGTGCTCGGGCCCTGGGTCACCCGCTGCCCCAAACTCACAGGAACATGAGCCCTCACCACCTCCCCTCTGCCCGCTCTACCTGCCCAGGTGACAAGATGCCACCACGGGAGCTGTGTTCTGTGACACTCAGGCGCTGGACATCAGGCTCACGTGGTCGGGGCAGACACCTGGCGGTGCTCAGGGCTTACCCCCGAGTCTGTGCTCAGGGACCATCCTGGCACCAGACAAAGGCGCCCATCCCCGCCCCAGAGCCCAGCGGCAGAGAAACATCTACCACCAAAATGACAGCATGACAGTCTCTGCGTTCCTCGGACAGCTGCAGATGACAAGGCCATGCAGCAGAGAGGAGCATTTGGGTGATGCGGAGGTTTGCCGGGCACGGCCATGGACAGGGAGCGCGCTCCACGGCTGGGGGGCTGGGCTCCACCCCGGAGCCTGCTGTTCCCTGAGGGCTGCCAGAATGGCTCCTGAGCACAGAGCCTGGAGCATCCGGGGTGTGGAGAAAAGTCTCTGCATCTGTCGAGGGGACTGGGAGAGGGGTCACGGCAGAGCTGGCACACGCCAGAGCGGGGCCCGATTCCCTGAATATTGCAGCCCCGCCAAGTGTCACTGGGTGTAGCCTGGGGGCCGGTCACCCCCAGCCGGGTGCCGGAGGCCAAACCAAGCTGGCCGTGGGCAAGGCTGCGCCCTCCCACTGAGCTCTCTAGCCCCACGCTCCGCATCTTAAAGGGAAGATGCAGTGAAACGGGGTGTGGGTGCTCTGTGGGGTCCCGAAGTCAAGTTCGTTCTCCCACCCGCCCGGTGCAGGGGCGAGGCCGGGCCCCACTTACCCTGCACAGCGAGGCCGGCCAGCCGGATTGCCTGCTCCAGCGAGCACCGCAGCCGACCCTCCAGCACGTCCTTCTTGGCTTGGAGGTAATACTGATACCTGTGTGGGCAGAGGGCGCCAGGCATCAGGAACACAGCCACCCCTCCGCATGTCTGGGAACGTGTTCCCTCCCACCCCCGCCCCTGCAGCATCTTCTGGGCACCCCGTTTCATGCCACGTGGGCCAGTGGGGCCAGCTTTCCCCGGGAGACAAGGTCTTCGGGAAAGGCCAGGAGTCTGGGAAAGGCCATCGCCCACCTGGACAGTGCCCCCCTCCGGCACTGCAGTGAGCGGAGGGGAGAAGGCAGGTGAGATGGAGAAGGGACCACTAAGAAAATGATGGCTGGAGGAACCAGTTGGGATGGGAGATGCATGCCAAAAGTAGATAATGGACCAAACATGATGACCTCTCAGTGTCTGTGTTGCAAGCCAAAAGTAGAGAGAGAGTATGGGGAATATTGTCTGCCTTAGAGGCAGGGGGAGGGTGGGAAAGGGGGGTATACCGGGATATTGGTGGTGGGGAATGCACTGGTGGAGGGATGGGTGTTTGATCATTGTGTGATTGTAACCCAAACATGAAAGCTTGTAACTCTCTCACGGTGATTCACTAAAATTAAAAAGAAAAAAGAGTCTGCAAGCACACGGTGTTCCTACACACGCCAACACCCCCAGCCCCAGGGAGGGTCCCCGAGACCCAATCACCAGATGTCCTCTGGCCAGGGAAACAGCTCTGCAGGACCAGGACCGCCCATGTGTGAGCGCGGAATCCATCTGGGGGAGCGGGGGAGCAGCTTCGGCCCTGCCCGCAGCACCCGCGCCACAGCCAGCCCAGTTCTCAGGCACAGGGACAATGCGCCGTTTCCTTGCCAGCCCGGTCACACGCTTGGAACTAAACACCGTGCCCCCCCTCCAGGAATCCACTTCCTCTGGCCAGACCCGAATAACAGTCGTTTTCCACAACGAGCCCCCCAGCAAACAGGGCAGCGCTGACCCTCTGTTCCCGGCCACTGTAACGGCTGTTTCTGGACTGTGAGCAGGAGCACAGGAGGAGGACTCGGAGCTGGGCAGGCGCACCAGCCTGAGGGGAGACAGCGCTGCCAATGCCTGGGCCTGCTCCAGCCGCCCACGAGGCCGCAGGTCTCTGCGGCAGGAAGGATGACCGTCCCCAGCAGTCCCCTCCAGGCCAGCACCGGCTCGTCCAGGCGGCTCGGTCCCCTTCCTCCATTACAAAATGCCGTCTCCCCATTTTACCAGCACCGTCCTCTCTGCTGTCCACCATCCGGACGTGGGCTGTGGCGCTGTCCTCTGGAGGCGGAGGGGGGTGCCAGGAGCAATCCAAGTGCCCAGCAGACAGGGACAGTGGCCACGGGCCAGAAGCAACCCAAGTGCCCAGCAGACAGGGAGTCAGAGGAACTGTGTGGGGGCTGGCGAGGTAGAACAGCAGCTAAGACGGTTGCCCTACATGTGGCTGGCCCCGGTTTGGTCCCTGCCACTGCTGATGGCCCCCTACTCCTGAGCACTGTACAAGTAGACCCTCAACAGAGCCCGAGCAGCACCTCCCACAGGAAATGACACACACCTTGGCTTGGGCCCTGATGAAACATCACGAAGTTCAGAATCACTGTTCTGGCATGTCACGTCCACCCCAGGTCATGGATGAAACGGTCAGGACCCCCACCCGCCCAGCTGGGGACCCCACAGGAACAGCCCGTGGGGACGTGGTCTTGCACAGAAGACACGTGGCAAAGGGAGTGATCCTGACCTCTCTGAGCTAAAATTCTGCTTGTGGAGCATTTGCCTTTGCCCTCCTCGATGCAGGTTCCACTCGGAGACAGCGACACGTTCCAGGGACCCTGCTCTGGGAACAGAAGACTCCCCTGGGTCCCACCCCACCCTAGCACAGCTTGGGGGAAAAAAGAAAACAAAAACCGTTCCTTGTGCCAGGAAAGTATTTGCCAACTTTCCCAGGAGATCTTCCCTGGAAACCCAAGCACAGAAGACGGCCTTTTGGTATTTTTATATCCCAAGACCTGGGGACGGTTCATCTCACTGCAGACGCAGTTTGGACGCTACATGGCTGTGCCCTAGCGCCCCGCCCCTAAGTGCTCGAACCCTGGTGGTGCTGACTGAAAGGCAAATCTCCCTTCTCAAAGCTGACTTGCTGTTTTTCACCCACAGAAAGGATGGAGGTGCTGCTTGCTTGCAAGTTTCTCCAGGTGAAACAAAGATGGCTTCCTGGTCATCACAAATGCCAGAAAGTGATGCCCGGAGTACTTGGTTACTGCTGATAAAAACATCTAGAATATTCCTATTCAAGTGCAAGGAAACAAGTGGCTTGTCCGTATCCTTTCTCCCCTAGGATACTGAAAAGAAAGTCCTATTTTTGTTTTCAAAAGCCATCCCAGGCCAAGCGCTGCAGCCGAGCCGGCAGCCCTCGTGAGGCATCAGAGTCTTTCAGAAGAGACGCCCAGAGGCTGGGACACAGGCCAGCAGGGCGCGCTGGCCTTGCTGTGCCCACCAGGGTCCGGTGGGCCCCTGAGCCCCACAGACATGATTCCTGAATGAAAAGCCAGGACAGGAGTAAGGTCAGGTGTGACCAGATGCCAAAAGAGATGCCGAACCTCCTCTGATGGTCTCTGAGTCTCTCAGACTTAACTCTTTTTGCCTTTTTTCCCCTTCTGGTGTTCGGGACACACCCAGCAGTGCTCGGGGCTTCCTCCTGGCTCTGTGCTCACCCCTCTAGTGCTGGGGCTGAAGTGCCTGACCTGCTGTGGTTGTTTCCCCTGGGCAACACCCCCTCGATGCTTGGGAGGGCTCTGTGGCCCCGGGCTCGTGACGCTGAACTCAGCCACCTGCCCCCGGGCCCTCCCTCGTCCCCTGAGCTCGGGCAGAAGGGATGGATCCAAGCACTGCTCATGCTTCAGGGGTTCAGCCCCAGGCCCATCTTGTGGGGTCTTCTTCCCAGTCCCCCGCCCAGCAGCCGCAGCCCCTCCTCTCACTTGTCTCCACCTAGCGTGAGCCCTCAGTCCCACGGGTGCGGCTGTGCAAGGCAGGATTCCCTCCATCCTGGCTGAGGAGGCTCCCTCTGTGCTGGACAAAGGACCACTCTCTGTCCACTCCTCCACGATAAGACTCACCTTCTCTTGCAGCCATACAGAAGGCCGCTGTGTGTACGGCCACGATTACTTGGTACCGTGTGTTCTGGGGTCACGCCCAGCGGTGCTCGGGCTGATTCCTGGTTCTGTCCTCAGGGGTCACTCCCAGCAATGCTCGGGGGCCCATCCGTGACGCTCGGGCTCAAAGCAGAACCAGCTATGAGCAGGCCACGCCAAGCTCCACACCTCTCTGGATGGACCTTCTTTACCCCCCGGGCGCTGCCCGGCTGCAGTGATCGGCGCCCGTGCACAGAGCCTCTGCCAGTGGTGCGTGCACGAGTGCGGGCGCCTGGTGCTCGGGCAGCAATGTTTCCGACCCCGAGACTCCCCAGACTGTTCCCACAGCGGCAGACCCAGAAGACACTCGCACCAGCAGTGCAGGGGTTCCTTCCACAGAGGACGGTCACTCCACACAGCTCCCACGAGCCTCTGCCCCTGTCTGCACCCCCTCCTGCACCCCCTCCTGGCCCCTGGGATGGTCTGGTCACTGCTGCTTTGAAGACAGGACCTGAAACGCTTTTTCTTCACTCACAATGCCGTTCACAAGGAGCATCAGGAGAACCCCAGGACCTCCCAGCACCGGGTGGAACATGCCAGAGCATTCGCTCCGCTTTCCGCCTGACGTGCACGTGCTGGTTCCTCACGATCAGAGACCCAGAGAGGTCGCCCAGCATGCCCCGGGCCTCGGGGTAGCACCGCCAAGGCCCTGCTGACCCTGTGGACAGAGGACGCGTACACACACTCCAGGCATCCCCTGGTGCACACGATGACCCAGGGCCAGACCCAGGAAGCGGGTGGCAGGCTGCAGATGACAGGCAGACAGACAGACAGACAGACAGACCAGCTGCCTCCCTCCCACCCCCAGAGCCTGGAGAAGATTCTGGCCACATCGACATAGTGAGGTGACCCTCATGTGACCCACCAGTCACTGCTTCCACGACACCCCCAAGGTTGCGACCTGCGTCCCCTCTGCCACTGCATTCTGCAGCTCTGAAGCAAGTGGCCCAGCAGGGGACCAGGGCAGGAATGTGTGCGGGCAGTTCCTCCTGCCCTTCCATACCAGCCTGTGTGTACGCCAGGAGACACACACACACGCCAGCACACAGACACACACACCGACACGCAGATACAAACACCAACACACAGACACACTGCAGAGACACACACACCAGACACACACACACCAGCACACAAATACACACAAGGGCACACAGACACACACACACACCAATACACACATACACACAGCAGCAGACAGACACACACAGACACACACTGACATGCAGACACACACTGATACACACACCGGCACACACAGACACACACATCAGCACACAGACACAGACCGGTACACACAGACACACACACCGGCACACAGACACAGACTAGCACACACAGACACACACGCTGGTACACAAAGACACACACACCGGCACACAGACACAGAGCAGCCAGACTCCGAGGCCGCAGCTGCCCTCCACTCCTGGATCTACTGAGGCCTCTGAGGCTGCCTCTGCATCCCCGAGACTCTGAGGCACGGGCTGGGGTGCCAGGGGCTCGCTTAGGGATACCGCTGGCCGAGGGGAGGCTGCTGGCCGGTAAGGCAGGCGGGAGGGACAGGCTGCAGCTGGCCACGCTCTCCGCCCTGAGCCTGCGCTCAGCAGAGCCAACGAGGACCCGTGTGTCTGCCGCGGCGGCTGACCAGCTCCTGACGGGTCGGGGACTCAGTCAGAGTATAATCTCGGGGGTGGGGGGTGCCAGTCCTCCCCCTGCTTCGGAGGCTCTGGGCACCTGGGGAAGGAGGCAGCTTGCCCCACCCCGAAGCCGAGGCTGTAGCCCATGAGTGCGGCGTCATGGCAGCCACTAGAGAACCCACAGACGCGGCCGGACCAGAGGGCAGCTGCGTCCACGTGGGCGGGAGACTCGCTCAGACTCAGCGCGTCCACTCCCGACCCCTCCACTGGAGAGAGCCTGTCCCATCAGCCCCTCTGCCAACCGCCCCTGCAGTCCCTCCGGAGGGTGGGCCACGCGGGCCCTGTCCTGCGGGTCTCCGGTGTCCACATGTCCCCCAGGCTCTCCTCGCGGCCACCTTGCCTCCTCCGACAATGTCCATCAGGGGATGAAACGCTGACCGAGGAACCTACTACTCGCCAAAGTGTAGGTGCGCTGGGGGGTCCGTCCACTTCCGACTTCGTGGTGAGGAGTCTGGGGGCCTCCCTCCCCCCGGGGCCTCCCTCCCCCCTTTGGGGGCGGCGCCAGGCCTGCCATTAGGAGTTCTGCACGATGCCCTTGAGAAGCCAGGCACGCGCTGGCACTGGCCTCGGGGTGTGAGGTCCGGGGGCCAGAGACACAGCCCAGCAGGTAGGCGTGGGGAGGGGCAGAAGGTATCACCTGGGAAAGGCACTTCAGGGAGCCAGCCCTCTTCCAGTGTGGCGGAGGGGAAGCGCCCAGAGCCACAGTGACCGGACAGCCTGGAGGCCAGGGCTCGGGTGTCCCGTCACGGGCCTGCAAGGGCCGTTCCCATCAACCTGCAACACTGAAAGTCAGGCCCAGGCCACAGATTATCCTTACGAGCCCCCAGCGGCCACCGGTGGTAATCAACCACCCACCAAGAGGTGAGACGCTCACACCCGCACCTCAGGTCCTCCTCCGGATTCTCCATCCTTCTTTCCAACCCCAGCCCCCGTCCAGATTAAAGGCTGGGTGTGACCACTGGCCGGAAGCATTCTGAAACTTGTGACTTTTTCTTTCCTCTGGGTCTGAGCCATCCCCGGCAGTGCTCAGGAGTGACCCCTGGCAGCTCAGGGGCCATCACTGGCACAGGGGCTTTGAACCGGGGCTGACGGGCTTCCTTCCCGCACCATCCCTCGAGCCCTTGATTTTTCTGAGAGTTTTTCCTAACTGCCCGACTCAAGGCAACCCCTGACCATCCGCCCACCCCGCACACCCGCCACCGCTCCTGGCTCGCACAGGGAAAGCGGGACTCACCGGAAGAACGTCGCACTCTCCACCCAGAGAAGACCACTGGCCCACCATCTACACTTGCCCCCTCTCAGCACTGCCTAAAGGCTTTTAAAGTAGCCCGAGAGCCTGAGTGAGTGGCCACACGGAACCCGGGTCCTCACTTGCCTTCCCCGCTGTGTGGGAGAGAAGTGGGTCCAGCAGCAACCCAGGAGCCCAGGACTACGGTTTGACCATTCGCACCATCCTTCATGTGCCAGAGTTCGCGTCTCCACTGAGAGCCACCAGGAAGGCCTGTCCCAAGCCCCCAGGAGGCGCCCCCGAGGCAGCCGCACACACGCCCCGCCAACAATGCCATTCAGAACATGACTCCACAGGGTCCCGAGCAACCCCAAGGCCCATTGACCGCCCCCCCTAGGTCTATAATCCAATTACTCACGCATGGGGTCTGGGGAACAAAGACGGGGTCAGCCGCCTTCTTGGTAAAATGCAATTATCCCGGAACAATGGGACGGAGCTCTGATTGTGCGCAATGTTCCCCCACAGATGTTCAGAGCCCCAATGAAGTCTAATCGTACTGCGAGTAGAATGCCACAAGGTCACCAGTGAGCTGATAATCACGTTAACAGAGACAAGGCTGCCGGCACGGCCGACTGCCTAAGTGACTCTGGCCCCCATGAACAGGAAGCGTGTGTGGGAGAAATATAACGTTCCATATTTGTCTCTTCGGACCTCCTGAGGCCAGGACATGTCCCAGCCATTTTCTGAGGATAAGAATCTTATGTCCGTGCGTGACCATCACCGTCGGAGGAGTCTGTTGGCTCTCAGGATCAATCGCCCACTACTCGTGCTGGGAGACAGCTAGTCCTGGGGTCCCAGATATGAACCTGGGCAGGCAAACAGGACGATCAGAGGGTGCCCTGGGGGAGGAGCGTGAACGACACCCTACGGCACTCTCTGCTTTCGGCTTTCTAGCGACAAGCGACGTGATCTGACCGGCGGCTGGGGAGTCTGAGCCAGCATGGAGGAGACCAGCCTGAGGAAGACGAAGCAGGGAGACCCCTCTGGACGCTGCTCTAGCATGTGGGTCTGGCATGTGGCAGTGGGTCTCACTGCCCCACCGGCACAGCGTCCACTTCCCGGCACGAGGCAAAGCGGACAGACCAGAAAATGACGGGACAAACGGAGTCTGCCTGGAGGACTCTCGTTCTGGAAAGCTCCACGCTTCAGCTTGCTCTGAGGAAAGCACAAAACTCGCGGTGCTCGGGGTCCCGTGTGCAGTGCTGGACTCAAGCCAGGCTCAAGTGCAGAGACGGACCCCGAGGCGAAGCAGGCGTGTTCCTGCACAGACCCCTTGCTCATCCTCTCGCCCTCGCCGAGTCTCGTCTGCAAGCGACACTGACCTCTGGCTCTTCTGGGCCCATCCAGACACCGTGGCCGCCAACTGCGGGGCCCCCGGACACATGCACGTTCTTTTCTGGGGTCCGAGTGACGGCCCTTCTGAGTTTCCCCTCGTCGCTGGGCTTGGGAACACCCCGTCTCCTCCTGCTCCTTCCCAACGCCTTGCTGGGGACCACTCACTGCCTAAAACCCCACTTGGCCCTGTGCTCTCCCGCAGAAACCGTGGCCAAACTCAGGGTTCTGTGAGAGGCGTTCATGGGGAGACTGAGACCAGGTGTCACGCCCCAGCCTCCACAGCCACAGGCCAGACTGACCTCTGACCTCATGTTTGGCCTGGAGGGAGAACTGGACCAAACTGTGGTGACACGTCCCCTGCCTGCAGGCACCATCCACTTGGCACCGGTCACTGGAGCTGGCCGCTGACAGCTGGGCCCCTTGCCACAGCGAGCCCCAAGCTCTCTGCCCGCCTGCTGTCCTCCTTGCAAACAGCCCCGTGCTCTGTGGACAAGCTGGGCCCCTGGGGCTCCCCGAGCTCTCCAGCCGACCCCACTGGAGCCTGGTCCGGGGAACCTCTGCCCCTTTCTAAGTCACTTCCTCCCTTAAACACAACTCAGCCGTGCCAGGTCCATGGCCCTGGCGGCTGAGGCGGGCGGTCTGCCAGGGTTCCGGAGGCTCTGTGCGTCCTCTCCGGGGCTCTGCCACGTCTGCGGGCCCGGGTCCCTTCAAACCACTCCAAGCCCGACTGTTGCTGCTGTGGCTGTGTGACGGGGACACAGTCCCGACTCCTCCCCGCGACAGCTGCAGGCTTGTGCCTGACACTCCGCATGCAGTGCTCAGACAGAAGCCGGGCCGGGTGAGAGGACAGGGTTGAGGCTCCTGCCGCCACTGTCCCGGGGAGCGTGGCCAGGACCCCAGAGCAGACTCTGGCTCCTTGGTGCAACCTGGCGCCCAACGTGAGCCTCGTCATTCCCCCCACTCCGTTCTGTTTCGGGGCCACAACAAGAGGTCCTAGGTGGGGGAGCATCACTAACCCAGTGACGTTGGGGACCCAGTGGAGCCTAGGTTTGCCCTGGGCGTTCCCCAGGCAAAACCTGCCCTGGCTTGGTCAGCCCTCGGGCCTCCCTCTGGCTCTGTTAACCGCATCCTGCAGTGGAATTAAACTGCACCCCCAGAGCAGCTTGAAGGGTGACGGGGGCAGAAGCAGGGAGAGGCGTTGCCCACCCACTCTCCCCTGCCCCCCCGCCCACAGTGCCACCCCAGGAGAGACAGACCCAGTGCAGAGGTCAAGGAAACAGTGGTGCAAAGGGTGCTCAAGCTTTGCCTCTGCACCCCGACCCCTCCCCCGTCCTTCCTAAAACCCAGGTTTGAAACCGACATGCTCTCCCCAATCCCATCCATCATAGTGACACCCCTACAAATCCTGAGAGTCCTTTATAAGGAAGTGGGTGTCTTTAGCAGACTTGTAACGCAGCGGGCAGGCCCCGGCAGGCCCCGACGCCGGCCTCTCTGGGAGCTGGTTTCTCTCCCCTGCCTACCCTGCCCCCTGGTCCCCACCCCCAGCGGGAAAGTGCCTTGTGGGGTCCTTAGCTCCTCAGCTCTGGAAACAGATGCTTCTGCACGCAACCCTCGCTCTCACGCACCTTCACTGATCCCGGTGACCGTGGCATCTGATGGGGAGCCCCGAGCCCGGCGAGCACAGGGGGCCTCAGCACCAGGCTGCCCGGGACAGCTGACAGGCTTACTCAGGAATGATGGCACGGGGGCTGGAGCGATAGCACAGCGGGGAGGGCATTTGCCTTGCACGCGGCCGACCCAGGTTTGATTCCCGGCATCCCACATGGTCCCCCAAGCACCGCCAGGAGTGATTCCTGAGTGCAGAGCCAGGAGTAACCCCTGTACATTGCCAGGTGTTACCCAAAAAGAAAAAAAAAAAAAGGAAAAAAAGGAATGGTGGAGAGCCCAGCAACGGCGCCCCGGGGCTTCGCACACAGGCTCTGCCTGTAGGAGAAACAGACTTCTCCCCCTGGCGCTCCAAACTTGGCACTGAAAATTAAGTCTACTCTGAAAATACCTTCAAGACAAAAAACGATTTTCAAGAATGCTCAAAAGCAGCTCTGAGTGCTCCCTTCCCAGAGGTCTGGGAAGCACCGTCAGTGTCCGTGGGCACACGAGAGCCATCCGCCTCGGGCTGAGAACACGGACCTCTGAAAGGCGAAGGTTTGGCTTGTTTGTTCAGCCACAGCAGCAGTGCTCAGGCGCTACTCCTGACAGCGCATGGGGGAGCCAACATGGTGGCAGGGATGGACCAGGGCTGGCTGCACGCAAAGCCAAGCCCCGAACCCTCGTACTCGCTCTCCGCACCGTGCACGGCCTATTTCGCACCCCTGTCATCGATCCTGCTTTAAAGCCGGTGTTAGGAGTGAGCTGGACCCTCAAACTCGTCCTGAAATACCAATGATGCCTCTTTCTTTTAAAGCCTGACTTCTTCCTGCACTCTTTGGGCACTGGGTCCGACTGGAATGATCACTCCAACGTCAGGCAACATTCCTGACAGGGCCAGCTCAGGGCTGGGGTAAGGGCCAAGCCCCCAGCTCACACAGCCAGGCACAGCACTGCAGGTGGCCGGCAAAGAAGCAAAAGCAGAACTCTGGTTTGTGGGGCTAGCTGAGCTCTTGGCCCTCCAGAGAAGGGAGACGGGAGCCGCCTGCTGTGTTTTAGGGCTCACTCACTCCCCAGTGCCTCAGTGTGAGGGCCCGACAAGCCGCCCCCATGTGCGTCTCCAGGCTGGAACAGGAGGAAATTCCTCTGGTTTTATCTCATCTCCACAGGATTTTCCAGTGACTCAGGTCCAGAGAGAACTGGTTTCCAGGGCACCCTCCCTGCTGCCATTTGCACCGATAGTGAGATTTTTATTTTTGTTCCCCTGCAGGCGTTTGTTTACTTTGCCCTCTTTGATCACACAGATCCCCGGGCTCGACCCTCCCCCAGCTTGGCAGAAATGAGATCAACATGGGAATGGGGGTGGCGGGGGCCCACAGAATCTGGTGCCCCAGGAGAACACGAGGTCGCCCCCCCAGGCAAGACACACCCACTGTTCCGAGAGCAGTGGCAGGTGTACCAGTACGGGGCTGGTCCCAGGGACAGTGCCGGCTCTGACGGTGGGGCCGGCGGGGCAGACACAAATGTCCAACACCTCAGACATGGGCACTTGGAGCATGCATGGGGTTTTCTAGACTTTTTTTTTCCAGTTTGGGGGCCACACCTAGTGGTGCTCAGCATTCATTCCTGTAGTACTTCACGGACCTGACATGGTCTGGAGCATCAAAGCGGGGTGGGTAACACGCAAGGCCAGCGCCTCTCCCTGGCCCAGGGTGGGTTCATCCTCTGGGGGGTAACATTAGATGTGGGGGCCTCAGTGGTGCTGGGGACGCTGAGCCAGGGCTCCCTCCTGCCTGCCACGTGCTGAGTTCTCAGGCCTCTGTCACCAGCCACACACCAGAGGGTCTCAGGACCGACCCGGCATTCCGGCCTTCTCTCAGGGACACACTTCTCCCTTCTCCCCTCGCACAGGAGCACGTGTGCCCAGTAGGAAGACTGAGGCCTCGCATCAGCTGCAGGGCCTGTCGGCAGCTGACCCGTCCCCCCTCCAGCTGCCCCAAGAGGGTTCTTCGATGCCACGAATAATCCTCTGCCTGGAAGCTGCTGCCTTCCAACTCAGGCCTGCAGGCTGCCTGTTTCCAGACACACAAGAGCTGGAGGAACAAAGGGAGCGAGAGAGAGACGGTGGGCGGGGTGGCCTGCCCAGACCACGGCCACCCCCAAGTGCCCACCTCCAGGCCACTGCAGGGATGAGCCCAGAGCCCAAAGTCAGAAGTGTCCCAGCCTATCTGCGCGCGCGCGCGCGCACACACACACACACACACACACACACGCACACACACGCACACACACGCACACACACGCACACACACGCACACACACACACACGCGCGCACACACCAGAGAGGTCAGAGAATAGGACTGAGACCCGGCTTCAATCCCGAGCCCTGTAGGTGGCCACTGAGCACTGCCAGGTGGGACCCCTGAGCACAGAGCCAGGAGCAGGCCCTGAGCACTAGAGTGTGATCCCCAAACCAAGCAGGATCAAGGCCCCACAGACAAACAGAAGAATGCCCACGCTGTCCGCTCTCCATGATGCCAAGATATGCCCATCAATGTCCCTTCTCGGGCACACAAGACATCCTGCAGCTGGAGAGTGCACCGGCGGGCCTGGGGCCCCGAGTCCAGCCCTGCCCTGCTGGGGCCGCCCTGCTGGCCCCAGGAACCACCAGTTCTGCATTTCTAGGCAAGTATTCACTCAGAGCGGCCGGCGGGGCAGGGAGGCTGGGGGAGCAGCAGTGCTGGGGCTCCTCCCGCACACCCCAACAATTCTCATACGCTGGCCTACGAAGCCACTGACCGGACCTGGACACGCGCGTACAAGCGACCCCAAATGCGCAACAGTTGACTTGTCTGTACTGGTCAGCACGGAGAAAGGAGCTGCAACAGCTCCGGGTGCCTGGCCCACACGCGGGGCTCTGTCCCCCCGCCCGAGCCCTGGAGCCAGAGCACAGACCGGCCTTCTCGGCGCCCGCGGGGAGGGCAGCAGGACAGCAAACAGGACGTGACCTCATGCTGAATTAGGGGCAGGAAAGGGGCTTTTCACACAGGCCAAGGGACTCACAAAGCCACAGCGGCTAGAGGGGCCGTCTCGCGGGGCGGCAGGAGAGTGACCTGTGCGCGCAGGGAGAGGGCGACAGCGCCTGGCCGCGGGCTGCCCAGAGGCCGGAGCCTCTCGAGCCACCCCACTGGGTGGGCTGTCGCTCTGGAACACAGGACTGGACCTGGACAGCACTTGGATCGCAGAGGGACGCGCTGGCCCTGGGGCCTGCCCGTAGAAACATGGCGTCAGCCGCCCAGACGCACGCGTGAAGCCTGTCCTGGTTTCAGAAACTCCACAGGGAAACATCAGCCCAGGCCAAGTCCGACACGGCTGCTCCTCTCAGTCGGTCCCCGTCCTGCTTCCAGAGTGTCCCGAAGTGTGAGGCGGGTCAGAGGCAGAAAACAGCAGAGGCCTCACGGTCCCCTGCACGCCCAGGAACACCCACTGGGCAATTTACGGGAAACTCTACCAATAAGCGAACAATACGGTGTCCTCAGCTGCAGAATCAGAGGTGGCCGCAAATCCCTCCTTCAGTGTATAGACGGTGGGGATGTGTCGTGTCCAGGAAGGCCATAGCAAGAGGGTGGGACCACCCCTCGCCCCCACCCTGGCCTGAAGCCACTTTGTTTGCAGAGATTTGGGAGGGGGCACCTGCATCATGGAAAGAGAGGGCCAAGCCCCCCTGAATCCAGCTTGTCGACTGCACACACTTTCCCATCAACACTTGCAAACACAGAATTCCACTGGGCTCGGGACTCCCAAGGAAGTCCCAAGCACCTGGACAAGGCAAACTTGTCCAGGTGCTTCTTCAGCGGCTTCTCCAAGGAATGATGAGAATGGACAGGAGACCCAGTCACAAGCCATGCAGACCCCAACAGCACAGCTAAGGCCACAAGCAACAGGCAGACTACCCTCCCCTCCTCACGCACACACATGCATGCACGTACACACAGGCACACACATGCACACACTGCACACACACACACTCACAGGCACACACACGTATGTGTGCACTCACATGCACACACATGCATACGTGCACTCACAGGCACACACGTACACCCGTGCACGCACCTGCACACACAGACTCGCACACATGTGCACACACATGTGCAGACATGTGTGCATTCACATACACGCCCCTAATCAGTGGGCTCATCCACTTTATCTGGGGTTCCTATGGGTCCAAACTCACCAGAACCAGGGGGAAGGGCAGCGCCTACCTCGTGACCTCCTGCTGGAGCCAGGACACGTCGGGCACATAGAACATGACCCCGAAGAACAGCAGGGGCTCATTGGCAAACTTGTCCAGGTGCTTCTTCAGCGGCTTCTCCAGCTCCACCCACCGTGCCTGTTGGCTCTTGCTGAGAAACCAGAGGCCAAAGAAGTGTGTCTAGATGAAAGGGGAGAGTAAAGGCATCGTCAGCTCCTGCTTCCCGGCCACACAGGCCCCAGGCCCTGCTCCGGACACCGTCGTGCCCACACCTGTCCCACCTCTCTTTCCTGCCCTGGGCGGATTGGCAGAGCCCACTGCTCCGTCCACGGGGCTTCCAACCAAGTCCACTAGGTGAGGGGGTGGCACGGGGTAGGGTTCAGAGACTGCTGGCTCCCCAGCAGGCCCAAGCTACTTCCTGAGGGCCTGTGGGCTGCCTGACGCTCTCGCTTACCAACCAGCGGGGTCCTGGCACCTGCCACAAAGCCACGCATTTCTCAGCATCTAAGACAACCTTCTGCAGGCAAGAAGGCCCACCCCCAGGTTTTAGTGGAAAACCGACCTTCCCTCGTGCACTTGAAGGCCCGGTTTCTTAAACTAGGGGTCAGGAGCCCCAGCTGGGCCATGGCTGAGCACAGCTGAATGGGTCCTGACGGGCGCCGCCTGGAACTGAACTCACTCTCTGCCCGTCGAGAAGCTGAGGCGCCTGTGTCGAGCAGAGAAAACCAAGGAGCCGGGCTTGAAGCTGCACCGCCCTGCGCCTCTTTATCATGCACGAGCAGCAGCAAATCTCACCCCACTCCAGCTGGAGCGCGGGGGGCTCCTCGGCCAGCTGCCACGGCAGCCCTCTGGCTGCTCCTGGACCACTGTGGTGGGATCTGACAGATGAAAGTCGGAGACGCACCCTCGGACTTGGAGCCACCAGCGGCTGCCTTTGGAACATGCTAAATGATTGAAACAGGCACTTTCATGCACCCAATCCTGTCTTTACATTAATTCGTGCGAGGATTTTGGGATTAGCACAACAATCGCCAAAACCAGAGAAGGCAGCGTTTGAAGTATTCTTTCATATTTCAATTACAGCCTCCAGTGCTTGGCAGTGCACCTGGAATCCTGCCTCCAGAAGCACGTTTCCAGACAATGCTTCGTTTCCAAAGGCGTTCCTGGGGCAGACCGAGGTCCCCACTCGGGCTGGCTGCCCCCACTCCCCGACAGCACCACAGACCAGAACCAATGACCAAACCTGGACCTGTCTGGATTCTGCATGACTACACACCCACATGTGACCTTGCCTACCACAGTCACGGAGCCCAATGTTCTAAACCAAGGTTTCTCAATCTCGGTCCCATCATGACTCCCCTCCTAACTCTGTTTACTTCCTGTGCCCCCCCCCCGTCCTTAGCCAGTTAGCCCCTAGTACCCCCCGTCAATGCAATGTCTGCAGTGAACATTCAGAGGGGCTTCATGCGAGAGACCTCCACTTTCCTGGGGCCTCTGGCCGGCTCAGCTGCTCTCCATGACCCTCCGAAAGGCAGGTCCACACCGGCACCTGTGCCTTTCTCAAGCAACGGAATGCCCAGAGAACAGCACCAGGTCGGGATGCCACCACTCAGCCAGCCTTGTTTCACTGGTCTGTGATCCTGCTACACATGTTCCAGCCTCTGTGGGCACATTCACGGTGCCAGCAGGACTGAGGGAGCTGAGAACATACAAGGTGAAGGAGGCGGGCTTCGGAGCCCTGTCCATCGCCCAGCATCCCCAGTCACTGTCTTGAAACCTGACAAGTTCCGAGACCCCCAGAGCCTCGGCATTTGCTCATCCATAAGTGAGCGATGGTGGCTCCGTGAGGGGTATCATGAGATGATGTGAGTGTCCATGTGAAGTGCTGCATGATTGGGGCTCTCCGGTGCCACTCTGCTGCTCCGGTCACCGTCACTGACCAGCACCATCCATACTCTCCTCACACATCCCAATACTAGCAACACCATCGCCACGGCCATCACCCATATTAGCAACACCACCCCGTCACTAACACGATCCACCAATGCCAGGCGCCACCCTCACCAAAACCATCCCCTCCCTCGTCAAACCCTCATCAGCACCAACACTCCCAGTCGTCATTGCAGCAACCTCGCCGTCATCACTAGCCGACCGGCCTCTCCCCATGTGTGAGTGGCAAGACCTTCTAGGCACACTCTCGGCAGGAAGACCTAGTGTCAGGGGCATGGGCCAGTGTGGTCTGTGGGCTGCAGCCACCCCGCTCCACGACACTCAGAGCCTCTCCCCGACCCCCACCTTCCCTCTGTATCCTCCTTGCCTCTCTCTGTCTCTGTCTCTCTCCCCCTCCAAGGAGCCCGCAGACGGGAAAGACCCTCTCCACTCCTCAGACCCCTGCTTGCTGTCCCTTTCCAGTGTCCCCGAGTCTGCAGCAAACGTGGGCAGAACTCAGCCTGTTCCACACAGCCCACTGTCTCTGACTCAGCCGTGGAACCCCCAGCCCCGCGGGAACCAGCTCGACGGGCCTCGGGGCCTTGCCAGCTGCAGCCCCAGTGGGGTGCCGAGTGCCACAGGGTGAGGGGATACAGTGAGCAATTCCCGATGGCATCTGCTCCTCCAGGCCAAGGACACGCCGGGCCCCACCGCGGTGGCACCTGGATGGCTGGGTTTCGAGCTGAGGGCCAGACAGAGCCAGCTCTCTGGGCAGGAGGGACGGAGCCCACACGCTCTCCCGGGCCCGAAATCAGGGTCACCCCGCCCACCCTCCCTTGACATAGGAGAAGAAAGACGGGAACTCTGAGTTTCTGGCACAGACTCTGGCATGCAGGCTCGGTGCTGCCGCCGAGGGGTGGTGGGGACCCGGCAGGGGCTGTGCCGAAAAGAGGCAGCAGAAACATGTTGCCCGAGTGCGAAGCCAGATGGTCTCTGCAGCGGCAGGAGCTGCGGTTGCACCCGGAGGCCAGGGAAGCTCCTGGGGTTTCGGGCGGAGGTCAGAGAAGAGCAGACCGTGCACCCGGTCCGGGGAGAGGGTTCGGGTGTGGGGGTGGTGAGAGGTGCTATCCCGAGGCAGCCAGGAAGGCGAGGCGGGGGGGAGTCTGCCCTGCCAGTGCTGCTGTTGGAGGGCCCCACTTTCCTGCAGACCCCTGTCAATCTGCAGGCGATTTCGAGGGATAAACTCCAGGATCTACTGGCAGTGCGGAACGAGCTGGGCGAGCGGCACCTGAGCCCCGGAGCCAGAGAAAGCACTCGCTCCCCAGGCCGAGAAGGCGCCCGTGCCCCACGGGGAAGGCCTGGGGCAACAACCTGCGCCACAGTGTGGGCACCGGAGAACAGACACGGGTGCCCAGGAACTACGTGGCCTGACTCCCACGGGGCACAGGTCAGATGTCCATGGCGCTCTCAGCCAGGTCCAAAGGCCGCCCAGCTCTGGCCATCAGCGGAGCCTTGGCCCATCTGGGTTTTTTCACCTCCTTACAGCACGTGAGCACAGTGCAGGTGTGCATATGTGATGTGTGCTTGTGTGTACGTGCATGTGTCTTTACACACTACAGCAAATTTCACTAAGAGGCCTGAGGGCCAGGGCGGACCACACTCTGTTTGAGTGTGGCCCCAAACAGAGCCAGGAGCAGCCCCTGAGCACCGCTGGGGATAGCCCCAAACCAGTCCCCAAAGGAAGAAGGAAAATAAAACGTAGTCTGCAACTTTAGGAACACTAGCCACCCTTAATACTGTAAATGTGCAGTTTCTACCCCGCTGGCGGCCTGGGAGGAAGTCAGCCTTTCCCACGGTGCAAACAGAAATCAATGAAAGCGAAAGGTCTCCAGCCTCAGGCCCGGCAACAATGCCCGGAGGCCAGCTGACTCTGGGAGCACAAAGGGTCTGCCTCTACCTCCCCCACCCTGCGGTACGAGAGCTGAAAGGCACCCCCAAATCATCTCTCCCTCTTGTTGTCCACCCCAGGGACTAAAGTGGTGGGCTGATCCGACCCAGAATCTGTGCCCTGGGGGACCCGATAAATGGGGGGTGAGGGTCCCCCTGGCTCCCTGTATCTGCTGAGCACCCTCACAATGCAGGGCACTGTGGGGATGAGCCCCTGTGTCTGTGGCCCTGCCTCAGAAACCTCGTTCTGCAGACTGAGCTGGACTCCTAGGCACGCCCCTCGCAGTGGCCGTGGCCAGGTCCACCCGCCAGCCACACTCCCCTGAAACACAACAGGCCAGGCCTGGGGCGCGGCTGTCCCTAGCAATTCCGCCTTCTCTCCTGTTCCCCCACTTCGGCGCAGGTGTCTGTCCTGCTCGCCAATCTCCAGGGGCCCTGGGAGCAGCGATGTATCCTCAGCCCCCTGGCCGCGTACCCAGGACCAGGCCGGGCTACGGCAGCATACGTGAAACCATTTCCAAACCCCAAACCCAGCTCTGGATGGTGCCATCACCCACCGTCAGAGCTCCTGGCAGGGCACCAGCTGCGGGGGCGCGTGAACGGAGACAGCAGGTGCCGAGGGTGCATCGGGGGTCATCGGCTGCACCACTCGTGCCACCACGGGGGAGGGGGCTGGGCGGAGCGGAGCGAGGAGGATGTGGGAACTCTGCCTTTTCCACTCAGTTTATAAACCTCCCACTCTTCTAAAAGTGAGTAAAGACCAAGACACAAGTGGCTACAGGGTCCCCAGCGCCCAGGCACACGGGTACACATGCACACGTGCCTGAAGCACAAGGCAGGTGCCACAGGAATACACACAGCATGAAAACACACATATGGTTACATACTATAAACATGTAGCTACATAGGTGTGTCCCTACACATAAGCATATACACACAAGCACATATCACATATATACACATGCACTCACCCACATATGCACACACGCACATTCACACCACACATGCATACACACATGCACTAACACATCACGTGTGTGTGCCACCCTCACATAACACACTCACACACAGTGCAGCCATGTACGTCTGTGCACATTTGTGCTCACACAGCCCAAATGCATGTACATGAGCAGTCAGACAACACCTGTGCTTGTTTCACTCATGCACACATATGCACTCACACGTCACATGTGTAGGCAGGCATCACCACACCACACACACACACATGCACCAGCACTCACCTCCCGCAGCTCCAGCCTCTGGGCCACAGCCTCCAGGCACTCCTGGCCGGTGCTGTCCACGGAGAGCGTGCACTCCACAACGCTGCTGTCCAGCAGGCGGATGCGGGTGACGAAGCAGTTCTTGCTCAGGACGCTGTAGCGCCGCGTCCGGCGGAGCTTCAGGCCGAAAGGCATGGTGACGTGGTGCTGTCCCCCGCCTCAGCAGTTGACGAGCCGGCTCCTCCCAAGGCGGGAAGCCGTGTCCATGCCCGGCCTGGGCCCCTGGAGCAGCGCTGTGAAGGTAAGAGTGGGCCGGTCACAGGTGGGAAAAGCAGTGGGCGCAGTGTCCCCTGCACCGGACCCTGAGCCTCCAGACCCGCAGCCCGCACACTCTGGAGAGCTCCAGCCGGGCTTCAGTGAACAGGTCTCAGAGCTGCTCCGGCATCTCCCCCCTGCCTCGTCCTGCAAATGAAGAGGAGCCAGATCCATCGGACATGGTGTCTCAGAGCTGACAACTGCCCACAGAGCCCCTCGGAAATGCCGGGCCGTGCTTTCTGTGCAGAGGAAAGCACGGAAGCCGCGGATGCAATCTACGTGAATCATGAGCATTCCACCGTGGCCACCAGTAGGACAAGAAGACACCTCTTCTATTTTTGACTCGTGAGCAACCTATCGGGGAAGGGCGTGACAGAGAAGGTGTAAGGAAGGGCAGAGTAATAGCACAGTGGGTAGGACATGTGGCTTGCATGCTGCAGGCCCCGGTTTGATCCCTGACACCAGAGATGGTCCCCCTGAGCACCACCAAGAATGATCCCTGAGCACAGAGCTGAGTGAGCCCTGAGCACTGTCAGGTATGGCTCACTCTCCGCCCAAAAGTTTCCTGGCACACGGCCCTCTGCTGGGCGGGGTCTCAGAGCAGCACACGCACACACACCCACACACACACCCCCCCACAGTGCCGTGGAGTCAGTCTAGAGTCGGGGTGCTGAATGAGGGCCCCAGATTCCATCCCTAGCAATGCCTGCACTCCTCCCAACCCCTCAGGACAAGTATCAAAGTGTCCAGCCTGGTTGGCCAAATTTGGGGGATACCGTAGGGCCCCCCCGAACAGAGCTTAGGATAGCCGGAAGAGAAAAAAGTCTCAACAAACCCCCCAGAGCTGTGCGCTGGATACACGGGGCGGTGGTGGGCCTGTGCGGTGACGTGTAGAGCCACTGAGGAAAGCATGGCAGCTGGGCTGCAACAGAAAAGAGCAACTGGCTGGCGCCGGAGACAGTCTGCCCCAAACCACCCCCGGTTACTCAGTTACTTGGCAGGAACCCGGAAGGAGCAGGGCACAGAAGAGCTCTCGGTCAGAGACGGGGTCCACAGCCAGCAGAGCAAGCACAGGGGGACGGGGTGAGCCCTGCACGGCGCAGCCAGGGTCCCGCCTCGGCACCGCAGAGGGCGCCTAAGCACTGAGGAGGGAGACAGCCCCGAGCAGTGTCCCCCCACCCCCGAACAAGTGACGAGAATCTGCAAGGCAGGTCTGTCTCGGTGCCCCTCTGCAGCCCGAGACCTCCACAGCTCGGCCAGTCCCCCAGTGACACCACACGGCAAAGGCCGTGTCCCCTCACACAGAAGTGGGTCTCCAGAGTGGCACGGGATCTCCGTGAACATCAGTCACAGACGCACCCTGTGCACTTTGGGGAGCAGAAGGCCTCCCGATCACAGCCTCTCGTCAGCGCTCGTCCCATGCTCCCCTGCACCCCCTCCAGGTGCGTCCTGAGATCACCGACTCACACTGAGCTTGGCACGGTGCCGTTTGCCACGGCCACCACCTCCCTCTGGAACGTGGCCAGCACTGCAGCCAGTGGCTCCCCGCACACCTCCCACAGCTGTGCAGCCAGGCCTGGGTGTGAGATGGGGCACCCTGGCAGCACCTGGCCAGGTCCCCGCAGCTGCCCACAGTCCAGTTCCATGCTGGAAAGCATGGCGTGGCTTCCCGGGGAAAGTTCCAGAAGAGGAGCTCTACGTGGTCGAAAGGTCTTCTCGGAGCTTCTGCTGCAGCTGCAGAAGCATGTTCCCTTTGCAGATGAAAGCAGGTGACTCGCCAAGACAGGAGCACTGACCTGGCAGCTTCTGCTGCAGACCGCCCTGAGCCTAAGGCCCGGACAGAGCTGAGCGCTGGAGGGGCTTTGCAGGCTGGAGCCCCAGGTTCGAGCCCCGGCCCCGTCCCAGCTGTGGTCCCGAAACTGCACTGGCGTTCTCTCCAATCTCTGAATTCCATCCACGCAGCCAATCCCGGGCAGCCAAGGCTGGGGGCTCCCAAAGCACAGCTCAGAAACCCCGGCTTGGCCGCCGAGGGGGGTGGGGCTCCTGTCAGTCTCACTTCCCCGGTCACCGTGACACTCCCAGCTCCAAGGATCCTCTGGCTGCCTCTGTGCTTGCTGACCGTGCAGCACGCCCCCTCACGGCCTCTGTTTCCCCGCACCCAGTTCCGGCACCCCCACCCATGCAGAAGGCGACACGCAGCCACCACCGCTCTGCGCGCGTGGCAGCCGTGAGCTGGGGACATGCATCTCTTTCAAGCCCCGGACCCCAGGACCACTCCCATTTCCTGCCCTGCTCCTCGAACCCCACAACCCCCGCCATAGCCCCTGGCCCTGCGTCCTCAGCCGGCTGCCGAGCGGAGGGGGGGGGCTAGGACACGAGTGGCCACAGGGGAGGCGCAGGGAAGCCATAAAGCTGGCCTGAGGCTGGCTGGAAAGTGCCCACGTCAGTGCCCGGTCCCCACCCGGCTGGCAGGAAGGTGGACAATAATGCACTGCTGTCCCCACCTCCCCCGGGCCCCCGGGAGGGAGGTGGCAGCCACGACACTTGGGTGTGGCGCTCTGTGCTCCCAGTGGGTCGAGGCCATGCTGTACGTGGGGTGTCCACGCACGTGCTCGTCAGAGGCCAAACTTCTGCAGCTCTGCAGGGCTGAGGTGCGGCTGGGAAGGGCGAAAGCAGAGCCCCAGCAGGCTCCCGGCTGAGAGCCATCACCCAGGCCCCCCAGTACAAGCCACCCCATCCTCAAAGGCCAAACAGAGCCACCAAAACAGCTCAGCTGTCTACACGCTCTGCACCCAAAACCAAGAGCGCCCGGAGCACCAGAGTCTCCAACAGGGGCCGCCCCCGGCTGTCAGGGGCTGCGGGAGCCAGGCCGGGAGGACGAGCACACTGACAAAGCCCTGCAGCTCTTCGGAAAAACTCTTTCCCAGCCCCTGCTTGGGGTGACCCCTACACACACACACACACACACACACACACACCACAGGAGACACGAAACATGAGCACAGTTTGTATGTGCTCACTGAAGCACCCTGGCACTCAGAACACACCTGTCACAGGTGTGGGGGAGGACCATGTCGTCTGAGTTTGCCTGAGGGGGGGTGGAGTGGGGAGCGCGGGGGGAGGGGGCATGGGGGCAGGGGGAGAGCCTTAGGGGGCAGGGGGAAAGTACGGGAGGGTGGGGGGAGGCAGAGCTGGCCAGAAGTGGCACTCAAGCGAGGCACACTTTCTCCAGTTTCATACAAGCTTAAAATTGTGCTTAGCAGTAGAAATGACATCTGTACCCATATATTCATTGCAGCTCTGTTCACAATAGCCAAAATCAGAAAACAACCCGAGTGCCCTAGAACAGATGACTGGTTAAAGAAACTTTGGTACAACTACACAATGGAATACTATGCAGCTGTTAGGAGAGATGAAGTCATGAAATCTGCTTATAAATGGATAAACATGGAGAGTATCATGCTAAGAGAAATGAGTCAGAAAGAGAGGGACAGGCATAGAAGGACTGCACTCATTTGTGGAGTATAGAATAACATCACATGAGGCTGACACCCAAGGACAGTAGATACAAGGGCCAGGAGGATTGCCCCCTAGCTGGAAGCATGCTTCATAAACGGAGGGGAAAATACAGATGAAATAAGGAGGGGATCACTAAGAAAATAATGGCTGAAGGACTCAGTCGGGATGGGAGATGTGTGCCGAAAGTAGATAATGGACCAAACATGATGACCTCTCAGTGTCTGTGTTGCAAGCCATAATGCCCAAAAGTAGAGAGAGAGAGTATGGGGGATATTGTCTGCCAGGGATGCAGGGGTAGGGTGGGAAAGGCGGGTATACTGGGGATATTGGTGGTGGGGAATGTGCAGTGGTGGAGGGATGGGTGTTTGATCATTGTGAGATTGTAACCCAAACATGAACGCTTGGAACTATCTCACAGTGATTCAATAAAATAAAAAAACGGAAAAAAAAAAACTGTGCTTAGAAAGTTGGGTTTTTAAGGCCAGAGAGAAGGTCTAGTGTTGAGGCGCCTGCTTGGGTGCAGCCGACCCGGCACCCTGTATGACCCCGAGTCCCTCTAGGAGTGACCCCTGAGCACAGATCCCCAGATTAAGCCCCGAATACTGCCAAGCGTGGCCCCCAATCCCAATAATAAATGAGGGAGGGGCCAGAGAGAGAGCGAGAGCTCCGAGGGCCGGCAGTTCCCTGGGGGCTGGGAGCCACGGCAGCCGTGTGGCCGGAACAGGGGTCCCGGCGGGCTCGGCGCTCAGGGACCCCTCCATGTGCTGCGCCAGGACTGAGCCTGCCGGGGAGTCTCAGTGTCGTGGTGACAGGGACAGCCGAGCTCCGAGGAGGTGCGGGTGGTGCACTGCGGCCCTGGAGCTGTCTGTCGCCCAGAGCCCACCCCGCCCTGTGCGAGCTGCTCGGGGAAGCGCCCGGCCCCGAGGCAGGCCAGATCCCCGGAGGTCCCAGGAGGAATCTCCAGGGCCCTTCCCGGAGCCAGAGAGGACACGCCATCGTCCCCCTTCCTGTCCACACCCTGCCACCCCCCATAATGCCCACTCAGGCGTGCCACGCAGGCCCCCAGACACGCGGTGGGGCACGGGCTGCTTGGGGTCTCCACCAGTGGCCTTCCTCGGCCGTACTGTGTTCTGTCCCAACAGCAGCAGACCTGGGGTCCCGGCCGTGCATGCCCACACACCATAAGCACTCGTGCACACACATGCATGCGTACACATGCACACACAGCACGCATGCACACTGCTCTCACCTAGCAGTTCTCAGCGATGGCTGTCTAGACCAGAGTAGGGAACCTCAGTGCCTCTTCCAGAGCCAGCCCCCCTTCCCGCACATGAGCTGAGCGGGGCCAGGCCCCCAGAGCAGGAGGCACCGGCCTTCTCCCTCCCTTCCCGTTTCCTGCCTCCACTTCCCCCAGGCGTGGGTGGAAGAACTCTCCTGTCGCTTCCTGTCCCAACAGCAGCTGGACTGTCCTCACTGCCAGGGCCAGGGCCACGCTTCCAGCACCTCCTGGTCCCCCACCTTCTGCCGGAGTCTCTCACGGCCACCAAAGATCACCATGGAGCCACATGCGCCCCGGCCGGATGCTCCTCCTGGCCTGTGGACTGAGGGGACGGGAGCATCCGCGCGTGGGGCTGGGGAGCAGCTGAGTGCACAGAGATACAGACACTGCACCGTGCTGGGCTGGCAAGCTCGCGCCTCGCCCCTGCCGTGAGGGCCCCTGAGCTCACACCTCACCCACACCTCGCCCCTGCTGTGAAGGCCACTGAGCCCACACCTCAGTCACACCTCGCCCCTGCTGTGAGGGCCACTGAGCTCACACCTCACCCATACCTTGCCCTTGCTGTGAAGACCGCTGAGCTCACACCTCACCCACACCTCACCCCTGCCATGAAGGCCACTGAGCTCACACCTCACCCACACCTCACCCCTGCTGTGAGGGCCGCTGAGCTCACACCTCACCCACACCTCACCCCTGCTGTGAGGGCCGCTGAGCTCACACCTCACCCCTGCCGTGAAGGCCGCTGGGCCACGGAGGCCACTGAGGCCCACGGCGGGTAAGGATGGGCCAGCACAACATGCGGGGTATTTACAGGCACAGCTCCGCCCTCGCAGCGGGACCCAGAGCACTCAGGAATGCAAACAAGCAGCTACAGGCACCGGGATGGGGTGAGGGGAGCCAGGCAAGGGGCTCTGTGCTTCAGACAGGCGACACCTGCGTGAGTCAGGAGCACGGCCCAGCGGGTTCCGGAGGACGATGCCACCCCTGGCCATGCCAAGACGCTGACTCAGAGGCGAGAAGGAATGAGAACAGGTACGGGCGCGTGTCAGCCCAGAGTTGCATCACCCCACTGATGTAACAACACCACAGGAGCCATGCGGGGCAGTGCTGTGTGTGCAGGTACACGCACCTGTGTGTACTAGCTACACACTAAGTTCATGAGAACCGCCATGCCCTAAACAGATGGCACGTGCTCTCCAATCATCTGCATGTGTGCACGTGCCATGAACACACACACAGCTGTGTGCTTGTGCTACAAAAGACATGCATGCACATGTGCACGCTCCACAAAGCAACTCATACAAATACTACGTGTGCGCATGCCCAGTGCTTGTGTGTTTGGACACATGCACACACAGGAAGCCCATCAGAGTATCCTGCGTCCCTGTCTGACACACGCACTAGCATGTGCCCATGTGGGGGTCCATGAAGAGTTCTAGCCCCTGGACATCAGGAAGCAGGAAAGGCCCAACCGGAACATTCCATCAGCTCAGCTGAGGGGCTGGAGCCCGGCTTTGCCCACCTTAACCCTCTCTAAGCAGCAGGATCAGCTCAAGTGTTGAAGGGTGTTTGTGTGTCTGTGTGTGTGTCTGCAAGTGTGTCTGTGTCTGTGTGTGTCTGCGTGTGAACATGTCTGTGTGTCTGTGTGTGGACGTGTGTGTGTGTATGTCTGTGAGTGCGTCTGTGTGTGTAAGTACGTGCATCTGTATCTGTTCGTGTCTGACTGTGCATGTCTGTGTGTCTGTTTAAGTATGTGTGTCTGTTTGCATCTGTTCTTGTCTGATGTCTGAGTATGTGTGTCTGTGTGTCTGTGCATGTCTGTGTGTCTGTGTCTCTGCATGTGAGTGTCTATGTGTCTGTGTGTGTCTATGTGTGTGTGGATGTGTGTATCTGTGTATGCCTGTGTGTCTGTGTAAGTATGTGTGTCTGTGTGTCTGTGCATGTCTGAGTGTGTGTGGCTGTGCATGTCTGTGTGTCTGAGTGTGTGTGTGTCCGTGTGTGAGTGTGACTGCAAGTATCTGTGCGTGGGAGAGAGAGATTAGGGGTTATCTTGGGCTGCAGCTCGGGAGACACCTTTCTCTGTTTTCTCCACAATGAGGAGGCAGACACAGAGGCACGAGGCAGGACACCTGCACTGCGAGGCCATCCTGAGCCAGTCTTGACACTGGTTCTCACGGAGACGGTGTCTGATCACACGCCAGCACCGGCTCAGAGGGGGCCAAGCACTCTGAGTCCCACGATGCCAACAAACATGGAGGCAAAGTGGGGCCAACAGGGGTCAACAGGGGTCAACGGGGGCTAACAGGGGTCAACGGGGGCTAACGGGGGTCAACAGGGGCCAACAGGGGGCGTTCCGAGGTCAGGGTCACAGCCCGTGAGGCTGCAGAGGGCAGACACGTGCCCCGAGTGCACCACGGCCCATCAGTCACCCTCAGCTTCTCAAACTGAAGACGAGCTCCCGGGGCAGGGCTGGAGCGTGGGAAGGGGGGCGGGGGGCGGGCACCCCACAAGGCATGAGCTGCTGGGGAAACAGCTGCCATGCACTGTGGTCTCGAGTTCCTGCAGAACAGGAGGTGAGTGTGCAGCCTCGGCACCCCACGAGTGCATGCCCTCCGCACCTATGAGTGTGCACCCTTCGTTGTGCGTGCGGCTGCCCGCCCCTCTCCCCGCTGGCCTGTCTCCCTGCTGAGCCCTCCTTCCTGCGGGCTGGTCTTCTAGTCGCATGCTGTGGTCCCCAGAGATACAGTTTTTATTCTTTTTTAGGATAGGTAAGTTTGGCCCACAGCTGGCGGTGCTCAGGAATTACTCCTGGCTCTGTGCTCAGGAGTTAATCCTGGCAAGGCCTGGGGAACCCGAATGATCAGGTGCAGGCAAATGTCCTCCCCTCGGTACTATCTTTCTGGCCCCTGGACACAATTTTCAACTGTGGCTCCACGGCATATCCAAGGGGTGCACAGGACCAGATGTCTGGGCTGACACAGAGATGTCCTCCATTCTTGATCTGAGCTGTTGTGTAAGCATGGCCTACAGTGGTCAGAGCTCATGCCTGTGTGTGCCTGAGCTGGGTCCAATTCCTGGCACTACATGGTTCCCAGGGCCTCGCCAGAGGCAGCCCTGAAGGCCCCAATTCTGCTGAGGGAGTTCGGGAATCCCGGCACTCCCGGGTCTGGGCAATGCACCATCACTGGGTTCTTGCACAAAACCATCAGTCCAGTGGCTAAGAATCACGAATAGGGTCCCCAGATGTCCTGAGCACTGCTTGGGAGATGTCACCCTCCCCTCAAAAGGGAAAGAATGGTGAGGCACGCCAGCAGCATGGGGGACACACCAGTTGCCAAAGCCTTTGTACATCAGCAAAAATAATAACAGCTCCCGGGAAATGAGCAAGAGTAGGAACCAACCCCACTCTCTGCAGCGTGGGTGGCCCCAAATCCCTGTGCACTAGGACGATCTCCCCACCCCCCACCCCCACCAACACACACACTAACTCAGAAGAGGTGTTTTTGGGAAACATACTTTGACAGAAAAAGCAACAATCATTGAAGGTGTCTGTGTGAGGTTGCTGCAGACAGTCTCAGTGGTACTGGAGGGTGGGGTGCAGAAAACCACTGAATATCTGAGCAAGAGCCACGGCCACAGCAGTTCTGCACTGCCGGTAACTTGGGGCTTATGCAGTTCCTAGAAGTGAGCGGAACACGCTGACTCAGCGGCCTGTGGTGGCCCCCAATGGGAGAGGTCGCAAGGGAGACGGGCAGAGAAGGCGAACATGAACATCTCTCTCTGTTTTTGTTTCTTGGGACAAGAAACCTGTGGGCTCAGGACTGACTCCTGGCTCTGTGCTCAGAGAGCACTCTGACAGGCTCACTGCTACCCAATGCCAGGGTCAGTCTTGTGCCAGTGCCTTACTAGCTGTCCCATCTCTAGTGGACATCTTCGTAGTCTGCTCCTGAAACAATCTTCACAGTGTTAATGTCATTTTTCAAAAATTCCCTCCGAGTCCAAGGTGACAGGCCCAAGGGTTGGAGTGCCCCCCCACACATGTGGGGGGGGGCCGAGTTTCAAGCCAGCACACACTGGGCCAAGCTCTGACTCGACAGGCCTGCACTGCAGAGTCAGATGTCCCCGAGAGCCCACAGCCCGAGCTCCCCTACGGAGCTGACCCCGAGACACTAATGCTCACGTCTCCCAAACACCCTCTTCTGGAAAGCCAGTAAGGTCCCCGTCACCCACCAGCTGCAGCATCGCCTGGGCCAGCACTGTGCAGGGAGTGTGGCTGCACGGGCCCTCGGCACTCCTTTGAGACACAGGTGTGCCCCGCTGTGTGCACGCAGCATGTCCCTCTGGGAAGACCCCTGGGAACACAGTGCTCACTCATCTACTCGGGCACCATTGCCGGCATTCCGGGATCCAAAAATAGCCAACTGATCCAGAGCAAAGGGGAAGGCTCTGCTTCTGCACGGCAGGCAGACCTGTGGGAAGCCAGATTCCCACAGCTCAGGGCGGAGCGGGGGACGCTGGCCTGGGAGCTGCACTGCAGAGGACACTCCCACAGAGCTCTGGGGGCACTGCAGCCCCGTCCCACCCCCGCCTGGGCCAGCCCAGAGACACGCACGCCGACCCAGACGGTCCCCCAAGGCAGACTGGCAACTATACAGGAGCGAGCACGTACCCGACCACCTCAACCTTTGATCTTACCTATGCCCAGTCCGCTCTGCCTAAGAAGGGCGAAAACTGGACGAACAGTGGCATCTTATTATTATGTTTTTGAAGTAAAACAGATTTTAACTGGAGAGTTTTTGAAGGGAAGGAGGAAGAGGAAGTGGGAGAGAGCGGAGGAGAGTGAGAGAGAGAGTAATGCGCCCAAGAGAGAATGGGCTTCTCCAAGGGCGGAGAGAGCCCCTACACACAGCCCAGAGTTAGAGAGGAAAGCATGAAAGTACACATCTCAGGAGGGGAGATGCGGGTGACACATGTGCTCGGGCACCGCATGTGCTCGGCCACCTGGGCGCAAGCAGTACATGGGCTCGGGCAGTATGTGCGTGTGCTATATAGCTGCATCTTATTCCTAAGAAAATCAGAAACTGAAAAAGGAAGAAAACAAAAGCTACGAGGTGGCAGGCTCAGTGGCAACTTCTTCATGCACCCCACCACCCCTGGTCAGGAAGAACTTGTCAGTGGTGAGTTCAGGGAACACGGGGACCACAGCTCATGATTCTCAACCAACTAGGTCAGCCCGTGACCATGAGGTCCTAGAGGACGCAGCGCGGTCTGGGCCATGGACCTCTGGGGCCACTCAGGAAACACTCAGGGGCCTTAAGGGTTGCACCCAGTGGTGCTCGGAACTGAGCCGTGGTCAGACACATACAAAGCAAGCACCTGAAGTGCAATACTATCACTAAGTTGCTATCTTTCCTCCTAAACGCTCATCCTGCAAAGGGCAGCTGGGAACCAGAATCCCCAGTCACCCCATTACTGTCTAAACGCTCCCTCAGACACCTCGACACACAGTTCCAGCTCTTCTCTTTCCAGGCGCTGTTGTCTTGCCTTTGCACGCCCCCTGGCTCGCTGCCCGCCTCTCTGTACAAAGCTACAGAACTATAAGCCAAGTTCTCTCCTAATTCCCAAGCCAGTTTCCTCCCTGACCGGCAGAGACTGGGCACGCACACAAGCTCCCCTGCAAACTCTGCTCAGAGCAGAGCCCCGCCCACAGAAGAAGGGCCGCTTCTATTCCTAAGAAAAGGTCTGTCCTTGGCTGTCTTGGGCACGGGGGTGACCAGGAGAGAAGGAAAGAGGAAGGACAATATGGGTGAAGGCATGGCAGAATAGCCCATACTGTCCGGGTCCTTCAGTCCAGAAGACCAGAAGGCCTCCGAGCGACAAGCCAGGCAGAGCCAGTGTGACAGAGATGGCTGTACTCTTCTCCCAGCTGAAAATCAATCAGTGACGGGACAGGGCACAGATGCTGAGAGCTCCACTTGACGAACAACCTGGCCAGAGTCCAAACTGCAAATGGAGAATCCACCACAAATCTGAGATATTCAGGGTATGGCGACAGGCCCAGCTTCTCTCTGGGTGGCACTGGGTAGCAGATGCAGGGCGGTGTTTGTAGGATCAGGGGGAGGGAGTCAAAGCGGGGGCATGTTACTTTCCAGCCAGGATGGGGCAGGAAGGATGAGGTTCCAGGAGGAGAGGAAGGGGCACTATCTGGGTGAGACTGCGCAAGGGGCATTTCACAGCACAGCAGCAAACACAGGTGTTCAAAGCCACGGGAGGGCCTTACCAATGCACGGAAACATGCCAACGTGTAGGAAAACCGAACACCACACTGGGCTCACCCGCAAACATACTAGCTGTTCATCCTGTGAGGAGCTCACGGAGCATCAGTGCTGCCAATTACATGGGAAGGTTGAAGGGAAAGGAGAGAGAACAGAAATAAATCTGTCTTTATTCACCACCAACACTGTCCCAAACATCACCACCACCAACACTAACCCCAAGCGTCACTAAGTGTCCTAAGCAACACTAACACTGTCCCAACCATCACCAACACTGTCCCAACCATCACCAACACTGTTCCAACCATCACCAACAATGTCTTAACCATCACCACCACCAACACTGTCCTAACCATCACCACCACCACCACTGTCCCAACCATCACCAACAATGTCCTAAACATCACCACCACCACCACTGTCCCAACCATCACCAACACTGTCCCAACCACCACCAACACTGTCCCAACCATCATCAACAATGTCCTAACCATCACCATCACCAACACTGTCCCAACCATCACTACCACCAACACTGTCCCAACCATCACCAACAATGTCCTAAACATCACCACCAACAACACTGTCCCAACCATCACCAACACTGTCCCAACTATCACCAGCACTGTCCCAACTATCACCAACACTGTCCCAACCATCACCAACACTGTCCCAACTATCACCAACACTGTCCCAACCATCACCAACACTGTCCCAACTATCACCAACACTGTCCCAACCATCACCACCACCAACACTGTCCCAACCACCACCAACACTGTCCCAACCATCACCAACATTGCCCCAACCATCATCAACATTTTCCCAACCATCACCAACACTGTTCCAACCAGCATACCACCAACATTGTCCCAACTATCACCAACACCGTTCCAACCATCATACCACCAACATTGGTTCCAACCATCACCAATACTATCACCTCTACCAAAAACACTATCACCAGTAACAACTCTACCAACACCATCACAACCTCTACCAACACCATTACCACCATCAAGACTAACACCAACACCGTCACCAACTCTGTTACCACCAACACTGTCAACAATCACCTCTACCATCATCATAAATATCTCCAACACTATCACTACCAGCATTAGCATGACTAACACCAACACTATCGCCAACTGTCACAAACCATCACCTCTGCCACCAGTAATTTCACCACTGCCACCAGTACTGTCACCATCACCAACCACCTCTACCAACAATACCTGCAGCACCAAATGCTACCGCACTGCCTTCACCTCCACCACTATTACCCTCACCAATGCTACTGAGCACTGACCATGTTCGGCTTTCATTCTGAGCACTTATGGGGGGTCTCACGACCCCCCAGTCATAGGGAGGTGGCCACCACACAAAGGGCACCGAGAAGGCGTCCCACCCTGAGCAAGAAGGGACTTTCTCTGGGAAGGAATGCCACCCCACCCCCACACCCGGAGCACCCTGAGGTCAGTCTTTGAACTTTTTCAGCAAGAGAAGCACCTGCTCCTACCTGGGCCATCTGGAAGGGCTGGACCGAGGACTCTGGACAAGCAGACAGGTGAGGAAGGGCTGACGGAGGCCGACGTGGCTGAGGCTGACCTTCAGAGCAAGCCACTGTCCCCCCGCTGACCTAGACTTCCTCGACCACCCCCCATCCACCACCCAAACCATTCTATTTTATTTTTATCTTGTTTTTTTTTTGGAGGGGGGGTCACACCTGGCAATGCCCAGGGGCTACTCCTGGCTCTGCACTCAGGAATTACCCCTGGCAGTGCTTGGGGGACCATATGGGATGCCGGGGATCAAACCCGGATCAGCTGCGCACAAAGCAAACGCTCTACCTGCTGTACTATCTCTGGCCCCACTGGCAGGTCTTCTAAAGGCCAACGCGGGAGCTACGGGTGGGGCCAAAGCGACCAAACCAGGCCGGGGCGGCAGCCTGTTCTCGGGAGGAAGGGGCTGAACAACTGCTGGACACACGCAGACTCCCACAGGTCGGGAGCCAGGCCCGAATGTCCACCCTCTGGGTTCTCTCCCCGCCACACTGCGCGGATGGTGGCTCCATGCTCACCCACGGCCCCGGAGGAACACCGGCTCCTCTTGGCCGGTGAGTCCATTGTGGCTGGCAGTGTACGGGAGCTCGCCAAAGCCAACAGCCTAGCGAGACGCCTCTGTCCAGTTGCTGGTGACCAGCTGGGCAGGAGGGGGATTGAGGAAGGGAAGACTGAGGGGGGATCACCCAGCTGGACAGGCCCCAGGGGACAGAGAGAGCCAGCAAGGAGGACGCTCAGCACCTGGCCCACGCCGCAGGCGGGACTCCTCGCCCAGTCACCCCACTGAACAGGGCTGTGAGGCTGGGCTGCCCAGGTCCGGCTGGAACTGGAACCGAGAGGTGTTGGGGCGATTCAGTCTTTCCCGAGTCTCACCCAAAAGGGAGGACACAGACCCAATCACTCACTGAGGCAGGGGCACAATCGGACCTCAGGCTCTGAAACAGGGTGATCTGAGCTTGAAGGATGAAGGTGTTTTGGTGTTTTATTTTATTTTTGGGGTGTTCAGGCCAAACTCAGCGATACTCAGGGGTTACTCCTCAGCCTCCTCAGGAGAACAATATGCAGACCCAGGATCAACCCTGCGTCACGTGTGTTGCCTGGGGAATGCTCCAGAAGCACGAGTGAGCTGTGGGTAAGGTGAAACTGAGAATGAAAGCACATCAAAGAGGCCAGGAGACAGGGCAGCAGTTATGCCCAGCAAGCACCCAACCCAGCTGCGAGTCCTGGCACCCTTGACTCTCCCCAAGCAGTGCTGGATGCAGCCTGGAGGCCTCCAGCCCTGCCGGGGTGGACCCAGGGATCCCCAGTACTGTAGGGCCCAGCAGCACCACAGCCTCTTGGCTTGGCCGACCCAAATCATCAGTGGAGTCCCCAAACTGCTAACCATCCGGCTCCCAGAAAGAGACTCAGGTGGCAAAATGGAAGAGATCCTTTGGGCCAGACAAGTTCCACTCCCCGAAGTCTCTCTGAGACTCATGTATGTGCGGGAAGTGCCTGGTCTTTAGGCAAAGTGGAAAAACCAAAAGCTTCCTCGGAGAATGTGGCAGGTACAGGAGCATCCAGACACGATGGAAATGTGAGTAAGAAGGTCCAGTATGCGCTACCCAAGTGCCACCCAGACGGAGTCGCACAGGGACGGAAGAGGAAGGTGCTGGATAATGAGAGCAGAAGTAGGATGTTTACAAACTGGCTCACGAGGGAACCCCAATGTCAGAGAAGGGGGGAGGGAGATAGGCTTTACTGCTGGCATCGTGCATCGTGTTCATTCTGCACCCGTGCATTCCCCCTTCCCAAATTTAAAAAAACGAACGGTATATAAAGTCTACACTCAATGCATTTCTCTTTGCCCTCAAAGAATGTCAAAGCCAAGACTGTTCACAGCAAAATGATCCATTATGTGGACCCAGAAAGTCAGCCAGAGTTCACAGGATTGTCACTCTGAAATCACAAATAAAAATTGTAATTGTTCCTAAATCAGGTCTCTGTGGAGAAGGCCGGGTTTCTAAGTATAGATTTTCCGAACAAGACATAGAGACAGCGCCTTTTCTTTTAGAAAATAACTCTTGGTTTTGTTTGATGTCTCCAAATACAGAAACTCGCTCACATGGCAGGAAACTGCCTTCAAAAGCCGCCGTGTTCCCTGCCGCAGCGTCCAGAGGAGAGAGCAAACAAGCAGGCAGCGGGCCAGAGCCTGCCCGCCACCCGGGGACTGCGGCCCTGAGTGGACACGGCGTCCATCTGCACATGACACCTAGTTCTAAGATGCAGATGTTCAAAGTGGGCATCCTGCAGGACACCTGTGACGTGGGTCCATGTGGCTGACATAGGTGCGAAAATTCCCAGCAGAGACGCTGCAGCATCGTGGGCCAGTGAGGGGCTCAGGCTGGAGCCACAGTGAGAACCACCCTGTCCCTCCCCAGTCAGGTTCCCGCATACAGCCTCAGAAAGTGCAAGCCCTTCAGCACACTGGCGCTGGCCCGTGCCACCAGTGGCTGGCACCTGCGCATGGCTGAACAAGTGCAGACGGAAGAGCTGCCTCCATGCGCTAAAGACCCTGCCTCTGCGTTCCTCCTCAGGCCACCGCTCCGACTCTCTGGAAGCTCCTCCACCTAGGGCTCCTCCCCTCAAGGGTGCCGCCACCCCCTTTCCTGAATTCGGCTCCGGGGGCAGGAATTTATCTGGGTGGAAGGCCCTATGCCGCAACGTCATTTTGACCACTTACTTCAAGGCACAGCGGGTAGGGCATTTGCCTTGCATGCGGCCGACCCTGGCTTGATTCCTCCGTCCCTCTCGGAGAGCCTGACAAGCTACCGAGAGTATCCCGCCCGCACGGCAGAGCCTGGCAAGCTACCCGTGGCATATTCGATATGCCAAAAACAGTAACAAGTCTCACAGTGGAGACGTTACTGGTGCCCGCCCGAGCAAATCAGGATGACAGTGTGACAATGCTACTTCAAAGTCAGACACTGAGCAGCGAGCCGGAATCTCTGCAGACTATCAGCTCTGAAGCATCTCGAGCATGGGAGCGACTGGAGATAAACCCGGTGAAGACAGCACATTCAAACATGCTTCCGTGCCCACGTTCCTTAGAGTGAACACACGTGGTGCATTTAAACATGCTTCCACCTCCATTTTCCTTTTGCACGGTCCTCTCTTTGGAAAGTGGCAGTTTTCAAAGCCGGAGCTGTCAGATGGTGAAATGACAAATACCAGGTGAATGGGGCTGTCGGGATCCATGTCCATTCACGCCTTCATTCCACGCTCCTTTAGATCCCACCCCCCCAACCTGCTCTCCCGTCCGAGCCTTCGCTCCTGAACAGATTCAGAACCTGCCCTCCACCCAGGGAGTGAGCCAGTGCTGACACCCCTCTTGGGAAGACACTGTGGTATTTCAGAGCCATGGGGACCAGCGGTTTGGCGACAGTTCTCCAGGTGGGACCCTGCTGCGGTCTCTGCATCTAAGGACACTGGCTGTCGCAGATGGACAAGATGCTGAAGACAGCGATCCAGGGTCTGCCCACAGAACTTGGAAAAAGCTGGGAAACAGCAGAGAATCTTGACCACACATATTCTATGGGCTATGTCCCCTCTGTCCTGAAAGCGGCGAGAGCATGCGGGTGGCAAAACCACCGAAGGCTGGTTCATCACTGGCTTACGGACTCCTCACAACACGCCTGAGGGACTGAAGATGCACAGAATAGTGGGTGGGGGGGCTGGAGCGATAGCACAGCGGGTAAGGCGTTTGCCTTGTGTGCGGCCGACCCGGGTTCGATTCCCAGCATCCCATATGGTCCCCCGAGCACCGCCAGGAGTAATTCCTGAGTGCAGAGCCAGGAGTCACCCCTGAGCATCGCCTGGTGTGACCAAAAAAGCAAAAAAAAAAAAAAAAAAAAAAGAATAATGAGTGGGGCTGTGCACACGGCAAATCAAGGTTCAGTTGCTGGCATGGTCCCGAAAACTACCAAGAGTGATCCCTGAGCACCACTCAGGGATGTAGCTCAAAACATACACACAAGTACACACACACACACACACACACACACACACACACACACAGAACCATCACGATTCACTGGATTCCATGGAAGTTAATGATTTTCACATTAGCAGCAGCCTATCAAGTTTTAAGTCCACCCCACAGTTCAAGGAATAACATCGAAAACAGCGAAATGCAGAAGACGGAGCAGGGTCCGAATGCCATGTTCCTCTCTGCACACCTTAACGCCATTCCAAGCAGGCCAATGATCCACCCTCAGTCTCACGCATAACCCAACCACACGCAGAGGGGGGCACAAGCTCTCCAGGGACCCCCGGCCCAGGGTCCCAGGCCCGCCAGGCCCTCAGCCTGTAGCCCGGCAGAGACAGAAGCTGCACAAACTCTCTTCAGGGAACAAGCCAGGGCCAACGGGCGCAGCACCCAGGAAGAGCAGCTCAGGGCTGAGCCAGGCTTGGCAGCGCAGGATGCCCAGTCCACCCCGGCACCTCCGCACTCCTTCAATGCACAGAGGCGGGAGAGGCCCAACATCCAAAAGGAATAAGAAAGGAAGGCTTACGCCCCTTCCCCACCTACACAGGCAGACTCCGCTTTTCTCGTGCCATCCCTTCCTGTGCTCTGCGGATGTCCGTTTTAACAGAGAGTGGGACGGGCTGCCCCCCGTGCCCATCTCTAGCACCGGCTCTCTCTGGGGTTCCCCAGGCCTCTGCTGCAGCTCCTCACAGTTGCTTCCTGGAGGGCCACAGACCCTGCAGAGTGGAGCTATTTCTTTTGTAGGCTTGTTTGGGGGTGACAGCTGGAGGTGTTTAGGGGCTATTCCCAGCTCTGTGTGGGCAGGTGAGTGGGGGCACTGTGTGGGCCTCCCACCTGCTGAGCACCTGCCCAGCCCCTCTCTGCCTGTTCTGATTGGGGGCCTCCCTTCTCTCTTCCAGCTCCTGGCCCACTACACAGCCTGTCGTCAGACCCTAAGGACAGGGGCTATGGGCCAGCACGTCTTCACGGGCCAGTGAAGCCCAGAGCCACCTCGCATGCTGCCCGGCCACCGTCTGGGTTGGGGGTTTTGAGTGGCTTCCCATCCGGGGCCTTCCCAGGGGCCCATCTGTCCCACGCAGACACACCAGAGCTCCGTCAGCCAGCAACGCTCAGCAGCCCTCTGAGAACCAGAAGTGGACTCGATGGACCAAATGAAAAGGCTGCCTGCTGGCGGGTGGAGTCGCTGCAGGGCTATGAGCACCCGACAGCACAGGCGCACACACGGTGGGCCTGGAGAAACAAGGCAGCAGGTCTGAATGGCGCCTCCGTGGACATCACCCACATGGGCAGGCGCTGGCTTCACCATCAGACCAGTGGGGCAGAGGTTTGAGGACAGGCCGCTCTCACTCCCTCTGCAGACCCCGGAGCTGTCAGAGCCCGCAGGACTCCACCAGGGCAGAAGCTGCCCCCAAAGAACAAACCACAGGAGTGCCCTCGAGGGTACCCTGCACCAGGAGGAGGGGCGCGGGCTGGGCATGGCTGGGTGGAGGGCTCAGGCCTGCGAGCCACACGCTGAACGGTGCAAGAAGGTCCATCCTGCACTGCTGCCTTTGCAAAAACCAGTCGTAAAAAAAGAAGTCCAGATGACAGAGCCCCCAGGAAGTCCCCAGAATGCTGGTGCTCGTTACTCCAGCAGAGTCCCCGAGGCCTGGGAGGGTTGGTGATGGGCAACAGCCCAGGAGGACTCGGGAGAAAACCCAGAGGCGGGGACTGAGAACCACAGCCTGAGGCCAGGCGCCAGGCCGGTCCACCTGCCCCAGCAGGCCAGTCCGTAGCTGAGGCAACACAGACCAGAGCCCTAGGTCACACCGGTTGGCGTTACGCTAGAACCTGGGTTTCTCAGCAAAGGCCGCGCTCCCTGGGAAGGGGGGCTGTTCTGTGGCTCCGTCCCCTGAGGACGGCACCCTGGGGAGAGCCAGACCCCCCCGGGCCACACAGCGGCCGGCACCCACCCACGGAGGCACAGGCCGATACCCACTGGCCCCCACACAGGGCCAGAATCACCCACCCCAAGTTCCTGAGAAGAACGCCGACAAGCCCGGGCACAGAACCACAGCAGACGGGATTTCCCAGTGACCTCATACACACATACACGTGTTCTCACATGCACACACACATACACGCTCACATGAATACAAACACATGCTCAAGCACATACACCCACTCACACACATGCTCTCATACACACACACATGCACACATGCCCTCACGTATATAAACCCACACTCACACATACACAAACACCCCCGCTCACACACACACATACACATTTCTACTCATTCATACACACATACAAAGCTCACACTCACACAAATACACTCACCTACATACTCACACCAACTCACACATGCACTCAGACACATAGCCACCACACACTTTCACATATCCTCACACTCATACTCACACTTCCCCAACACGCACACTCACACACACTCTCACTCTCCTTCACATACACTGCAGCTCACAGTCACACGCCCAGAGCTGCAGTGCCTGCGCCAGGGTCCCCGCAGAGGGGAGCCAAGCCCTGCTGGGACCAGGCCAGGTCTGGGAGGGACCCGGGGACACGCCCCAGGACTCTCCCCAGGAGCCGTGGGAGGACAGCGACCCCGGGGCTGTGCGGCCTGGGAGCACCGCGCATTCCTGCTCACCAGATGGCTGCCCCAGATATGCCGACTTTCCTGTCCCACATCATTCTTGCCAGATCAGTGCGGCACTAAGCAAACACCGCGCACGGGAGAGGCTGCTGGGAGTGACCCAGACCCGCGGCTTCCCAGGATGGTAAATATTTATTTTCATTAGAGACAGAATCAAGTGGAAATAAAGGGCAGTCAGGGCTCGGAAACACCAGATCAGCCCTGGCACCCGGGAGCTCAAGCAGGGCCGGAACACAGCTCCACGGCCAGGGGAAAGTCACACATGCACTTCCCGGCCCCTCCCCAGCCCTGGCGCCTCCTGCCTCACAGAGCCTGCTGGGGCGGGGGACCCCCACTCCCACCCTCATGTTCAGTCCTCTGGGATATCTCTCTTCAGCAGCTCCCCACACTGGGCCAGAAAGAGAGTAAAGTGGGCAGGGCGCTGGCCTTGTAGGTGACCGGTCCTGTTCAATGCCAGCACGTCGGATGCCCAGATCACTGCCAGGAGTGATCCCTTAGGCACCCCTGGGCGTGCCCCCCAAAATATTAGCTAATAGAAATGTGAAAAAGCATAAGAGAGAAGAGAAACAAAGGGAAGAGAGAGGAGAGGAAGAGAGAGAAAGAGGAAGAGGGGAGGGGGAGGGGAGGGGACAGAGATGAGAAGCCTGAGAGGGAAGGCGGGGGAGGGTGGGCAGCAGAGAGCACGAGCCGGGTGTGGACCCCAAACGAAAAAAGGTCAAAATCGAGGTTTTCCCACTCCAGGCTTTCACGCAGACGCCCGTGAGCAAGGAAACAACGTCATCTTCCCAGGCCCACGGAAAGCCTGAGCGTGCCCGGGTGTGGGGCGAGGAGGAAGTGAGGGCTGAACGTCTGGGCCTTCTCAGCACCGCCTGAGGCGGGGGTGAGGGGCTGGGACTGAAGTGACCTGTGTGCCTCGGAGCAGGGACAAGATGAGGGGCTGCCCAAGCCCGGGCTCTACCGGCCGCAGCTCCCGAGGGGCACACAGCCAAGTGCCCCTGTGGAAATGGGGGCCCAGGGGCTGCCCGGCAAAGCCCCTCCTCCCCCAGCCCCTCCTGGTTCGGCTTCCTCTCCATCCTTGCTGGTGGGCCGCGCGGGCTGGGATGGTCTCATGGTTCCGAGGCCCGTGAGCAAACACAGACCCGCCACTCAGACGCTTTCCGAGCAGACACCACAGCTCCCGCACCTGTGCACGGTGACGCCCAGCAGCCCACCGGGCCAGGGGCACCCTGAGGGTCCACCTCATCTGTCACACGAGGGCGGCTCCGGGCCTGCCACTGCTTCACGGCAGGGACGCGGCAGCACTGTGGGCTTCCCTGCACGGGGAGGGACACTGATCTCCCAAGGACCTGGCTCTTGTGGCTGTCTGCTTTAAAGGCGGTTAAATACAGTGAAATAACAGCCACTGAGGGACACGCAAACAAACTGTGCATGTCTAGGGTTTACAGGTATATCCGATGTCTGGTTTAGCGAAAACCCCATCACTCGGGTGAGGAGGACTGCCTGACAGCTGGGGTGACACCGAGAGCCCCAAGACTTGCTGCAGCCGGCTGGGCGGCTCCGAGCAGCTTCCATGGTGCCCACCGGCTGCCCAGTGGCTCTGCCCCTGCTCCCAGTCCCCCGAGGGCCCCTTCCTAGCCAGAGCTCCCCAGCCTCGAGCGATTTCCAAATGAGTTATGAAATTCTCAGAGTGAACCGGCGTAATAAACAAGTGTGCCAGAGAAATCTGTGCTAGAGGAGCCAAGCCCAGAGACAACACTGCAATTCTCCAAACCAAGGCCCAGGAGGTGCCAACAAGGCACAAAGGTACCCACAGCCACCAACACGCTTTCTTTTTTTTTTTTGCATTGGGATCACACCTGGCTGTGCTCAGGACTTACTCCTGGCAGTGCTCAGGGGTCACACCTGGCTGTGCTCAGGGGTCACTCCCGGCTGTGCTCAGGGGTCACTCCCGACTGTGCTCGGGGCTGACTCCCGGCTGTGCTCGGGGCTGACTCCCGGCTGTGCTCGGGGCTGACTCCCGGCTGTGCTCAGGGCTGACTCCCGGCTGTGCTCAGGGTTTCTTCCTGATGATGCTCAGGGTCACTCCTGACTAGGTGAACCTAGCAGTACTCTGGGGTCACTCCTGGAGGTGCTCAGGAGACCCTGTGTTCCCGGGTGTCAGGGATCCAATCAGGGTCGGCTGCATTGCAAGACAAGCACTGAACCCCTGTAATCTCTGGTTCAAACCCCCAGTGCTCTAAGAGCAAAGTGGAGACAGAAATAGCAGCAGCCTCTTGTCTCTGCATAGATCCCGACCTCCCCTGGATGGACGGGTCGGCAAGATGCAAACCCTCCCAGTGCTCACCAGACTCCCAGTCCCTCCCCCACCCCAGTGATGTCAGCCCTCAAAGGGCAACACGTACAACCACAGGCAATGCCTTCTGCCACCAGAGAGACCCTGAAGACCCAGCCCAGCAGAGCAAACCTGGGGGCCTGGCAGGGGAGTTGGGTCAGTCCCACAGTGCCCGGGGCTTACCCTGGCTCTGACCTCTGGGATGACTCCAGGTAGGGCCTGGGGACCCTGTGCATGCTGGGAAGCAAACCTGGGTTGGCCATGTATGTGAGTGCCAGCACCTCTGTACTGTTGCTCAGGCCCAACAAATGGAATCTTCACCAAACGACACAGGAAGGAAGGTCATAAGGCACAGCCCAAGTTTCAGGAGGAAAACCAGAGGTAAATGCTGCAGCATCATGAGAAGAAAACAACTCTTGGTGAGAAGCCGCAGCAGACACGCCATGCCAATCCAACACCGGGCCGAATTACTTCCAGAATCGGGGCTTTTTCACGGGCATGAAAAGCAAGGAACTCATGCAGTATATTCTCGATCAACCAGCACGTGAGGAAGACAAGGAAACTGAGTCATGAGCAATACAGAACTTGCCCAACACCAAGAGTTATGTAGGGACGGGAAGCGCAGCTCAGGTTCCTGGGGTCCCACAGGAGCAACGAGGGAGGGAGGGAGGGAGGGAGGGAGAAAGGACTCGTCTTACAGGGCTAGGGACGCCGGGGGAACACTGCCACTGGACACGGCCGGCAGGGCAAGGGGAAACCACGCTAGGTAGAATAGAAGTAGACACGTGCCCACAGTCTCGCTCTTCTGGGTCGAACAGCACTGGATGGTGAAATGTCCTTTAAACGGCATTTGATCACCAGTGGAATCTGCTGGCGGGGGACCATCAGAATCTATCTGATAAGGACTTATGGACCCCAGACGCTGGATGGCAGCTAATTTTCAGAGGTGACCATTTGTCTGAACTCGCCACCCAGAATCAAAATACAGCAATGGAAAAGCTCCCCGAGATTTTACCACAGGGTCCCAGAACTGAACACAGCAGAGAGGGGTTTTCTGATGGGCGAGACACGATAAAATTCGAGGTGTTCTTGTTGGTGATGTTACTTTCTCATTTGGGGTGAGGAGTAAGGGGTCCCTGAGCAGTGCCAGGAGGCCTGGGGACCCCACCGGCAATTTTTTGCCACTGCAGCCGAGTTCAGTGAAATGGCCCGAGGGCATGGCGCTGCTGAAGCCCTGAGGGTCCGGGCCACCCTGAGTGCTGGGGCTCCCAGGGCCGAACCCACCGACACTCAGGGCACCATGTGGTGCCGAGAATCCCTCCTGAGGTGGGACCTCTGGGCTGTTTCCTGCCCCTCCTTTTCCTTCAAAGTCTAGGATATGTAGGAGGGGTGACAGCAGACAGCAAGGAGGTGGAGCAGAGCAGACAAGTGGCCACCAGCAGGCCAAGAGGACAGCAAGCGCCATGGAAGGTGCAGCACTGAAGTCGGGGGGGACCCTCACCCCCTCTGCCGTCCCAGGCCAGGCCACAGCAGACCCCATGCATGACCTTACCCCAGGATGATGCACTGGCCAGCCAGCTCAGGGACCCCCAAGAACCAGCTGTTTCCAACATCTGCAGGGGCAGGGGAAATCTTTTTGAAAAGGAGACTTGACAGAACAGTGACAGCTACACAGGAGGGCAGCTTAGATGCACCCTTCAGAATTATCTTGGTCTAGTCTCTGCTCACATACCCTTAACTTCCTTCCCGGAGTCATCTTGCACAAGCCTTGATCCTTCCATACAAATTCAGTACAGAAGTCATTTTACTCAACGCGCATTTTTCCTGCTGCGATGATGCCAGAATTTGAGAAAAATTATGTCAGGATGGATCTAGGTGAGGGGTTGCATGCTACTGAGCCACACTAGGCACAGACCCAAGCTGCCAAGTCTCCGACAGGCCTGGGAGGAAGGGGCGATGCAGGGCAGAGAGAAGCGGAGTCAGTTTCTGGAATAAGCCGCTTCCCAGCCAACACCACACAGAGCAGAGCAGCGGCTCCCCGGCGCCTGGCGGGCCAGCTCTGAGCTCACCCACTCAGGCACCTGCACCTGAAAGCTCAGCCTGGCACCAGGCTGCAAGCATCACCCGGATGGAGGTTCCTCAGAGGTGCCCGGCAGGCCTGAGGCCTGAGTTCCACCCTGAGCACCCAAGTGAGCAGCACCCCTCGTGGGCCTGCTTGCCCTCACAACAGCACCACAACCTAAAAGTGTTCGCAGCAAAGCATCTTACTCACTGACCAATGAAATACTACGAACGTGAACGCCGTCCTTCTATCTCCCAAGACAGCAAGCAACGCAAACACAGAGGCTTATGGTAAAGCTCATACATCTCCATGTAACTGATAATTGCTATAAACTATACGGGGGCTCCCCAACAGTGCTCAGGGGTCCCCAGGAACACATGTGGTGGGTCTCTGGGGCCCCGCGGCACCAGGGATAGAACTCAGGGTCTCTGTGTAACTGTGGTCCCGTGAGCTCCGCCCTGCCCTACTGTTCTTCAGAAAGGAGCAAAGCGGGACACAGGGACGGGGGGAGGGGGGGTCTGTGTGCAGCTTGAGCCTGTCTGTCTACATGCCAACGACAGCCAAGACGAACTGGTCCGAGAGCCGCAGCGGCTGGAGGGCAACCCTGCCCCTTCCTGCAGCACGGCGGTTGGTGCGGGGCAAGTTCGCACAGGCACTGAGAATGCCTGCACAGCGGGAACAACTGTGTCTCAGCGGGAAGGCTGGGGCCCGTGTCCTCCCTCGGCAGGCGGCCTGAGAGAGGGACGAGGCCCAGGAAGCCAGAGTCACCACTCCCCACCTCGCAGCGCTGTCAGCACGGTTTGGGTTTTTTCTTTTCCATTTTCACAGCATGGGCACTCCCTTTTTTGTTTTTTTGTTTTGTTTTGTTTTACTGTGGTTTTTTTGTATAAGAAATTTGGCATGAGTCCTGTGGCGATGCTGTGAAGTACAGTAAGGGCATCTTTTCCAGACATCCCGCCCTTCTCAGGCGCTTGGGCACTGGCAGCTGGAGCCCACCATTAGGAGGCGTCTCCCGTCCGCGTCCAAGAGCAGGGGCCCTTCTTCCCAACATTGGCTATTCCATACTGCTGGTCAGCTCTAGGAACATTCTCTTTGCCCTTTTTTTTGGGGGGGCAGGGTCCCCCTAAGAGGTGCTCAGGGTACCCGAGGCATTCTCAGCCGGCCAGTCCAGAGATGCCATGCCAGGGTCCAAGGATGCAGCAATGCTTGGGACCCACAGTGTTTGGGGGCCCCTGCATGCAGGACCACCTGGTGCCAGTGGGCACACCAGGGCTGGACGCACCTTAGTCTCTCTCACCGGCCCCCTTTCTCGAGGTGTCTGAGATGCAGCATGGTCCATGCTGACTGACTCTCGTCCCTGCCAGGGGCCACCACCTGCATGGCGTGTCCCAGTCACCAGGGCTCCTGAGCTGTAGGGTCATGCAGCCTGTGCGGAATCAGCCTCTGGGGAGAGCCCGCTGTGTGAGCAGGGCTGCGGGGTCGGGAAGCTAACCCACCTGAAGCGTCCCACACTTGAGGCACACAGTGACTCAGCAAACGAACCCCCTAACTGGAGGTGTGGCGCCCCGAACCTGCTAACAGGACGCTTTCCGCCCTGGCCACAGCAGCGCGGGCAAGTCTCCCCCCATCGTCTGCAGCAGCAGGGACCGGCCCAGCCTGTCACACACGAGGCCCGAGCTCCGTCCCCGAGCCAGACCCTGCCGCCCAGCTTGCTTCCTCCCTCCACCAACAGCTGTAGCTGACTTGTGTCCCTGCTGCTTCCCGCTTCTCCGAGCTCCGCTGGGGACCTGGGCCCAGGTCACCACCAAGAACAGCGCCACGGTCACACACGCTGCCTTCGCAGCTGCAGAGCGCTGGCTGCTGAGTGAAGCGGGATCAGCTCTCCTACTCGGTGCACCTGAAACGGGACTGCAGGCTCTCACCCGGCACTGAACATCACAATGAGCCAGGGTACGTCATCCACACCCGTGGGCCAGACACCAAAGGCCTCAGGCCCAGCTCGGCTCGCTGCCAGTACCAAGTGGTCACCTGGGCACCCTGGGGAGTTGCCTGCACTCACAATCAGGGGCCACAAGAGTCCAGGGTTCGGGGTGCATGTCTGAATGCCCAAGGGTTGAGTTCCGGCCGCTGAGCACCCGTGGATGAGGCTGAGCACCCGAGGACCTACAGACCACCACTCGGGAGGGTACCCCCCAATCATGGCCACCGATGGACACCCCAAAACTCCCAAATATCAAAGCACACAGAGGAAGCAGAGGAGGAACGCCAGGGAAGAGAGGAAGGAGGATGAGCCTTGGTCGGCAGCAGAAAGGCCCCTCACACCCGGAGCCTCCCACGGAGACAGGCTTGACTCCTGGAGAAAGGGAGCTCAGATCGACTTCCCCACCCCCCCGCCCCAGCCACCCGGTGCCAGCTCTCCCTCTGACCCCTGACCTCTCTCCAGTGCCACCAGAGCAGAGAGCAGCCTCATTCACAAGCGAGCTTGGAGTCACAGAGTCAGGGGCAGAAAGGGGCAGCGGTACCCAGGCCCGGCTTTGGAGTCGACCCAAAATGAGACGGGAGGAAGCAGGGGAAAGGAAAGGCAGAGCAGGCCACTTAGAGGCCACGGGGCAGGAAACCCCCAGTGCCACACTCATCCATGGGGCACCGTCACACCCACATCCCCCAAACCCCAGGTCTGACCCCTGCAAGCAACACTTTCCTCCTGGGAGAACTGTAAGGAAGGGGGGCTCCCTGATCCTCAGGAAGTGAGAAAGAAAATGTTAAGGGGTGGGGCTGGAGTGATAGCATAGCGGGTAGGGCGTTTGCCTTGCACGCGGCCAACCCAGGTTCGAATCCCAGCATCCCATATGGTCCCCTGAGCATCGTCAGGAGTAATTCCTGAGTGTAGAACCAGGAGTAACCCCTGTGCATCGCCGGGTGTGACCCAAAAAGCAAAAAAAAAAAAAAAAAAAAAAGAAAATGTTAAGGGGTGCACAGCCCAAGCGGCACCAGGCCTCCCTGACTCCGTGCTGCGAAGGAGGGATCCCCATATCAGGTCTCTGCCACAGGTGGCCGACTGCCAGCATTTCTCAGCAGGCTCGTGGCTGGCCCGAGTCCCCGTGGAGAAACACTGTCCCTAAAACTTTTGTTCGGTAAAAAAGACGAAATTCTGCTATCACGTTACATTCACTCTCATGCTACACATCCTCCCCATCAATATTCCAATTTATTTTATCCAAGCCTGATCTACTAATGAAGACAGTAAATATGCACTTATCATAGAAATCTTCAGCCTGATGTTCAGATGCTGTTAAGCGTATTCCCGTCTTCCCTGACAGCTTACACGCAGTTTCAAACTGCTACAGGCAGCCATGATTACTGCTGTCTCAGCATGCACAAGAAAACTCATCTCACCAACTGAGAGTCTGAGCCACACGGGAGCTGGGAAAACCCATCTACAGACACACACAGGTGCACGCACACACACGCACGCACACACACATGCACATACCCACGCACGCACACATTCACGCACACACGTGCACACACACGCACATGTACACACACGCACGCACGCACACGCGCACACACGCACGTGCACACACACGCACGCACACACCCACGCACGCACGCACCCACGCACGCACATATGTGCACACACACGTGCACACACATGCATGCGCATGCGTGCACACACACACACACACACACACACACACACGATTAGCAGAGGGCATCATTCACGCCCGTCTCCCTCCAGTGCTGTGCTTTCTTCCCAGCTTCCCTGATGAATACCAACCGTGAGTACATATCCAATAATTAACCAGCCAGAATCCGCCAAGTAAAGACAAGTGACAATGAAGAAAAGGAGGAAGGAGAAAGGGCTGCGGGTAGAAGGAGGAGAAAAACTCAGGCAAACTCAGCAAACTGAAGGATGGCTTTATGGCCACAGGCCAGGCAGAAACTCTCGAATACCTTCAAAGGGCCGAACATCACCGAAATTCCTCTTCCAAAAGCACACCTGAGAAAAACAAATGTGTTTTCCGGCGCCAGAAATCAAACCCAGGACACAGAAGGCACGCACTCTCCCACTGAGGACATCCCGAGGCATGAAGGAGCACACGCCTGTACAGTGAGGCGTGAGGGGCGTAGCCTGGTCTCCGGCAGGCACGGCGGGCGCCATGCACGGCTGAACAAGGCCCTTGCCAGCAAACCCAAGCCCCGCAGAAGCCGGGCGCACATCACCCTCCCCAGCCTTGATTCCAGATGCCTCTCCAGTAAAACAGTATTTTCTGGAGAGCGCAATGAAGACTGTCAGGAGCCACTTCACTGCCTCAGTGCCGGGGGTCCCCGATGCCCCTGCATCCCCGCCTCTCCCTCCAGCCACCAGGCTCCGTGCTCGACACCAAAGAAGAGAACTTAGACAAGCTTTCCAAAACCACCCAATTTTGAACCGGCACACCACCCCAACATTAGAGCACCCACAAATCTGAACATGGGGTCCAAGAGCAACCGAGCCCCCCCAGCCCTCCCAGGATCATGCCAGCCCAAGGGGCTGAGGAGAGCTTCGAGAGCACAGGGCTGGACACCTGGCCCACATAACACAACCGTGACGGCCAACAGCAGAGGGAAGAGAAAATCCCAAGAAGTGAACTGCTTTGCATGTTGTAGAGAAGATGAAGTGGGCAGCCAGGATAAAGGGCCAGGGAGACAGCACTCAGGCTGCAGCGTCCACATGGGCTAACACAGGCCCGGAAGAAAACACCCCCCAGCCAGCAGGGATGAGTCAGATCGTAATCCATACATCTGAACTGCAGAACAAACACCTCGGCTGGGCTCCACCCCCAGAGCCCCACCTCGTGTCTGTCTGGTTGACTGGGACCACACCCAGCTCAGGGGCCTCTGCAGCAGGGGCTCAGGGACCCCTGTGGAGCCAGGGGGCTGAACCTGGGCTGCCATTCAGCCCATCTACACTGCTCTGTTTCGGCAGAACCACACACAGCAGCGTAGCCTCAAACCGGTCCCCAGCAGACAGTGGCTGCTGGAGTCACCCGCCTGCCCCCACCCTGGCCCCCGCATCAGCAACAGGGGGAAAGGAGCCTGGTTTGAGGGGGCTGAGCAAAGGCAGACCCTCGGCGCGTGATCCCTGACTTCAGAAAACAACGGGGTGACTGAGGGTCTCCCCAAAGGAAGCAGGAAGAGCCCCGGGCAGGGGAGCCCGAGGCGGCCAGGGAGGCCGGCTGCGCCAGTCGCGGTGCCAGAGAGGGGAGGGGAGGCTCCGTCCAGGTCTACGGGCAAAGGCGCGTCTTCACGGGCTCAGAGGATGCTGCTGGGAGTCTGGGAGGAGGGAGGAAACCCAAGAAGCTTCTCTCCCTCTCTCTTTCCAAATATTTTAATTTACATACCGTGACTGACAAAGCGATTGGCCACAGAGTTCTGGCATCCGATGTCCCAGCTCGGACCCTACCCACAGTCCCCACACCCCCACCAGTTACAGACACTCTGCAGCGTGAGGGCTGTGGCCACTCACAGGCCACTGACAGTGGGCCTGGCTCTCGAGGGCCAGCTGCACACAACCCCTCGCCTCTATGCATCACAGGAGCCCAGAAGGACAAGGGCAAATGCTGGACGCGTCCACTCACCAGCTGGGCATGGAGGGCAGCACAGACGGGCAAACCTTTGGCTCTAGACCATGGGAAATGAAAGTGTCAGGGAAGGAGAGAAACAGGGGACGCGAGGAGAGGCAGTCTGGGGTCCCAGGAAGTCTTCAGGGGGTGAGGCCAATGGCTGGGACTGCGAGTGGGGGCCAGGGAGGGGAACCCCAGGAAAGAACTGGCCTGAGCAACAAACCCCTGAAAGCCGGTCCCCAAGGTGGGCACACAGAAGCACACATGCCCCAAGAGGTGGTGTGTCCGGCCCCAAACTGCCAGGCACCCGGGGACGGGGGTCTGCAGGGCAGACGCCGACCAAGCAGCCCTGTCCTCACTGCAGAACAGGATTCCGCCTCTCCCAGGAGACCTGGCTGCGGGCCAATGACCGAAGGGCCTGGCCTGCCTGCACTGTCCAGTCTACCAGCCAAGAAGCATGCAAGCAAAACACGCAGAAGGGACCCCCGGCCCTGTCTGGCCACAGTGCGGGAGCTCCCCGCTTCTCAACACGCGCTCTTCGCAGAGGGGCCAGGCACGGCCGCTCTCCGTGAGTGGGGCGTGAAGACAAGAAGGGGCCACACAGGAAGGGCCAGGGCTGAGGGGGGGAGCGGCCACAGCGCTGGAGGTGCACCTGACCAGGGGCCCTGGGGCTGTGGGACAGGAGTAAGGCATCTGCCAGGGGCGCTGGGATGACGCTGGCACACAGCACCGGCCGTCACAGCACCTCAACAGTCTCTAGTGCAGGTCGTGGGCAGCCGCTCTCCTGCGGCCCCAGAGGAGTGAGGGGGAGCCCTGGGGGCCAGGACTCTCTGGTGTCTGGGCTATTACTAGAGGGGAACGCAGCAGAAGAGAAGGCACCCCCAGGGCTGGGGAAACTGAGGCACACAGACAGGACCATGAGGAGTCACTGGTCCCACGCCAGGGTAGCCAGCACCGAGGGGTGTCTGTAGCACCACCCCCACCTGGGTCAGTGCAGCTGCTACAGAATACCCAGGAGGGGTGCCGAAGCCTCGGACACGGCGACTGCGGGGTCATCCTGCGTGGTCACTCCAACAAGGCGGATTCAGGGGTGCTGAGTGGATTCCTCTGGCCAGCAAGGTAAGCCTGGGTTTCCCTGGGCCAGAGCCTCGGGCTCTCTGGTCAGGCCGAAGGCCCAGGCTTGGGGACTCCCTGGCACAGAGCTGAGCTCACCGCTGACCGCTGGGCCCTCCAACACCCTGGTTCCAGCCACCTATCCCGTCCCGCCGTGCCTCTCGTGCCCTCGCGCCCTGCCCGCACACTCCACAAGCTGCCGGGCTCCAGACCCCCGCTGACAGCAGAAGCAGACTCACGTCCGAGGGCAGGGGCGGGCCAGGTTTCCCCGGCCGGGGCTCGTCCCACTTTGGGATCCGCTGGCTACTGAGCCTCACCCAGCCCCTCACAGCCGCGCTTCTCAAGGGAGCCCCAAGCATGTCCCAGCCAAGCCTCGAGGCTGGGGGCCAGCCTGCAGGCCAGGGGCCACGGGCCAGGGAGCAGCACGGTTCTGAGCAGATGGAGCTCCGAGCCCCCCCGGAGCCGCAGCGCCCACGCAGCCTGATGGGAGGCACCCGACCAGGGCACTGACCCCAGTGGCGGGCAGCGGGAGAGCAGCAGTAGGCAGCCAGCTCGGCCAGCTGCAGAGGCTCCGGGTCACCGTCACTCTGTCTGGGGGCCACACCCAGGGGTGCTCAGGGCTTACTCCTGGCAGGGCTTGGGGTGCATGTGGGGCACGGACATGTGGGGGTGCGTGCAGAGTTAGTGCCCAGCCTACTGCCCACCTCCCCTCCCCGTCACTTTTCATCCTCTCCTGCTTTCAGTCTCCTTGACTTACTGTTTAATGAATCACCGTGAGTTTTAGTCATAGAATGTTCCATCGCCCGCCCCTTCACCAGTGTGCATTCCCACTGCCAGTGTCCCCCATTTCCCTCCTGCCACCCGCCACCTCAGTCTGTCTCTACGGCAGGCACCTTTCTTCCCATCTCCCTCTCCCCTCCCCCTTCCCCCTGTTCTCCCCCTCCCCCTCCCTCTCCCCTCCCTCTGTCCCTCTCTTTGTCCCTCCCATTCATTCTGGGCATTATAGCTTGCTGAAGGATTATCTCATATACATATGAGATAATATATATTTTATCTTTCGGTCAGTGAGTGGCGTGGGGCTGGCCTTCCCTTCTTCTAAGGAAGGGGATCTATATAAAGGGAGATATATGTATCCCTTTACCTACTTGCAGCTACTTGCAGCATTCCAGCCCTGTGAGGAGCAGTACCCAACTGTCACTGTCACAGTGGTCCCTTCTCCCCACGCCCTGTGGTGAAATCCTGACCGTGGGCCAGTCCTCCCGCACGAGATCCAAAGTCATCCCTTCGGAGGGTAGGAGACACTGAGGTCTCTACCCCCTGCAGTAGCCTGCAGAGCCAGGCTCTCTCAGCTGGGCCTTCGCATTCCTCCCCTCCAGCCAGATGACTCAAATCCTCCCCCACCCCTGCAGAGGTCTCTCTCTTGGCCACCCCCTCCCCCCAAGCACCAGGCAAGATTTAAGGCTTTCCTGGCCCTGACAATCCACTCTGCTAAGAACACATACCACAGGCCACAGACTCCTGTTTTACAAGCCCTTCCTTTCTTCTAAGGCTGAGCCCTGCTGGGAGGTGACAGGAGGCAAGTTAATGTTTGTCAAATACTTGAGATTCAACACCTCCTCCCCCTCCCACCCCTCCAACCCCATCCACCCATCACCCCCCACACACATATACACAGATGCCCCAAGTCCCATCAGAAAGCAGAACATTTCTAGAAAACTTCCAGACCAACAACAAAAAGTGCCCAGCACCAAGTAGCACACAGCCTTGAGCCCCCCACCCCACCATGTCCTGGCTGGCACAGGACCTCATGTCTCATGGTGATGGGGCGGGGGGCGGGGGGAAAGAACTGCTAAAACCACCCCACACACACACACACACACACACACACACACACACACACACACACACACACACACACACACACACACACACACACCAGAGGCCTTTTACTTTCCATCTTGGGTCGCCAAACCAAATGTCCCCCTGATTTCTCTCTGTCACCGAGTGGCGTGGGGCTGGCCCTGTTGAAGCGAGCAGTGTGGAGAGCAGGACTGGACGGGGAGGGAGCCCGAACATGACCCCCAGCACCTACAGCTCAGTCCTCGAGGGCTGCAGGGGACTGTCTACACCGGGGCGTCTGAGGAGGGCAGAGGACGGGCAAGCCTGTGACTGATGCTTAGGTTTCAATGCGACAGACACAGGATGATTCCCGGTGTGCCAGCCCAGACCCCTGACTCAGTCAGTCCAACACAGTTCCAGGACCTTTGGCCCACCTACTTCCCCCTGCCATGAGGGGCAGGCAGCTGCCAGCAAGCACGTCTGCTCTGAGCCAACACACACACACAAAGGGTCCGAGACAAAGCCTTATGTGTATGTTGGCACACGTGAGAATGCAGGCTGTGGGGGGAAAGGCACAAAGAGCACATTCACAGCCACATACACGTCCCGGAACATGCGTCTCCTCGCCCCGCCGCAGCGCCGGAGTTCTCCAAGCCTGAAGGACGCAGGTCCCCGGCATCCCGAGCTCCCCACTGCAGAGCCTTCCCGGCCCAGAGACCCGGCCAGCTCCCAGCCCAGCGAGACCCAGGAGGGCTGCTCCATGTCCCCCTCCAGCCCTGCAGGGCTTGGGCCCAGGAAGGCCAAAGGGAGGGGACACAGCTGAGTCTGAGGTGCCCCTTTCACCTTCCCCCCCAGAAATCTGGTTCCCTGCCCTGGAAACCAAGGAAACCTCTGAGTCCCTGGGGAGGCGGTGCACCCGCTGCCCTCCACCCCTTGGCCCTACCAGGATTTCACTAGTCTCTGGGCCCTGCAGGGCGCCACGCGAGGCTCCGGGTGTTTAAACGCCGCCCAGTGCGCAGCCAGTCACAGAGCACGGAGAGCACGGAAGCCGGGGCCATGAAGGGGCCCCGGCCGATTCCCGCGGCACATCCCATTCCTGACAGGAGCTGGCGTGTGCGGCTCAGGAGTCATCCCAGGCGCGTCCACCCGGGAGAGGACAGGTTCTCACGCATCCTATTTCCCTAAGAGGTCTTTGCGGTTCAACCAGGTGAAGAAGAAGGCTATTCTTCCCAAGACAGCCGATTCTCCCCTAACCCCAAAGAAGCGGGCAGAGACTGGGGTCAGAGAGGCGGGCCTCTTCCTACACCTTCAGGGAAGGTCCACTCTGGGAGGGATGCGGTGGCGAGGGTCTTCTTTAAAGGGAGCCTGAATAAACTCTCCAACTGCAGGAGTCACCTGAGGTCACCCAAGGCTGAAACACTTGGGGGAGGGGGGCAGGACAGGGCCATCCCAGCACCACAGCGAGCCACCTGGACAGGTAAGTTGACTTCAGAAGCTGCTTCCTGGTGTTCGAACTCAGGCAGAAGGGGGGAGGGCCGACACATGCCCCCCCCCCAGAGGATCAGCCTGGGTGAGTGACACAGCTATACATGCAGCTACAGCCACCAGCGAGAGCTGGTTTCACTGGGGGCCAAGCGCAGGTTAATTAACTCCTCAGAGGCTCCTGGCCAGGCAGCAGCAGGAGCCCATTCTGCCTATCATCACCCTAAGCGAACTGCAGGGCACCCCCACTCAGCCGCCCGGCCTGGCACCCTGCTCCCGCACGGCCTGCCGTCCCTCACACCGCGGAATACAAGGTGAGGAAGGCAACGGCTCAAGGAGGCAGTCAGCGGGGCCCTCCAGGCAGGCCCGGCCAACCAGCCCATTAAAATGCAGGGGGTGGAACCACTGTTCCCAGGAGGGGGGGCTTCCAGGTAATTTCGGATACTAGCAAATTACAAAGTAGCGCCTCCCCACCCTTGCACTAACCTGGCTCCCCAAATTCCCTCTGCACTCCCAGCCGGTGACCTCTGGCCCGCCAGAACATAGGCTCTGGGGGGTAACTCACTTTGCAACACTTTTCTGTCCATCGGCAACTTATCTTGCCCCCCAGGGGGTCCCCTTCCATTCCTAGAGCCCAAGCACATTCCAGCCCCTCGGCGGCCCCCACAGCACCGCTCTGGGCCGCACCGAGAGGCCCGCTCCTGCAGGTGGCTGGTTCTTGGGTCAACCCGGGGGTCGGCCGCCTGCTCGCAGCAGAGGGAAGCAGCGAGTGTCGCGTGTGAGGCCAAACCCCTGCGTTTGCAGAAAAGGGCGCTCGGGAAGTCGGCCCGCCACCGACCTGCCACGCGCAGATTTCCTGCGTCTTGGCAAGAGGCTGCCACGGCCAGACGCGCCACCGAGCGAGGCGGCAGGCAAGACCCCGTCTCCGCTAACTGTCGGTGGGGAAGGCACCCCAGGGGCTCCATCTCCGCTGAGACCTCGAGGAGGTGGGCACCCCACTTTCCAGATTCCGGGGTTACGCCAGAGAAAGGGGAAGGGCCGTTAACAGCGCCAGGATCGCTCCAAAGTGGGAGGCGGCGCCGTCTCTGAATCCACGGCCCCCGCGTTGGCCCGGAGAGCCCCGCGGCGGAGCCGGGACGGGCCTGTGGGCCAGGGCGGCGCTGCGGCCCCCCATTCGGGCTCTGGGGACGGTCCCCTGGCGCGACAGCACCGGGCTCCGGCTACGCGGTCCGGCCCCGGCAGCCCTTTCCCGGCCCCGAAAGAGCCGAAGGGGACAGGGCGGCGGCGAGGGTGCGGGTCCGTCCCCCAGCTCTCGGGGCGGCGTCCCGGGTGCTTACCTGCCTACATGGCCCGGCGGAGCCCCGGGGGTCGCTCCCGACGCACAGAGGGCGGAGGGAAGTTTCGGCCGCGCGCCGGGCACGCAGGGGCGCACGGGCAGAGCAGCCGGGGCGCCGGGGGAGCGCGGGGTCGGGCGGCCGGGCGCGGCCCCCCGCGCGCTCCCTCCAGCCCGGCCGCGAAGTTGGGCCGAACTTTTCGGGGCGGCGGGAGCCGGGGCGGAGGAAGCGCGGCGGCGCCGGGCGCGGAGGAAGCGGCCGGGCGGTGGGAGGGGACCAGCAGGCGCCGGCGGCCGCGCTCCCCCACCCGGCCCGGCTCGGCGGCGGCGGCGCGGGGCGCGCGCGGGGGGCGGCCCGGCCGGGGGCGCGCCGGGGGCGGGGAGCGCGAGCGCGCGCCGGGGCGCGCGGCCACGTGGAGCCCCCGAGCGGGAGGCGCGGCGTCCTTGGGGACGTCACGGCGCAGGAATGTCCGGAATGCGGGCAGCCGGCCGGGCCCGCGACCGCGCAGGGACGGCGGCGCGGCCGGGCAGGTGGGCCCGAGCGGGGGTCCCCGACGGCGCGTGGGCAGGTTCCAGACGCCGCCCCCGCGCCCCGGCCGAGCGCCGCGCGCGGACCCGGAGCGCGGGGGTGAATCGCACCTGGACAGCCGAGGCCCGGCGGGGCCCGACGCCCCGCGCCGACTCCGGGGACGGAGCTGCCGGCGGCTTCGGGCTTCGCCGGCGCGCGCGGTTGTACCCGGGGGCTGCGGCCGAGCTGACTTCCCCCAGGCGCGCGGGGACCGGCACTGGGTCGCCGGCCCGGGACGCCCCTGGCACCGCCGCGCCCCGCCCTGTCCGTCAGGGCCGGGGCGGGCACTTCCTTCGCCTGTGGAGGCGCAGCTGGCACCGTGGAAAAAGCCCCGAGCCCGCGGGAAGCCGGGTGCGGCCCTGCCCTGCCCGGGACGGGGGGATGACGCCAAGGTCGCAACTCCGGAAAGCGGGGCTCCCGGAGCTGTAAAACGAAGTTTCCGTCTCCTCCGCTTCGCTAAGAGAAAAGAGTACTCAAACACGCAGGATCGGCGAGGGGGGTGGTGTCTTCCCAGGAACCTCCTCAACTTCCCCTAGGGACAAAGGGGTGTCTATGAAATCACTGGCACAAAAACCACTGTCCAGACTCCGCCAATGTCCCGCATCACACGCAGCAATTCCGAGCTGGAAACCATAATTCTGTGTCCCTGCCTGTCCTGCACGCAGCGCTTCTGAGCACGTGCCTCTGCCGGGAGCCATAAAGGACGCAAGAACCCAGAGCAGAGGGTGGACGACGACAGGAGATGACATCCAGGGCCAGCTTCTCGGCGTGCAGGGAAAAGCCTTAGAGATGTCCTGCCTTGTGCTACATCTTCTGAGCAGAACCAGCTCCCGAGGTACTGGTGACAAAGGGCCCCAATTCCCCAGGACCAAGGGCTGGGACAGAGGACCTTTCCCATCTCCCCACGGTGCCGCTGGCCCCAGGCTGCTTACAGATCACCCGCTCACATTTCAGTGGACTTCCACGGGTGGCTTATGTGAAGCCTGGAAGAGAGAAGTGGTCCCTTTGTCCTGATTTGCTCTGCCACCCTGGCCCACCAACTTCAATATCTCTTCCAGGTCTGCCAAACAGGGGCGCTTGTACTAAGGCCTGGAGCACCTGCTCTATCTGCAGGAGGCTTGATCTCAGGCACCCAGGAGCCACCCCAGCACCATGTGTAGATCATTGCTGCGCACTGCCCGGTGTGGCCCCAAATGAGCAAATTAATAGAATGAGGCTAAGGACAGGGGCCCGAGACAGTACAGCGGGCAGGGCACTTGCATTGCCCATGGCCCACGCCCTTCTGCCAGGCACGACATACAGTTCCCAGAGCCCATCCAGGACTAAACTCTGAGCACCACCAGGTATGACCCCCCCCAAAAAAAAACAACAAAATAAGGCTAGAGATAATACAGAGAATTTCCATGGTCATGTGGGGTGCTGATGAACCCACCAGCCTCTTCAGACAGGCAGCTTGGGGTCTAGAAAAGAGATCACCCTGCGATCATGGGCACCCTGGACCTCAGTCACTTCACCTTGTGGCCAGATCTTGTGTTGGATGTGGCATGTGTGCACTGAAGGACAGCCTCCGTCCCCCACCCCCAGTCACACATGCGAAAAGCTTTACCCCTGGAAAATCAAAGGCAATGTGAGAACATGGCTAGGGGCCCGGAACAGGGAAGCCCACTCAGATTCAGCACAGACTCAGGACTTTTAATCACTTCTTAAAAATGAAACAGAGGGGCTGGAAAGAGAATATAGGGAATCAGGCACTTTGCCTTGCACAGAGCCAATCCTGGCTCCATGCCCACCACCACATACCCCTCCCATCCCCAGCAAATGCCAGCAGTGATCCCCGAGCACAGAGCCAGAATAAGCCCTGAGTACTGATGGGTGTGGCCCAGAATGAAAACAAAAAAAGTCAATAAATGGAAGCCCCAAGCAGGGGCCAGGGGTGTGGTTCAGTGGCAGAACATGAACCTGGCAGCGGGGGGCGCCTGATTCCTGGTGCTGGGGAGAGTGTGATCAGTCTCATCTCTCTTTATAATAGACCCCTTTTAAGTTTGTATCATTCAGGACATTTTTTCAATAGGAAATGCAATGCAAAATAAATAAAGACTTTGATTCTCCAGATAAAATATATAAAACTCGTCATGAGCTTCTCTCCAGAAAAAAATCCAGCTCTTTCTGAAGCCTGCACCGCATACATTTCCTTAATAGGACCCAAGGGGAATCGGCGCTGGGTTGTGGGATCAGCCCCAGACATGTCCCTGCATGTTTGCTGTAAAGCCATGTGTTTTTAAGAACTCGTGGTATTAAATATTCCCCCCAAACACTGCAACACATCTGATTCAGGCTATGGAGACGCAGGCTCTTAGGGGAGCCCTTGGGCCCTGCTCCCCCCACCACCCAGCTTGTTCTCGAGACCCGCTCACAGGCGCCTCTGTGACAATCAGGATCACTCAAAGGAAAGCAACTTGTGCCCCCGGCATGGCCCGCCGAAAAGGCACAGCTATGGGAGGGAAGATGAGGATCTCTGACCCACAGATGGACCATCAAGTCATCTGGGTCAGCACCAGAGACCCAACGACTTACCGGTGCTCTCTCCACATTCTTGTTCCAAGTCACAGAGACCCCCGTCGCCCCCACCCCCCACCATGGTGTGCTAAGCTGCTCCTGGGCGGGAATGGGAACTTCCTCGAGCGGCATGCCTGCTGGAAACCTGCTCCCCAAGGCTCACTCCCTGGGTCCACTGGGTCTGTGTGTGTGTGTGTGTGTGTGTGTGCGCGCGCGCCCTCGCAGACATGACTGACATTTTACAACAGTATCTTATTGCACTATAATTCACGTTTAATGAAAGCATTGTTTCAGAAACTTTTCCTTTCCTTTCTTTTGTTGTTGGCATGACTGGGAGTTACAGACTTGATTGTGGTGGCCGCACACTTGGCTGTGTGTGCTGTGAAGAGTGCTGGTGACACCACAGAAGCTAGACGGCATTGCCACCAGGAGGCAGAAATCGCCCTTGGCACGGGAGGTGGTGCTGGGGATTGAACTCTCAGCCTTGGGCATAAAGTCAGGCCCCAGAGCACATCTCAGTGCCCAAGCAGTCGAGCATTTTGTCCTTGGAGCACACCATGTGCTCGGTGCTCAGGTCAGGTTAGAGAAATCTCTCATCACAGAAAGGTCCTCGCTGGGCTGAAGAGACACTGCAGCACGGAGGGCACTGGCCTCGCACACGGAGGCCCAGGCGCCATCCCTGGCATCCCGTGTGGTGCCCCGAGGCTGCCAGGAGCGATTCTGACAGAGCCAGGAGTAAGCCCTGCACACTACTGGATGAGGCCCCAAAACAAGCCAATAAAAAAAAAAAAAAAGGGAAATGTCTTCATGTGCCCTCCCCCGGGCTCACCCTTCTGAGCTACTTTCACTACCTTTACTACCTTTGCTGTTCTCACACTTCATGCAAGTGGAATGTGAGTGTGTCTGTTTGCATTATCTATTCTCCTGTCAACATTGGTTAGGTGTGTTTTATTTTTTACTTGAGGGCCACGTCTAGCATTGTCTATGGGACCACTCCTGGCTCAGTGCTCAGGGGTCCTCCTAGCGCTCTCCCGCCAGCCACTGGATCGGGATGTTTAAAGCATTTCCCAAGGGACTCTTGTGTTCTGCATAGCCCTCACCGACTCAGGACCACAGACGACACTGACATGTGCACACCAATCGTTTCGGACCAAGTCACAGAGAAGGAAAGGGGAAGAACACTTCTGAACAATCGCATCAGAGCGAGCGCCCGCCGGTCTATAAGGACACACTCAGAACTTGCTCTTTTCTGTTTGGCTGGTTTTTAGGGCCACTTCCATAGGTGCTTGGGGGAAATTTGTAGCAGCTGTTCCTCCTCCTCCTAACCCTTCCCTCCTCCTTCCCTTCCTCTTCCTCCTCCCCTCCCCCTCCCCTCTCCTCTGTGTCCTGCCACCTGAGTCACACCGCCAACTCTGGGACCTTCTTAGTGACCAAACAAGTCACAGAATGGGTCAGAATGTGACTCTCTTCGTACCTGCTGGGTAGCCACAAAAGAGCGCGTCCAGACTGCGGCAGGAGCAGGGGCCAGGAGAGCGGGGGCGGTGGGGGCGGTGGGGCTGGTGCCTGGAGGCTGAGGCTCTGCTCGCTACGCTCTGGAGAGGATCTGGCGGTTTCTGCTCTGGGAGAATCACTTCTGGTGCCGGGGTTCCCTCCCCCAGCTGCTGGGCCTCTGAGGTCTTTCTGTCCAGGACACTAGGGATACCTCAGTGCTCTCGCCCACTGGGCTCAGCCGCGGTAAAGACCTGTCACGGAACCCGGAGACTTGTGGGGTGAGTGGAAGCCGGGAGAGATGCAGCCTTTATTTGCGTGGGCGCTGCATCCTCTCTGGGGGTCTGCTGTAGCCCCTGATGTGCCTGCCCCTCCCCACCCCCGCCTTGTGCTACTGTCCTGGGCTCTCGCTTGGGCCACACCCTCGCCCAGTCTCCCTTCCAGCATACTCCCGCTCCACTTCACGCCTCCTCCTTCTTCTGGAATTCCTTCGGAGGGACTCCTTCCTCACCACCAGCTGGAGGCTAACAGGGGGCCCTGCACTGTGCCAGCAGCCAGGCTCTCCCCCCACCCCAGGAGGGTTTCCTTGTTAGTTGGAAAAAAAAAATAACAAAGACTTTCAGGTAATCATTTTTCACCCTGGGAGAAGAAAGAGGCTGGTGGGCAGGCCCACGAGCCTTTGGCTATGGCCCCTGAACCTCATGGCACCGGGCACTCGGCCTGGGCTAGTTCCAGAGAGACGGATAGCCCTCAGCCAGTTGCTCCCTGCTCTAGGATGCCACAGGCAGCCACAGAGAACACGCGGACCTTGCCGGGGTTCCTCCCGTGCATTACTGGCCTTTCGGCAACTGTTACAGGGCGCTGGGGAGATGACCAGGGGTGAAGTAGCATGCCCGGATACCGGGATCCCTGTCCATCCCCACATTGGCCCCAGGAACTCTGGAACATTCATTCCAGGAACTCTGAGCAGAGAGCAGAAAGTGTGGCTGGGCATGGCCCAAAAAGGAAAGAGGGAAAGAAAGGCAAGGAAACCCGAGTGGGGGTGGAGCGACAGCCAGCGGGGAGGGCGTCTGCCTTGCATGCAGCTGGCCCCAGCTTGATCCCCAGCATCCCAAGAGGTACCCTGAATACCACTGGGAATAATTCCTGAGGAGGAGAGCCTGAGCAGAGCCAGGAGGAGCCCCTGAGTGTGACCAAAAGGAAAGAAAAGAACGCCTAAGGGCTATCACTCTGTGGTTTGACCCTGTGAAAAGAACCTAGATCAGTTTTGCTGAATTTCGGGGCCACTCACCTCTCCCTTGTCTCGCAGCTAGGGCAAGGTGGATGGAGCACACAACCTTACACACACAAACACACACACAAACATACACACACACCTTGAGCAGGGGCATGCTCTGGGCTTCTTGCAGCCAGCCTCACCCAGAGCTGACACAGCCGTCTCCAGGCACACCTGCCCGTCCACCCTGGGTCCGGCAGCCTCTTCACTTATATCTAGATGGTCTCCAATAGCCTCAGGGAACAAACCCATCTGTGAACAACAGTTACATACCACACACACACACACACACACACACACACACACACACGCACGCACGAATACACACACACACACACACGCACGCACGAATACACACACACACACACACACATATAGTCTCACATAGAGCCCACCCCTTACCTCTGGTGTCAGTCTCAGGACCCCAAGGTGTGTGAGTGCAGCCAATGCTGTTGGAGAAGGAAGCCACACCGTGAGCTGTCCAGGCTGAGGTCCCTTTGGACCTGCCCTGGATGTGTTCTGGAACCCAGGAGAATGAAGAGTGGGGCTTGACTTTCCCCTCTGCCTCGGGACACAGGGCTGGGCCTGTATGTCCCCGCCTGGGAGGGAAGGTCCCTGGTCCTCCCTCATTGGCCCACAGAGGAGATGAAGCATGAGGGTGTTTGAGCTCACTTTGAGCTCCAGGATGGCCCTGTTCCCCCCTGTGAACCTCCAGTCTCAGTTCCTGAGGAGACTCAGCTTTGGGCCCCAGGAGGTAGCTCGGTGTTGGAGCCCCTCGTCCTGAAACTAAGGCCCTGGGTTCACCCCAAACTCAGAGAAGGGGCAGGGGAAGGCTTCTGAACCCCACAATCTGGCAGCAAAGGGAGGGGGCAGTTGGAGATGCTGCCTGTGGTCAGGGAGGGGCCCGCAGAAACGCCGTCTGCTGAGTCTGGGGGTGGGCGCATGCTCAGAAGGGCCAACTGCTCTGAGCAGCGTTTGAAGCCCCCGAAACAGGGAGAGGGAAGCTGCTTGCCCAAGAGAGGGCCCACTCTGCCATGGTTTATACGGGGTGTGCCAAAGGCACCTCACTCAGACCAGAGGAGAGGGACCATCCAGGGGCACTGACTGAGTCAGGACCAGAGGCAGGAAGCAACACGTTCTGAGTGACCTGTGCTGGGGCTCAGTGGAGAGAAACTCAAACAAACTTAGCAAATTGTAGCAACCACGTTGGAACGCTACAGCCGTACTGCAGCCTCCATCTTCAGACCTGACTGTCTTGGGCCTTGAACCCAACTCTGCCTAATACAGTCCTCAAAAGACCACAGGAGTCCTAACCAATGGAGAGAAGGACCAGGGCGATTCCCCTGGGGAAGAAAGGTCCATTTTCACATCAATCAGACTGTTCTGGTGACCACGTTTAAATCCTGACTTCACAATGGCTCCTAACAGTCCCGTTATGCACACACCTCACCACTTTGAGAAACGGGGACTCAAGCCAGAGATAGAACCCCACTGAGTCTTTCTAAGAAATAATACCACTAGTGACCAGGCAATAGTCCAGGAAGGTTTAGCATTATGGAACTAACTTTTGACGGGGGGGGGGGGGGGGGTGGGCTCACTCAGCGGTGCTCAGGGCTGACTCCTGACTGCATTCAGGGACTACTCCTGGTGGGCCTCAGCAGTGTTGGGGGTCTAACCTGGCTCAGCTGTGTGCAGGCAAGCCCCTTTCCCCGGTTCCATCTCTCCAAATCTAGAACTATTCTTGGTAACCAACCAAAGGGGCACAAAATAGCATCATTTTGCTCCTTTTTCCCCTATTGTACACTTTTATTTTTACCCATCTGCAGATATTTTTGAGATAACATTAGTCTATACAACTTTATAAGCTTTAGAGGGGCAGTTTCATGTCTCATCCTGGTGAATGTCACCACGACCACCACCAGTACCAATAAGCTCCCATCTCTGGCCACTGGTTCCCCTCCCCCATTTGGCAACTTCCGATAAGGCAGCTGATCTTGGCCAGAGTCCCAGTGGTCAGGAACGCCCAGTTGACACTGACTCAGGCATCGTTATTTTGCTCTGAGAAGGCTACTTCAGTGGGATCTCACCACTAGAATAGATCTAACTACCAATTTATAAAAAAAAAACAAAACAAAACAAAAAACACACACACAAGAGCAGAGAAACTTGCCCAAACACACCTCAAAGATGGAATCAGCAAAATGCAGGCTCTGGGGAAGTCTGAGGGGGAAGCATTGAAACAAATTCCAATGATGAGAAGGAGAACTAAGGGTGATCTGCAGATTAGAAGAGACTTTAAAAAAATCATCAAGATGGGATCTTATTTGCATCCTGATTAAAATAAACCAAAATAGCATTCCTAGCATGCCTCATGTCTTTTAGACATGGGTTAGATAGCAGAGTATTTTAGATGGGACTATTCATGTGACTTTTATGTTAGTGCCAGAATTGTCTTCTGTTAGAAATAGTTAAAAATTTAAGTTGACATATTAGAACTGGATTTTGTGTTTAAATTAGCCAAGAAGTGGGAATGGATGTGGGGTATAGATAAAATATTTGTGCTAATGGGTGATTATTAGAGCTGGGCTGTGAGCATCTGGGGGGTGTACAGGGAACATGCTGGTTCCCTCTGATACATGCAAAAGAATAAAATAAAAGCCTAATAATAAAAATAATAATAGTAATGATAAAAAGCCTGTAAAGAATAATATGTTACAAACGTAATCTGATCTCATTTCCAGTGCCATGGTGTGTAATTAAAAGATGGGCTGTCTTTCCATTCTGTTTGATCCTATTTCCATCTCAGCTCCTGGGAGGTAATCACTTTAATTCTATACTGACACACACAAAAATCTCATACCTATAACCTAAGTGTAAGAAGGAGCCAAGGGAGTGCATTGAGTACTATGCTGTGTTCTCAGCCTGCCAGTCACATCTGAGGTGGGGCATATGCTGTTATTTTGGGGTTTTTTTTGTTTTGTTTTCCTGTCTGGAAGTATTCTTGATGGTGGAGTGCAAGTCACAAGGTCCTGAGCAGGGTTGAAGCCAGGAGACCTGAATCCTGATGTGACCTTTGTACAGGGCACCAAAATAACTAGGCACCCCTACCAACTCCATTCTTAAAACTAGCACTTCTTAACCGGGGCTACACAGCCACTGGGCGCCCACAAGCCAGTCAAGGATGTCCTAGGTGAAAATTTATCCATAAGAGACCACAGCAGGAGAAGACATGGGGGGTAAGGAAGGTCAGAGGGGACCATGGTCCATAAAAGGTTAAGGGGCTAGGGAGATAGAACAGCAAGTGAGGCATGTGGCTGATCTGGGTTCAATCCCCAGAATTGTCTATGGTTCTCTGAGCACCACCAGGAGTGATCCCTGAGCACAGGGCTAGGGTGAGCCCTAGCACTGCCAGATGTGTCCCCAAGCCAAAAAACAAATAGCAAAAGGTTGAGAAACACTGTGTTGTTGTTGCTGTTGTTATTATTATTATTATTTTGTTGCCATTGTTCATTGTTTATTTCATTAAAATTTTTTGTTGTAGTTTACGTACCGGGGTCCAGAGTGTTAGCACTCTTGTTCGTTTGTTTTTTTCTTTTTGGGTCAGACCCGGCATTGCACAGGGGTTACTCCTGGCTCTGCACTCAGAAATTACCCCAGTCAGTGCTCAGGGGACCATGTGGGGTGCTGGGAATTGAACCCGGGTCGGCCGCTGTGCTGTCGCTCCTGCCCCAGGCACTCTTGGTTTATGTCTGAAGTCTGCAATGATACCAGCTCCAAAGTGTCCAAGACCCTCTGCCATCACAGTGCCTGAGACCCTCTGCCACCATTCTGTTTGATGATTCACTTTTAATTGAAAGCATTATTACTGTTGACATGTATTTTACAGCTATGGTGAGGTCATGTTTGCGTCTGCGGTACCGCTACTCCAATGACCCTAACCAGGATGCAGCATCCCTCTTCCAGGACCCCAAGATCTTTCCTTTTGAAACAGAGATTACACAGCATCAACTAGGGTACAGGAAAGGATCAACGTGCGCCCTGGACCCTAGGATAGTCCCTTCAAAGGAGAGGCCCTGCCTTAACCACTCATTTCAGCTAGAATCGCCCTACAGAAAAAGCCGATAATCAGCTGCTGCAGCTGGCACAGAAGGAGAACAGAAAGCCGAGCAAGCACTGGGCCTAAGCGGAGCCCAAGTAGCAAAGTGAGGCAGATTTTACTTAAGGTGAGAAATCAGAGCCACAGACCCTCCGTGTGTCCATGCCTCTTCTGCCCGGCTTTGAACAGCCTGCAGAGTGGCTCTGCATGACCGTCTCTCAAGAAGCAGGAGGAGGACAGGAGGACCTTCACCCACCAGGAATCACCCCACCCCTCCTTCCATGCCACCCATCTGCCATGCCGGCTCTGTGAACCTAAAGAACCAATGTGACCTTCATATGGAAGTTTTCCAGTTCAGAAAAGCATATTTTTCCTGCAGTTCTCTGGCACACCCCATAGAAACGCTTGTTTTATATTTGTGTGCGTGTAGAGGGTTTGAGGGAGAGGACTGCACGTGTGAGAGGTCCAGTCCAAGTCCAGCAGGATATGGTCCCCCAGCACCTCCAGGAGAGACCACTGAAGTCCGTGTGACCCCAAAGCCAAACCTAGGCCCCCACCCCATGTATTTATTGTAACTATCTACAGATTTATAAATTTTAGTGAAAAAAGAAAGTCCTCTAGGAAAATATTTGAGAACACTCCCCATATATGTGGAGGGTGAGTCATTTTGTAACAAAATGCCGTTACCAAGAAAATAAATGCTGAGCTATGACCACACAAAATGACCGATTTCCTCCAAAAGGCACAAAAATAAGTGAGCTGTGAAAACTTGGCAGAGGAACCATGGCTTTGATTCCTGCCTGAGAAACTGCCCACTCCAGCCACAGTCGATGCAGCCATCTCTCTTTGCAGAAAACCTAACACAGTAATTCCAACTTTGTCTGGCCAGAGAGCTAGGACAGTGGGTGAGGAGCTAGTCTGCCATTGAGTCAGGCTCAATTCCCTCAGCACAGACTTGAGTCAGCCCTGAGTATTGCCTGGAGTGGCCAAAAAGAAAAGGAAAAGAAAATCTCAAGCTTCCCAAAGAAATTTTTGGGGAGTCACTTTTGCATGCCAGGTACATGATACTAAGTCCACCAAAAACTGCACACAGGCTCTGTGATCCGTGGCTGCAGCAGCATGGAACCCACACGCACCCAATATTCTCAGAGCAGGCGGCCCTGTGGTCCTGAGACAGAACTCATTCTCCCTCCCCCCACCCAAAGGCTCGCAGTCCTTTAAACTCCACAGGTTAAAACAGGCCACTCCTGGCACCCAGCATCACTGACTCCTCTTTGAAGCCCTGGTTGAGGTGACAGCAGTCACAACTACAAATGTGGACATGGTATTCCCCTTGATGAGAACCAGACTGGAAAGTGGGACAGGGGGGAGTGGCCAGGTGGGTCCCCCATTCTACCATCACATTGGCTCAAAGCTCTGGACTCCTTTGCACCTTTGTTTCTTTGACATACACTTCTTATTGCCCCACCAGGACCTTGATCAAGCTTGGAATTTTCCTTCCTGGCTAGTCCCCGGGTGGGCTGAGGAACCCTTGATATGCACTAGAAATTCTGGGTCCCAGGACTGCTTCCACAAACTCCCCTGCCTTGTTATATAGCTTTGCTTTCATTCCCACCCTGCCACACCATGATTCCACCTGCCTCTGAATACTCCTTTCTGCTACCCGCAAGCTCTGATGTTCTCCTTGCAAGTCCCTCCACTTGAGTGATTTAAAACGAAAGGGAACGCTCCCTTCCTCTTACAATCACAGAGGAGGGTCCCATGAAAAGTGACAGGGACAGTGTTGGCGATAATAAAAAAAAAAGGCAGGTCCTGAGAAGCTTGTGGCCCCTGACCTTCTCCCCAAGAACAGAGGGAGGCAGAGACAAAGCTCATGGCTCATCACTGTGACCAGGACGGGGTTGCCAACACTGGTCAACGTCAGGGTATGGACAAAATGGACACAGAACCAGACCATGAATGCTTTTTGTTCAATCACGTTAGTATCATCAACAGGAGACTGAGATCTCCCACAATCTTTCTGTTCTGGTTTGGTCTTGGGCTACCCCTGACCAAAACTCTGGTGGTGCTCAGGGCTACTTGGGGCTCTGTGCTGGGGTCTGTGTGGTCCCAGGGATGGAATCCAGGCTCCCCAGTGCAGAGCACATGCTCCGGCCTTCTGAACCAGCTCCTGCCCAGACAGGTGAGGGAGGAAGGCTCGCTAAACTGGGCCTCTCCTGGGCCTCCTGCTTTCTCTCCTCCTGACAGTTCTGTGACCCCCACTATGCCCGGGGGTAGGGGGAGAAGGTGGGCAGGTAGACTGGCCTTTATTGTGGTCTGTTCGCCTGGATTCTCTTTATAAGTACCAACGGAAATGGCAGAGTGGAAGTGAGGCTCTGAGATATCCGAGCATGTCCACACTCCCTGCCCCCAGTAGCTGGTTGGCTGCACCCAGTTTCCTCCAGGTTCCACAAGTCAGAGCCTACCTTGAATGACTGAAGAATGACTCCCAGCACCAAGGTTTTTCTCTCTAGCACCTCTCGCCTTGGTCAGGGAGGTTTAAAAGCTAATGGAGCTCTGAAAACATTTCTCCTTTGGAGTTTCTAGAAAATTCCATGGAGATGGTTTAACTTTTTTCTTTTTTTTTTTTGCTTTTGGGTCACACCTGGCGATGCACAGGAGTCACTCCTGGCTCTGCACTCAGGAATTACCCCAGGCGGTGCACAGGGGACCATATGGGATGCTGGGAATTAAACCCGGGTTGGCCGCATGCAAGGCAAACGCCCTACCCACTATGCTATCACCCCAGTCCTGAGATGGTTTAACTTATAGCAAAAGGCATCAGTTCCTTGGCCCAGGTTTCTGAGACTCGCTCCCTGTGCTCCTTGGAGAGAGGTGGGTACGTGTCCTACCCCTTCTGTGATGAGACGACACTGTTCTCATGATTCACCCTAGCCTATGGGCGGAGAGCAGTTCTGCTCTTCAGATCACTTTAAAATTGTGAGGTCATAACTTTTGGGGGAAAATTAAAAAAAAAACAAAACAAATCTGGGCCTGTATGGATGTGCCGTGAGTTCAGAGGTCAGATCGGGGTCACCAAACAATGATAAATATCAAGCAGAGAGATCACAAGTTATTTTGTTTTGAAATAAACAAAGAGGAGGAGTGAAGAGGGGCAGAGTGCGATGGCTGGCTGGCCTGGCAGCTCGCAGGGCCACCAGGAGTCTGGAGACCGGCTGTTCGCAGAAGGATGAGGCCTGAGCAGGAGGTTCCCGTGGGCTGAAGTGTTTGTGACCCGGAGTCACAATTAGGGCAAGCAAGGGGACCTTTGGGCAAGGAGAAGTGGAGAGAGACGATTCCAAGGGAGACGGGAAAGGTTGCAAAGGTAGAAAACAGGCTCTGGAAGGGCTGCCCCTCAGAAGGAGGCCTGAGCTGGCTGTTGGGCAGGAAACCTTCACCACTGCCCAGGAAATCAGCCCCAACTCAGTCAAGTTAACCTTCAACCCCCACCGCCCACCCCTTCTCCCCGGCAAAGATCCTGCGCTCTGGCCTGAGGACCTTTCCTTCTGCAGGAAGGGGCGCCTGAGAGGGAAAGGTTAGAGGCTTTCCTGGAGTAACCCACGGGCGTCTGAGCTTTGAGTCATAGTGCTCTGGTTCCTTCATTTGTTTCCCTGAGTCAAATTCCAAGCGGATTCATAACTCATCCATACAAGGATGCGGGCTGGAATTGTGTGTGAGCTCCGGAGCCTTCTCTGTGCACGGACAGTGGCTAGTTAGCCCCTCCCCGCTCAGTTTCAGAAGGTTCTGAAGGGACTTTTCAGGCACCAGCTGGAGGCGGTGAGACACCAGAGAACATTCTACCCTACAGCTCATCGGTCCATTGCTCCTGCAACGACGGGTATAGAAAAGGCCAGAATGACGATACCCCCAAACCCTGCCACTTCTCCCCGGGGTAGGAAGAGGGATCACCTTAGCCCAAGAATCTGGTATTGTTCTTCTCCCTCCTTCACTCCTCTACACTCCGGAAGCTTCCCCAGCTCTCAGGGAGGCTTGCAGGGGTTACAGGTTAAACCTGGTTCTCCACAGCTGTTCTCCGTACAGTCTTTCCCTTTGGGGACACACAGCTCCCTTGGTAGATGGGGTCTTTGGCCTACCTTTGTTCCTTTATCAGTATCTCAGGCTGAAGTCCAAATCTTCAGTGAGAATTAAAAAAATGAGTCACACCTGACCTGGCACCTGAACCTTCCAGCCCTGAACCCCCAGCCCTGAGAATCAGACCATTAACTCAGCCCGCCAAGAGGCAGCAGGAAGTGGCTGTGAGTCCGGGCAGTGGAATGCAAAACCCCAGGCAGTTACTTGCTCTGGGTTTCAGCCTTGTCCTGGAGGTGAAAAACAACTAAGAAAGAAGAGCTTTCTTCTTAACAGTGTCCTAGTCAATACAGGCCCAGCTACCCCTAAAAAAAGTATAGACCTACCCTTATTCACAACATTTTCAATGCCATTGTCCATGAGGCTATTTTTGTTTTTCATTTCTAGGGGTGGGATACTCAAGAGTTCGAGAGCCTCTTCTGGTGATTCTTAGCCAACTGGGACTGAAATTTATTTCGTGTGACAGTCCAAGGATGTGGTGTGGGGATCACCCAGGCTTCCCCGATGGTTGGAGGGTCACTCTGTGCTCAGGAATCACCCCGGCAGTGCCCAGAGGACCATATGTGGTGCTGCGGAGGTCTAGCTAGGCTTGTCCACGTAGGAGGAGAGCATCTTATCCCAGGTGCTCTCCCTGACCAGCACGCTTGTTGGTGAAGTCAATCAAGCACAAAGACTGCGTTCCACGTGCCCAGATTGTACCCAGAGTGCACCAAATCCCTAAATCTCTGAACATATTGGTACTTGACACCTCAGATAGCTCCCAGATATTTCTTCGGGGTGCCCTCTGAGAGCCTATCTTCAGACAGTCCGAGGGTGAGAGGGCAGAGTTGGCTGTAAGTAGCAGAGCTGGCTGGCAACCCAGCTTCACTGACGGTTTGCAAAGCCCTTCTTGGAGCAGGAATTCGGGTTACATAATCAGAGGCACAGACCTGCATGCCGCCACAGGAACCAACACATCTTTATGTTCGGGCCCTGCGGTTAAGTCAGGACCCGGGTTTGTGCACTGGGTGCACGTGGGGAAACTGAAAGGGCGGTTTTGCTCCCATCCCGCCCCTCAGACAGGGCCATGGAACCCCCTCTCCCATCGGAGTCCTGGGCAGCTGCTGGGCACGCGATCCACGCTTGTGCCTGCATGACAGCTCCGGGTGCAGGGACCCCAGCGCAGCCTGCGGGGTCTGCTAGGAACTCTCTGAGCAGGACCCCCAGGGAGTTCTAGCCGTCTCCCCTGCTTCCAGAGAGTGCTTTGCTGCCTGCAGGGGCAGCCCCCTCACCCACCTTGCACCCTGGGCCCGTGGCTCTGGCCTGAGCACTGGGCCACACGAAGCTCAGCTCCACGGGTGTGTCCCTGCCCACTGCTAGGACTTGGCTTGATACAAAGAAGGATCCTAAAGATAAGGTCATCACACAACACGGTTACTGTGTAATTTGACTAGAAAATTAATTTTCGGAGAAGACCCTTTTCTTAAAATCAATAAAAATTATCCATTTCAACTTATTGGCCAATGGAGCCAGAACTGAAAAATATCATTTTAAGGAAAGAAAGAGAGATCCTCCAGCTGTCTGCGAGCTCTCCTTTCACGAAACCTGCAGGGCAGAAACTGCTATCTCATCTATTTTCCCTGCAGGAAGCCCTGACAGGGACCAAAAAGGTGGAAGGTAGATTCCTGGGCCTCCAGAAGAATTCCGCTTCCCTGGTTTATGTTCCTGCCCGACCTATGATGGTCAGTGCATACTTGTGCTCAGTAGTCACTCATTGCCAGCTTTCCAGAGCCATGCAAGTACCGGATATATTTCCACATGGAGCAGGCCTGTGTTCTTGTTTTACTTTGTTTCCCATTTATTTTGGGGGAGGGGTGTAGTAAGCCCTCGAGGTGCTCAGGTACTAGGTGCTGTGCGGGGACACCTGTGCCGCAGCCCTTCCGCCACCTCCCCATCCAGGTTCAGAATCCCGATTCACTGATGCACAGAGGAGCTGTGAGGAAATATTTTAAAAGTATCAGTGGGCAAAATAAGGCACAGCATAGACGAATGCCGGCGAGTGGGTGACCCCGACTCGGCTCTCGCAGCCCCTGGAGCTCCAGCGGCAAACAAACTGCACATTTGATGGATTTCTTCTTTCCCTCCCCCTGTTCCAGAGCGGCCCAGTCACCAGGGGCCGAACTCCCTGCAGGCACATCCCCCGGCCAGCCACGGTCCCCAGTCCACACGTGGATGGCCCTCCACGGTGGCAGACACGTCCCCGGGACCAGAGTTAGACGTCCGAAGCCTGCTCTGGTCTCCTGTGCTGACCCCCAGAGCGACACGTTACCGTGGAAGGGTTAGTGACCCATCCGAGAGGGGCCCTGGAAAATGACAAGACCTCTCCTTGTGCACTGGTGTAGCTGCGTGGGAAGAATCGAAGTCAGCTCTCTGCCCGGACCGTGCCAGTGTGAGAGAAGACCACGGAAGGCAGGGAAACTGGCAGTCATCCTGGCAGCCCGGGCTCCGTGGGCCGCAGTGATCAGCAGCTTTATTCTATTACAAACCAGAGGCCAGGGGCGTGGCACACTATTAAAAGGGGGAAAAAAAGGGAAACCCAAAAATAACAGCAATAATAACAACCACAGTCGAGTGCTGACCCAGAGGACTCAGGACTGTGGAAATAAACGTCCCTGAGCACAGGGGCTGTTTTCTGAATTGAGCTCTGTGCGGCACCTGGGCACCTACTCCAGCCAAGCGAGGGGAGGGCTTCAGAATGTATGTTTAAGACGTTCCTCGTGACATTCTTGGAGACAGGGAGTTTTATTCCTGGTTAAGGAAATCCACCCTCTAATTCCAAGGTACCCAGTCCCTCAGCCTGGGCGGGGGGGGGGGGGGGGGGAGGTGCTAGGAGGCTTCCTGCGCTTTGCTTTTCATCTGATGTCGGATCCAGTTCAGTCCCAAAGCCTGTGAGCCGAGTTGGAGAGAAAGTCAGCCGCATGATGGCAACATTCTCCTCTCCCTGAACAAGCCCCTTGGAGCTTGCTTCTGTCTCTTTTACCATCTTTTGGAAGCCTGGATCTGTAACATCCTCTCTCTCTCTCTCTGAGGACATACAATGAACATAGGGATTAGTACTTTGTGAGACATAAGCTCCAAGGAAGAACCTTTCCTCTAAAAAATGTTCCTGAAAAAATGTAAACAGTATTAATCATTTCACTTCGTTTACATGAATGACTATTGCCAGAGTCCTAAGAAGATGTAAGACTCCCGAATGACAGGCTTGACTCTGAAGTAGTTTATATTCACTCTGGCCACTTATGTGAGTGTTTGGAAATATCTCGCTCCCTGGGAATTCAGCCACATGATTGAATTTAGAATTTAGTTGCGCAAATGGTTGGTATGAATATATATATATTCATATATATATATATGAATCACTGTGAGATACAGTTACAGACTTATGAACTTTTGTGATTATGTTTCAGTTATACAATGATCAAGTGCCCATCCCTCCACCAGTGCCCATTCTCCAGTATCCCTCCCGCCATCCCCACTGACCCCTCCTGCCTCTGTGGCAGACACATTCCCTTTTATTCTCTCTCTCCCTTTGGGTGTTATGGTTTGCAATACGGGTACTAAGTGGTCATCAAGTTTGGTCCATAGTCTGTCTACTTTCAGCACATATCTCCCATCCTGAGCGAGCCCTCCAAGCATCATTTACTTGGTGGTCCCTTCTCTCTCTCTGCCTTTTCCCCCAGCATGTGAGGCTGGCTTTCAAGCCATGGAGTGATCCTCCTGGCCCTTATCTCTACTATCCTTGGGTGTTAGTCTCCCATTCTGTTATTTTATATTCCACAAATGAGTGCAGTCATTCTACGAGTGTCCCTCTCTCTGACTCATTTCACTTAGCATGATACTCTCCATGTCAATTCACTTATATGCAATTTCATGACTTCATCTTTTCTACAGGTCTTCTTTTGTATCCTGTTTGAGTGCTGGACTTTTCTGTCAGGGACCTGTGTCACCATTGTACTCCTTTGTTAATAAGAACGACGGGAAAGACGCAGGCTTGTGGGCCATGGTTTCCCTGTCTGAAATGGGCGAATGATGCTTGAGGAAGGAGAGTAAACCTCGAGGGTGCACCTCACAGCACAGCACTGCAGGTGAGATGCCCTGGGCTCAATCCTGGCACTGAAAGCAGAGAGAGAGAGAAACAGAGAGACAGAGTGACAGATAGACACAGAGACAGAGACAGAGGGTGTAGAGGGACACAGTGCAGCAGGAGTCAGCACAGGGACAGTAATTTTTCAGACTAAGGATTAGGGACCACCTAGTGGTATGACAAGGAATAGCTTTATTTATTTATTTATTTATTTATTTATTTATTTATTTATTTATTTATTTATTTATTTATTTAGTGTCCTCCTCCCCACCCCCACCCCCAAGATGGCGCCCAACCCGGCTCACCATCTTGACTTAGACAGCGCGGCTCAGCACGCTGGGCAGGGAACTCCGCGTGTGACCCCTGCCGGACATCGCTGGCTGTTCTGTAAGATTCGGGTGGAGTGGCGTCCGTGGGCACGGAGGGACTGGGCCGGCCGAGTCGCAGCGCCGTGGGGCATGGAGCCACGAGGGCGGTGCATGCAGTGGCTCATCCACACAGGGTGCTGCCTGCTGGCCACGGGTGACCTGGGTCTCGGCGTGGGTGTTCGACCTGGCACAGACCCTCTGGGTAGGGTCCTGCTCTGGCAGCTGCTCAACAATCTCCGGGCATGTTCCATCAACCTCAAGGAGAGGAACCTGAGGCTGAAGATGTCCCAGGGGCTGCCCAGAGATGCAGGCAGTGTGTGTTTGTCAGCGTGCAGATGGTTACAACATGCCAGCCGACCAAAAGCTTGCTTCCGGTACACTGGGAACACCCGTGAGGATGATTAGAGGCCGCCCCAAAAGCCTCTGTCCCTCTCGGAGAGCCTGGCAAGCTACTGAGGATATCCTGCCCGCATGGCAGAGTCTGGCAAGCTGCCCGTGACATATTTGATATGCCAGAAACAGTAACAGTAACAACAACAACGTGCTCTTTGTGTTCCTGGAGCAAGCAGACGCTGTTGGGCTGCACTGGCATGTGACAGGAGGAATGAATATGTTACTGGTGCCCTCTCGAGCAATCGATGAACAACGGGATGATAGTGATAGTGATAGGGTCCCCTTCAGGAGTGCTCAGGACTTACTCTTGGCTCTGTGCTCAGGGAGAACATAGGGTGCTGGGGATCGAACCTGGGTTCACCATATGCAAGGCAAATGCCACTACCCAGCATCCTTTTTTTTTTTTATTGAATCACAGTGAGATACAGTTACAAGCTTTCATGTTTGAGTTACAATCACACAGTGATCAGACACCCATTCCTCCACCAGTGCACATTCCCCACCACCAATATCCCCGGTATACCCCCCTTTCCCACCCTCCACATGCAATATTCTCTATACCCTGTCTCTACTTTGGGGCATTAGGGTTTGCAATACAGATACTGAGAGGCCATCACGTTTGGTCCTTTATCTATTTTCAGCACACATCTCCCTTCTCAACCAATCCTTACAACCATCATTTTTTTTAGTGATCCCTTCTCTATTCCAGCTGCCTTCTCTCCCCCTGCTCATGAGGCAGGCTTCCAGCTATGGGGCAATCCTCCTGGCCCTTGTATCTACTGTCCTTGGGTGTCAACCTCATGTGATATTATTCTATACTCCACAAATGAGTGCAGTCCTTCTGTGTCTGTCCCTCTCTTTCTGACTCATTTTATTTAGCATGATACTCTCCATGTCTATCCATTTATAAACAACTTTCATGACTTCATCTCTCATAACAGCTGCATAGTATTGCACTGTGTAGATGTACCAAAATTTCTTTAACCAGTTGTCTCTTTTTGGGCATTCGGGTTGTTTCCAGATTCTGGCTATTGTGAAGAGTGCTGCAATGAACACAAAGGTACAAATGTCATTTCTACTGTGGCATCCTTCTTCTTAAGCTTCATTTCATGTTTTGTGCAGTCAACCCAGTTTAAATTACACTAGCATGTTGAACATGTAATATTTACTCCCAAATAAATATTTTGGATGAAATAAATATTTCATCTTTCTTTTCTAGCAAGATGAAACTCCTCCTAATGAGGAGCCACAACGTTGGTGCAGAGTGGAGGGAGGGGCAGGGGGCAGGTGCTCTGGGTCTGGCACAGAAGTCGTGCCTTCGTGAGATGGAGAGCGGGGAGATGTTCCTACAGACGGAACCAGGGACCCTTCTCTTAGTGATTTGCCTCAAGAATGCAGTATGCAGAGGTGAAGGGGTGCCTGCACTACTGTGCGGGCTGCAGGTTTATGCCACCAGCCACGTCCTGGAAACAACCAAAATGCCAAGGGAAAGTTAAGTAGATAGAGATGTGGTATCTACGTGTGCCAGCACTGATCCTCTCGCATACACACCTGCAGGGATATGTGCTTGTCAGCTTATATGCTTGCATATGCACATCTGTGAGACTACCGCTCATACACACATGAACAGGCACATCTGCAGGAATGCTATAAAAATAAGATGCGATGCTGCTCTTTGTGGCAATGGACGGCCATGCTTAGGGAAACAGTGCAGAGAGTCGCACACAGTATGATTCACTCAAATGTGACACATCAAAGTAAATGGATGGGCTCCAGAGCAGTACGATAATGTGTCGCACGCTTGCCTTGCACGCCTCCCATATGGTCCCCTGAGTACCGCCAGGGGTGATTACTGAGTACAGAGCCAGGAGTATCACCTGAGCACCACCAGGTGTGACCTGAAAAAGCAAATGGATGAACTAAATGAGAGCAAAATGCGTTCCCAGACTGCTGAAATAAACGAGCAGTCACAGAAGGAAAGGGGGAAGGGGCGAGGATGTTCGTCAGAGGATTTGGTTGTCTGAGGGGACCAAGCTCTGTGGGGGTGATAAAGTCTAGACTCAGGTTGGAAATCTGAGGCATCTGTCTAGGACCTCTCCCGTCTGGGTTTCTCCAGGAAGCAGATGCTGGAGTGGCCGAGTTCACTGGGCAGTGAGAGGGTGAGAGAGATGGGTAGGATGCACAGCCAGTGGGAAGTGCCTTGTGGTGCAGATTTCAATCTGCAGGACGTTTGAGTCTGAGAGAGCCAGAGATTGGAATAAATAAGACAAGGTATAGAGAAACAAGGTATAGAGTGAAGCATAAAGCCAATTCTAGGACACATCTGGGAAAACTTCACTTCTAGGAGGTTGGGTGCGAGAGTGGGGAGGTTTAGTGAAGAAAGTGGCATTTGATTTGGGGACTAGAGGCTGAGCAGAACTCCTGTGAATGGTGAGGGTGATGTTGTAGAAACAGCCCGGTGAGAACTAAAGAGGAGGGTGGGCATAAATCTACCTGGAGAGACACAGCTTCAGAGATCACTTAACTATTTGTGTTTCATTCTTACTTTCAGAAACCTATTTGTTTTAGTCACATTGAAAAACAAAACACAAAAAAGGAGTGATCATAGCCAGTCTGGAAGATTCTTTAAATCTCAGGCAACCGGCGCTCAGAGTCACCTTCTTTGAAACGGGATCAAACGCCTTCACTTCCAGGTGCCTCAGTGGACGTTTACTGTAGCACTGTAGCACTGTCTCCTGTTGTTCATGGGTTGGCTTGAGTGGGCACCAGTAACGTCTCCATTGTGAGACTTGTTGTTACTGTTTTTGGCATATCGAATACTCCACGGGGAGCTTGCCAGGCTCTGCCGAGCGGGCGGGATGCTCTCGGTAGATTGCCGGGCTCTCCGAGAGGGACAGAGGGATCGAACCCGGGTAGGTGAAGGCCCTACCCGCTGTTCTATAGCTCCACTAAAGGGAAATCAATTTTCCCCAACGGAATTAAGAGCGACCCGAATGAAGACGGCCAGCCCTTGGTCCTCCCGGGCAGCGCGGTTAGGAAGCGGGCGTGCGTGGCCCGCTGCTCCTGGTCGGGAGACAGACCGCGCCCACCCAGCAGCGATAGGACTCGGCCTCCGCCGCAGGAAAACACGCGCCGGCTGACAAACGCGGCGCTTGATTTTTAAATCTAGCAGAAAAAACCAATCAGAAGCGGCCGCTCGACGGCGCAAGCTCTGATTGGCTCTCCGCCTACGACGGGAGCCAATAGGCTTGGAGGCGGGGCCGCGTCCCGGAAGCGGGCTCAGCGGAAACGGTCGGCGGCCCCGGGCGGTTTGAATCGCGGGCCGGGCCCGCACAGCGGAGGCTGCGGCGTCCTCGGGCCGGGCTGCGGAACCGGGCGCGGCCCGTGGGCGAGGTGAGCGTCTGCTGGGACCGGGCAGGGGCTGGGCGGATGGACGCTGCTGGGGCGGCCGGGCCGCCGGGGTCACGGCACCGTGCGCGCGTCGGCCAGGGTCGGAGCCGGGCTGCGGGGTCTGGGGGCGCGGGCGCCGTGCGCGCGTCGGCCAGGGTCGGAGCCGGGCTGCGGGGTCTGGGGGCGCGGGCGCCGTGCGCGCGTCTGCCAGGGTCGGAGCGGGGCTGCGGGGTCCGGGGGCGCGGGCGCCGTGCACGGGTCGACCAGGGTCGGAGCGGGGCTGCGGGATCTGGGGGCGCGGGCCCCTGCACGGGTCGACCAGGGTCGGAGCCGGGCTGCGGGGTCTGGGGGCGCGGGCCCCTGCACGGGTCGACCAGGGTCGGAGCCGGGCTGCGGGGTCTGGGGGCGCGGGCGCCGTGCGCGCGTCGGCCAGGGTCGGAGAGGGGCTGCGGGATCTGGGGGCGCGGGCCCCTGCACGGGTCGACCAGGGTCGGAGCCGGGCTGCGGGGTCTGGGGGCGCGGGCGCCGTGCACGCGTCGGCCAGGGTCGGAGCGGGGCTGCGGGATCTGGGGGCGCGGGCGCCGTGCGCGCGTCGGCCAGGGTCGGAGCGGGGCTGCGGGATCTGGGGGCGCGGGCGCCGTGCGCGCGTCGGCCAGGGTCGGAGAGGGGCTGCGGGGTCTGGGGGCGCGGGCGCCGTGCACGCGTCGGCCAGGGTCGGAGCCGGCCTGCGGGGTCTGGGGGCGCGGGAGCCGTGCACCGGTCGGCCAGGGTCGGAGCGGGGCTGCGGGCAGCCCAGGGGCCGGCACGTCCAGCTCCGCACGGGGGCGGGACCGGGGCTCTCGCGGAGGGGCAGGCGGGCTGCCCGCGCCGGAGTCCCGGTGCTTCTTCGGGCGCTGTAGGGGCCGCGCTCGCAGGAAGAGCGCCCGCAGGTGTTTCACCTAAGACCGCAGAGCGTTTTGTGGGGAGAAGAAAGCGGTCTGGCGGTCACCCGGGGCTTTTCTTCAGCCTCGCCCTCTCCATCCCTCCCCACCCCACCCCCTTTTGCGCTGCTTACATTTTTACCTCTGATTCCTACCTGCTTTTGTCCTTTGGCCCAGTGCAGGCTGGGATTGCTGTTCACGGCTTCTTCGCAGCTCTAGCTGAGTTCGAAACAGAAAAGCATCTTTTCTTTGCAAATCCCCCTTCTGTGCTTCTCCCAGGCATGCGTGGCTGGCAGCTCCATTCAAAGAGTCAGTTGTGTCTCTGGTGCGCTAATGATTTTGGCTCAGGAGGAGGCTAAAGATCCTGGAACTGTGACCACAGCTTTCTCCTGAATATCTGCTAGGAAGCTGAGTTAAACTCCCCAGGGGCAGTTTCTATTACTCTCCAGAAGCAAAAGTCTTTCTCAACCATGGGCTGAAATGTTTGCCAGGACCAGTAAGACCCAGCGAGTAGAGAGTGCTTGTTTGGCACCCCTCAACCCCAGAGCCCGTGTCTTTATCATGTCCATTTTGCAGTTGAGGAAACTGAGGCACAGACCAAGGCACATGGCCAGGGTCACACTCTTTTTGTTTTGATGCTCTGGGACATCCCCTACTCTGGATTTAGGGGCTGTTCTGGCAGTGTTTGGGGGGCTGTGCTGTGGATCGATCCTGGGCCTCCCATCTGTGCAAAGCTAGCTCTCCAGCCCTTTGAGCTGTCCCTTGGACCCCAAGGTCCTGCTCCTTGTCTGTCTCTGACCTGGGATTTGAATCGGCACATTTCTCCCTGGAGCATAGCCGAACCATTGTCACAGCGATTCTGGTGCCCGAGGGTGATCCCCTTCCTCATTCACTCACTCTACAAACCCAGCAAGCTGCACATGGAGGGCAGGAATGAGTGGGGCCAGAGACTGCACCCACCTGGGGGGCATGCTCAGGTGATGGAACTCAGTCCCCGAGGAAGAGGGAGTGGAACCAATGCCCAGGAAGAAGGGGGCTAAAGAGCATCTGCAACATCGCACGAGACCCAGCTTTGACCCAGAATGTGACATGGAATTGATCATTTGTAGAACAAGCCAAACCATACAGTAGAAAGCTTGTAGCTAAATAAGAAACAGAAATAAGGGCAAGAGAAGGCAAAGGACCCAATCAGGGCCAGCACGCCCTCACTTAAGGTCCATCTGCAGGACCTTGGGAGCCTGGATGGCCATGGAGAGGACTCAAACCCAAGCAGGCCCCTTGATAGCAGGCTTGGTCAGCACATGGGCTGGCACATTTTATACATCGAGATGATAGTGATCAAGATGATGGTTTGTCATCTTGGGGTGGCCTCGAGGAGGGAGAACAGAAGCTCGTCTGCGAGTTCCTGCGGTGCGGCTGGGGCCTGCGCAGTGGTGCGGGGCTGTGGGCATGGGCTCTGGTCCCTGGGTCTCTCCCCGCCGACGGCCTCGCTCTGCCCTTCAGTTTTCCTGCGGACGCCTGACTCCGGACGGCAGGCGCGATGAGCTGGGCTCTGGAGGAGTGGAAGGAAGGCCTGCCATGGCGGGCGCTCCAGAAGGTCCAGGAGCTGGAAGGGCAGCTGGACAAGCTGAAGAAAGAGAGACAGCAGAGGCAGTTCCAGCTGGAGAGCCTGGAGGCGGCCCTGCAGAAACAGAAGCAGAAGGTGAGCTGGGCGCGGGGCGGGGGGTGCTTGGGGGCTCACAGGGAGCACCACGGTGCTCAGCATCCCTGGGCCTAACCCAGGCTCTGTTCAGACCCGGCATTCTCGGGACTCCCTGCAGGCCGGAGCCCGCCCCGGGCCGTCAGCAGTTCCCGTCTTGTCCCTCTGCCCTGGGCGGCCCCGGGAGTGAGGTGGGCACGGCTGTCTTTGCGTGTGGGAGACATTTCCCTGGCTTTAGCCACTGGACTTCACAGCCAACGGCCCAGGGAGATTTCCAGACTTCTGAGATCTTTCTCGAGTTCTGGGAAGCTCGTTTGAGGCACACACCCACCCACCTGCGTTGCAGGTGGAGAGTGAGAAGAGTGAGGGTGCCAGCCTGAAACGGGAGAACCAGAGTCTGGTGGAGGCGTGTGAGGGCCTGGAGCGGGCCAAGCAGAAGGTGGCACACGAGCTGCAGCTCAAGGAGGCGCAGCTGAGCTTCCAGGAGGGGCAGCTGAGCACCAGCAAGAAGCAGATCGAGAGGCTGGAGCAGGAGCTGAAGAGGTGCGTCTCCCTGGGCCGACTGCGGGGGCCGGCAGGGGGGCCCTGGGCCGCCCGCGTCCACTGCTGGTCCCGGGAGAGTCGACGAGGGGCAGGACTCGCTTCTCTCTCTTCTTTGTCAGGAGATTTGCTTCTTTTTCAGTGGGGGTGGAGGCAGGGGGTTTCGAGCCACACCTGGCGATGATCAGGAGTCATTTCTGGCTCAGGGGACCATGTGGGGTGCAGGGATGGAAGCAGGGTTGGCTGTGTGTGGGGCCAGGCCTACCTGTTGTGCCCTGCCCTGGCCCCCCAACGTTGCTTGTCGCTGGCATCCGTTTCCTAGTGACTGGCAGCTCTCTTGGCCTTCGACCCTGACGAAGTGCTGGGCCCCACGCCTAGGTGCTGCTGCTGCTGGCGCCCCCCCTGGTGTTCGGAGGCTGTTTTGAGGGCTGCAGTTCCTCCCCTGACCTGGGCCCAGGGCAGCCGGGAGAAGGCTTGAGCGCCTTCATGTTGTCACTTTGGTGACTGCTGTGCGCCTGACACCCGCTTCCCTGCACTCCGGCAGGTGTAGAGCAGAGCTGGAGAAGAAGCAGGCGACCACCCCTTCGGCAGACCTCGCCCCCTCAAACCAGGCGGCCACCCCGCAGAAGGGCTGCCCTGCCCCGGTGACGCCCAGTCATTGCAGTGGCGGTAAGAGTTTCCCCCTTGACTGAAGTGGCTCCTTTGTTGAGGTTTTCATCCTGCCGAGGAAATGAGTTGATTGAGTTTTGTGTTGTGTCGGGGCCACACCTGGCAGTGCTCACTGCGTGGGGTGGCCCTTAGCGGTGCTGAGTGTCGGGGTGGCACCGGGCTGGCTGCATGCACAGTGTGTGCTGTGGCCCGTTGCCTCCTCTCTGGTCCTCAGTTATACATTTGATTTCTAACATGGGCTTGAAAAGGAAGAGCACAACCCCTGCCCCTGCCCCGGCGAGTTGGGCGCGACGCTGGGCTGCTGGCGAGAGCCCTGACCGCTGGACTTGTCCTTGCTGTTTGTCCGGCTCACACCCACGGTGCTCCGCTGCTCCTGCCCTGTGCTCAGGAGGGGCCCTGGCAGAGGGGACTGAACCAGCTGCAGCCCCGGCAAAGGGAGCCCCTCACCTCCTGTCCCATCTCTCTGGGCCCTGGCTTTTTTTTTTTTTTTTTTTTTTTTTTTTTAAATTTATTTATTTTTAATTAGAGAATCACCGTGAGGGTACAGTTACAGATTTATACACTTTTGTGCTTATACTTCCCTCATACAAAGTTTGGAACCCATCCCTTCACCAGTGCCCATTCTCCACCACCCGTAAACCCAGTGTCCCTCCCACCCTCCCCAATCCCATCTCCCCCCCACCCCACCCTGCCACTGTGGCAAGGCATTCCCTTCTGTTTTCTCTCTCTAATTAGCTGTTGTGGTTTGCAATAAAGGTGTTGAGTGGCCGCTGTGCTCAGTCTCTAGCCCTCATTCAGCCCGCAACTCCCTTCCCCCACATGGCCTTCGACTACAATGTAGTTGGTGATCGCTTCTCTGAGTTGACCTTTCCCCGGAACGTGAGGCCAGCCTCGAAGCCATGGAGTCAACCTCCTGGTACTTATTTCTACAGTTCTTGAGTGTTAGTCTCCCACTCTGTTATTCTATATACCATAGATGAGTGCAATCTTTGTTTTTGATGTTTGCGGTACCAGAAATTGAACCCAGGGCTGCCTCTGTTCAAGGCACGGGCTCTGCGGCCTTCGAGAGAGCACTAGCAACTCAGGGTGTCCTGTTGGTTTGTATGGGGCCACTCCCGAGGTGCTCAGGCATCACTCCTGGCAGGGCTCGGGGACTGTAGTGGGCGTTGGGATCGAGGTTGCCTCCTCCCCCACGCCCCCACCCCGTTGTCTCTCCAGCCCTTGGGTGTGAAAATAATCGTTTTCCAGGGCAGGGGTGACTCTCAGCAGTAGTGCAGGCTGGGCCTGCTGGAGGTCCTGGGCCCCACCCTGACCATTGCATTTCCCTTGTCACCCCCTGAGGGTGGTCCTGGGTGGCCCTGGGCTCAGGTGCTCTGGGCAGTTCAGAAGCAGTTCCCTGAGAAATGTGGATGAATCTCTCAGTGCGGCTGAGCCAGTGCCGGAGTGCCGGGAACGCCCTGGTTCTGCGCCTGAGATGAGTCTGACCGTCTCCCCGCAGCCCCTCTGTCCCTCCGGCTGGGCTGACGCTGTGTGCTTGTCTGCACCAGGTTCCAAGTATGAAGAGCTGAAGGAGAAATACAACAAGGAAGTGGAGGAGCGGAGACGCCTGGAGGCCGAGGTCAAGGCCTGGCAGGCCAAGGTGAGGTGCGGGCGGCCCTGGGTGGCCGGGGGCCCTGGACTGAGCAGCACAGCTGCGGGGCCGCCCGACCCGTCCCGCGGGTGCCAGGCCCTGTCTGCTGCTCGAAGGACTGCGGAAAGCGGGTTACATGCCCTGTACAACTGGGGGGCCGAGTGTGGAGTCTGGGGCAGCCGTGGCAGTGGGCGTCTCTGGAGGACGGCAGGATAGGCCGCAGATGGTTGCCCAGGCAGGGGAGCGCTGGCACGCCGCTGGCACCCTGGTGGGCGGGCACAGCCTTCCGGGGGGGCTCTTGGTCAGTCGCCGAAAGTTCTCCTTGCGCTGAGCTAGCAGGAGGCCCGCCCGGCCCGCTGAGGAGAAGCAGGCGTGTGGGGACTCGGGAGGGGCTTGGTGGCCGGGCAGGGCCCTTGCTGGCCGGTGCCCATCAGAAGGCTGAGACTCCGACACTGCCCTTGCAGAGAGCCAGCCCGCCCGCGCCGCAGAACACCAGGACCCTGCGGGACATCGCCCGGCACCAGGCCTCCTCGTCCGTCTTCTGGCAGCAGGACTGGACTCCCAGCCGCCTCTGCTCGGGCGCCCAGCGGACCCCCAGGAGGAGAGAGGTCTCGGCCGGGGAGCAGGAGGGGACCCCCAGCAGGCTGCAGTCTGGCCAGAGAGACCCCGGCAGCAGCTGTGGGGAGCGCTCCAGTGGGTCTCACCTCCTGGACCAGCTCAGAGCCCAGAACCAAGGTGACCGTGCGCCCCTGAGTTCCTGTCCGAGACAGCGGACACTGGGCCTGTGTGTGCGTGTGCGTGTGCATGCGGGGAGGGGGGTGGCGGGAGACACACGTGCTTTTGGAAATGAGTGTGCATTTTCTTCACGTGCTTACCTTTTGGGGCCGTTTGTCTCTTGCTTGTTCAGCTGTGGACACACGGGATCCCCTGGTTGTCCACGCGGGAGCAGCCCTGAGGCCTTGGGTGTCTGCCCAGGGCACCAGGTGGTGTCCTGGGATTGGCTGGGCGTCCCCCAGGCCTCGGGGACTGTCCGGGCTGGGTGGGGCGATGGATGCTGTTCCTGGGCGGCGCCGGAGGCCTGCCGGGACTGACCCATAGAAGCCGAGCCTGAGCTGAGCCTGTGTGGGTGGGGTTGGCTGGTCGGGGCTTGACCCAAGTGCAGATTCTGCTTGTGACGTTGGTACTGCTAGAGGTTCTGTGGTTGGCACCATTGTGGGTGACATTCCCCACTGCTTGCTCCCACTCCACTGTGCTCCCCAGAGGCCTGTGGGCCCCTCCCTCAGACTGCCCCGCCCAGGTGCAGTTGTGTTGCCCTGGGCCCTGGGTTGCTGCCTTGCTGGGCGCCAAAGTCCCAAGTGAGGGTTCTCCTGAGTGCTGTGACCTGAGGCCCTTGGTGACTTGCTGCTGAAAAGCCGTCCCCTGGCCCCACCCGGTTCCCGGGGGAAGGCGTAGGGGAACGTGTTTCTCCTGTGGTCGGGCGGCTGTGGCGCCCGTCCAGGATGGAACCCCGCGGAAGTAGCTGGGGTTTTGTGCCCTGTTCCCCGGGGACCCCGCCCTCACGCCCGTCGCCGGGCCTGTGCCCTCTCAGAGCTCCGGAGCCAGGCCGGCGAGCTGCAGCTCCGCCTGCAGGTGCAGGAGAAGGAGGGGAAGAGCCAAGGCAGCAGGATCCAGGAGCTCCAGCTGCAGCGGGACCGGGCGCGCGCCGAGCTGGCGGAGCGTGAGAAGGCCTTGGGCAAGAGCCAGGACGAGCTGGCGCGGGCCAACGCCCAGCACGAGCAGGTGGCGGCTAAGGTAGGCTTCAGGCGGGTGGGGAGGGAGGGACAGCCAGGTGGGCGCAGGGTCTCTCAGAGCCGGAGGCGACAGAGGAGGGTGGGGTCGCGTCTGGGTATCCCGTGCTCCTGGCTCAGCGCAGTCTCGCCCTCCGGCCTGCAGCACGAGAAAGGGTCTGTACCCCGCACCCCAACCCCCGCGATCCTCTGTGGCATCTGTAGAGGGTGGTTGCGTGGGCAAGGATGGAGCTTCTAGAAGGTTCTAGCGCCTCTGGCTGGGTTTCTTCTGTCCTTTCTCTCAGCCTCTGGGGAGGTGTGTGGCGTCTCCCAGGGTCCCCGTCCCCTCTCTCATGCTCCTGGTCTGTATTGTGTGTCGGCACCTGGTTCTGGGAGGTCAGAGGTCACGTTCCTCTGGGGCCTGCCCTGTACACCTGGTCCCTGATCCTGGAGTGAGGCTCACAGCTCTGAATCCTCCTCCTCGGCCCTCGTGGCCTTGGCTCACGTGATCTCTTCTTTTTTCTGCTTGTTTTGGGGCCACACTCATTGGTGTTGGGCCCCGCTCCCGCCTCCAGTCCACGTCTTTCCTCGCCCTTATCCTTGGGGTCTCCCCGGGGCTGCTCAGGAGTCCTCAGGTTTCTTCTGCCTGCTGGCGGGTGTGCCCGACCCCCGCCGCACATCTCCCCTCCCTGTCTCGGAGCCCCGCCGGGGAACCGTGCTCATTTAGAAGCCCCCCATCACCCCTGCACGCCCTCCCACGGCAGACTAGTGCCCGCCCTGCTGGCCCTGACTGGTCGCTGTGGGGTGGACAGAGCTGGGGTCCATCCGGGGACATCTCCCAGATCCCCGAGGTGCTGCCCTGGGCCGTTCCTGACCCCGGTGGCCGGCGGCTCGTACAGCACTGCCAGTCGCAGCCCTGCTGGCTCCGTATTCGCTTCCTGCCCTGGGAGGGGGTGGGCTCTGCTGCCCAGCCCGAGTGCAGGTAGCAGGAGTGGCGGGGGCGCCTGGCCTCGAGAACTGCTGAGAACATTCTGGACCCCAGTGGATGATACCCCTCGATTGGCCTTACTTGCTGCGGGCCCTGAATGCCTGGCACAGGCCCAGCACGTGGGACACTGTCCACGAGCCTCGGTGGATTCCTGGTGTGAGCTTTGGCGGTGGTCAGCCAGGGACAGTGTCCTGTGCTGGACACTGGGTCTCCCCGAGCCTTGGCTGTGCATTCATCTTCTGATTGGGATGGTTTTGGTTGATAGGTTTTTCTTGGGGGAGGGGGGAAGGGGCGGTATTCTCCTCCCAAGTGGTGTCAGGCCCCAGGGCTGCCCCTGGGGGGTCCGCCCACAGTGGCCCAGTGCTGGCCAGACACCCACGTCCGTGCCCTATCCGCTGTGCTGTCCGTCTGGCCTAGGGCTGCGCTGGACGCTTTGGCACCGGTGGGTTCATTGAGCCGCTGTCCACTGGCTCTGCTGCTCTCCGCTCTGGTTGGCTGATAAGTTGGAGTTAGATGCGCTGGCAGGCCAGGGACCCCCCGCCCCCTGCCCCCTTGATTCCTCGGCCTCTGGTTTCCTTAAGGAGGTGAGACTGGCTGGTCCGGAGAATCGCCTCAGAGCTAGCCCATGGGTGGGGCTCTCCCAGCCCCTTCCACGTGTGTGCTGCGTCTCCAGGGGTTCAGGCGTTTGCTTGGGCAGTCAGAGGGTCCCCGTGCCCATGGGAGGGTCAGAGGGTCTCGATGGTTGATTTCCCAAAGATGTCTGGGGGCTGAGGTGGTACTGAAGCACTGGGCGGCTTGTGGCGCTCCAGTGCCCAGAGCCATGGTCAGAAATGTACATCGGATGGGCGCCGAGTCCGTCATGCCGCCTCAGCCCACCCACAGAGCCTCCGGCCGGGCCCCCACCCGACTCACTCCCAGTCGCTTCTTACCGCGAATGCGTCTCATTCCTTGGAGGAATCCAGCCAGTGCTCCTGCTCTTGGGCCACGCTGGCGTCCAAACACACATGTGGCACTAGGCAGAGCCTGGCCGAGCCCCAGGGAGGATGACCGCTTTCTCTGACCTCTGCCCTGCCAGTGCTCTGAGCTGGAGCAGAAGCTGAAGAAGCTGGCGGAGGACCTGAGCTGCCAGCGGCAGAACGCTGAAAGCGCCCGGTGCTCCTGGGAGCAGAGGAGCAAGGAGAGAGAGAAGGAGCTTCAGGAGGTAAAGGGGGCGGGCGGCGGCTCCCTGTGCCCCGGCACGCCGGCTGGCCCTCACGTCGGCCCTGCTCCTCGGTTTAGGAGCTGTGCCGGCAGCAGCGGGCCCTGCAGGGCCTGGAGCAGGAGTGCGCGAAGACCCAGGGCCGACTCTCGCAGGAGCTGCAGCAGGCCAAGCACGCTCACAACGCACTGCAGGCTGAGCTGGACCAGGTGGGGCATGCACGCGGCGGGGGGGAGCGGGCAGGGGGTGTTTGGGGCCGGGGTCCTCCTTTACAGAAAGGGGCTGCGCGGTGGCCTCTCGAAGGGGACCCCAGGGCTTCCCATGGCAGGGCGGGTGCTCTCACCCTCCTCGGTCCTTTGAAGAAATTTCTGTTTGTGTCCATCAAGTCCGTGATGTGCAGTACTTGTTATATTCTGAGCGCATTGTTTCCATCCACACCTTCACGGCACATACATCTTCCTGATCTCTTAGCGTCACATTTTCCCCCTTTGGGTTGCATTTACTGCTGGTTCTGTTTCTCTGTGGCTCTGCGTGTGCGCGCGAGTGCATGAGCACATGTGCGTTCCCTCCCAGACCCCTTGTCCCGCAGCTCCTGTGCTCTGTTCCGAGTGGCATTGCAGGCGGGTGTGTTCTCAGCGCCTGCTGGATGCTGGACTCAGCCTGGCCGCACGGTCCTGCCGTGCCACTGGCTTACTCCGGGACGGTTTAGTGAAGAATCAGTGCTTACCCAGAGAACAGCTTGGGGCTGGGGCAGTAGTAGAGCAGGTCGGGCGTGAGCTGACTGGACTTAGTCACTGGCACCTCCCCGTGTCTCCTGAGCCCTCCAGGAGTGAACAGAGCACTGCCGGTGGGGCCTGGTGGCCTAACCGCCTGTCTCGCAGGTGAGGCTGTGAGTTTGATTCCCGGCACAGCCTCATGAGCTGAGTGGGACCCAGAGGCTCCTCTGTTTGGGGGGTCCCGGGCCACTGAGGGTGTGTGAGGCCTCAGCTGGAGCACGAGGCTCGCTGGGAGCTCAGCCAAGCGTGTGCGGGCTCCAGCGGAGGGAAGGTAGGGGGTCAGCGGGGGAGAAGCGGCCACCCAGGGCCACCCAGTAACGGCTTCTCTCTGCAGGTCACCTCCGTGAAACTGCAACTGGAGAAGAATCTGGAAGAGTCTAAGCGTAAGCTCTGCAGGGCCGAGCAGGCTGCACAGGCGAGTGAGCTGAAGGAGAGCGAGCTTCGGAGCCAGAGCGAGGTGAGCGAGCCCCGTGGGTGTCGGGCTCTCGGACCAGGCGACCTCTGTCCAGCGTGAGCGCCACAGGGCCTGCTTTGTAACAATGCTGCGTGGCTGACAAGGTTGTTGTGATTTATTTGTTCACTTTCCCGGGTGATGAATTACCGATGCACATCTGTCAGTGAGAGAAAAACATGATTCAAATTAAGAGTCGTGCTTGGGGAGGGGGAGATTGTCTGGTTTCTGCGGTGCTGGTCCTGCACATGGCTGGCCCGAGTTTGTTCCCGGCTCCACAGGTGGGTCGCTGAGCCCTGCCAGGAGTGACCCTGAGCACAGTGTCCCAGGGCCAGGAGTAAGCCCTGAGCACAGCTGTGTGTGGTCCAAAACAATACACAAACAAACAAACAATACAGGATGTTGTCCTTTAAAACAAGCCATCTTAGCTCACTTGTGAGGTGGAGGAGGGCGTAGGCAGGAGGTGATGTCCAGGTGGAAACCAGCAGTGGCTGGGGCCCCCGTGGGACACCTGCCCCTCCCAAGGTGGGGTGCTGGCCGCGCTCCCGCCCCGCTACACCCCAGGTGGAGATGGCGTTGAAGTTGTTAGGTGAGATTCGTGTTACATTGGACCCTCATCCGCAGACAGCCGCGTGGCTGGTGCTGGCCAGCTTGCCCGACTGTTGCTTGCCTCGATCCCAGCTCTGACCTGCTGTGGACGGGCCCTGGGGAGGCGGCATCCCACCCCCCAGTGCCCTTGTTCTGGTGCTCACAGTTCCTCCTTCCCCCAAGTCTGTGCTCTCATCTGGGTGCTGACACGTGCCAGTTTAAGACGACCCTGGGCTGCAAATGGGGCACCGCAGCCCAGCTTGAGAGTTTTTGGAGCTGCCCTTAGCCCAGACTGGGCTTGGGAGTTGCTGTGCTGTGAGTTCCAGCTGCAGGCAGAGCCCCCCCTCTCCCCACCGACTCCATCCTTCCCTGCCCGGCCCTGGTCTGGCTGCCGGCTGGCAGGGTGTTCCAGGTGGGCCTTAACTGTCTCCGCAGGATTTGGAACTCCCCTGGGCCGTTTGCAGAAAGCAGGCTCCTGAATGCTTCTGCTCCGGTGTGGGTGTGGGGGGGCGGGGTGCTTGGTCCTGCCTGTCCCCAGGGTGACCCAGCTGGAGCTGCCTCTTGGCTCCATTCTCGCGCCCTGTGTGCTGAGGACGGGCCGGCCTGCGGGGAGTTCGCTGTGGCTGGGCGGGTGCTTGAGGCCCGGGAAGGAAGCTGCTCTTCTGTTGGGAGCAGACAGCCACACTTTGGCCGCCTGACTGTGGACCTGAGCTTCGGACCCCGTGCGAGCTTTCTCGGGGCCGTGCTGGCCCCGCCACCCTCCCGCGCTGACCGGCCTGGCCGGCGACCGGCGAGTGCTTGTAGGACTGCAGACTCGCCTGTGCGTGCTGCTCTCTGGAGGGTGGGCCGGTCAGCCCACGCCCCTGCCTGCCGAAGTGTGTCCCTCTGTCCCTTGACGTGCCTGCCCGCGTGCCCGAGACCACCAGGGATGCTCTGCAGCCTGGACTCCGGCGCTGGCTGGGACCCTCCTGCAGCAACTGTCCCAGCGTCTCCAGGCTCAGGGCCTCTGGCAGGGCCGGGGACCCGTGTCGCCGCTCCCTGTGTTTGGTGAGTCCCGCTCTCCCTTGTCTGCCGTCGCAGGAGCTGCGCAAGGAGGTGGGGGCGCTCCGTGCCCAGAGCCAGCAGAGCGCGGCGAGGGTGCGCCACCTGGAGGAGGAGCTGGGCAAGGCCACGCAGAGCTGCAGCCAGAGACAGAGCCTGGTGGAGGAGCTGAGGGGTGAGTCGGGGCCGCAGGGCGCCCCCTGGTGGAGGAGCTGAGGGGTGAGGAGGGGCCCTGCTCTTGCCTGGCGACCAGGCAGGGTCGCTTCTTTCCTTCTCTGGTGTGCAGTGAGGCTGGGCCTGTTCTGCGGCACATGCAGTGACCAGCCCATCCCTGCACGGGGACATGAAGGGGGTCCCCTGCACACAGGGTTGGGCTTGGTGCCTGTCCCTCTGTGCTGTGCCAGCCCCCCGGGCAGCCCCACTCCCAGCCTCTGGAACCCCGTACTGGGCCGAGGGCCCACCTGCGGCCCAGCCCCACCTTTCCTGGGCTCGTATCTCAGAGAGGGCTTCCCGGCCCTCTCCGGCAGGGTTCAGAGGCGGGAGGCTCATGACAGAGGGAACGAGGGCACGGGGCAGAGGAGGGGCGCCCGTGCTCTAGGCAACGTTTCATTTAAGCCGAGAAGGTGACGAAGTCAGTGCGCCACTGGCCTGAAATAGGGAGCATGTCTTTCCCTTCGTTCTCTTTGGAAAATCACCCTGATTTTGGCAGCTTACAGAGTGGGTGACATCGCCGGAGTCTGCCCTCGAGTGTCAGAAGCAGGGTGTGTTGGCCACACCTGGTGTGCTCAGGGGTTACCCCTGATCTGTGGTGTGACCCTTACGGTGTGGGGGACCAGGTGGGGTTGGCAGCCTGCAAGGCAGACCTGTGCTGGGCGCAGCCGCTCAGGCTGGAGGCCTTCGCTTCTCTCCAGCGTGCTGTGAGGTACGGTGGCAGGCACCTGGCCACTCCCCAAATGCTGTCTTTGGACCAGGCTTCAGTGGCTGAGTTTGGAGGGTAGTTAGTTTTCCTTTTCACTTATTTATTTATTATTTGCCTTTTGGCTTTTTGGATCACACCCTCACACCCGGCAATGCTCAGCGTTTACTCCTGGCTCTGCACTCAGGAATCCCTCTTGGTGGTGCTCGGGGAACCACATGGGGTGCTGGGTCTGCCGCGTGCAAGGCAAACGCCCTTCCACTGTACTATCACGGTGGCCCCCCAGTTTTCCTTCTCCCCTCGCATTTAGAGCGCTAGAAAAGGAAAAGAGAAATTTCTTTAAGATTCCTGACAACTTACGGAAAATGGTGGTTTTGTTTACCAGCTAAGGTTGAGACTCAGGAGCCCCTGCTCCGGGAGCTCCGAGAGCAGCTGCGCCAGCGGGAGGACGCCACGGCCGGCCTGGAGCAGCAGCGCGAAGGTGCCCAGGGTCTGCTGAGGGAGAGGGAGCAGCACATCGAGCGGCTGAGCGAGCAGCTGGGCAGAGTGCAGCAGGAGTCGGAGGGGCGGCTGCGGGCGCTGGAGGCCCAGGAGAGGGAGCGGGAGCAGGTGGCCGCTGAGCGGGCGGCGCTGGCCGCCTGGAAGAGCGAGAAGGAGCCAGAGCTGCAGCAGCTGGACGCAGAGCGCGCGGCCCTGCAGGACCAGGTGAGCCGCCTGGAGGCGAGTCTCCGGGCCCAGGAGCTGGAGAGCCGCGAGTCCGGTGAGCGCATGCGCGCCCTGGAGCTGGACCGGGAGAACCTGCAGGCCGAGGTCCGGGGCCTGCGCGGCGCACTGGACAGCCGCAGCGCCGAGGCTGAGGCCCAGCAGCAGGCCAGCGAGGAGGCGCGCCAGGAGGCTGAGGCCGTGGTGCGGAAGCTCCGTGAGGAGGCAGAAAACCAGCGCTCCGAGGCGGCCCGGCTCTGCGGGCAGGTGGCAGATCTGGAGCGACAGCTTGGCGCACTGGCCAGCGAGGTCAGGGCCAAAGACCAGGGCTACCAGGACCTGCTGGCTGACCACGAGAGCCTCCAGGCGCAACTGCGGGCCAAGGATGCCGCCGGTGTTCCTGACAGAAGCCTGCCGGCCTCCGCGCAGCCGGCTGTGCCGTGCTCGTCCTTCGCTGACAGCAGCGGAGGAGGGAGCCCTCCACCCTCGGACACTGGCCACTGCCCTGCCCCAGCTGCCCTGAGTCACCCTGACTTTGCCAGCTTGCAGAACAGGGTTACCTGGCTGGAGTCTGCCCTCGAGTGCCAGAAGCAGGAGAGCTCGGGCCTGCAGAGGCGCTGTGAGGAGCTGGTGCAGGCCAGAGGACGGGTGGAGGAGACGCTCGTCCAGGCCCAGCGGCAGCACCAGACTCTCATGGCCGAGACCAGCCAGCGCCTCCGCGAGCTTCAGGAGGATGCTCTGGCCCGCCAGGTCGCGGCGGCAGGCATGGAGGCGGCCCTGGAGAGCAAGGAGAAGGAGCTGCAGCTTCTGGGCGAGGCCCTGAAGGTGGAGCGGGCTGAGACGCAGGAGCTGCGGGCGCTCAGTTGCTCCCTGGAGGACGCCCTCCGGGAGCAGCAGCAGGCGGCCGACAGGCTGAGCTCTGAGAAGGAGGAGATCAGCTCCACCCTCGCCCGGAGCGAACAGGAAATGGCAGCGCTGGCCCGGGAGAACGGCTCGCTCCGGGACGCGAACGCAGCCCTGACGCGCGAGAAGCTGAGCCTGCTCCTGGAGAGCCAGAGCTGCTCGCGCCGCGCCGAGGAGCAGGAGACGCGCCTGTCGGAGCTGGCCGGCCAGCACGCGCGGGAGAGGCTCGCCCTGCTGCAGCGCTGCGAGGAAGCCGGCCAGGCCCTGCGGGACCTCGGCGAGAAGTGCCGGGCGGCCGCCGAGGAGAAGGCGCACCTGGAGAGCGTGCTGAGCCAGAGCAGGAGCGCCTGCCGGTGCCGGCAGACAGAGCCGGAGCCGCTGGAGGGCGGGGCTGCGAGAGGGCGCCAAGCCGACGATGCCGAGCTGGCCCGGGCCGAGGAGAGGAGTGAGCGTCTCCGGCTGGAGCTGGCGGCCCGCCTGGCAGAACTCCAGAGCCGCCCCGTGAGCGGGCCGGGCGGCTTCAAGCCAGAGGTGCTGGTCCTCGCAGGGGCCCAGCCGCTGCGGGCAGCCTGCGACGCAGACCCAGGGCACCCCAGCCTCGAGGGGAGCCCCGGCCGCGCCCTCGCAGGGGAGGCCCCCGTCCCGCCCCTGGACCTTGAGGAGGAAGACTCGTCTCTGGAGAGTGCTGATGGGCAGATGGAGCTGGAGCCCGGGGGCCCGCTGGAGAGAAAGGGGGAGCCCCGGCCCACACTCGTGCAGCCTGCCGCCGGCCCGGGCTCTGAGTCAGCCGCCGCCCAGGAGCCGGCGGCCAGCCCTGGCGGCGAGCGCGCGCTCCTGCAGCAGGCCCTGCGGGCCGCCCTGAACCAGCTGGCCGGGCTGGAGCAGGTGTGCCAGGGGCTGCGCCTGCAGAAGTGGCAGCTCCTCACAGAGCTGGGCGACGCGCGGGCCCAGTGCATGGCGGCCACCAGCCAGCTGGCCGAGGAGGTCGAGGAGCTCGTCCTTGAGGCCCGAGGACTGAACCACAGCCCGGGTTTCCACCCCGCTGAGGAAGAGGGGCCCAGAGCTGAGCCGAATGAGTGCCCCATGGGGCCCCCCAGCCCCAAGGACGCCGGCGGTGCCTGTGACCAGGGCCTGGGCCACGACACAGAGGTCTGCAGGCACTTCTCCGAGCTGCAGGAGCACCTGCATGGCCAGCGCTGCCAGGTGAGCGCCAGGATGGCCGAGCTGCAGTGCTCCGAGGACACGCTGAAGGCGGACAGCCCCGTCCTGCGGGGCCACCTGGTGGAGGAGGCGGCCGTGGACCCTGGCGACGGGAGCTTTCTGTCCCTGTCTTCCTCCTGTGTCACAGACAGCCCCGGCCTGCCGCACGTCGGAGAGTCCTTTTACAGAGACCCTGAGCCCACCGGGGAGGAAGCCGCCTTCAGCTGCCCGGGTGGGAGCCTCTCGGCCCCCGGCCCCCGGGAGGACAGCCTGCCCCCGGCCGCGGGGCTGGAGGAGCTGGAGGCCCGCTGCCGGGAGCTGGAGGAGAGCCTGGAGAGCCAGGGCGCGGCCAAGGACAGGGCCATCGAGGAGCTGGAGCAGCTGCTGGGCGCCGAGCGGCAGCGGCACCTGTCTGAGAGCGAGCTCTGGCGGCAGCGGCTGGCCAGCGTCACGGCCGACATGGAGTCCCAGCTGGCGGAGGAGCGGAAGCACACGGAGCGCCTGGCGCTGGAGCTCGAGGCTGCGCGGCTGCAGATGCAGAGCCTGGACCTGAGTTCCCGCTCGCTGCTGGCCCCGGAGCTGGAGGAGGTGCGTGCGGTGGGTGGGCCGGGCCGGGTGGGAGCCGGAGGTTTCCTCCTGGTTTTCCTCCTTGGACTTTGGGTCGCGGTGGGTTCTTAGGGTTCATTCCTGAGGGCGCTTGGGCGGTCAGTGCTGCTGGGCACTGAGCCAGGGTCAGGGCGTGCGAGGCGAGCACCCCCACCCCTCGCCTCTCCCGCCAGCCCCCACATGGGTTTTGTGCTCTGGGTTTACTCCTGGCTCTGCTCAGGCGTCGCACCTGGCAGCACTTCTGGAGAGTTTCTGTGGTGTCCGGGATTGAGCCTGGGCCAGTCACTGAGCAAGGCACGCCCCTGCCTGTGCCCTGTCTCTGCCCGTCCTGGACTATTCTCAATCGTCAGGTTGTAACAGACTATTCTTGTGCCAGAGTTACAGTCCTGAAAAGAAGTGTAGACATTCATTATATTGCCGAATACTTTGCTAGCAACTTTTCTCTGATAGAAAACCATTGATTCAGGCGTTGGGAGAGATAGTTCCTTGTTTAGGAACACAGTGGTTTGGTTACCAGGTTTCTATACGTAATGTCTTGGATTTCATGTCAAACGTGTGCATGTGTGTGGTGTGTGTGTGTGCGCGCACAAAAACATGGTAGAACCATTATGTGAACTTTAAAATATACGGTGCTGGCCATTTTCTGTGTGCCAGTTACACAGTGGAGCTGATGATGCGGAAAATAAGATATTGATAACTGCTCTCAGCCAATCAGTGCGACTCTGAGCATTGTCCACTGTTTCCTGCATCTGCCCGGGATTGGGTGGAGGTGTTGAGTGGATATGCATGGCCAGTCCCTTGTCATGGATGAGAGGAGTCTGAGGCATTAATCCTGGGATCCACCCTGTCAGTGCCAGTTCGGTGACAGATTTGGTCACGAGTCCCTAGTACCTTTTACTGAAGATCAAGACGAAAACCTAGCACTCAGGTGGGGTGGGCAGCCTCACACCTGAGAACCTCATGCTTGAGCTGCCTAGGAGATTCCTGGGGGGGGATCGGGAAGCTTGGGTACTTGGGTAGGTTACCTTGGTCTAGACGACCATGTTTGCCCGCAGGGTTCGGAGCCAGATAGGCGGGTGGCCCAGAGGGAGCCAGTGGTGTGGACTGTTCCTGCAGCAAGTGTACTGTGTCAGGAGTCATCTGAGCCTAGGCTGGGGGTCTCTCTCATTCCTCAGCCCTCTGATTTGGTGTGAAAGATAAAGTATCTCGGGCTGGAGCGATAGCACAGCGGGTAGGGCGTTTGCCCTGCACGTGGCCAACCTGGGTTCAATCCCCAGCATCCCGTATGGTCCCCCAAGCACCGCCAGGAGTAATTCCTGAGTGCAAAGCCAGGAGTAACTCCTGTGCATAGCCAGGTGTGACCCAAAAAGCAAAAATAATGAAAAAAGAAAAAAAGATAAAGCGTATCTCATTGTGTATCACCACCACAGGCTCTTCGGGGCAGCAGCGAGGGCCAGCAGCCCAGAGAGCCGGAAGGTGCTTCCCAGGGAGCTGAGGAGAACGCTCGGCCACCTGGCTCTCCCGGGATGGGCTGGGAGGAAGAGAGCCCACGCCCGCCTCCCGGGGGCCTGCAGCTGGGAGAAAGTTCTGGAGAGGCCCCTGGTGGAGGCAGAGCCCAGGGCCCATCCCAGCCACCTGCTCCTGCTGGGCCTGCCTTGGAGTCTGCCGAGTTCCTGCGGCCGGAGGCCGCCCTCCAGCGCCTGCAGCTGCAGCTGAGCGAGAGCGCGCAGGAGAGGGCAGAGCTGGTGCGCGCCCTGGAGGAGCGGGACCGCACAGTGCAGGGCCTGCTCCGCCAAGTCCAGGCGCGAGACGACGCCCAGCTCGGCTGGCGGGAACTTGAGAAGGAGACCCCCTCCGGGCACTGGGCACCGGAAACCTCCCTGGGCCACGGGGCAGAAGGGGACATTTCGGGCCCTGGTGACAGCTTGGACGTGGACACAGATGGATCATGCGGCTGCAGTGAGCGGGTCCTGGGCCTGGAGAAGGAGCTGGAGGGTCTCCGTGGCCAGCGGGACCAGGCTGAGGGGCGCGTCTTAGCCATGGAGGCGGACCTGGCCCACATGCAGGCGGAGAAGCTGCATTTGACCAAGGACAATGAGGACAAACTGAGACTCATAACCTGCCTGGAGGGACAACTCGCGGCCTTCAGGGCGGAGCGGAGCTGCCAGCTTGGGCAGGGCGAGGCCTGGTGCGAGGGGGATGGAGAGCGGGACGAGAAGGAGCCGCCGGGGGCTCCCGAGGCCCCTGCAGGACCAGCTGACGCCGGCCAGTGCCCAAGCGCGCACTGCGCGGAGATGCCCGAGGGCTCACCAGAGGACGGTGGGGTCCTGGCCGCAGGGCCGGGCGGGCCAGAGCGCCAAGTGACCAGGGCCCTGCAGGCAGCGCTGGCCGAGAAGACGGCGCGCCTGGACTGTGCGCAGGACGAGCTGCGGCAGCTGCGCCGGGGCATGGAGCGCCTGCGGGAGCGCATCGAGGCGGACGAGCAGCTGCGGCGCCGCACCCGCGAGCAGCTGCGCCAGAGCGAGCGCCGCGGGGACGCGCTGCAGGACCGCGTGGAGAGCCTGGAGCGGGAGCTGCAGCTGGCCGAGGAGGGCCAGGAGCTGGCCATCCTGGACGCCGAGCAGGCCCGGGCCGAGGCCGAGGCTCTCGGCGTGCAGGTGGCCGAGCTGGCCGTGCTGACACAGCAGCTGCAGGAGGCCCGCGGCCGAGCGGCCGAGGCGGACGCACAGCGGTCCTCGCTGGAGAGCCTTCTGGAAGAATCAGAGCGAGCCAAGGCGCAGCTGGAGGACGAGACCCGCGCCGCGGCAGAACGGGCGGCCTCGCTCCGAGTGGACCTGAATGAGCTCGGGGAGGAGGTGGCAGCCCTGTGTGCAGGCCAGGACTCCTTGGGGGCAGCGGGAGGGCGCCTGGGGGAGCCGGAGCCGGAGCCTGGGCTGGGGCTGCTGCGGGAGAGCGTGGCCCGGCTGCGCGCCCGGCTGCAGGCCGACCAGCAGGAGCAGTGCCGGGTGTGGGCGCGGCTGCGGGAAGGCGAGCACCAGGTGAATGAGCTGCAGGAGCGAGTGGCCAGCCTCGAGAGGGAGCTGGAGGTGGCCACCAGCCACCGGGAGCAGCTAGCCCACGAGGCCGAGCGTGTCCGGGAGGATGCAGCCACAGCCGCCGCCAAGCTCGAGGACACGGAACAGTGCTTGGAGGCGCTGCGGGAGGAGCTGGCCGGCGCGAGGGCAGAGCAGGAGGCCCTGCGGGAGGAGCTGGCCGGCGCGAGGGCAGAGCAGGAGGCCCTGCGGGAGGAGCTGGCCGGCGCGAGGGCAGAGCAGGAGGCCCTGCGGGAGGAGCTGGCAGGCGCGAGGACAGAGCAGGAGGCCCTGCGGGAGGAGCTGGCCGGCGCGAGGACAGAGCAGGAGGCCCTGCGGGAGGAGCTGGCCGGCGCGAGGGCAGAGCAGGAGGCCCTGCGGGAGGAGCTGGCCGGCGCGAGGGCAGAGCAGGAGGCCCTGCGGGAGGAGCTGGCCGGCGCGAGGGCAGAGCAGGAGGCCCTGCGGGAGGAGCTGGCCGGCGCGAGGGCAGAGCAGGAGGCCCTGCGGGAGGAGCTGGCCGGCGCGAGGGCAGAGCAGGAGGCCCTGCGGGAGGAGCTGGCCGGCGCGAGGGCAGAGCAGGAGGCCCTGCGGGAGGAGCTGGCCGGCGCGAGGGCAGAGCAGGAGACCCTGCGGGAGGAGCTGGCCGGCGCGAGGGCAGAGCAGGAGGCCCTGCGGGAGGAGCTGGCCGGCGCGAGGGCAGAGCAGGAGGCCCTGCGGGAGGAGCTGGCCGGCGCGAGGGCAGAGCAGGAGGCCCTGCGGGAGGAGCTGGCCGGCGCGAGGGCAGAGCAGGAGGCCCTGCGGGAGGAGCTGGCCGGCGCGAGGGCAGAGCAGGAGGCCCTGCGGGAGGAGCTGGCCGGCGCGAGGGCAGAGCAGGAGGCCCTGCGGGAGGAGCTGGCCGGCGCGAGGACAGAGCAGGAGGCCCTGCGGGAGGAGCTGGCCGGCGCGAGGGCAGAGCAGGAGGCCCTGCGGGAGGAGCTGGCCGGCGCGAGGGCAGAGCAGGAGGCCCTGTCTGCGGCCCTGCGGGAGCAGCAGGAGCGCGCGTCCGGCCTGGAAAGCCAGCTGCGGGAGCAGGAGCGGGAGCAGGCTCGGTGCAGCAGTGCGGCCCGCGTGGCCGAGGAGGCCCTGCGTGCGCGCCTGGCGGAGCTGGACGCCGAGGTGTCGGGCCTGCGGCAGGCCCGGGAGGCCGGCGAGGCGCGCCTGGGCGCCCAGGTGGCCGCGCTGGAGGGCGAGAAGGCCGAGCTGCTCCGCCGGCTGGAGGACGGGGAGCGCAGGCTGGCAGAGCAGGAGGAGGCTGCCTGTGTGCTGCGGGAGCACGCCCAGGACCGCCAGCAGCTGGCTGCACAGCTGGCGCAGGCCGAGGCCCAGCAGCAGCGCTGGGCAGAGCAGGAGGCCGAGCAGGCAGGGCGGCTCCAGGCCCTGCAGGATGCCGTGGATGCCCGGCAGAAGGCGCTGGGGGACCTGCAGAAGGAGCTGGAGGCAGCCCGCGAGGACAACGTGGCCTTGGAGGAGCAGGTGAGTGGTGACCGCCCCTCCTGGCCCGGGGTGGGCTTCCGTGGGTGCTGTGCAGATTGGGGAGCTCAGTGAAGGCTCCAAGTGTGGGGGTGCCTTGGTGGTAGGGGGCGGTTTGGGTCAGGCCCGAGTGACGTGGCTCATCACAGGTCTGCACTGCGGCCTCCTGGCAGAGCCGTGCCCTAGAGCAGGGCCCTGTGGGCGAAGCGCCTGGGCTGAGGCTCTCCCCACGGATGTCCAGCCGCAGCTGCGGCCAGGCAGCAAGCGCTGCTGGGCAGGCCCTGGGCGGGCCCTCTTAGTGCCCCCGGCGCTGCCCCAGAGGGCCGACAAGCACTGCTTGTTATCTCCGTAAGGCCCTGGCGCCCAGTCCCGGCCAGCTGCTGGAGGGAAGGAAAAGGGGACCCGGGAGAAGCCTCTGACTGTGGCCCCAGCACTTCCCACGGAGCAGATTCTGGCTTTCTATGGCCTGCACGCAGGTTTACTCAAACGAGGAAATTTATTTGGGTGCTGGTCTCCCAGGGGCCCCAGGACCTGTCCCAGTGATAGTGGCCAGCCTGGCCAGATGAGGCCCTGCTTGGGGGCCACCAGTCTGGCACCCCTGTGGTCCAGGGGTCAAACTCAGCTCCCTGTCTGGGCTCTGCTTCCTGACCCCAGCGACCTCCTGGCCCTCAGCCACGTGGCTGCCTCCTTTGCCTTCTTTTTTTTTTTATTTTAATTTTTAATTTTTATTTATTTTTTGTTGTTGAATCACCATGTGGAAAGTTAGAGTTTTCAGTCTAAGTCTCCGTTATACAATGCTCAACACCCATCCCATCACCAATGCACATTTTCTACCACCAGGAGCCCCCGAATACCTCTCCCTCACCCCCCACCCCCACCCCCTACCCCCAACCCCCGCCTGTGTAGCTGATAGTTTTCACTTTACCTTGATTACCTTCAATATTTCAAAAAAAACCTCTCTATTATTGTTTGGAGTTTCCCCCCAAAGTCAGACCTGCTAGAAAGGAACCGTTTCACATTGCTGACAATTAAGAGATATAAGGTTTTGGATTTCTGTGTAAAGTTCAGGGAAAATTCTTCCTGAAATTGCATCACTGCGAGCTTTACTTCCCTTTTGTGGTGCTCATAAGATGGAGAATCCTGGAGAGAGAAACCCTACTCCCCTGGTGCCGCATGGGGCAGTGGCTCAGTTCACAGTCTAGAGGCATTTCTGCGAGCTGCTGGTGTCCAAAGTAGTTCAGTTGGCCTCGGGGATCATGCTCGTGCAGCACATGTGTGGCCGCTTCGCTTAAATCTCGGCAGAGGGTGGGGCTGGTACTCCCCACCTTCCGGGATCTCCTGCGAGTCCCGTGGCTGCCGGCCGGTACCTCCATTTGGTGCTCAAAAAGCGGTGATCGCCATGCTGTGCCCGGAAAGGAAGGGTTGAGAGAGAGAAACCCTCCCCCCCGCCCCCCGGCGCCGCATGGGGCAGTGGCTCAGTTCACAGTCTAGAGGCATTTCTGCGAGCTGCTGGTGTCCAGAGTAGTTTAGTTGGCCTCGGGGATCATGCCCGTGCAGCAGCGGAAGCTCCCCTGCCTTCTTGGGTGCTGCATGCAAACATGCCGTGCGTGTGGCTTGGAGACCTGGTGAAAACCTTGTCTCCGTCCCCTGTTGCTGCCTTTGCTCAGACCCAGCCGAGAGAGAAGCTCCTGGGCTGGACCTGGCCCCTCTTGGTGTTGAAGCCCCGTGCGTGCCCATGACTGTGCGTCTTAGTGGTCCTGGGTATCCTGGACCCCTAGCCCCCGAGCGGCCTAATGCGCGGCGGCCTTTCGCCTTTTAGGTCAGCACCCTGGTGGCCAAGGACACAGAGCTGCAGAAGGAGCGGCAGGAGCGGGAGGAGAAGCTGCGCGGGGAGAAGGAGCAGCTGGCCCAGGAGCTCAGAGCCACGGCCCAGGAGGCCCGGAGCTGCCAAGTGAGTGAGCTGCCGGCCTCGGCACGCACCTCTGCTTGGGAGCCTGCTCTCAGCACCGGGAGTGACATCACCCCCCAGACATTCCCACTGAAGCCCTGGGTGCATTCTGGGGTGCTCTTCAGGGCGACTCACGAGGCAGGGTGCAGCCGTGGAAGCACCTGCCCAGCACGCAGTGTCATCCAGCCCCTCAGGGAGAAACGCGACTGGACCGTGGGAAGGACACAGCGAGGGGCAGTGTGTGTTTGCACATGTGCGCGTACATGTGTGCATATGTGTCTGCGTGTCTGTGTGCCTGTGTGTGTATACATGTGTGAGTGCATGCAGGTGTGCCTTTGTGTGTGTGTATGTATGTGTGTACCTGTGTAGCCGGGCCAGTCTGAGAAAGTCGAGTGGAGCTGAGTGGGGTCCTGAAGACCGGATCAGCCTCTGTCCAGGCTGCGATGGGAGAGTGGATGGAGACAGTGGGGCTGCGAGGGTTCGAATCTGTCCAGAGTGAGCACGGGAGGCCACCTGAGCAGCCAGCCAAGCTTAGGGTGGCCGCTGCCTGTGAGGCGGCGTTTGGCAGTCGGGAATAGACAGTAGGCAGGGAGGCGCTGGAGGCAGTGCAGACACAGAGCTTTTCAAGGGGCCACGGACCACCCAGAGGGAGAAGGAAGAAGCAGGTCCAGGGGGTCGACATTGTGAGGTGGGTGGTGACTGCCGAGGGGCCCAGCAGTGTCACTCGGGCCACAGCAGGGCTGGCGGGAGAAGCAGGTGTGCGGAGGAGCAGCCCTGACTGCGGCCGGGTCTCTCCCGCTCTGGGGGCCCGGGAGGGCTGGGTCTGCCCCGGTCCGGGGGTGCGGGGGGGCCGGGAGGGTTGGATCTGCCTCTGCCTGGGGGCCCGGGCATGTGCACGGCAGGGTGGGACAGGACCTGTGTGCACTCATCTGGCCCGGAAAGGAGTAGGACTGGGGGGTGTGAGCAGGGGGCAGGATGGGGTGTGGGATCTGTGCCTGCTCAAGTTACTCAGTGAGGCCGGGTGCCTGGTGGGGTGTCATTCCTGACTTTGGGGTCCAGAGGTCTGGATGGACTCCGGGCAGGGACTGCAGAAGGGTCCTGATCTACCTGCCCTGTTCGGGGCTCCTCCCCTCCCCCCACTCGCCTCTGCTGTGATTCCCAGAGTTCCCGCTCGGGGCCCCTGTCCCTGTCCAGATCGGTCACTGCTTGTCCATGCAGGGCCAGGTGGAGGCGCTGAGCCTTGAGAACCAGGAGCTGAGGGCGAGCCTGGACCAAGCCATCGCGAAGCAGCTGGACGAAGCTGGCCAGGCTCGGGAGGAGATGGCCCAGCACCAGCAGCGGCTGCTGGACGCCGAGCAGCAGGTGAGGCCCCGGGAAGGGCCCGGGCTGTGTGCCACTTGCGGTGCAGGGGGGCCTCCTGCCTGCCTTGCCCGCTCACAGGCCCCCGTCGCACTCCTGGCGGCCCCGACCTGCAGCCCTCTGTCACTTGGGCTGTGGCTTCATGACTGGGCAGGGCCAGGCAGAGCACCCAGAGGCTCCCATGCCCCCGGCCGCCTCTGAGCCCCGTCCCAAGCCTTTTCGTCTCAGTTTGGGATAAGGGTGGTGGGGGCATGACTGGGTCACTCTGAAACGGGCTCCAGACAGCGACGATTTTAGGGGAAAGAGTTTCATTTAAGGATTAGGTGGAGGGAGGGAGAGATAGTACACATTCAGGGAAGAGAGAAGGCAGGCGTCTCCAGAGGGGATCGGGCCCACGGGACCCCGTAAGGTCAAGGGGAGAGGTCGAGAGGCAGGTGGCTTCCAGGATGGGGAATGTGCCCGATTTCTCTGTTCCTTTGTTTTGGGGCCACAGCCAGCGATGGTCAGGGGTTGCTCCTGGCTCTGCACTCAGGGCCCAGTCCTGGTGGGGCCCGGGGAGGCTGGCCACCGAACTGCATGCCGGCAAGTGCCTTATCAGACCTGTGCTGTCTCCCCAACCCCGTGATCCATTTCCCGACCCTGCTTTGGGCCAAGTTTCCTGGCTGAACGCCGCTTTCTCCTGCCGTAGCACGAGCTGGACATGCAGACGTGTCTCGAGAAGTTGGCCTCGAGGGAAGAACAGCTCAGCGCACAGACAGCCGAGCTGCAGCGACTCAGGGGCAGCGAGGAGGCGCTCAGGCAGACCCTGGAGGCCACCACGAACAACCTGCAGGAGCTGGAGAAGAAAGCCCAGGTCTGGCACCGATGGCCCACGGGCGGGGAGGCTGGCTCTGGGGCTGTGCTCAGCGCATTCATTCCCTTGTCATGACTGATGCTCGTGCTGGTTCTTGGGATTATTTTCAGAACTTCTGGACAAGACTTGACCCCTGGCCAGAGGATGTTGCAGGCTGTGGGTGGCCAGGTGGCTGGGTAGCCGGTTGGGGAGCGGTGATTGCCTCTTGCTCTGTGACAGAACACCCCTCCTTAGCGCAGTGGCGAGTTTGGTCTGCAGAGGGCGCTTCAGTTGCTCCACCCGGGAGGGAACCCCACCTTGTCCTCGTCCCTGCAGATGCTTTCCCTGAGATGGAACCAGAATGTGCCATGTCCAGATCCAAACAATTCATAGCGTCCACCCGTGCTGAGGGTGCCCTGAGGTTTCCCAAATGTATGACACTGGCCGTACATGGAGTATCTGTGTTGGTGGGGTGGGGGTTGTTGGGCTGCTGGCTCCGTGGTCAGGGATCACTCCTGGTGGTCCCAGGGGCCCATATGCAGTGCCGGGGATTGAACTGGGGTTGGCAAGCGCCCTAGCCCCTGTTCTCTCTTTTTAGCGACTTGTTTACTGGTGTTTTGATCTGGCTTGTTCATAGCAGGGAATGCGGGCCCAGACACAGGGGCATGGGGTCTCAGAGTCTAGCTGGATCTTGGGTTGTCCCAGCGAGGTACTAGTCGATGCCACTCCGGAGGGTACAGCTCCTGCCACATTGCTGAGTTAGAGATGAGCGTGTGGGGTGGAAGCGTGCTGTCAGCCCAAACCCTGGGGCCTCGCATCTCTGACCAGAAGATCTGGGCGTGCCATGGTTGCAGGTTTTTCAGGTTGTGTAGTCTGGTGTGCCTGCTGCCTGTTTTGTGAGACCCAGCGGCTTTTGGGCACAAGACTTCACAACCAGGCTCATGCTGGTGCAGTGGACCAGCCTCACAGGGTGCGCGGACACAGGCCGATTCAGCATCTGCCAGGCCAAGCTTTGCCTGTGAATCACTGCTGGGCTTTAAAGGGGCTCAGAGTGTGTGTGTGTGTGTGTGTGTGTGTGTGTGTCTGTCAGTGTGTGTGTGTTGTTTTTTTGTGTCTAAGTTGTGGTGTGTGTGTCTGTGTCAGTGTGTATGTCATTGTATCTGTATCAGTATGTGTCTGTGTCTCTATCTGTGTGAGTGGTGAGTGTTTTTGTATGTCTGTGTCAATGTATGTGTTTGTGTATCTGTGTGTGTCTGAATGTGTGTGTCTGTGTGTGTGTCTTTGTACCTGTGTCAGTGTATGCCTGTGTGAGTGTGTTACTGTCTGTCAGTGTGTGTCTGCATGTGTCTCTCTGTGTATCAGTGTCAGTTTGTGTGTGTCTGTGTGTGTGTCTGTGTGAGTGTGTCAGTGTGTGTTCATGAGTGTGTGTATGAGTGTCTCTGTCAGTTTGTGTGTCTGTGTCTGAGATATCTGTGTATGTCTGTGTGTCACTGTGTGTCTGTATCAGTGTGTGTGTGTCTGTGCATCTGTGTCAGTGTATGCGTGTCTGTGCATCTGTGTCAGTGTGTGAGTGTCTGTATCAGTGTGTGTGTGTCTGTGTCAGTGTATGTATTTGTGTCAATGTGAGTCACTGTGTGTCTGTGTTTATGTGTCTGTCAGTGTGTGTGTCTGTGTGGGGGGGGCAATGACCTGAGTCCTGCCATTCTCTGGTAAATGTAGGTCTGGGGAGTTAAGTTGTTGACAGCACATCCTGGCTTCCATCCCTGTGCGTGTGTGAGTGTGTGTGACACATGGCCTCCTGGGCACTCCTGTGTGTGGCCCTGGTGGCCCCGGCACTGCTGGGAGGCTCAGCCCGCAGGCCTCCCAAATTCAAACCCTTTTTTGCTGACAGGCCGTGGCAGTCAGCCTTCACGGAGCCTCTCAGGCATTGACGGTGTGTGTGGAAATGGCTCTCACCCAGGGTTGTGTCCCCTGACTTCCCGTCCCCACCACAGGCCTGGCCCCTCCCGGGCGAACTGAGCGTGCCCTGCGAGGATGGTCCCAGGAGCAAGAGGGACGCTCAGCGGCCCGAGGACGGGAAGGGAAATACGGCAGTGCCGCGGGGAGCTGGGGCGGGCCGAGCTCCGCAGACCTGGAGGCCTGGGAGGGGCCGGGTGGGCCTGTGAGGGCTCACTGCTGTCTTGCAGCTGGACCAGCGGAGACGCTCGGAGCAGCTGAAGCAGGAGGGCGCGCGAGCACAGGGGAAGATGAAACTGCTCATCAAGGCGTGCAAGCAGCTGGAGGAGGAGAAGGAGGCGCTGCAGAAGGAGCTGGCACGGCTGGAAGCCGCCCAAGAGACACAGGCAGCAGGTGGGTGCCAGCTCCCGCAGAGTGGCCCCTGAGCTCAGCCCCAGGGTCGCGCCCTCTGCAGAGGTGTGCTTTGGGTCGCGTTGCCTCTTGGGGACAAGGCGAAGAGGGCTGGGCATGAGCGGTCCCAGGGGTGGGCCCAGAGAGTTCTTGCCCCTACGGTGCCCCTGGCTCCCACAGGTGCTGTCACAGGGGAGAGCCTGGAGGCCCTGCAGGCGGAGGTGCAGGAGCTCCGGGAGGCCCTGGAGGAGAAGGGCCGGGAGGCAGATGAGTACCTGGACAAGTACTGCGCCCTGCTCATCGGCCACGAGAAGCTGGAGAAGGCCAAGGAGATGCTGGAGACGCAGGTGGCCCGCCTGAGAGCCCAGCCCGCCCGGCAGCCCCCCAGCCCGGCCCCCAGCCCGTCGGGGCTGGGGCAGCCTGACAAGGGCCCTGGCAAACGGCCGCGGGGCAGTGGGACAGCCTCCCCCGCCAGCCCTGCCGTCTTTCCCAAGAAGAGGCGCAGGACGCCCCCAAGTGCTCTTGGCCCCTGCGGGGAGCCAGAGGACCCCGAGTACGAGCCTGAGGGCCTGCCGGAGGTCGTGAGGAAAGGTGCGTGCTGCCCAGAGCCCCGACCACCCCCCCAAAACGTGCAGAGGTCGGGTCAGCCTGAATTCGACTGCACCCTCACGGTGCCCCTGTGCCCGGCTCTCTCTGGGCTCAGTTAAGGTCCCAGCCTGGCCTTCTGCGGCTTTTCTCAGGGGCCCCGGGCAGGCCAGGCTCTGGGACCGCAGTCTGCAGAGATTTTCCACTCCTCCCTCCCTCCCTCCCTCCCTCCCTCCCTCCCTCCCCCCCTCCCTCCCCCTCTCCTTCTCTCTTCCCTCTGCTTTCTCTGTCTTCACCTCTTTGCTTTCCAAGAGGCAAAGCCGGTTGGTTCCTGATCTGGCCAACTCTGGGGCCTGGCTGGGCTCTGGCAGGGCTGGCTGAGGTGGGGTCGCGGTTTTGAGCCCCTCTTCTCTCCCCCCAGGGTTCGCTGATATCCCCTCGGGGAAGACCAGCCCCTACGTGCTGCGCAGGACCACCATGGCCACCAGGACCAGCCCCCGTCTGGCCGCCCAGAGGGCAGCGCTGTCCCTGCCCAGCCTGGGCAAAGAAAACGTGGCGGGGACCCCCAAGGCCTCCACCGGGGGTAGCAGACCCCACAAGGTCAGTCTTCGCCTTACCCCTCTGACTTGACTGCAGTGCCAGGAAGCCAGGAATCGCGGGGGTTGTGGGGGGTGTCGCTGGGCGCAGGGCCATCCAGGACCTTCTCAGAGAGGACTCTGAGCACCCAAGGGCCCCGTTTGCTGGGAACGGGCCTTTTCCTGGCATCTGGGTTGGTGAGCCATGTGGGGGCGAGGTCTGGGTTCCAGACCCCACTGAACACCAGAACCATGGCTTGGCTTATTGGGCCGCAGGGAGAAGGCCAGCTGGGCCCGTGGTTCTGATCAAAGCCCGAGGGTATGATGCATCTGGGCCCTTGGCGTTCAGCTCTGGTTCGGTTCTGCAGAGGCCGCCTGTCCCTCCCGGCTTCTGATCTAGATCCTTGTTCTCAGGCCAAGGTTGCCCAGCCCAGCCCAGCGGAACCCAGCATGGACACTCTCACCACCCTGGCCTGCAGGAGTCCCCTGGAGCGGACTTCGGCTGGCAGCCCCCAGGAGGGCCTTCGGGCCAGGCGCAGCCGGCTTGCTCCCAGCCCTGGAGCCCCCGTGGAGCCCCCGCGTGGCGAGAACTGCCGGGTCCAGTAGGATCACCTCATGGGACCCCTGGATGGTGGCCCCTGTGGGGGGGAACGCAGGGGACCTGCCACCTCCCCGCCCCCCTCGACGGAAAGAACTTCTTTAGTGACCCCTGGACAGGGCGAGTAGGAAACCTCTCCTCATCCTGTTTTCTCAGCGTGCAGATGGACGTGACTGTGACTTGTGCCTGTCCATCACTGTGCCAGCTTTGTCTCCCTGTGGGCTGGATGCTCCAGCGCAGCTCTCGGGGGGCTGCATATGGCTCCCGGGAACTAGGCCCAGGGCATGCTTAGATGGGGACTGAGAATTTCAGGAAAGCGCAAGTGTGTACGCGCATGCATGACGTGTGTGTGTGTGTGTGTGTGCGTGTGCGCACATGAGTGACACGTGTGTGTTGTGTGTATGTGTGTGCATGTATGACTATGCATGACTATGCCTGACTGGGAGAGTGTGCGTGCAGATCCTTGATCCACATGTGTGCGTGCATGTGTGATCTGTGATTGTGTGTGTGCACATGTGCACATGCCTGGCGCATCTATTTGTGTCTGTGCCACCCTTGTCTGCGTGTGTTTTCTTCGTCAGTTTAGCCTGTACATATGTGCGTGTGACTGCGGGCTCCTGCCCCGCACTGGTTGGCCTCGGCCCCTCTGAGGCATGTGGCTCTCTCGAGTCTGGACGCTGCTGCTTCCTCAGGAAGGCCAGTTTGCTGTAGTCTGGGGGGGCGTGCATCCTCACAAGCGGTGGTCTTGCGTCCAAGGAGGGCATTATTCTTTTTCTAATAAAAATATCTTTGGTGTTTCTGCAGATGGCTCCTTATAAGCGTCCTAGGACACTGATACCTGCTTTGGAAACCCCCAGGGCCCTCTGGTCAAAGGAGGCATGTTTTCAGGAGGGATACTGGATAGGGAGTGGGCATGCCCACTGGTGCAGGGGGTGAGTTGGCATCTGGATGGGGAAGGAGAGCGGGAGGCTGCTCTGTCCGTAGAGCCCGCACCTCACAGCATGTCTGTACCACCGAGGGGCGAGCTTCCCATCCAGCTCCTGGGATGGCGAATGCATTGGAAACCAGCGGGTACCCAGCGTGAAAGCCTTTGGAACAGCTGTGTCCCTGAATCTGAGCAAGGGGGTTCCGGTGGAGCTGCAGGCCAGTCTGCCCTGGGCTTTCAGTTCTGACTGCTGCACCATCAGCCTTGACAAACTCGGGCGCCAGAGCCATAGCACAGAGGGTTGGGCACTTGGTTGTCTTGTACACGGCCAACCCAGGTTCAATCCCCGACACCCCATATGGTCTGAGCCCAGCCCAGAGTAAGCCCTGGGCACTGCTGTGTGCAGGCCCTAAAACAATACAAGAGAAGCAACACTCCCCCACAGGAATCCTTGAAAAGGATTCCACACACATTCCCTGTACAGGTCCCGGGGGTGAGGTTTCAGTGACCTTGGCTGCATCCTCTGGGCCTCCTGTGACTTCAGTTGTTGGGGTTTGGTCCAGTCCCAGGCTCATTCACCCCCAAGGCTGCCCTGTGCTCCATGGCACATGGGCAAGGCCCAGGGGCTGCATGGACTCAGGCTCCTACACCATCGAACACTTATTGGGCTGGTGGGCGGAGCCTAGAGGTAGGGTTCCCTTACGTGGCTGGCTGCCCCCAGGCTGGGGACCGGGGAAGGCTGTGGGATTTTCGTTTTTCTGAATTCCTTTCTCTGTTGATGGCTCGCATCCGAGTCCCCAACAGCCAGACCTTGAACAGGCTTTTCCTGGAGCTGACCGTTCTATTGAGCTGGGAGTCAAGAAGCGGCTGTTTAGTGGAAATAGCAGATAAGCCACAAGTCAGATCCCTGTGGCCAAATCTGGGGATAGTCCCAAGGTTGGAAGACAGCAGGGAGAGCTGGAGGAGATTCCAGGCCCCAGTCTGACCGTGGCACTGTGTTCCCCGCCCCTACTCCTCTCTCCTGGCACTGCCAAGGTGACCCCCAGAGTTACTGGATCCAAGCGTCAAGCATCGGGTAGCACTTTGGTGGTGCCCAGTGAGCACCTCCAAGTTGCCAGGGACTGAGTGGGGGTCAGCCACGTGTGAGGCAAGCGCCTTGAGCTGGACTGTCTCTCTGGGCTTCAGTCAGTGACTACATTAGTCCATATCCTTCCTTCCCAAAGTTTTGTCAGATGTGTTTGAAATCCTGGCATGCCAAGCCAGATCCCCCCAGTAACCTCAGTTATGATGTTGACAGTTCAAGACTTAAGAGAAACCCATGGTGTCTGCTGGCTGCACTCAGGGGCTGTGCTAGCTGGAGGGAGGCTCAACTCTCAGCCCGGTCTCGTGGGTCCTCCCCTGGACCCCACGTGTCCTTCCCTCAAGAAGCCCGGCTCCTGCTTGCTCCTGCCAGGACCATCCTCAGGGGAGCTGCAGGCTGGACGCCAGCTCCCTTTCAGCCTTTCCACTTTGCAGCAGAGCGCAGTGGCTTTTAGGGACAGCTGCTTTGGCCTGTTGCCACATGTGTGGGCAGGAGGGCATCATCTCCCGGGAGGCAACTGCTCCAGTGTTGGCCCCGGGTCAGCTGAATGCCGCTGGACACCCCATTTCCCCTCTCATCCAGCAGTGGTATCTATTGCACAGCAGAAGCTTCTGGTTGTAGGGGAGCCTCATCAAGTCACTCCTTTTCTCCCAACGGTCCTGATCCAAAAGTTTGCTGCAAACCCAAAGGCACGGACCTCTGGAAGCTTAGTGTGTTGTTCTGCCTTCAGGTCTGTGAACTGTTTGGAGTGAATTTTTGTGAATGGTGTCAAAAGTGTCTAGATTCCTTTGCAGGGGGATCCTACTGGGTCCTCAGGAGGCCTGGGGTGCCTCCTGGCAATTCTGGTGCTTCTGGGGGTGATCTTGGTCGCTCTGGGGGTGTTTGGAGGTTCCAAGGGCATCACGTGGTCGCAGGGGAACAAACCTGCTTTTGTCACGCGTGAAACCCACTCAGCTCCTATACTCTCTCTGGCCTGAGATTTATTCTTTTTAGTTTTTGTTTTTTTTACCTTTGGCCATGCCAGGCTGTACTCAGGGTTTATTTCTGGCCCAGTGCTCAGGAGTCACTCCTGGAGGTGTTTGAAGCGCCATATATGGTACCGGGGATCAAACCTTACCCCTTATGCTATCTCCCCGATCCCTTGAGGCACATGAGTTCCAGTGCTGGTGGCGACAGGGGTCTGTGCGACCTTCTAAGCACATGCCCTCCACCAGTGTCCACATTTCTCCATGGCTATCTTGGGCCCCTGGGGCCCACTCTGGGTGAACTCAGTTCCGTAGACCGATTCTTGGGCTTGGGGCTCTGGGAGCCCCGCTGAATATTCTACTTTCTCTTTTCCTTCTCCATTTGACTGAAGTCCTGAAAATTGATTTGATTGCTTATTGAATAATCACCCGTTACAAGTAATTGAGTAGGATTTATTTATTTATATTTATCTTTTAAAATTTTATTTATTGAATCACCATGAGAGCAGTTACAAAGCTTTTGGGTTTAAGTCTCGGTCATACAATGATGAAACACCCATCTCTTCTTCACCAGTGCACATTTTCCATCATCAAAAACGCCAGTATACCCCCCACTCCCCACCCTCCCCTACCTGTGTGGCAGATGATTTCCACATTACTCTCTCTCTTTTGATTACATTCAACATTTTGACACTGGGCCCACCGTTGTTATTTGAGATTTCCCCCCAACACTTAGATCTGCCGTAAAGGCAACATTAGACACTTTGTTTTCTATTGCTGATTATGAATAGCATATGATGCCTGAAATTCTGGAATTTTAATAATTAGATCTGGAGGGATTTCTGCCAAAGGCCGCTGAGTTCCGAGATTTGTTTCTGAGTCTCTGGGATCATGGCTGTTAAGCAACTTGATCAGGAGCTGGAGAGACCGTACGTGGGTGGCAACTCGGGTCTCACTGGGACAGGGGAGGAAGGGGCTGGCCCCACCTCCATCCTGTGAGGGTCCATGTGCCTCGTCACTGTGGGCCCAAACCTGTCTGTCCATTGGCCTTTGGAAGATGGCGGCCCCTGAGGCGCCACGGGGAAAGGTGGTGGACGGGCACATTTTCCCACCTGGGGTGGCCCTGGGCCAAAACCTAACTCGGGGTCTGGACGCATTTCTGCCCAAAGCCGCTGAATTTGTTTCTCAGTCTCTGGGATCATTGAGTAGGATTTAGATGATGCCATCAGCGGTCACTTGCCAGCCCTTTGGCAGAGCTCTCCATCACATTAGATTTGGGATAATCAATTATTTGAACACAAAAGATATTGGATGATTCAGACTTCACACCTTTTAGTTTCCTCTAGCTATTGGAACCAGACACACGTGTCCAGATGTGGGCCATTGCCCGGTGCCATGTGGAGACAGATCTCCTGGGAGCCCTTTGCTATTTTCTTGGCTTAGGCAGAAACCCTTAGGAAATTGGGTGGAAGAATTATTTTTCTGACATTTTGCTCTGCTGATTATTTGAGTTTTATTAGGAAAATGACACATGCTTTTAAGTGATGGAACATTTTCTGTAATAAAATCTTGTTTTTCTTGCTTTATTTTGCCTAAATTTTAGATAAAGAGTACCCCCAAATTTAGTTCCAAGTCCGTCATGAGCCATACCTTGGCATAGGTGGCAGTTTGGGACTTGGTGGGACGACAGCCTGCGGCTGGACAGCCTGCCGAGCGGAGGGCTGGGACGTGGCCCAGAGGAGGCCGCACGCCTCCCGACTCAGGAGCAGCACAACCCAGTCACTTGCTCCGAAGGTGCTCTGAGAATAGCAGCAAGCCGAGAATTCTGCTGAGGGCCAGGAGGGAGATGAGCGTCTGGGAGATGTCGGGGCAGAGGCGACCAGCGCCTGACTGCCCACGGGACTGCTGTGGGCTTAGCAAGCACTACTCTGTGGGGCATGAGGTCTACCCTTCCCCGATGGTTCTAGAGCACGAGACACACAGCCCATGTTGTCCATCACAGAAGGTTCTAGAGGCCAAGACACAATACCTGTCCACCACCACAGAAGGTTCTGGTATGTGAGACTTGACACAACACTTGGCCACTGTCGTAGAAGGCTCTAACAGTCAAGAGAGACACATCACATGTCTACAGAATGTTCTAGTGCACAAGGCAGACATTGCGTATTTACCATGACAGGGTTGTACTGGGCTATGGGCTTTTGGAGAGAAGTAGGTTTTTCCCAGGTAAGAATCTGGTTAAGAGGAAAACACAATTTAATCTCTACAAATATGTAAACACATTTTTCAAAAGGTGCAAAGTCTTTAAAGACTCACTTAAGCAATGTTAAGAAATAAGATGCCGGTATAGTTCCCTGAGGCCTGACTGCACTCAGCTCATCCGGAAGGGGCGCTGGTGTCTTGAAAGTTTTCAGACGAAGACTGTTTATCTTGGAGCCGGCCTGGGCAGAGGCCAGAATGCTGGCACGCTGCTCTGCTCTGAGTGGGGTCACTGAGTGAAGGCTGAGTTTGCTGCCTGGCCTCGGCCCCCCGCACACAAATCTAACCACAACCAACTGGGGAGTAAGCTAAGGACCCTGAGGTGCTCAGGATCATCAGCTGTGAACCAAGCCAGGCCAGGTAGGCATCACTGTGGGTCTGGCCTGGAGCAGCTCCTCCTACCGCCTTTGACGCCAGCCCCTCTGATCTTGGTCCTGTTCCCACGGCTCTGGTGCTATCTGTGCCCTGGTGTTGGGTCTGTTGCAGCCGCTCACCCTGCACTGGGGTCAGAATCGGGGCTGCAGAGCCATTCGTCTATTTGGCTCAGGTTGGCAATTTGGTTAAGCAGCGCCACGTTTGCCTCCCTGGGTTGGAGGCTCCTCGGTCACGAAAGGTGCTCAGCCCTGGAGCACGCCCCGGCCTCTGACACGCCTGCTGCTGTGCATCCCCTTGTTTCTCATCCCGGAAGTTCCCCATTCTTTCTCAGCCCTTAGATCGCAGTGGCATTCCCTTTTCCCCTCTGATCTCAAGCTGCGATTTTCTTTGCCTGGGTCCAATTTCCCTTTTGGTTGTGCTTAAGGGGTCCAAGAATATGCTTAAGACCAAGAACATGAAAGCAGCTGAGTTCTTCAATCAGCGATCACCCACCCATGCTTCATGGCTCGGGGGTGCTTGACACAGTCCTTGAGGGGAGCAGGCTCCAAAACACGGACACCCTTCCCTCCACAACAGATCTTGTGTGTTGCAGAAATGCGCTATCCACATTCCAAACGCATCATCAGAGAAGAGCCTCAGGCAGGCTTTATTGCATCCAGTGGGCTTTGTTCAGCAATCCACTGTCTATTGTTCTCTCTCCAGAAAAATGTGCCAGTTACATGGCCATGAGCTCGGGAGCCAGCAGGGCTGAGGCTGTGTGGACGGTGGAGCTAAGAGGCTGTCGTCTCTGCCGCTCGGGGCTTCTCAGGCAGCAGGCCCCAGGGAGGCTGCTTGCCAAGACCCCAGCTCTGGTGTGTGACCCATGGATTCTTATGTCCACCTTGAGGAAAGGGCTCCCTCACATGTGCAAGGCCCTGGGCTTGATCCCTGGGATGCACGCGCGCGCACACACACACACATACACACACACACACACACACACACACACACACACACACACTCACTCACCCTTTTTTTCTAATTTTGTAATTCCGACAAATCGCTTGGCTGCCCCTGCCCGTCCCCGCCCCATTCAGGACAGCAGGGAAGCCTGTGTTTGGGGGGTTGCATCTTGTCAACCACCCATTATAACCAATTTCAGCATCCTACAGTTTGAGGACCATTTTTTGAGGTGGGAGGGGTGCGGTTTTCTCTTTGGCTCTGGACTCTTGGTTTTCTACTTTCTGCAGGGAGCAAAGTGACTCAGCGACAGGGCTGGGTGACCCGGTGAGCTGAAAGGGGGCCGCCCCCTTTGCAGACCGTGAATTTCTGTGGTCCGCAGGGGGCCCTGAGGCTCTGGTGCTTCCTTTCATCTCCCCGGGCTGCCTCTGCACTGCCTGTGGGAGAAGGTCACAGGGAGTGTGTGCCAAGGACTGGGGAGTCCCGTGGCCAGGGCCTCTTGGGGGCGTCTGGCTCTAGATTCAGAGAGCTGGAGTCGGGGTGTGGGGAGACGGGCCTTTCCTCCCAAGCTGTCACACACCAAGGGGCTAGTTGCCGGCACAGGGACGAGGCTCTCTCTGTCTCTCTCTTTTTTTTTTTTATAAAGTTGCTCACAATACTTAGTTACATTTGATATTCAAACACCAATTCCACCACTGTTATACTTTCCCACCACCATATTTCCATCCTGAACCCCAAGCCCTGCCCCCAAAGCAGAACCAAAATAATTAATTTTGTGTTATTTGGTGCGAATAATCCACTAAAAATGAGACAAAAATGTTTCTTAGAGGAAAGTGTGTGAAGATTGTTGTATTTAACCCCGGAGCCATTAAGCCTTTCTATAAGAGATTAGTAACATGATGTTAAAGGTTGAACCTTGTATGCTTACATCTATATCTCTATAAATGTATTTCCCCTAAGATTGGTTGCCTCCTACTTTAAGCCCAATCAAATGTGGTGTGCTACTCTCGGCATATTGATGGTGTGAAGTATGAGATGGTCAGGGATAGACTGACTCAGGGTGAGGCCGTCCAAGCATGTAGAGAGTGGCCGTGAGCATGGCAGCAGTTGAGTTCTGGATGTTTTTGGCACAGGGGCTGGGTCCCTTGGGGCAGGCAGGGGCCTCACGTGGTCCCCCCCAGGTTGCCCTGAGTGAAACAGTACCTCAGTCTGTCTTTTCTCCTGCGCCTTCAGCCCCAATTTCCATGGTTGGGACACTTGCAGGTGGTTACTTTGCCCCGAGGGGGGCGTGTGGGTGTCCACTTCTGACCAGCAGAGCCTTTGCTTCTGGGTCGTGCTACAGGACAGGCTGGAAGGATAGTCCAGTGGGTAGGGCATTTGCTTAGAACATGGCTGTCTCAGTTCAATCCCTGGCACCACACATGGTGCCCTGCTGGGAGTGATCCCTGAGTTCAGAGGCAGGAGTAGCCCTGAGTGCACCACGTATGGCTCTAAAACCAAAACCAAAGAAGCAGACCGGATCACAGGAGCAGTCTCTCTCCATCTCTTCCATCTGCCTTCTTCTCTTCATCTTTCAGCATCTTTCAAGGTCTTGGTCAGACCTGAGTTGGGGGATTATTTTCTCCCTTTGGCTCCAAAGATTTTGATTTTATATATTTATTTATTCTGAGTTTGGGGTCACAATCAGCAGTGCTCAGGGGTCACTCCCTGAGGGCATAGAGGGAAATATATGGTGTTTGGGATACAACCTAGATCAGCCATGTACAAGGCAAATGCCCTCTGTGCTGTCTTTTTAGCCCACAACATTGATTTTAGCTAATTTTTTTTTTAATAATGTAGGAGTATTGCTATTTATTCAGCCATTGATTAAGCTGATTGACTTGGGCATGAACTCCACATTACACTTTATTCAGAATGTTAATTTAATTTAATTATTATTGTTTTTTCCCCTTTTTATTGATTCACCATGAGATACTGTTACATAGCTTTCATGCTTGAGCTTTGGTCATACAATCATCAAATACCCATCCCTTCACCAGTGCACATTTTCCACCACCAAAATCCCAGTATTCCCCCCCACCCTGCCTGTTCCAACCCTTCCCCTGCCTGTGTGACAGACAGTTTCCCCCATACTTTTTCTACTTTGGTTACATTTCATTTGATATTTCGACACCAGTCCCACCAACACTCAAACCTGCCCAAAAGGCAACGCTAGATGATTTGTTTTGTAATACTTGTTATGGATAGAATATAATATCCAGGAAATTCTGTGTCATTCTCTTTTGGGAGCTTTAGTTTATAGTCTCTGGGTCTTGGCCATTGATGAGATTACATGGCGCCGGGGTCAGTTTGTGGGTGTGACTGCCAAGCTACTGGAAAGCTAGGGACTCTCGGGGAGGAGGCCAGTCCTGATCCAAGTGGACTTGGAAATCTCAGTCACAGGTTCCCTCATACCTTGGTTTTCCTGCCTGTCTGCTCTCGGGTGAGGTTCATCCCGTCTTGGGTGAGGCTCGTCCCCTCTTGGGTGAGGCTCCTCTGAGCATGTGGAGAGTGGCCTTGGGCATGGTGGCAGTTGCGTTCTGGAGGTTTTCGGCTGTTGGGGTTCTGTTTGGTGTGGGGAGGGAAACTCAACCCACCCCCCTCCGAGGTGCCTGGTGGAGATAGCCTGGCGCCGGGTCAGGACATTCTGCGGTGCTACTTTCTACCTCCACACCGCCAGCCCTAGCTGCATCTTTTGATCTCTTTAGAGATTTATGGGTCTCTGAAATAAGGCCAACAAAGGAGCTTATATAGTTGAGCCGGAGGTGGTTTGAGTGTATCTCCTACATACCTAATTTTTGCTGTTTAATTTCTTGGTAAACTTGGTCCCAAGTTGTTGGGGTCTGGCCAAAGGCACAACAGCAATTTTGGGGTATCTGGAAGTCTGAAGGCACCATCAGGCTGCTGATGCACTCGCCCCTCTGGTACAGGTTGACCTGCTGGTTGGCACCATACCCCAGTTAGCTAATTCTTTGAGGCCCTTTTTCTTTTGTCATGTAGAGCTAGTTTATAACTGTTTGCTGGTACAATTATGCATATTCCATCTATCAGGAAAATCATGGGGTTTTGTGGACTTCTGAATTTCAGAGAAAAGTTTTGTTGTCATGGCAGCCCTCTGGGGTGAGCTGGTGTCATTCCATAAAGACTGAGCTGTATTGCTGCATCTGGTCACAAGTTCAACTGTGTGCACGGCTGCTGGATTTCTTACAGGACCATGAGGGCCTCACCTGCTCTTCTGTCAGGCCCCCTGGCATCTGTGTTATGGTTTGCTGTGACATGCGTGCTCCTGGCTGCTTCCAAAGATGTTATTTGGTGAAGGGTGTGGTCTGAGCCTGGAACGGGAAAGTCTGGTTTATAAGACACGTTGATAATTTTCTGCTTGATCAATTCCACCAATTGATATCCTCCTGGTAATGGGTAGCAAAGCTTGTGTTTGTTTCTGTTTTGTGGGGTCACACCAAGTTGTGCTTATGGTTTACTCCTGGCTCTGTATTCAGGATCACCACTGGGAATGATCAGAGGACCATGTTCTCGGAATAAAACTGGGGTCAGCTACATGCAAGGCAATAGAATTAACACTTGTCTTCTTTTCTGGCCTGGAATCCACATCTGTTCCCCCTGATGTGGTCAGTTTCTCCACTGGTTGTCAGTCATGTGATAAACTGGGATCTCATTTGACCTCGATTGCATGGCGTGGCTTTCTTGTGGCACTGGGATCTTTGCACAGATCAGCCATATGGGATTCCTGTGGACAGACTGTTCTTGTGGTTTTGTTTTCTGAGCCTGTTTCATTTATTTCTTATATCTGCAAGTACAGACAATAATGCATATCTTTTTTTTTTTTCCATTTCTTTCTTTTTTTTTTTTTTTTTTTTAAATTTTATTGAATCACCATGTGGAGGGTTACATAGTTCTCAGGATTATGTCGGTTATACAGTTCTCAAACACCCTTCACTTCACCAGTGCCCATCTTCCATCACCAACCCCCCCAGTATACCTGCCGCCCCCTCCCACCTCCCCAGTCCCAACCCTTGCACATGATATGTTTCACTTCGTTTACGCCTTATTTCGATTACATTCCATGTTTCAACACACAACTCACTACCGTTGTTGGGGTTTCCCCCAAAAAAGAAAAGCAGTCCTATTGCCAAGGAGGCATTTGATAGTTCTCCATTGCTAAGAATATAGAGATATTAAGTCCCGCTGTTTGTTACATAGTTTTTCTTTTTCCCCCTTGCCCCGCGCCACCGAGTTCACGCCTGTTTTAGTAATCGCCACGCTGCCTGACAAGGGAAAAAAAACCGAAAAGGATGGTTATTTCCCGTCATCAGCAGGCGTGGGGCTCTGGCTTAGTTGATAGACTTGTAGAGTATCTGCAAGCAGTCTCTGGAACCGACGGTCTTGCGCTGGTGTCGGCTCCGGCTCGAGATTCCACCAGCGTCCCGCTGTTCCTTGTACATAATTTTTCCCCTTATATCCCATTCCCACGCCACCAGGTCTGTTTGCTTAATGGACATCACACTGTAGTTGATGACACACCGCGTTTCTTCCCGAGAAAGAAGAAAATTTCTTCTCAGCCGGCGTGGGGATATAGCTTAGTTCAGTCTAGTGAGATGGCTACCACTTTGATTGCCTTCAATATTTCAGCAACAGACTTACTATTAGGATCTCCCACAAAAGTCCGCCCCATTAGAAAGGAACCATTACATATTGCTCATACTAAGATGACATTAAGTCGCGCGGCCGCTGCCGCGGCCGCGCGGTTTTGGGTTTCTGTATAAAGTCCAGGGAAAGTACAACCAGAAATAACATCACTATAAACTTTTACCCTTTTATGGTGCTCATAAGATGGAGAAACCTAGAGAGAGGCTCGGCGTCTCCGTTTTGCGCTCAGGAAAACCGCGGCCCCTGCGCTGTGCTCAGGAGGGAGGAGTTGAGAGAGAGACAGGTTAAAAGAATTGGGGGATGCCCGGGTCCCACAGCTTCAGCACGCCGTGGGGTCTCTGGTCCCATGCTGGGATTAGTTCAGTGGGCTGCTTGGGGTCCGAGGGCGCTCCCTCGGGCCCCTCCATCATGCTCCTTCCACAGCCGGGTCCAAAAGGAATAATGCATATCTTATAAGATTTTGTCAGATACTGTATGCAAAGCACCTGGTTCATGTCTGTCAAGTAATAAATCTTTGGTAGAAAAAAATATTTCTTCCTTTGTGCTTGAGATTATCTCCTGGTCTTCTCACATATTTATGGATCCTTCCCTCCATTCCACCTTCCCTTCCTCCCACCCCTTCTGTTTCCTTCCTTCCTTCCTTCCTTCCTTCCTTCCTTCCTTCCTTCCTTCCTTCCTTCCTTCCTTCCTTCCTTCCTTCCTTCCTTCCTTCCTTCCTTCCTTCCTTCCTTCCTTCCTTCCTTCCTTCCTTCCTTCCTTCTTTCCTCCCTCCCTCCCTTCCTCCCTCCCTCCCTCCCTCCCTCCCTCCCTCCCTCCCTCCCTCCCTCCCTCCTTCCCTCCTTCTGTCCCTCCCCTCCCTTGGAGCCTCTCTCTTAAATTCCAGCTCAGTGCCTGAACCTAGAGGACCATCCAAGAACCTGAAAGGCATATGCTACTTTGGGCTCTCTCTGCGGCCTGTCCAAGTGGGCTCCTGCAGTTTTCCCTCCTACCGGAACATGCTACTTGGTCTTCAGTGGTATGTTGTGGATGATTTTTCTGTTTTCTAGACCAGAGGCTTGTGATTTCTGGGAATTCTGTGCCTCCTCCCTGCTGGATATCCTTTATCAACAACAGTTTTGGGCACAGCTGCCTATCCTGCATCAGTTGCTTGCACTTGCCCCTGGGTCCCGAGACTGGATGTCACCATGAGCTGCTGGCACGGGAAGCCTGGGTTCTGCAGACATCAGCTGTGCTTGAGACTCACTTGGGCATCTTGTCGAATGCAGATTCTGATGAGATTCTGAGGCAAGACTGCAGGACTGACCCGTCCTCCAGGCTGTCAGCCCTGTTGGTCTGTGGGCCTCACCGTGGGCCTCTAACCACTCTGTATGTGTGGGGCTGATTGCAATAGTCCCACTCTCTCACGGGAGAAAGAGGCCCAGGGGATCCGAAGGATTCCCCCTGGTCCCCATCGAGCACTGTGAGCAGTAAACCATTGTGTTCTGTCCGAGGACTCTGCGCTCTCCCCCCTTTGTTCTCTCTGCTCTATTGGGGATTCGCTCATTTATTTACCAACACATTCTGAGCTTCATTTGTCTCATGAGTTCTGTTAGTGAACAAGACCCCACCTTCGTACCTGGGAGCTACTGTCATTTAAGTAAAATTTTTTCACAAAAATTTAAATGTTATTAGAGTTTGAAAAGTAAAAGAGGAGCTAGTTTAAAATAAAAAATAAAGAGAACTATTTGAAAAATATGGAAAACAACTACTCCAACATATGTCAGATGGAGAAAATAATTGTGTACAGTAACAGTTCTGTGTAACACTGGTACATCGTGGAGAGAATCCTTGGATGCAAAGGGCTGTTCGTCACTCTTCCCCAGACTCAAACAGATGAACATGAAGTACTGAACATGCCGAGGACTGCTCAGGCTTCTGCATTGCCTCTTTCCTACTTCTGTGCACTCTTCTTGGTTGAATAAACCCCTGCATTTTAGGTATGACTTAGTAAAGTCTGTCCCCGTCACCATTATTTTCTGTACAAGTTTAAAATGAAAAAGTAAATGGTATACATGCTTAATATATCTTCCTTCTGTTCCTTACCACCTGCATTAATAGTCTACATCTACATGACAAAGACAAATAGTTGGACTTACCCTGGGCTCCAGGTAATGGTTGCTACTTAGTGGCTCTTAGAACTTTCTTAAGATTTAAAAATGTTCTCAAAATGGTTTATGCTATCTCTGATTTGGGATGGACAACCTGTCTCTTTTGACTGGAAGTCACAATAGAAGAAAAACACCTGTTGAAATGTTTGCAAAATAAACATTTAGCTTTACTTATTTATTTATGTATATTTTGGTAAGAAAAAAAATCTGTTTGTTTTCTTTCAATCTGCTTTCCCTCCTTGATTATTTTGCTTTTATTTTTCACCACAGCAAGCCAATCTCAATGAACCTTAAAATTCAGAGTATCTTGGCTTGCGTGTCACTCTGACATCCTTTGAGGCAAAGCTTCAAAGTCAGGCCCTCAGCTTTTGAAGTGGATCTACCCTGAGACTGTTTCAAAGTGAGTGAACCCATGCTCCTTCTCCTGTGCACATCCCTCATGACGGAGGGGAAAATTGTAGTGACACAGGTGCCGCTTCCAAGGTCTAAGGAATTTAAGCCAGCAAAGCTGTATTCAAATGCTTCAACTGAAGACTGTGATGGTGGAGGTAAAGGATCAGCTGAAAACTAGGCAAGCAGACTGGAGACCACGTCACTGATGTGTTTGGGTCAGAACAGCTACTTGTGATCCACCTGAGTTAGCTGCACACTGAAGTGGCCCTGAGGTAACTGCCAACCGATCCATGGTAAGACTTTGGTTAAACCAAACCACCGCTGTGTGTATGGGGCTGATTGCAGTAGTCCCACAGATTCCAAGGATCCTGGCAGAGGGAAATGCTGTGGAAATGGTGAGGACTGGGCTGATGACAAGGTGTGGGGCATGGCAAGATGGAACGACACTCAGGGATGGAAAGGTAGAGGCAACAGAGCGATGCATCTTATGCATCAGAAACAACCCCTGTTTAAGAGAGCCCTCAGGGGCAGAGACTATGAAAGTCCTGGGTAAAAGATGGCCCCCTCACATCCTGCTGAAGGAAGCATGGGCTACATTTAGGCGTCAAAGTGGCTGGAGTAGACTCACCTTCTAGACTTTACTCGTGGGATCCCAGAGTTTTCTGCAGCTGGGACTTCGGGGGACCCGTATTCACCACACAGAAGGCTCCACGGGAGTTTGCCCTTCCACTGCCGGGTCAGCTGTCCTGTTTTCCAGTCCCCTAGTTGCTGCTAATGAATTGCTCATAATGCTGTTCTAGCATTCCCCAGTAAATCATACTGTGACACTATAAATGGACTTGAGTGGTAAAGTGAAACCTTTTCATTATGGGTGGAAGTAAGCACTTTTGAGATTCTAATTCTCACAGATGTTCAACCCATATCACCAAGTCTAGGCTGATCTCTTCTTAAGATGTGTTTTATATAATCAAATGTCTTTGATATAGATTAGCACATTAAAAAAACAGATTAAGAAAAGAAACATAATATCTAATTTCCATAAAATAAATGCAAAATATTGACAAGATCATTGATTGTAACTATAGGCTTTAATAGGAACAAACTGTCTCTATGCACCATTTCCCCTCGGTTTTTAAATAATTTTTCAGTGTTTGAGAGCTTTGAAATATTTGCACTGATGAATGATATACCAAGCTAGGAAAAAATATCTAAAACATGTGTCTTTTAATTTGTAATTTATAGTCTCCATCCTGAACTAAAAGAGTTAGACAGAAAGGACATGCTGTATGTCTTTCACCGCTGTGCTAAAAAGTGGATTTGTGAGGGGTGAATGTGTCCCTTTCATCCGAGTGTGACTCCAGGCACAAACTTTCATGCTGTGTCTTCTGGTGCTATTCTGTTGATTTATTTTGGTTACAGTTTTCTCATTTCTCTTTTCTAAAGCTACAGTGAAGGAATGATGTTGTACTACAATGGTTCCAACCTGTGATCTGTTCATGTTGCTTTCTTCAAGAACAATCTAGAAGCTGACTCACTGCACAGTGTGGTGACATATCTGGCCCTTCTGCTTTCCAGTGGAGACCCTCTCCCTCTGTTCCAAAGTATAACCCTGTTCCAGTTCTGCTTTGTGACTACTGGGGTTTTGATTTCAAAGCTTGTGACATAAACTCTGTATTTGTCTTACCAGTGATGATTGGAGGGCAGTTTAGATAATAACCCAAGTAATTATTACTCTTATGCTGGATTTGGTGGCTTTTTATTTTGTTCAACTTGTGTACAGTCACAGTTTGTTAATCCTGTACCTCAGTTTTTCCCAGTAGGTTCTCTCTCATTGGTTTTTGGGGGGACTGAGGCCTCTAGTGCCCAGTCCCTAAGTCACTTCAAAGCACCAACCTCTCAACTCTGCATTCCATTGGTCAAACAAACATCTACCAATCCAGTCTGATGTCCAGGGGAGAGGGACAGACCCTGCTTCTTGAAGCAGGGATGATCTCCCTGTATCAGAAAGGAAGAAACTGATGGCAGTTACCTAGAAACAAACTTTCATAAGTATGTCTGGAAGATAATGTTATTCATTTTCAACTATTTGATCTTTCAGATTAATCTTTAATTTTATCTGTTAAACATAGACACAGAGCAACAGTGAAACTTTAAGGCTAATGATAGCTTCATGACTCGCTTATGGCCAAGACACAATTATGGAGGAAGTGTTTGGGGTTGGAGTGTGGGCTGGGGTATGATTACCACTAACGTTTCACCAGTGTTACCTGAATGAAGATATATCACACAATAAAGATAGAATTTGGGGAAAACAATGACATAGAAGCTCATATAATGCAACACAACTAGAGAATTAGGAGATAATATCACACTACAGCCCAAAAACAGAAGAGTAGGCAAAAAAAAAAAAAGACTTGAGGGAAAATTGAAAATATTCACAATATTATCTCTGGAAAGCAATGTTAACCATGACTTAAACATTTTTTGAGTACTTTCCTGTGTTTGAAAGTCTTCGTGATCATCTTGTATCATTATGATAATACTCAGAGAAAAGAGTAATCAGGAACAATAAAATTGTATTCTGGTATTTGGGCATTAGCTATGAGGCTTCCATTGTGTTCCAGGCTAGTTAAAGTGTAAACCTGGCCATCTCATTTTTTTTTTTTTTTTGGTTTTTGGGTCACACCTGCTGATGCACAGGGGTTACTCCTGGCTCTGCACTCAGGAATTACTCCTGGCGGTGCTCAGGGGACTATATGGGATGCTGGGATTTGAACCTGGGTCGGCCGCGTGCAAGGCAAACGCCCTACCCGCTATGCTATCACTCCAGCCCCCTGGCCATCTCATTTTTGTCACTGGATAGTTATGGCTTTTATTCAAAGGTCTGTGTATTAGTAGCATCTTCTCCAAGAGGAGATGGAAGAGATGAGACACTATAAATGACCTTCCCAAGGGGAGGAAAGAGGGAAAAAAATGAAGACCACAAAGACCACAATAGTCAAGTCAGAGGAGTGCTCTGGGTGAAGAATCAGGAGATTCACATCCCACTCCCGATCCACAGCAGGTTTTATTATTCTCTTGAAGTTCTTAGCCGCTCTTTTCCCCTTGATTCTTTTCTTAGTCATCCTTTCCCTCTCTCTCCATAATCTTCTCTCTCAAACCTCTTTTTGGATAATGACAATAGCAACTACCTTCCTACTCTGTGCCTGAAAAGTCATTTATAAAAGGGCAAGGCCAGGATTCAAGATTCAAACCAAAGCATGTGGCCTCCAGGCTGAGCAGAAGGGAGGGAAGCAGTGCTCCCCCACCCTTATTAAAGATAGAGGGAAGCACAACGTGAAAAAATGCATCGGGGTCATTTTTGTGTGTGCTCAAAGAAAAAAAGTCAAATTCCCAAGTAATCATTCATCTTTTCTAAGGTCAAAGGCAATTCAATGTGTTAAAAACAGAAATTTAGACTTGATCTTCACAATAATAACACAAGCACAATAGAAACTTCACATATAAGCTGCATTCTCACCACTTGTGTAATGGTGTAATATTGGATCAAAAATTAATGTGTATTTTTTTAAAGATAAAGGTACTTCAAGATTTCCTGCAGAGATGTGGCAGATTCCCATAAACAAATCCTCCTTACTTTTGCTAAAGTGTTTGCTAGTTTTAGTAAATTGCAAACAAGTGATCAACTTTGTTATGTTGATATTTTGCCTGTAATGACCATCATTTACCATGGTCTCATCTCTTGGAAGTTATTTGGTCATGATTTCAGGAGAAAAATGAATTGTATGAACTCTTGCTAAGCTTATATAGACCTCATCTAATTGGCAATTCACATCTAAAGCTTGATTGCATAATGACATCCATTGCTCTAGTCTAACATTAAGAACATGAAATTCACATAAGAGAAAATGAAAAATTACTGTTATTTGTTTTATTTTTGCAGTGCTAGGGTCAAACCCAGCACCTCACACATGTGAGGCAACTGCATTACTCTAGACCTACATCAATGGCCCACAAACAATTTTATTTATTTTATATATGTCTATATGTATATGTATATCGCTGGAGTGATAGCACAGTGGGTAGGGCATTTTTCTTGCATGTAGCCAACCTGGGTCTGATTCCTCCATCCCTCTCAGAGATCCCGGCAAGTTACTGAGAGTATCTCGCCGCATGGCAGAGCCTGGCATGCTACCCGTGGTGTATTCAATATGACAAAAACAGTAACAAGTCTCACAATGGAGACATTACTGTTGCCTGCTTGAGCAAATCGATGAACAACGGGATGACAGTGCTACAGTGCTACAGTAATATACATATATATGTATTTATTGAATCATTGTGAGATACACAGTTCATGATTCAGTTTCAGTCAGGCAATGTTCCATGGCTGTCCCTTCATCAGTGTACATTTCCCACCAACAATGTCCCCTGTTTCCCTCCAGCACTCCTCCCCTGAGCCTGCCTCTCTGGTAGGCACTTTTCCTCTCTCTCCCCTCCGCCTCTCTCTCTTACACACACACACACACACACACACACACACACACACACACACACACACACACACATTCGTTTTGGGCATTTTGGTTTGCAATACAGGTATTGTATTGTCTCTTTACCTACTCTCAGAACTCAGTTCTCAAACAAATAATTTTAAAATGAATAATTTGATGACATTTAGTGCACTCACAATGTTGTACAACCGCTATCTTTGTTTTGTTCCAATGAATTTTTTTATCATTCCACCATGGAATCTGTTTCATCAAGCAGTTTCTGAACATGTCTTCCTGTCCCTGGCCTCTGGCACCCATTGATCTGTGTTCTATTATGTAGTAAATGTTCTATCGTTCAGTAAGCTTGGATAGTCCCTCTAAGTGGAATTATAAATATGTGACTTTTTAAGGTGTCCAACATCTTTCATTCAGTATCATGTATATGAGGCTATTGCCCTCTCCGTTTTCTTCTAGAAGTTTCTATGATTTCAGGTCTTAAATTCAAGTTCTTAGTACACTTTTAAGTTGGTTTTTGTGGGTGGTTTGAGATGCAGGTCTTGTTCCATTCATTTATGTGGCTGGTTTTCCCAGCACCAGTCTGAATAAAGAAACAATTCTTTCTCTATTGTATATTATTGGTGCATTTATGGAAAGTTTATTACTATATATTCATAAATTATTTCTGGGCTCTCCATTAATCTTTGTATTTGTTTTTATGCCAATACTATTCTGCTTTAATTGCTATATATTTGAAATATGATTTGAAATGAGGTCTTTGGCTTAGTTCTTCTTTTTTCTCAAGATTGCTTTGACTATTCAGGGTCTTTTGTAGTTTCATATAATTTTTGGGATAGATCTTCCTATTTCTAGGAAAATCCCATTGCACTTTTGGTAAACTGTAGATCACTTTAAGTTGCATGGACATTTTAAGCATTAATTTTTCCATTTGATCAACATGAAATATTTCTCCATTTGTTTGTGTCTTCAACTTCTTTAACCAATGTTTTAGCCTTTAATATATATATTTTACTTTATTGGTTATTTTTTTATGAAGTAGTTTATTCTATTTTATGCAATTATAAGTAGAATTACTTTCACTTAAAGTAAAGTGAAATTTATCAGTTACACAGGCGGGGTGGGGGCCTGGGGAGGTGGGGGAGTGGGGGGGGAGGTATATTGTGATTCTTGGTGGTGGAATATGTGCACTGGTGAAGGGATGGGTGTTAGAGCATTGTATAACTGGGACTTAAACCTGAAAGCTTTGTAACTTTCCACATGGTGATTCAATAAAAGAATAAATTAAAAAAAAAGAATTACATTCACTTAATCTCATTGGCTATAACTTCTTTAATGAGAAAGATTATCTTTCTATACTATTTTATCTTAGATTATCTTTCTAATACTATCAAAGTATTAGGATACTTTGGAGTTAAGAAGAACGTCTACATTTTTGCAATTCACATTCTAGTGGGAACTGAAGTAATGACCGTTAGAATTTATAAGGGAAAGCTGGTGGGGAAAACCTGTATATAACAGCACCTGTGAGCGGGCTCATGCAGTACAGCTTCCTCTGGACACTTCACTACGCCTGTGACCCCCTCTCAGTGTATGTGAAGAGTTATTGCAAGGTGAAGTAGGAAACTGCTTCACAAATCACTTTTTCAAGATTGACAGTAATTAAATGATTAGTATTTCAGCCATTTTCATAAAAAAGTATTTTAAAGTCTAACAAGTCAACTATTAAAATTAATTCATTGCCAACTGAATAACTTGAGGCCAAGTCACATGAAGATACATCAGGAAATAATCTGGGACAGAGTCTTGCATATCAGTGGGTTGTCTCTCTGTTCTTAGCTGACCTTTGACTACTTCTGGTCCCTGAATTAAACATTAATATAAACTTGTGACTCATCTAGATTTTAAATTTTGGATGGCACCAGGAGAAATATTTAGAATAAACATTGCATTTTAATATGCTTATTTTTCTGGTGGATGAATTCAAAATTTTAAATGTTAGAATCCCATAATTCATTTTCTTTTTACTTTGGAATGGAAAAATGAGAAGAGGGCAAGACCCCATCTTTCTTTTATCAGGTCTCTGTGCTATCTGACTTTGGGTTCAATTAGATCATTCTGAAAAGGTTATGTGGTTCAGAAATGTACAAGATGCTATGTGCTTTGTGTTCCATTCAGTGTCTTCCCAGGAGAGGATGTGGAAGTTCTGACCCTATTAACTATTCAGTCTTGGGCAATTGTTTGCTGCGCAGAAGCAATGGGAACAGAGTACTTTAGTACTGTGAATCTTGAAAATTATGGCAGAATCAGAAAGAAAATAATTCCTGTACATCTGGTATTTTTAGTAAGGTCCAGTGGATGAGAGTGCTATAGAATAAAACGCAATACAAGATAGAAAGTTAAGAGCTCAACCCTGTAGCGTCAATTGTAAACTATAAGAAGATTCAGAGAGAGGCAATGTTAGGGTGGGTTTGGGGGAACTCAGATAGACCATAGACTATTCTGGGAGTTTAGCTATTGAAGGGAAGATAGTACCCTATCAGAAGATGGGGATGTCTGGTTCACAAGGTGGAGGAGCTTCCTGTGAAGATGAGGAAGTACCAAACATCTCTTTTGCCCAGTGGGGACCTGCTATCGATTGGAGAGGATGATCAGTTTTGTGAGATAAAACCTGAAGAAAATGTTTTTGTTTTTTAGAATCATGAGTTAATATGATTAGAATGAGCTAACTCATTCTAAACAATGAGTTGTTCTGGAAATATGTTTGCATATCATGCTATTTTTTTTTTTTGGCTTTTTGGGTCATATCTTGTGATGCTCAGAGTTTACTACTGGCTCTGCACTCAGGAATTACTCCAGGAGGTGCTTGGGGGACCGTATGAGACGCAGGGGATTAAACCTGGGGTGGCCATGTGCAAGGCAAAGGACTACCCCATGGTACTATTGATCCAGCCCTCACCCCCATGCTAATTTTGGAAAATTAGTGGGGATTGTGAATAAATAATGGGAGAGCTCTGGTGATTTTGTTCTGATAGCAGAATCCTGGGAAGATTCCTTAACTTGGTGAGCTTCTAAGGCCTCCATGGCCTGCCTTCTCTCCACTTGTTCTTATTTTTCTACATGTGCCCATTGCTGCTTCCCTCGTTGGTATATAAAATTTTACCTTCCTATATTTTAACAAGAAACTCTTATTTTAAAAACATGGACCCTGTGCATGACACGTTGATGAAGACCTGCTGTCTTGGCGAGTTACATGGTCTCTGACCTCCCTCTTCTCTGGATTCTGACAACACAAGGACTCTATTACATTCCCATTCAACCCTTCCTCATAACCTCACTCACACGTTCACTCTTTCTTTAATAGTAGTAGTAGAGATCACAAGACTCTTATGACATTTAAGAGATGCTCATTGCCCAAATGTTATCACTAGATAGACATTTTTGTTTGTCATTTAGGATTTTATTTGACTGCTTACTTTGACATTTTAAAATTTGTTTTGGGTATCCTAAGTGGTTCAGGGCTCTAGGTGCCATTCCTAGCAATCTTTGCCAACCAGGCCAGATAGGTCAAATTTGGGTCCAAGGATGTGGAGTTGCTTAGGCACTGTGGTCCCAGGACTACCAGGACCACTCTTCAGTGTTCAAGTGATACCTGATAGTTCTGAGGAGTCACATGATACCTGAATACAAAGTTGGGTCCTAGTCCATCCTTGAATAGCCCTGAACTATCTGTGAACACTGAACTCTCTTTGAAACCCCCCCAACATTTTTAATGGTTGTTCACTTTTTTTTTTTCAAAGAAGTTTGTTTTTAGAAGTTAGGGGTTGTGGAAGAAGTTACTATGGAAATGAGTTCTCATTTCCATTGTTGGATATCCTTTACAGCAAATACTGAAGTGGAAAATTAAAAATAAAATTCATTGAACTGTCTAATGAAATAATAATAAATCCACTGATACATATCTCCCCAGCAATGTCTCCCATGTAGCAGTCAATAGTCATATAGCTGTGTTTTCTCTGTAAGATAGTTTCTATTTTCCCTAGTAGATCCCCTGAACGTTATCTGAAGAGAATTTATTACATTATTACATTTTACTGTCTACTATGCATATAGTGAACTTTGGGAATTACAGGTAAAAAAATCAGCATTATATACTTTCTAAAATTACACAATTTCAGTCTTTAGAAATGCCTACTATTAACCATTTATATTAAAATGTCAAAGTTTTGTCACTAAAATAATTATCACTATGTATGTAGAGAATTATGATCAATCCAGAAAATTGTTGACATCTGAATTGCCTAAATAGACTTGAAAGAAATTTTATTTATGTATAGAGATGCAGTGCCAGTAAATACAGCACAGTTTATTTGGAAGTTGGGTAGGATAACACACATTTCTCTCTGTGTATTTTCTAAAGACCTATACAATTTTTTTGAAGCAAATAAATTAAAATAATTTTGCTCTTTTATGTGATTTACTTAATTCTGCTTAAGAAACTTAATAGAACAAATATTGTAAATTATACTAAAATTGATGACAACAGAGAAAATGGATATATTTTCCTTCATGTAGCTATTTGCACTTTAAATGCTGTTTATATTGATGTTATTTCTATTGCACTCTGGTTGCCAACTATAAACCTCCTGTTTTGTTCAAAAAGGGTGTAATGCTTTTATTTTGCAAAATAAAACTCTCAAATGATTCTTTGCATTAATTTTATAAATAATCAGTTTTTGCTAAAGCATAGTAAGCCAGTTAATTATTTGCTTTTTCTAAGGATGTGGCTACTGTTTTTTTTTTTTCTTAAGAAATTAATTTTGGGCCAGAGTGATAATACAGTGGGTAGGGCATTGCCTTGCATTCAGCTGACCCGAGTTCAATTCCTGGCATCCCATATGGTCCCCCAAGCACCGCCAGGAGTAATTCCTGAGTGCAGAGCCAGGAGTAACCCCTGAGCATCGCTGGGTGTGACCCAAAAAGCAAAAAAAAAAAAAAGTGAATTAATTTTGAGTGTTTTCTACAGTTAAATTACACATCATTTATATGGTTTAAAAAGGGATGTATAATAAAACAAATTACTTTTGTCTATCAGTAGCTCAGTTTTCACTTCCAGCCAACTGTATGCATTTGTGATACATTTTTTAGATTATAAATGATATTTAAAAAAAATTTCACTGAAGCAGTGTACAATATGGCTTTTCAGCCTATGTTCACCTAACAACATAAATTGGTTATTGTTCAGTTAAGAATTTATAGAGTTGCACTTCTTAGTGGCTGTTTGCTAATCAACGTATATATGCCGCCAATGCAGCCAAATGTATTCAACCATCCTGCTGCCAATGTGGTGTTGCCAATGTATTGAACAAACTTTTGTCCGTGCTCAGACAGTGGCATTCTCCTTGTAAGGCTCTGTACTCAAAGGGACTTTTTTTTTCCTTTTTGGGTCACACCCGGCGATGCACAGGGGTTACTCCTGGCTCTGCACTCAGGAATCATCCCTGGCGGTGCTCAGGGGACCATATGGGATGCTGGAAATCGAACCCGGGTCGGCCGCGTGCAAGGCAAACGCCCTACCCGCTGTGCTATTGCTCCAGCCCCTCAAAGGGACTTTTAAAGGATAAATTAGTAGGAGTGGACTTCCTAGGACAAAAGGACCAGACTTTCACGATGTGGTAGACACTGACAAATGGCCATTCTGAAAGGTGCCTAGGGGCACACCAAGGAGAATGCCGAGGCTTGTTTGTTCTGATAGTTCACCCAAAGTATCCAACATTCTGATGGCTTGGAATCTGATTTAGTAAAGTAATTATTAAGATACTCAATGGTATCTTGCAGTTTTACTTAGAATGTTCTCATTATGAGCAAAGTTTTAAAAATAAGTGTCTGCCACAGAAACAGGCTGGGTGGTGGGGTGGCAGGAGGGAAACTGCGGACATTGGTGGTGGGAAATGTACACTGGGGAAGTGATGGGTGTTGGAACATTGTTTGTCTAAAACCCAATTATGTGCACTTTGCAACTGTGCATCTCACTGCAAATCAATTAGAAAAATTTAGAAAAATTTTTAAAGAGCAATTTCTATTCTATTATTAATCATCTATTCCAATCCATCCTTTTAAAATACCTATTGGTCTGATGGTATTAGGAAAAATTTTGTTATATGTTAATACTGATGTATGTATTGTTTTCTGTCATTTTTCCTGCATGTTTTTTCTCAGAAGGGATTTAAATTTTTCTGATACATGCATCCGAATTATTAATGTTTTCCTTTTTGTTTCTTGGATTTTGTGTTATTCTTGGAAAGCCTTGTCAACCCCTAAGACTGAAGAAAATAATTATCTTTCCTCTTGGTACTTATGGTGTCTTTCTATTTTTTTCAAGCCGATGGTTTACAGTTTCATTTTGTCCTATTTAAAAATGTTTTATTTCTTGCCTCCAACTGATATTGATCAAGAGATAAAACCTAAGATGGGGATGGTGTAATTTTCCCTCATAATGCTGCCCTCTTGACAGGACATTATTTGTTAAATAGTAAATTTTATTCAGTAGTCCATCTTTATCTTCTATAATGGAATGAAAATGAATTTTTTTATCATATTTGAAAGAACCCAACGTATTGACCTCTATTTCTGAATATTTTCTCCTGATTCCATGATTAGCATGTCAAATGCCTTTTCACTGTTAAATCACGTCGACTATGAGTCAGTGAGATTGGAGGAACTAGCAATCATTTTTACTTATTTTTTCACCTGGGGATTTTCTGCTATATTGCTTTCAGATCAGTGTGTCTATTGTAAATGAAACTCCTACTTTTATTGCAATGACAATGCACAAACATTTGTTTGGGAATAATTGATGTCTTTGCAGTGCTGAGTTTCCCACTCTATTTTATTTCATGCAATAAAAGCATGAAACCCCATTTATAAGGCCTATGCTGTGCCTCTCAGAAGCGTAAAAAAAAATTCGTATAGAGTTTTCACATTTGGATGGTTTAAACTATGAGATATTTTATGTTTCTCCTTTTTGGCAGATAACCCTGGCAATGCTCAGGGGTTATGCCTAGTTCTGCACTCAGGAATTACTCCTGGCAAAGCTTGGGACCATGTAAGATTCTTGGGATTGGATCTGGGTTGGATGCATGCAAGGCAGGCCCACTGTACTATTGCTTTGGCCTCACAATAATTTTTTTGGATACTTTAAAAAAATTATACTCATTTTCCCTAGTATGCCTTCTAACTGGTTTTAGCTAACATTTGATTTTTTTTTCTTTTTGGGTCACACTCGGCAATGCACAGGGATCACTCCTGGCTCTGCACTCAGGAATTACTCCTGGAGGTGCTCAGGGGACCATAAGGGATGCTGGGAATCGAACCCGGGTCGGCCATGTGCAAGGCAAACGCCCTACCCGCTGTGCTATCGCTCCAGCCCAAATTTTATCTAACATTTGAAATCATTTTAGACTCAGTTATCTCTTGAATTCCTACATATTTTTTGCAGTAGCTTTCTTGTGTATCTCTAATATTTTCTAAGTTGATAAGCACACAATGTTTAAAAATATATCATCTCTTCCTTTCTACCTTAAATGCCTTCTATGCCTTCTTTTTTGTTTTTTTTTTTTCTTTTTGGGTCACACCCAGCGATGCACAGGGGCTACTCCTGGCTCTTCACTCAGGAATTACTACTGGCAGTGCTCGGGGTGCCATATGGGCTTCTGGGAATCGAACCAGGGTCGGCCTCATGCAAGGCAAATGCCCTACCTGCTGTGCTATCACTCCAGCCCCCTTTTTATGCCTTCTTTCTTTTGTTTAATTGGTAAGTAGATTGCAAACAAATCTGGGTGGTTGTAGTCACATGGTTAACTGTCTAGTAATGTCTGTGGCTTAACAGGAACTACCTTATTAATTTTGGACTGTTCTTTAAAAAAATTTTTTTTAATGAATTACTGTGAGGTACAGTTACAGACTTACAAATTTTCGTGCTTAAGTTTCAGTCATACAATGATTGAGTGCCCATTCCTCCACCAGTGCCCATTCTCTACCACCAGTGTTCTCAGTATCCCTCCCATCTCCCCCATCCTCCTCCCCCCTCCACTTTTGGACTATTCTTGAAAGCAGTCAATTCAATACACAGAGTTTTCTCCTTACTTTAGAGAAGCCCGTCTTGATTTGTGGCTTTATTTTCATATTTGTGATTTCTCTTTTATTACTTTACCATTTATTTAAAAATATTCTACTACTAAAACTGGGAGTTTAAGTTTGCTGGAAATAGTCACCTGCTGGGTTTAGATTTCATGCTCAGGATTTTGCTATACTTTTTGCAGTTAGAAATGTCTTACTTTCTTTTTTTGTTTGCTTTTTGGGTCACACCTGGAGATGCACAGGGGTTACTCCTGGCTCATGCTCTCAGGAATTACTCCTGGCAGTGCTCAGGGGACCATATGGGATGCTGGGAATCGAACCCGGTTGGCCGCGTGCAAGGCAAATGCCCTATCCACTGTGCTATCGCTCTAGCCCCTAGAAATGTCTTTCTTTTCTTTTTCTTTTTTTTGGGGTCACACCCAGTGAGGCACAGGGGTCACTCCTGGTTCATGCACTTAGGAATTACTCCTGGCAATGCTCGGAGAACCATATGGGATGCTGGTAATCGAACCTGGGTCAGCCACATGCAAGGCAAACACCTTACCCACTGTGCTATTGCTCCAGTCCCAGAAATGTCTTACTTTCTTACAAGCTCAGTGCATTTAAAAGGACAAACTACTTTATTAAGATGTCTAGGGACTTTTGACTTTTCATCTTCTACATGTTATTAATGAAAATCAAAGGGCCAGAAAGATGGCTCAAGGGACTGGAACATAAACAAAAACCTCCCAGTTTCACCCCTTTCACCATATAGTCTGTTGCATACTCTGGTGTTGTTCCACAAAAAAAAAAAAAATAAATGGAGCTATCACTTCCCCCCCCACACACATGGAAACACACAGCTGAAAATTTTACTAAATCAAATCACAGCTAGAGATCCATTTACATATCTTAGATAGCTAAAAAGATATTGTTTTGTAACTATTCAGAAAAGTGCCACGGATTCTAATATATGAAAATTAAAAATTATCATGAAGATAATATTTGTAAATATGTCATTCATTTGAAAAATTATAACTCAAATATTTTAGCACATTAAAAAATGTTATATCTTAAGGAAACTCTGTTTAAAAATTTACTTCTAGACTTTAATACACAAATTAAAACCCTGCCACCAAATTAGAAAAAAAAAAGTCAAAAATTGGGGGGAAATACTGCTGTTTTACTACAAACAAAACAACACACTTCCTATTGTATGATCATACACATGCTCTTATTTCACTTCTTAGTCACTGTCAGAACCATTTGGAGATGAGAAAACAACCTCATCCTTGAAAACATGACTAAATGCCCTTAGCCCCTTAGATGATATATCCCATACATCATCACATGCATCTAATGAGGAGACAGTCCATTAAAAATAATAGCCACGTTTGAATAGCATCCTTTTGTTACCTGGTTATGGCAATTCAGCCTCGCCTCTTCAATAAGAAGTCTTACAGTTTTGGTACTAAATACATCTTTTTCCTTTAGAATCGTCTGCATTCTCTGCAAACACACCAGCGTACTTCTGGCAGAAAACCAACCCCATATCTACAGATAATGACCTAAACACCCCTCTCCTTTGAACACCTTCCAGGAACAACTAGAAGGCTGACTAGAAAGACTAGTCTTTCCATTGATTCTCTGCTTGAGAGAATTTCTCCTTTCACACTCACATACTCAAGGTCTCCAGGTTTTATAGAGTGGCCTAGATAGAAAGGCTGGGATGGATCCTTTCTTAACAGAAACTACTTTAAGTTTTCAATCACAGTGAAGGTGTTAGGGAGCACCAGGAATTAGCAGTGGTAAGAGAGGTAATGGACGAAGGCATACTTGCAAGCTGCCCTCAGCACCAACCATAGGTCACTCGTCTCCATGTTAGCAGACTCAAACACTTTCATGTCTTTGAAAGTGACGAACTCTGCTTTGTGTGTGCATGGCCCATGTGTCCTTTGCTGCAGCCCAGAATCACAAATGTTTAGATTTGACCAGGACAGTGTTGTGGACTGGCACGCTCTGATTTGGCCTCGCTTGCTGGCTGTCTGGAGCGCTTCTCGACTTGGAGTTTGTAAGTGGTGATGCCAATGGTGGGGCCTCTATGGCCACGACCTATCCTGAAGGGTCCGAGCAGGGTGATGAAGGCGTAAAAGAGGCTGCCTTCCAAGTGCCATATCTTTCAGAAACCAACCGCTTTCTGATAGCATCTTTCAGAGCCCAGGAGAACTACCCAGGGATGCACAGCACAGGCACAGAAGGCGGTCCCTGTGTGTTTGTGCATGCACTCTGGCCATACTCGCGGTTAAGCATCAGGCCCAGGAGCTCTAGATGCAGGAAGTGATCTCTTGTTGGTGTTGCTAGAGGTGGGCCATGTGGGACTTTTTAAATGGTCGCCAATATTTTGCTTTAGCTTTATCTCACACGGTTTCTTATGTCTAGCCTTCTTTGCATCTCATCAACTTCGGGTCTTGGGTAGGCTTGCCATGGGTGATATCGCTAGACCAATGTTTCTCAACTGGGGGCCAGTGGGCCTTCTGTGGGTCTCCAGGATATCCCAAGGTGAAAATCATGTAACCGGGAGACCACAGCACAATGCTTGGGGACCAACCAGTAGGACATGGGGTCACAGAAAGAAAACCAGGCCAGAAGGGGACCATATACAGAAAAAGGCAGAGAAATTCTGCTCTAGTTCACCTAAAGGGTGTGTTGCGTGAATATTTGTGCGGTCAGAGGCGCTGAGACAAGGAACGCTCAGAAGAAATGTATGTCATGGAGGGTCTAGGTTCTCTCTGACTCTGAGACAAAGGTAGAGAGCCCCGTGATCTCCTTTTATTGATCATGGTACCTCTAAAGGGCGCAATACAGTGATGTCACCAAAGGCATTAAAAGAAGTTACAGGAAGAACATTGAGGCAGTAGAACATGCATTGTTTCCTTGCATCTGCAGGCCAGTAATTTTGGTCTCCAGAAAGAAGACACAAAACCAAAACAGAAACCTTTCTTGGGCTACAAAGCACTTGGATTTACATCCCAAAGACAAGGCTGGGCTGCCACCTGAAGTCTACATTCCAAATACAAACTGGGCCACACCTGAAATCTACATCTCAAAGACTAGGCTGGGCCAGAGCCAGCAGTCTACAATGGCGAAGATCAGGCCTGGCTAGCACCTGAGATCTGCATGTCAAAGACCAACCAGGCTTCTGTGAGAAAAGGAAAACTACCCCTTTCAATATACTGAAATTATTTACTGAAGGCAGCTTGAACTATACCATACAACAGTTCCTGTCTGTTGTATGGTATAGTCTACATGGGCTCGCCCTGATAGCTCAGTCCAGCCCCAACAGGGTGTGTCTGGGGTACTCTGCAGTTCTAGGATTGAACAGGCCTCCTTCTTTGAGCCAGTTCTCTCTGGCCCTTCTATTTTCTTATTATTTTTAATTAAAATTTTTTCCCTCCCTTTTTATTGATTCATTGTTAGATACAGTTACAAAGCTTTCATGTTTGAGCTCCAGTCATACAACCATTATTCCTTCACCAGTGCGCATTTTCCACCACTAAAATCCCCAGTATTCACCCCTCCCCCCCCAATTCCAACCCTTCCTCTGCCTGTATGGCAGATAATTTCCCCCATACTCTCTCTCTACTTTGGTTCCATCCACTCAAACTTGCCAAAAAGGCAATGCTAGATGATTTGTTTTGTATTGTTATAGATAGAATATATCAACATCATCATCATCATCATCCCGTTGATCATCGAATTTCTTGAGTGGTCTCAGTAACGTCTCCATTCGTCCTAGCCCTGAGAATTTAGAAGCCTCTCTTTACTCGTCCTTCCGAATGATGCCACATTGGAGGCTCTTTCAGGGTCAGGGGAATGAGACCCATCATTGTTACTGGTTTGGCATATGAATATGCCATGGGGAGTTTGCGAGGCTCTCCCATGTGGGCAGGAAACTCTCGGTAGCTTGCCGGGTTCTCCGAGAGGGAGAACTAGGCTATAAGATGTCGATTTACGGCTGCGTGCTTCCTGGAGCTTGGTTTTATAGTCTCTGGATGTTGGCTGTTGGTGGGATTACACGGTGCTGGGGGCAGTCCCTGGGTGTGACTGCCTAGCTACTGGAAAATGGGGAATCCGGGCAGAAGAGGCCCAGTCCTGCAGGCTTGGAGGTTTCAGCCCCGAGTCCCACACACTTGGGTTCCTCTGCCGGTTCCTTCATGCGTGAGGCTCATCTGAACATGATAGAATATAATGTCCAGGAAATTCTGTGTCATTCTCTTCCAGGAGCTTTAGTTTATAGTCTCTGGGTTTTCACTGTTGATGAGATTACATGGCATTGGGCGCAGCTTGAGAGGGTGACTGCCAAGCTACTGGGAAACTGGGGACCTGGATGGGGGTAGGGTGGGGGGAAGGAGGCCCAGTCCTGATCCAAGTGGGCTTGGGAATCTCAGTCATGAGTTCCTGCATACCTGGGTTTTTCTGCTGGTCCACTCTTGGGTGAAGTTCATCCCATCCCACCTTGGGTGAGGCTTGTGCCCTCTTGTGGCCCTTTTATTTTAAATTGATAATTCACTATTATGTACCATTGTTTGATTTATTTTATAAAAAAAAATCACTCCTTGATTATTAAACTCGTGTTGGTTTCACCCTTTGGTCTCCATGCTCTGTGATGGCTAAAGTCTTGTCTATTTCTGATGAATATTGAATCCACTGGGCTGACTACAGGGAGTCAAATTTGTAAAAGTACTCACAGCATCAATATTCATCTGAACAGCAATTCTGCATTCAGAGTACTAGAAGCCACGCTGACTTTAGAAACAGATTGACTCTAGTTCTGCCCTTCATCACAATGATCTTGTGTAAGTTAATTAACCTCCAGGAAGGTAGGCTCCTAGTATGTAAAGTGAAATAATAATAGTTCTGCCAACATTGGGTTGTTGTAAACACTTAGAGCATATGAGCAGTTTAATGAATGGTTTAGTGAAAATGGGTGTAGAATACAGATGAGCATTGCTGAGAATTGTTTCAGGATTCAGAAAATTATTATAGAATGTACGTAGATCTGGGTGGGTTCTTAAGAAGGGCCAGGACATCTTGAATTAAAGGGGTCAGCTCACATCTTACCTGGAGTTGGAAATAGCATGGCTCCTGCCTTTCTGTTCCTCTTGACCTTTTGTCTTTCACTGAATCCAGTTTTTCCCAGTGACCCCAAGCTATCCTTGAATAAGGGACTTTTAGATGCTCTGTATAAAACTGGTCTTGTGGGGAGGAACAAAAAGTACAAGGGGTAGATTAAAAACTGTTAAGTGTTCTCTCAATAGTCAACTGTACTTTATATATATATATATATATATATGGCTTCTATAGAGCCATGAAGATGCTATAACTTGTGGCAGTTTCCACTCTGACTTGACCACTGAAGTACTTTAAAAAATTTTGCTCACATCCTGCAGTATTGATTAATGTTTCTTAGACTATCCTTGGGAACCATCTGAGAATGTTAGTTTTGTGCAAGTGGACCATACAACTTGCCTATTCTGTGGGAAATATGTTCTTTAGAATTAAGGAAAATTCATTAGAATAGACATAGGGACAAGTGTTATAGGTATTCCTAAAATCAGTGCTTTGTGATACAGATGCTATAGTAATAAACAAGCTGCCTATGAGATGCTTCAAAAGGTCAATTAAGCCAAAATTCTTGACTTTTCATTCACTCCCATCAACCCTCGAGGCTCAAAGCACCATGTTCTCTCTAGCGTGCAGATCTGAAAAGATATGATCAAGAGAAATAGACAGTTTCACTCTGAAGGGGTATATTCTGTAAGAGACATTCCCGAAGTTGAATCTAAGAGAAACAGACCTCTTCAAGTGGAAGTAGGCAGAACATACATCAGAATGCATTATCCTTTCTAGCAGAGGTCATACATTTTGTAAGGGCCAGAAAGTGACAAAAGTATTCAGTAACCATGATTTCTTTCTTTCTGTTTTTAGGCCACACCCAGTGGTGTTCAGGGCTTACTCCTGGCCCGGAACCCAGGAATTACGCCTGGTGTTGCTCAGGGAACTATGTGGGATGTTGAGAATCAAAACCTGGGTCAGCCATGTCCAAGGCCAACACCCTACCTGCCATACTATACCATCTATTTGGCCCTAGCCATGATTTCATGTAACTTGAAGGTTGGCAGTCATTTTAAACTTTTGAACAACTTTCTCTTTTCTTCTTCTTCTTCTTCTTCTTCTTCTTCTTCTTCTTCTTCTTCTTCTTCTTCTTCTTCTTCTTCTTCTTCTTCTTCTTCTTCTTCTTCTTCTTCTTCTCTTCTTCTTCTTCTTCTTCTTCTTCTTCTTCTTCTTCTTCTTCTTCTTCTTCTTCTTCTTCTTCTTCTTCTTCTTCTTCTTCTTCTTCTTCTTCTTCTTCTTCTTCTTCTTCTTCTTCTTCTTCTTCTTCTTCTTCTTCTTCTTCTTCTTCTTCTTCTTCTTCTTCTTCTTCTTCTTCTTCTTCTTCTTCTTCTTCTTCTTCTTCTTCTTCTTCTTCTTCTTCTTCTTCTTCTTCTTCTTCTTCTTCTTCTTCTTCTTCTTCTTCTTCTTCTTCTTCTTCTTCTTCTTTCTTCTTCTTCTTCTTCTTCTTCTTCTTCCTCTTCCTCCTCCTCCTCCTCCTCCTCCTCCTCCTCCTCCTTCTCCTCCTCCTCCTCTTCCTCCTCTTCCTCCTCCTCCTCCTTCTCCTCCTCCTCCTCTTCCTCCTTCTTCTATTTGTCCTTCTCTTCCTCCTCCTCTTTTTGTGAGTTTGAGACTTTCTTTGTTCACTCTTTGTCATAGCTGTGGCTATCTATTAGAAGCTTAGATAACTCTTTGCAGACATTATCCTAAATAAACATTCTTTATTACTACAGTTTTAAGTTTTAATGATTCCCAAGAGGTGATGTTGAAATGTTGAACCACCTCCCCAAATATTTTCCTTGGATTCTCCATGTGATCATTTGAGAGAATGGGAACAGAGCTCCCAATAATAATAAAACCCCTTTCCTTTCAGCTTTTAAATTTCATTTTCTTGTTTTTAAGCAAAAAAACAAGATCTAGCTATGGATTTTCTTTCCCTAGGCAGAATCTATTAAATTTTCTCTTTTATGAATCAGGTCTTGGGAGGTGAAGGCTAAGGATCTCTCTGACCCTGTCCACCCACATTTTTCAATTATGTATGTGCCTTTGAAAGGCAATATTCAATGTCACAGAAGGTCTGCAAAGCAGTTTTGTTACGTTTACTTTTTATTTATTAAGTGGGCAAAACAGGGGCTTTCCGAACCTCACAACCAAGATTTTTTCCCCTCAGTATAAAATTAAGTACCAAGGACATAGCATTCATCAGACTTAAAAGGGACAATGGAATCTTTCCAGCATCCATAGATGGGTCTGTGAGTATCCGTGGACAGCTTTCTCCTCCTCTCTCATGCCCTTCCTTGAACCTCCAGTCCTGCTTCAAATGTGAAAGGACCCTCATTTGAGTGGCCTGTGGTGTGAAAGGGGGGGAGCATTGAGTGACGCCTGATGAGGGGCGGGGGTGGCGCAGAGTAGTATCCTGGGTGCATCCTTTCTGAGGCACTGCAGGGAGCAGCCCCGTGAAGGCCAGAGGATGTGGAGGACCACCAGAGACTTCGGCATCAAGCACATGCTCAGAGTGGGCTCCGGGTTGCTCTGGAGGTTCCCTTCCGGGCCCTTTGTGATGGTGAGCTGAGAGGGCTGGAGCTGGGAGTCAGATGTGCACCCTGAAGGACTCGCAAGGATGAGGTGCAGGCTGAGCCTTGGGACAGCTGTGAGCTGGGTCCCCAAGAAACCCAAAGGAGTTGAGCCTGGGGCTAGGATGACAGTGGGTCCCGGAGGTGGTTACTGTCACTGTGACCTTTTGTACTCTGTAGACCATTTGTCTGGGGGGAGAACTGAGTCACCCACTTGACATCTAATCACCTGTTTGTGAGTTCTCGCATTAGAGGTTCTGTCTCCTCAACAGGCTAGTGCTGTGTTCCTCCAGGTCTCTGACCTCACAAAGACCTGCAGGGCAGAATCTAAAGGGGTTCAAACGTTCATTTTAATGCCAATTTCTACTTTTAACAGACACTGGGGTTCATTTTCTTAAATCTTGTATCCTCTCTGGCAGACCTCAGAAACCCCAGGCAAGAGTTTAATGTCAATATCTTATTTAAATGTAAGTGGGTCAAAGTTTGCATTGATTTCTGTGAATCAGAATGAGGATTCAAAAGGATCAGGAAAACATTACATTCTGGCTTCTGAACCACAAATGCCTCCATGACTGAAATTCTCTAGCATTATCATATTATCTCCTGAAACACTCATACAGGAGAAGCAAATGTTCTCTCTCTACCAGGAAATGAATTATCTGCCATAATTTCTTGAAACAAATTTAATAGAGCCCCTGATGGGCATCTGAAAAATAATTCTCTTTTACCATTGGGGCTGGAGGTGGGGGATGTCTGGCTAGAATACACCAGGTGACTCTTAAATGGATTAGTATACACTTGTTTTCCTAATCCGTCTGTATTTATGCAAGAATACATAAATTACTCTGGTTCATTAGGTGACATCTCCTAATAATTAAAGGAAAAAGGAAACCAGTTCTGTCCTTTCAGGTTCAAACAGCAGAGGGAGAAATGTGGATTTCAAGGAAGTCTTGGTTAAGTAAACTCGACTTGGGTGAATAATTATGAAGCATTAACTCATTTTTTGAATCAGTATGGTTCTTTAATGAAAATGTTTAGGCCATGAATTTTCTTGGCTTAAAATTCTATGACAGAGATGAATTTCTTTAAACATCGCCATAAAAAGTCAGAATGAGGGGATTGGAGCCTTGCATGCTGTTGACCTGGGTTCAACCCCCCACGCCCCATATGGTCCCCTAAGTCTGCCAAGAATGATCCCTGAGCACAGAGCAAGGAGTAAGTCATGAACACTGCTGGGTCTGTGCCTCCTAAAACAAAATCAAACAACAAAATGACTGAATCTGCTCTTCTCAACAAATATTGTGTTTCCACAGGCTGCCCTCCCTCTCCAGCCTGGTCACATTTTGTCCAGGTTTCCTTGAAACTTTAAAAATGAAATCATACAATCTGGACAGCCTTTCCAAGGCTAACTTTGCCAGCATACTATGAGGCACCCACCTTGATAATTTTCTTCTTCAAACCCTTCTAAATTTGAATCAGTCACCCAATCCAATTTTAATAAAAATTAATCTTGCTGTTTCAAGTCTCCAGTGTGCTTGATAGTTAGTTCCTGGTTCTTTTTATCACCCACATCTGCTTTCTCCAGTTCTGTTCTAGATGCATAGACTTGGAGCTGATATTTCAGTTGGATTGTTTTGTATTCCCACCCAGAGGAGGGATAGAATCTGTGAGAGATGGTTCACCCTGTCTTGAGTCTTGGCTGGCTGCAATTTGATCTTTTCACAGAATAGCTTTTAATAATATATGGGAAAGTTAATTTAAGCTAACAAACTCAATCAATTTAATAAGCTTACAAAATTGAAAATATTATTAGCAAGGTATTTCTCTGGGTTCAGTATGAGATGCTACACTGATATACCTTTTGTCTGTCAGCCTCTTTGGTGCTAGGAACCAAACCTATGGCCTCACACGTGCAAAGCAAGCACTCTACAGTAGGCCGCCCAGAATCCTAAAATACTACATTTACTTATTGTCATCTTTCCTATTTTATTTTGTGATGGCACCATGGTTTACAAGGTTACTTATGGTTGGGTTTTGGACATACAATGTTCCATGACTCATCACCTCCAAGTTCGTCTTCCCTCCACCAGTGTCCCAGCTTCCCTCACCCACTCACACTCCCCTCTCAGTCTGCCATCTCAATAGGCACCATTTAAAGTTTACTTATTTAAGTATTGGTCTTAGACTTTCAGTGTATTGACTCTGTGGTTTGCATATTGAGCTCTTTAATTTTTAGCACCACTGATTGCCATCGACTTTTGCCCCTGTTGCTTTGTCATTTGTCTCTCCCCACCCCTATCCTCTCCTCATTATCTTTCCTTCTCTTCCCTTGGGACCAAGGATGATCTAGGCACCTTCCTCTAAACCATTGCATTTCCTCATCCAGTTACTCTAAATACCACATATAAGTGGTATGAATTCATCCTTCTTTTGGCTTACTTCATTTAAAATGTTATCTTCCAGTTCCATCTATGTTGCAACAAATTGCATGATTTCATTATTTCTTACTGCTACAAAAATATAACATTTTCAAAGAATCTTATTTCTTATTTTCTTTTTCTTATTTCTTATTTCTGATTTTCTTTTTAGAAAGGTAGTTACTGAGTGACACTCTAAGTAAGACAGGGTCCAGGTGGAACAAGAATATGTCGTGGGAATTTGTTTTTTCTTTTTGGGTCACACCCGGTGATATACAGGAGTTATTCCAGGATCATGCACTCAGGAATTGCTCCTGGCGGTGCTCAGGGGACCATATGGGATGCTGGGAATTGAACCTGCATCGGCTGTGTGCAAGGCAAACGCCCTACCCGCTGTGCTATTGCTCCAGCCCCATCATGGGAATTTTTTTTTTTTTTTTGCTTTTTGGGTCACACCCGACGATGCACAGGGGTTACTCCTGGCTCTGCACTCAGGAATTACCCCTGGCGGTGCTCAGGGGACCATATGGGATGCTGGGAATCACACCTGGGTCAGCCTGGGTCGGCCACGTGCAAGGCAAGCGCCCTACCCGCTGTGCTATTGCTCCAGACCCTCCATCATGGGAATTTTTTTGAAACACATTTTTAATAAAGCCTAGGACCTTGGGTCAGATAACAATGTGTGGTTGTTATTATAGAAATATTTGCAAATCTATAAGCGTTTTTTTTATTACAAGTTTCATAATTTTCAAGTCATATGTGCATAGTGCAGAAAATTTGGTGGGAAAAATGAGCACCAGAAGCACCTCCTGTCCCACTGATTTTGTGATGACTGGCATGTTGGCCCATTTTGATCCTGATGGCATTTTTTTCTTGCTAGATCAGTAGTGAATCTAAAACATTCATGCAGTTGGAACTTTTACATTTGAGCACCTTCTGCAAGAGAAAAAAAGACAAAACTATAAACATAAAACTTAAAGGTATGTGAGTATCTACAAAGGAAATAACAGAAATGACAAATGTATAAAATGGAAAATGACGACAATCCAGTAGTAGGACAGACTATTGTTTTTAGTGTTGAAATCATAAACATTGTTTTCATTGGCTTATCTATGGTTTATAAAATTACTATCACCGGGGATTAGCCTGACCTCTATACGTGTCACTGCCTCCAACTCCAAAGTTCTAATACCATGCACCACCCAAGAACACCTCTACCCACTGTGAGGGTAGTATTTTTGAGCTAGTATTTTTGAGTCAGATACGATGGATTATGATGCCAGCCAATTTGATGATGTGATTATTTTCTATTGGGCATATGGCATCTATTTAATATGATTAGTGAAGCCAGAAAGATGAAGGACAAGGAAACTGTTACGTATTGTAACAAGCAAATAAATCCACCTGTCATTAATCAGGTTCAGAATTTCTATCTGTTACATAGGATGGATTTAATAGATAAAAATAGATAGTTTGAATACTAAAATCTTCTGAAGACCCCAATTTAAAATGCATTAAAATTTTGGGAAAGATGCTTTAGTGGGGAATATTATAAATAAGCAAAAGAAATCTAATCAAAATGTTTGTTTCAGATTCCATGAACAGAGTGATGCTTTTAAACTAACTGGTTCATATATCTTTTCAGGGAAATGCAAAATGAAAGCCTACAAACATAATGTACCAGGTGAGGGGGGTGTATTGGGCCACTGGTGTGGAAGAGAGTAAAGGAGGATGCCAGGGGTGCAGGGCATTGGCTGCATTTGGTGTTCCGCAGCGCGCTCTGACCTGGCACATCACCAAGTCCACTCCCCAGGGAAGGCACCTGCACACCCAATGCCTCGTGTCTGTTTGTGCTTGTGTTTTTCATGAGAGAAGCTTTGCTGAAATAGATTCAGGCTATCTGCAGACTATTGCTGAGTTTTTTCCGTGGGGAGCGGGGTTTCCAGTTTCTCTAGTAGAAGAGCCCATATTTGAGGGCAGATGATTTTGCTTTCACGTATGTCTATTTGTCAGCATGGACCCAGTTGACTAATCTTTTCTGCATTTGGATATTATACACATTATGGGATTATGGTGCACGTAGTACACCACACCTTCACCCAATCATCTAGTTTATTTTGGAGGAGTATCTGCTGAGTGTGAGTCTCCAAAGAAGCATATTTAAAATACATCTCTCAGAAAATGAGAAGAAAAGAAGTCCACAAATAACTATTATGCAGAGAGCAATAAGCGAGGTAGGAAGAAAAACAAACTGTACTCTGAAAACTCAAAGGGAGAGGGTCCATGTTTTTTGGGGGAGATTTGAAAGACATCCGGTGGGAGGTAGAATGTGAGCTGTGTCGGAGCAGAGGGAGATAAGCTGACAGGTGAAGATCGAGCATTACAGAAAGAACAGGATGAGCCAAAGTACAAACCATGAAAATAAAGCATGTACTCCCAAGCAGGTCACAAAGTTCCAGAGGAACTCAGAGAGCAGAGCACAGTGCCAGGGAACTCACCAATGAGTAGTGAAAGAGTGCATGTGAGCAGTGATCCTGGCGGTCACAAAGATATTGAGCAGTGGAGGAACAGGATCAGAATCTGGACTTAAGGAGGTTCTGATGTAGTTGAGGTATCATGGAAACACCACCCCACCTGTCCCCTGACTCCTGTCAGGGCTTAGCAGCAACCAGCCAAGAGTTCAAAGGGGACTTCAGAGCGTCACCCCCTGCACCTCTGATGCTGTTGATTGGGACATTACCCTCTTGCAGTTGTGCCTAGTGAGGCAGCTAGCTTTTGCTGCTTCGGGTTTTGAATTTAGAATTTGGGAAGGAGTAGATTTCTGTTAGATTCCGGCTTTCATCTTATCTCCGGAGGACAAGCTGAAGGACATTCCGATTTCTGAACAAATCCATTTCAGCTATTAGCTCAGAAACTGGAAAAACAGCCACAAAATGTGATGGAAGAGTCACTGAAATTTCTGAACTGACTGCAGCCAGATCGAAATGCCACTGATTGATTGGCCCATCAGGTTCCACTTATGAGGTTTGGAGTCTTCTGGCTGAAAACATCAGATTGCTCTCACTGAGTTCTGTCTTTTCTCTGTCCGCTGGCCATTGGCATTACTGCTTCCTAAGAACTGGACCCTTTGGCATCTTGTCTTCAAGTCGCATAGGAAAACCACCAACTTTGCTGCTGGAGATGAAGGTCTTTGCTGCTCCTGCAAATCTGGTTGAAATGAGAAAGCACATTTGCAGTGGGTTTCTTGATTTCCATGGGAGAGTGAGGAAAGAGAATTTCATAGATCATGGTGCTGCTGTTCAATGATACTGTGAAGGAAGTTGGGGTTATGTTGGGGGAACATATTCTGCAAGAGATTCTGGGGTCTCTGTCTCCAGCATTGCCATCTCCCACAATCTCTGAGTCCACTCACTCCACTACCCCAGGGATTATTTCAGGCAGTTCAGCTTTGCTTTGTGTGGCCCAAATTGAGTCAAGAGTTCTGTAGAACAGGGCTAGAGAAAGTACTGGGGGCGAGGTGCTGCAGGCAGTTGACCAAGGTCCTACCTCTAGCACCACATGTAGTTCCCTAAGCTCTGCCAGGGCTCATTCATAAATATAAATATAGGAGTAGCCCCTCAGTATCCCCAGTTGTGACAATTACCCCCCACACTCCCCACACAAGAAAAAGTGTTCTGAAGAGCATCTGAGCACTCTAACTGAGCCCTCCCAGCTACAGAGCAAGAACATCAGATGCAGAATTTCTGCCAACTGTGCTTGTATTGATAAATTTAAGACCAGGAATAAAGCATAATCTGTCTTCGCCTTTGATTGAACTACTCAAAATACCTTCTTGTATGTCTTTCCTCGTTTTTGCCAACAAAAGCAAATAATGTTCTGGGTTGGTTTTGTTGTTGTATCATCTTTTGCTCTTAGGTTTGACATCTTGGTGACCTCTCAGAGCATGCTGAGATCTTGCTCTAGTTACGGGATTGGTGACAATTTGGGGGTTGTGGGTGTGCATGCGTGTGTGTGTGTGTGTGTGTGTGTGTGTGTGTGTGTGTGTATGTGCCTGTACCCAAATGTGGGTTGTAGGCTAATGTTGGGGGATTAATTTTATAGAGTGATAAGTCACTCTCTGAAGCCAAGAAAATATTTAAAATATTTATTCCACATATGAATATCCAATCTGAGTTTACAGGTTGAGTTGTAAACTAGAAAGGTAAAATAAAGACCATTCAGGAAACATCACCAATTTATTGATGCCTGATTTCCCAAGAAATTATCAAAAATTTCTTCTCCAAACTGGGGAAATTTCCCTGTATTAAAGGGGTCCATTGGCTAGGTTCAGTTTTTCCTCTTCCTAAATTGATAGCAGTCCCTCCAAATTGCCCAGAAACCTTGCCTTAGTTCTGAGAGCCCTTGTAATCAAAGAGATTCTTTAGTTCTTTCTTTTTCTCCTTTGCTTGTATTGACATTGAATCTTCCCCATGATATATCTGCTTATTACAGATCACAATTTATTAGACTTAAACAAGAACTTAGATTTTCTGTTCTTCTGTGGCTCCAAACACATACCTGTGTGCCCTAATTGATAAGGAACTGAGTAAACCTGGGGAAATGTAGAGCCTGAAATACTTGCCACCCAAAACAGCAAAATACATCAGATAGACCTTCTGTAACCAATTTCACAGACAATTAAGAAAATTGCCAAAATGATTGCATCCTAGCTGGATGATACCCAGTGGCATTTCTTTGGTCTGGGGTTTTGTGGAAATTTGCGGCGGATCAACTTCATCGACTCCTGCTGTGTTTCTCTCTAGGCCAAGACCTTCTCACCTCCCTGATCCTTGGGCAGAAACTGGAAGGAAATCATTAACTAAATAATGCTGGGTTGCTTCCAGAATTGATGTATTTTCTCTCTTTATTTTTATAATGGCGTTAGCAGGAAAACAATATACTATTGTGCAAAGAAAGATAACTCTGATTCCACAGATTTTAGTGGCTACCAGGGCAGCTGTTTCCATCTCTGTGTTCCTTCAGGTGGGACTGGAGCCTCATGACATGCTCTCAGGTTCTTGGTAAGCTCCATGCCTGTGTGATTAAGGTGGATTTCATGAATTAAGAAACATACAGCAGTGGAGCTGGTGAGATAGCATAGTGGGTAGGGCGTTTGCCTTGCACTCGGCATACCTGGGTTCGATTCCCAGGTTCCCATAGGGTCCCCCGAGCACCACCAGTAGTAATTCCTGAGTGCAGAGCCAGGAGTAACCCCTGTGCATTGCCGGGTGTGACCCAAAAAGAAAAGAAAAAAAGCACAAAAAAGAAACATACAGCGGCTAGGTTGGGGATCTGATGACTATACTTCTGTATAGTCTGGCTTTCTCTTCCCTGGATTGTTTCTCTTCATTAAAATGCTAACCTGCCCAAATGCATTTTTTTTCCTTGCCACTGTCCCAAGAGGTTCACAACTCATTCCCTTTCTCCTCCTCTCTATCAGTGGGAGACCTCCAGCGTTGCCAGTCTTCACCTGCAGCTATTCTGTCCCTTCTGAGTTTTTAGCAGTTGACACGATCCTGGTTGCTTCCAGGCTGGTATTTGACCGTGTGGGACTGAGCAGCAGTGGCCTTTCCTGCCCCACAGAGCTCTAAAATCCAGGACTGTGGCTTTCCTTTTAAAGTGGCACTGACATTGTTTCAGAGAGGGTCATTGAAAATGCTGTGTGTCTGTGTTCAGTTAAGTTCATCACCGAAAGTCCAATTCCTCCTTCACCCTCCATATGTCTCAGTCAGACAGACTCTTGCTTGCTTTCTGGGGCCAGTTTCTGGCTGAACTCATGCCCTCCAATAATCTGGTGCAGTTGTAGGCAGATATGCTGTTGTCCGTGCCCCTTCACCCTCCACCTGCGTCTATAATCTGCCTCCTAGATTTGCACAGGTGACAGATTTCAATCCTCCAGTACCAATTTCCCTGTCGTCCGACAACTGGCCAAAAACTGAACAAAATCACACAGCTGATGATGTTTATTTGGTGCAGGACATTGAAGTGACATCTGGTAGTGCCCTTTTCCACTGGTGCTATGGGGGGGGGGCTCTAGTAAATCTTGGGTCGCACATGATGCTGGGAATTGAATTTGGTTGTGTGCCTTACCACTTTACTCTTTCCTGTAAAGAAAAAAGTAAGCTCCATGCCTGTGTGATTAAGGTGATCACACAGTGATCAATTTCTTATTAGTGATGTCCAGAGAGAGCTGTCTCTGCAGCCTGGAGTCGGGGGCAGTTTGGCAGGAAAAAAGAAACTTGTGGGCTTGCGGTCTGGAGAGACCAGAGAAGCTCATGGGAATTACTTTATTGGACCCAAATCAGAGTGGGCAGGAAAGTGCACCCTCCTGAATTGCACCCACTACCCCAAACTTTCAGGAATGATGCGTTAGTCCTCCTCCACTCACTGTACCCCAGTTCTGGGTCAGGGGACTTTGTTTGGAAGTAATCTTTACAAAGGAAATTAAATAGAAGTCATCAAGTGGTTCCTAACCCAAGATTACTCATGTGTTTATAAAAAGAAATTCAGAGGCAGACAGATTCATGTCCAGGGGTTCCCAGAAACTCAGGCAGAGGCAGGGACAGCTCTCCTTGATGTACACAAAAAGAAGCAACACTGGGATACTCTGCTGGTGGATTTCTGGCCCCCAGAACCAGGGGACAGTTTCTGTCAGTGCACTTCGTTAGAGTATCTCCAAACCCAACACCTTCCATGCACTGAGAGGGAGGAGGCAGGTGGAATAGCTGTGAGCAGTGTCTCCCACCGCCATGGCTTTCTGGTGGAATTGATCTGCAGATTCACTAGTTTTCTGCAATTGATATGTAAACTCACGAGTTTTAACCAAAATTGATGGACAACTCAGTGTTGCATTTTCTTAACATTTTTTAAGGGACATAATCTGTTTTTTGACAGATGTCTTTCTTCCCCCACCATTATTCTATTGATGCATTAGATCATCACAAATTTGAGTGCAAATTTTTCATTTATAGTTCTATTTTGCTGTAAGTGCAGTGCATTTTCACAACCATGATTTTAAGAAGACTCAAACTTTCAGACCACATCGATTTCCAATAAATCAAAAAAATGAGGTGTGAACCATGTAAACCGAGTTATACTGGATGGAAGTGTTACCCAATATGAATGCTGAGAAAAAGAAGAGATTTCAAGAACATTATTGAGTTTATTATCAGATATATCACATCTACCAATATTTTCTGTCACCTGATTTCTCAGAATGAAAAAAAAATGTGTCATCTAAAAAATATCAATCTTTTTTTCCAAGGAAAATTTTCATTTTATCCCTTTATTTAGACCAAAATAGAGTAAGCGCTGGTTTTCTAGGAAACAGTCAACAGGAAAAAAAGTCCAAATTAAATTTATTCTTATTCTCAAGATCTGCTGTGGTTCAATAATAAAATCTTTTGATCTTCAATTCCTTCTTGGATATTCATCCTTGTAAGGGATGTTGTACTACATGCTGGGACATTTTCTTTCTTCTTTCCTGCCTCAGCATTAAATTATGTATGACTTTCTGGTGTATATAAATATTTCCTTCTGGTTGGAATCTCACAGGTGGTAGAATGTCATAAATATAACTTAAAAAAAGAGACAGGGACTCAGGACACTCAAGGTTTATTAATGTCACCCGCATATGAAAAATTCATGAGAGTCTTTTCTTGGAATGAAGTTACCATTTTTATTTATCCATATTTTACCCTCAAAACAGTGAACAAAGTGACACAATAAAATGAAATATCTTCTTGAGGCTACATTGCATGGTTTGGGGGTTGAATTGGAGAAATATTGATTTAGTGCTCTGCATTTTGGGTAGCAGCTGGAGACCATTTCAGTACCAACCCCAGTTTAATAAATTTAAGAGAATTTTCTGTATCGTGTGCAAAACAAGATTCTCAGCTCTTGATCTGTATTATATGTACAATTCTTACAATGTTTTCATAAGACTCGAGGAATGAGAACTTCAGGCATTTCTGGAGGATGTCTAAGGAACTGACCTATGTAATCAATTTCATAATCTAAAATTCATAATTTTATGATCTTTTCAGGAGCATTAGTTAACATCTCTGGTCTCTTTCCATCACAACTCTGTTCTTACTTATTGACAACTGTCTAATAGTAGGACTTACCCCAGCTTTGTTTAAAGCACCATTTAGGTGGGTAAAGAGGGTTTGTTGTATTTTAATAGTTAATGAAACTGTAATTCAGAGATGTCATCATAGCTACTGAGTCCTAGAATGTGGATTCCAAATAGCACACAGTTGAAGTATCTCTTGTGAGTACTTCTAATAATTTTTCATGGAACAACATATGTGGGAAGTGAGAATACTTGTGAGCTGAATAAGAAAACTGACAGGGTTGGGAGTATCTATCTAGGGCTTGAAAAAGAATAAAATGTTTATTTTCCCCAGGTTAAATAACTAAGAGAAATGAAAATCAAAGGACAATAGAAACTTCTTTGTTCCGTTTTATGATTTGTGTGTGTGTGTGTGCTGTGGATTAAAGCCAGGACCTCATGCATGCAATGTGCATGGTCTACTACTGACTCACACTCTGGCCTCTCATTGCATTTTAAATAAGACATAACTTTACATTCATGACTATGGATTTTTGGTATCAGACTGTAGACTGGAAACAAGCAGAAGTTCTTTTTTTTTTCTTTTTAGGTCACACCTGGTGATACACAGGGGTTACTCCTGGGCTCATGCATTCAGGAATTACTCCTGGCAGTGCTCAGGGGACCATATGGGATGCTGGGAATCGAACCCGGGTCGGCCACGTGCAAGGCAAACGCCCTACCCACTGTGCCATTGCTCTAGCCCCACAAGCACAATTTCTGACCAGATATACAAATGGCAGTTCCTTTAAATTCTTTCTTTTTTTTTTAAAAAAAATTGCAAAATGTTTAGGTTTGAGATACTTTTAGACATGCAGAAGACTGATAGAAATAATTGAGTTCTTGGGCTGGAGAGATAGTATAGGGCTGAAGGCCTTTGTCTTGCAGGCCCTGACTTGATCCTAGGAAGCATTTATGTTCACCTGAGCACCATTAGGAGTGATCTCTGAGCACAGAGCACAGGGAATAGTTCTCAAATGTACTATTCTCAAATATATAACCCTGTATAATTAACACTTAACTTGATTCCCTGAACTTGACAGGTCACTCTCAAGCCCTTTCCCAGAGAACTTCATTCTTTTATTTTGCATTGGAGCTACAGCCAGCATGCTCAGGGATTACTCCTGGTGGGCTTAGGGGACTAAGTGGGATGCTGGGGATCAAACCCAGGTAGGCTGAGTGCAAAATAAATGCCCTACTTGCTGCACTGTGGCTCCAGCTGTCACAGAACATTTTTATGAAAACATTGTGAAAAGTTTTTAAAAATGTCAGCATATAAAGGGGGATTATTCACGACCACCAGCAGCATTTCTGGAATCAATTATTTCCAGCAAGATTTGATGAATCTGAAATTTACATTTCCAGTCTTCCTGCCTCTGTCCCCAGTGCTGCCTGTCACTGGATACCATCATCTTCCTTGTTGTGCGGCCTTTCACGGTGGAGTCTCACTGCTCACTGCTGACTGAGGAAGCATCACTGTCAGTGATGACCTATTCAAGCCCCACTCTGTGCCACACTGCTCTGTCCTGCAGTCAGCCCTGTTCTGGAAAGGCGCGACCAGGAGAGACTGTTCCCCACAGAAATAGCTCTCACCTTGCAGATGAATAAAGTCAGGGACAGATGCACATGAACGAGTAATTCTAGCAGAGATTCAACTTTAAAGGGAAATTGTTGCCTATAAAGTCAGTAATAGCACGAGGTCTGTGGAGTCATCTGTAGACACTGATGCTTTACCTGTGCTGCCTCTCACTCCATCCCACAATGGCTCTGGGGACTGGGAGATATCATTTGATTCCATGGGTGAAAAGTTTAAAGGCAGATAATTAACTCATCTCCCCAGAGTTTATAGTAGTGAGCAGGAGTGGAAATTATTTTGATTTTATTATTTGGGGATGACACTTACTTGCATTTATTGAGCAATTTCTTGGTACACTCATAGACAATAAGCTTGTTCAGTCTCAAATTCCTCATTTGCAAATTTTCCTAAGATAAAATAAAATAAAAATCCCCCCAATTTTCTTTATTGCAGCGATCTTAATTTTTCTTTAGAATGTTAGAGTTTAGCAGAATATTTTGAAAGGCACTTTATGGACTTAACACTCATTTCTAACATTAGAGGTTTTAGCTGCATGGCACTGTAGTTCAACACTGAATAAGTTCCATTAGAAGGCCCACCCAAAGCCTGGCTTTCACTGCCCCCTCTGACCCCTCAAACCGAGTTGCCTCCTGCCTTTTGCTTTCTCTTCAGTGAATCACCTTGTGGTTCTTACAATCTCAGAGTTGTTTTGCTTTGCTTGTTTTCTTTACTTCCCACATATAAAGGAAAACAAATGGTATCTGTCTTTCTGCCGTATTTCACTGGAGTTTCTGCCTCTCAAGGTCCATTCAGGTTGCAAATAGCAGGATTTTGTCTTCTTTTGTTATATAGCGAGTCATGTGGTTTGGACATGTCAGTCACATTTTCAAAACCCACTTACCAGTTGATGTCACCAAGGTTGCTTTCATAGCTTTGGTACTGAGACTAATGCTTCAGTGAACACCAGGAACCTGTTTCTTTTTGAATAAACGTATTTGTGTTCTTTGGGTAAATAACAAGTAGCAGAATGTTGAGATTCTATCTAATAGGACTGATTTCTCAATTCACAGTTCGGGCATGTCACCAACTGCTGTTTACAGACATTGGAAGCTGTCAGCGGGCAATGGTGAGAGACAGTCTTGGGAGGGATTTTAGGGATCCTTGCAGGCCCTCCTGACGCATGGACTTCCCTTGTTGGGGGGAAACCCAGGACAGTAGAAGTTTCCTGAATTAACCAAAAGGTGGCACCAGGTCCCAGTGTAATATTTCCTGCCTACACTTTCAGCACAGAGTCTGACCTTCCTGGAGGGTCCGTGGCTTAGGGGAGGCCGATGAGAAACTCGTGACACACTCCACTGTGGACTGGGGGCCCAAAGGCCACGCACCCAGTGTCTCAGAACAACAAATAACTACTGCCCCATTCGAGAGGGCAAATCCAATGTCACAGAGTGGGCATGGCTGCCTCTCACTGCAGTCTTTGAGGGCTGTCAATGTTCCTATGGTTCCTCTTACTCCTTGTGGCCACTGGCAACATTTGGCGGCTTTTGGTGAATTCCAAACTCCGCCTCCCTCAGGGCCATCTCCTTGACATGCGCTCAAACTTCCCTCTGTCTTGGAGGACATCTGTTATATTGAACTTGACTCAGTATGGCCTACTCTGGCCCTGGTGCATCTGCAAAGACAGTGTTTCCAAATGAGACCACATCCGGGGCTGGGTTACCAGACCATAAAGCATCTGCAGTGTGGGAGAGCAGAGTGGGGTGAACTGGGAACAACGCTCTCTGGAGCTCTGTTTTTCTAGGTCATGTTTCTACTCTGGAGCTCAGAGAGAATGTTGTGGACCCTACGGGTTTTCCTCTACCTCTTATTGTCTCTCTTAATTTTATTAAGGCCCCATGGTTTACAAAGTTACTCATAAATGGGTTTTAGACACATCATGTTCCAACACCAGTCTTGCCCCCAGTATTTTCTCTCCACCAGGGTTTCCGAGTTCCCTCCCATCTGCCCTTCCTTCTACCTTTGCAAACAATTCTAAAATCCTAAGAATGGAATTTAGATAGATAGATAGATAGATAGATAGATAGATAGATAGATAGGAACATGTTCCTAGGATCTCAGAACACATGAGTTTTAGGCAGAAGGCACACTTGGCAGAAGGAATGTGTTAACGGGGTTCTTACCTGTTTCCCTTGCCAAAATGTCAGCTTTTGGGGAGTTTGCTCATTCCTTCTCTCTGGAGAATGGAGTAGTCTGAGAGCTACAGTGGGACTTAGCAATGTTGCCTACATAAGTTATACCCCAGGGCCTGGGCAAGACTCAGCTGGGTGGTGGGAACCTGGTGGCGTCTGGGCAGGGTTCAGTGGTGGGCACTTGCTCTGCAGGCATGAGGGTGTAACTTCCATCCTTGCTCCCACTATACCTGCCTGCAGAGCGCCATCTGATTGGCCCTGCAGATTCCTGTGCCTACCCAAGCACTTGAGGCTCCATCATCACAATAGACACAACAAGAAGGGACAAGGAATAAAAGTGAACCAGACTCTGGCTGGGTTGAGTTAGACGCAGATGTGGGCAGCTGCTGTGGACCGTGGTGGCAATCCTGCCCCTATTATAGGCAGTGCAGGCTCTAGGCTGGGACTCTGGCAATGATAGCTTATTCTTTGATTTTGCCTCCCCCAGCAAGATGGAGTTACAGCATTCTAAGCAGTCTCCAATGTCCTCTGGAGCCATAGAACTGAAAGGAATACCTGTGTGAAAAGTTCGTGATCACATTCACACTGGACCACTCTCTTGAGACCTTTGCGAGTTACTGGGTCATGCAAGGTACTGAATAAACTTTTGATGTGTTTCTGCATCCTCTAAATTTTCTGCACAACAAAAATATCAAATCAGTGTCCGTGAAAATATTACCAAACAGAGCACATAAAAGCCCTCCACAAACTCTTGATGTCAAAGAGAAGCACTGGTCTTCTTTAGTCCTTGTGTGTAAACTGTAGGGTGCAAACAAGCCAGCAGCACCCGCCTTGACAGAGTCCATGTGGAGCCTCGTATCTCAGGGGGACCTTCATCACCACCCACAGCATTGTTTCCAAGCATCAGCCAACGGCACAGTATTTCTTTGACCCTGGCGGTTGCAAGAGGGTTTTTTTTTTGGCTTTTTTTTTTTGGGGTCACACCCGGCGATGCACAGGGGTTACTCCTGGCTCTACACTCAAGAATTACTCCCGGCGGTGCTCAGGGGACCATATAAGATGCTGGGATTCGAACTCAGGTCAGCCGAGTGCAAGGCAAACGCCCTCCCCGCTGTGCTATCACTCCAGCCCCTGTTGCCAGAGGGTTTTAAAAATGAAAAAATTGCTTTTATTTAGGAAATATCTCTCAGCTTTATTTCTTGGTATTATTAGTAAGCCGGGATCAAATGAGCATTTGAAACTGAAACTTTCTCTGTTCGAGGTGACTGTTTAGATATTGGGGTGGTGGGCTTTTCTTCGGGGTGGAGTTTCCTCCCAGGCACCACTCCTGGATCAGCCCAGGGAACACTCCTGGCCAGTCTCGGGAGACCAAATGTTGTACCTGGGATTAAACCCAAGTAAAACGTGGCAAAGCAAGCGCCCAGCCCCCTGCAGGCACTGCACAGTGTGTGGGCATGGCAGAGTCACACATCCTGTGCCCTGAAGCAACTGTGTCTGCTGCAGTCAGAGCAAGGGGTGGACGGGTGAATTTAGTTGGTCACTTTAAGTTTTGGCCCTGGAGCAGGTAGCCACATCAGAATAGCTCATGGGATGGCTGGGGATGGGATGTGGCAGCAGATGGAGGAAGCCCCTGGCCCCCTCCATGTCTCCTGCTCTTTCTCTCCCAGCCCTTCTTCCCGGATCAGTGTTTTCCTCTACAGATACTTCAGGATCAGGTAGGGCTGTGCTCCTGGACAGACGGCTCAGCACAGAGGCAGAATACAGGCAGGTCCCGCATGTCCAGGAAAGTTCAGATCTAGGCAGGAGTGGGATGCCCCCGTGGTGATAAAGTGCCAATCACAGCACACAAGCAGCCATGGCCAGAGACTAGGAAAGCCAGGATAGGACGATAGGAACTGCTGGGGTCCAGATGGGAGGCCCAGCCACAGGTACAGAGCTCAGGGATCTCACCCACACGCACATTACCATGGCCAGAGACTGAGGAACGTGAACACCGGATTGAGAGAGCGACGCAGGGACAGGAACTGACTGTCAGTCATGGGAAGTGAGTAGACTGTGTGGGATGAGATAGGGAGGTGGGTCACTGGTCAGTTTATATGTGGGGCAGTGCCCCGTGACATCATTCATGGGTAAAGGAGAGACCTGTACATTTGGGGAGGGGCCATCTACTTTATCTGTACAATAAACTAACTTTTCATCTTGCGAATTTTGTGTACAAATCTTTCGTATAATTCTCAGGGACATGGACATGTGAGGGCAAGAAAGTGGACTACTAGAGTACTGGTGGGCTGGGTCTGTGTCGTGTCACCAGCTTTTAGATGGAGATAATTGCTTGAGCTTCAGACTAAAAGCTAAACCTACTTCCCAGACAGACTCAGAGCAAAACTCAGAGCAAAGCCAGCCATCCTTCCTCAGCACGCCTGGTGCCAGTTGAGAAGTTGGAACTGGAATGTCAGAAGGGACAGAGAGTTTCCTTCTCTTCTCTTTGGCATCCTCACTGTTTTCCATACAACAATAACACATCCAAACTGAATCTGGCTCAGTGTCTACTGGTTTGTGCTTCTGTTTGCCAACCATTGGCTTAGTGTTCGCTATCAAGCAGCATCAGTTTATATCATTTAAATAAATATTTTATTGCACTTCAGCCTTAATATTTAAACATGAATGGAAAACAGGAAAGACTAAGTGTTGACACTCATAATGCAGCAATAGAGAAGATTGTGGGCCCCTAGAGAGTTTTATTTTTAAGATTTTAGTTGGGCAACTCAGTGGATCTAAGAGTTGACTGTTCAATTGTGAAAGAAGAGAGAAAAATTGAAGAAAGAGCATCCAGGGAAATGGATAAAAGGGCTGAGTGTGTGCTTTGCATGAGGGAGAGCTGGGTTTGATCCCCGCTACTGCATGGTCTCTAGAGCACTTCCAGGAGAGACCCCCAGTCATAGTGCCAGGAAGATGCCCTGAACACCGATGTGGCCTCCAAACAAAAAAGTGAAGAAGCTGGAAATATCTGGTTCAACATCACGTAACAAGCAAGGAAGGCATAATTAGGGATCTAACTTTATTTTTTAGCTTTCTTGGAATAGCATCTTTTTTAACATGTAAGACAACTGTTTAACTTTTCTATGTTCAGTTTTAACACATCTTCTTAGGAATTCATCATGAGTAAAAATAGAGCATTGTCTCTCTACTGTCACCCCTCTGTCTTTTGGCAGAGGGTGCTTCTAGATCCAGAACATTTCTTTATTGGTATAATATATAAATGTATATCTATCATTTTATGTGATAAAATCTCACCAAATTTTAATGATATTGAACACTAACTTCTAACACTTTATTTGCTTTTTGGTGTTGGGGGCTATACCAGCTGTGCTCAGGGCTTGCTTCTAGGTCTCTGCTCAGGGACTTCTCCTGGCAAAGCTTGGGGAATCAAATAGGGCTGCTGAGGATTGAACAGGGGTCAGCTGCATCCAAGATGGGGTATTAACACCAGGACTATCTCTCTGGCCCCACTTTGTATGCCACAAATGATAAAAATTTGTATTGTGAAACCACTGTTGAATTAGGAGGAAAATTTTTGCCACAGATACAGACCTATTAGAATGATTATAACTAGGGGCCGGGATGATAGTACAGTGTAAAGGGCATTTACCTTGCATGCAGCCAACATGGGTTTGATCCCCGGCATCCCATATGGTCCCCTGAGCACTGCCAGGAATAACTCTTGAGTGCAAAACCAGGAGTAACCCATGAGCTGGGTGTGATCCCGAAGCTGTAACACGCCCTTTCTGAAAAAAAAAAATCTCCAAAACCAAATCCAACCAACCAACCATAGAATGATTATAAGTATATCCTAGGACTTTAAAACAAAGATGATATAAAGGCTGGAGAGATAGTACAGTGGGTAGGGCACTTGTTTTGCATGCTGCTGGCCCAGATTTAGTCCCTGGCTCCATGTATGGTCAATAAACACCACGAGGAGTGATCCCTGAGTGCAGAGCTAGGAATAAGCCCTGTACACAGCCGGGTGTAGTCCCCCTTCCCCTACTACCACTGGCCAAGAGGTGCTACTGTGCTGGCTTTGGAGAGGGAAGATATGGCCACAAGCCAGGGAATGTTGGCAACTCCTAGAAGCTGGAATCAATCTTCTTTCTTGGAGGGGCGCCATTATGTTGGCTTTTTGGTCTTAGAGAGACCATTATAGTTATCTGACCACCAAACTGTAAGGTAAAAGTGTGTTTTTTATTGACCTTTCAGATTGTTTTCTGGGTTTTTATGTCGTTAATTTCTGCTTTAATTTTTATTATTTCCTTCCTTCTGTCTGGTTTGGGTTCCTTTTTCTGGTCTTTTTCTAAGGCCTTGAGCTGTGAAGTCAAGCTATCTGTGTAGGCCCTTTCTTCCTTCCTAAGGAATGCTTGCAGAGCTATAAATTTTCCCCTTAACACAGCTTTAGCTGCATCCCATAGGTTTTGGTAGCTCGTGTCTTCATTCTTATTTGTTTCAAGGTATCTCTTGATTTTTTCCTTGATTTACTTCCTGACCCACTCACTATTCAGCACTGAGCTGTTTAATTTCCAGGTGTTTGCTTTGATTCTCTGCATCTGTGTGTGGTTAGCTTCTATCTTCAGTGCATCGTGGTTTGAGAAGATAGTTGATACAATTTCTATTTTTCCGATTCTATTGAGGTATGATTTGTGGCCCAGTACATGGTCTATTTTGGAAAATGTTCCATGTGCACTGGAAAAGAATGTGTATTCTTTTTTTTAGGGTGTAAAGGCCTGTATAGGTCTATTAGGCCTCTCTCTTCTATTCCTTCTTTCAGAGTTAGTGTTTCCTTGCTGAGTTTTGTTCTTGTCGATCTATCTAGAGGTGATAAGGCGGTGTTGAAGTCTCCAACTATTACTGTGCTGCTAGCAATGTCCTTTTTAAAGTCTATTAGGAGTTGTTTTAAGTATTTAGCTTAAAGGTTGTTCATTAGGTGCGTATACATTTAAGAGTGTGATTTCTTCCTGTTGTACATATCCCTTGATAAATAAAAAATGACCTTCACTGTCCCTTCGAATCTTTTTCAACCTGAAATCTATGTTGTCGGATACTAGTATGGCCACCCCAGCTTTTTAGAGGGAGTTATTTGCCTGCAGGATTGTTTTCCATCCTTTGACTTTGAGTCTGTGTTTGTTCTGATTGTTCAGGTGTGTTTCTTGCAGGCAGCAGAATGTTGGGTTTAGTTTCCGGATCCATTTTGCCACTCTGTGTCTCTTAATTGGTGAATTTAGGCCATTGACATTGAGAGAGATTATTGTCATGGGGTTTTGTGTCATTTTCTTTTGGGGTTTTTTGTTCTTGTGGGGTTCTTCCTTGTCTTACAATAGCCCCGTTAGTCCTTCTTTTATGTTTGGTTTTGAGTCTATGAAGTTCCTGAGCTGTTGTTTATCTGAGAAATAGTATATGATTCCTTCGAATTTGAGTGAGAGTTTAGCCAGATAAAGTATTCTTGGTGATGCGTTCATTTCGTTGAGTTTTTCCACTATGTCCCATCATTGTCTTCAGGCTCGGAGGGTTTCCTCTGATAGGTCTGCTGTAAATCTAAGGGGTGCTCCTTTGTATGTGATTTCCTTCTTTGACCTTGCTGCTTACAGTATTGTGTCTCTATCCACAGCATCCATCATACTGATTATGATGTGCCTTGGAGTCTTTTTATTTGGGTCTCTTTTTGCTGGTACTCTTCAGGATCCTTGGATTTGGATGCCTACCTCCTCCAGCTCTGGGAATTTCTTAGCAATGATGTCTTTTACTGTGTTTTTTTTCACTGGGGTTACTTCCCTGTGCTTCTGGTACTCCAGTGAGTCTTATGTTGTTCCTCTTGAGGTCATCCCCTAGGACTCTGATTCGCTCTAGAGCCATTTTGAGGTCTTTTGCCATTATTTATTGTTGCTTGCAAGCTTTGTGCAGCTCATCTTCAAGCTCGCTGATTCTGTCTTTGGCTGTAGTCGTTCTATTGTTGAGGACTACTACTGAGATTTTTAATTCATCTACCGATTCCTTTATTTGTGTGACTTCTGTTCATAGCTTTGAAATTTCTGCTCTCATTTCTTCCTGAATTTTCTTGGTGGACCAATCCAATGCTTCGTTTATATCCTCCCTTAATTTATTGGATGTCTATTCCATGGTTGCTTGGAGTACATCGACTCTCCTCAAGATTTCCTCTCTGAATTCTTTCTCGAAAGGTTGTATATGTGGGTGGCCCCTGTTGAGGTTTCTAGAATCTTTTCTTCATCCTCTCTTCGTGGAGAGGATTTTCGCTGTTTCTTCATATTGGTATGGAAGTATAGAGTTGGAACGTTCTAGTTGTCTATCCCTATTCCCTCTTGCTGCGGAAGGAGGGGCTCTGCGCTAAATTGATAATGGTAGCCTTGTACCTATTCTAGAATTCTTCCTAACTCTCAGGCATTCATCCTAAAAGTGTGTTTTTTAAAACCACCAAGTTTGTGGCAATTCATTTTATTGACAATAGGCTGATTCTCAATATCATTTCTGCCTGCTACACATGAAAATCAAAGATGTCCTCTCTTTGGCAATGACCAATGGCATGAACTGTCTTTGGCTTGTGTTGATTCATGGTCAGCATATTATTACTGTTTTCTGTGTTGGCTGAAGAGTGGACTGGTGACAGACTCCAATCAATGAATGTTAGAGGGATGAGGCTGGGTCTGAGGAATTTCTGGGATGAATTTTGCTGCTATTACAAAGAGCTGTTGGGATGAGCACCTTTGCCCTTTCCTGCCTGCCTTGCACAAAGACGTAATGCTTTAGTTTGTATGGAGAAGCCATTCGTCATGGTCCTTATCTATGATCAGAAGAGATGAAAAGTGTGGCCAGAAGGACTGACCAGTAACAGCTAATGGGTGCTGCAGTGAAGAGAGACTCGATCTATTTCCATTATTGGAGCATTAGTGCCTGAGGTTGATAGTTGAAGATTTAGTTTTCTAAAGGGAGTTTGTGGTTGATTTGGGAAAATTAGATCATGAACTCAAGATGTTTTGTGAGAAAATATGCATTAAACAATAGACTAAAATGATACCAGTGCAGAGCTGGAGACTCATCAGAGTATTTGAAAACTATCTGTTTCTCCACTAAGCTTTGCATGAAAGGACAAACCAATTAAGTTCCTTAGACTGAACTTGACTATGGCAAGCTCCCTCTCCAGAAACATTTCCTATAAGATGGTCCTTCTGGAATCTCTTATAAAAGCTCTGTTTCTCTCTTTTAAAAAAAACTCTCTTGTTTTTCCTGGCCAGCTGAGTGTACATCTGGTTATCTGGGTCAGAAATCTGGGTCTGTGCTTCTTCTTTCCCTCCTGTTTCTCTCTGCATACCCGTGTGTGTCTTCCGAGTATTAGTGACTACACTGTTCTGTCTTGGTTTGTTCCTTCATCAAGACTGGCCAGTTGACTGCAGTGATTTCCTCCAAATAGTCCCTCTTCTTTGTGGCTCCCAGTTTCATCCACATCCCAAACTTTAGGCAAACTATCTTCTCAGAATGCAGTGAATTATGCCAAACATCCAAAGATTCCCTCTGTCCTATGGGGCAAAGCCCAAACATATTGGCCTCACCATTAAATCACTCCAAGATGGGAGGACTCAGGCAAAGACTCCCCTTCTTGGTATCCAGGGGTCTAGTCAGCAAGACAGTCTTAATTCTAACTCTCCCTGAACTTACGATAAAAAATAACAAACATAAAATCACCCATGAGATATACATTATTTTTTCAGTGTCAAGTCTTTGCAATCTAGTATGTATTTCACATGTACAGTACATGTCCATTTAGAGAAGTCACTTTTTTTTTTGGCTTTTTGGGTCACACCTGGTGATGCTCAGGGGTTACTCCTGACTCTATGTTCAGAAATTACTCCTGGTAGTGAAAAAAGTCACTTCTTTTTCATTTTGGGTCACAAAAAAAGTACTTTTTTTTTTCTTTTGCTCTGCACTCAGGAATGTCTTCTGGAGGTGCTCAGGGGACCATATGGGATGCTGTGAATTGAACCTGGTTGGCTGCGTGCAAGGCAAAGACCACTCTACCTGCTATGCTATTGCTCCAGCCCCAGTTTCTTTTCTTTTCTTCTTCTTCTTTTTTTTTTTTTGCTTTTTGGAAAAGCCACATTTTAAACATTCAATAGACTGGCCTCATCTAGAACTATTAACAAAAGGGCTGGGCTAAATATGTGATTTTCCCTTTGCTTTAAGTAGCATAAGTTATGAAGCTAGTCTGATTTTCTAGGAACTCACTACCACTTGTGTATGATTTCATTTATTTGATCATTTCTCTCTGAGGTTAAGCAACTTGTATGCATTAGGCATACAAGTTGCTGGATAAAGTTCAGGAAAACAGAAAGGGTAAGAGATAGTTCCTCTCCCCAGGAGTTCATGATCTAACTTATGTGGGAAGTTCTATGAGAGTCATAGAAGCATAGAGGAAAGTGGAGCTGGAGCAGAGTATGTGTGTCTGTGAAGAGATGCCTGTTCCTTTGAGAGCTGAGCAGAGAGCCAGGAGCAGCAAGACACCAGGGGTGAAGCAGTGTGGGCGGAAGTGTCCACTGCACCAGGAGAACCAGTGTGCTACACAATGGGGCACACAAATTAGCCCTACCCACCCAAGGTCAGCGTTGGATCTCTGGAGAAGGACCAGTCTGGAGAGGAGAGCAGAGATCTAAGAGACAGAATCAAGTCACAGGACACCAGAAGCTCCTACAGACGTTGGGGCAGCCTCCTCAGGGCCCTGAGCTTTGCTTTCTGTTACTTTGTGCTGGGTGGTGCCAGGCACTGCTCCATGCAATTTGAAATACAGTGCACATTTACTTATGAATAGATTATTTAGGTATACTTGCATCAAATTTGAAGGTTTCATATGGCCTATCATTCAGGATATTTTATTCAATCCACTGTCTTGACCATCCACCTAGAGGCTGTCTCTGTGACTTCTTGGTTGCACCAAATCATTTTTAATAGGGGCCACTCTATATATAGATGGCACTTGGTGGCTAACAATAAGGGGATGTGGGATGGACTTGAGGTGCCAGAGGTCTCACACATGCTCTGTTTGTGCAGTGCCACTTGGGCTATGTGCCTTCTTGCACTCATGTTTAGCTGCCCAACTCCAGGTTTACTGAACTGAAGTTGGCACAGCATGTGTGAGTGGAAGGGGCCCGACTGGGAGGACCATGGGAGGACTTCCACAGAGAACTGGCTTTTCCTTTACATTAGCTTTCCTTTCTGAGGGGAGGCAATGAGGAGTGGTGGACTCTGATTTGGCCATGATCATGGCTGGGGCTCGGGTGGAACCCGCTGGGCAGGGCTCTTTAGCTCTATGCTGTCCATGGAATTTCTTGCACACAATGTGAATTATATCTGTGGATTGTAGAGTGATATTAATTCAGTCCTTGCTTCTGAGGATAAAGGGAGCTTTATTTAAAAAATATTTTTCAATTTAATCATCGTGAGACACACAGTTACAAAGCTTTCATGATCGAGTTTCTGTCATACAATCTTTCAATACCAATCTCTCCACTAGTATACATTTACCACCACCAGTGTCCTCAGTATCCCTCCAGCCTCCCACACGCCGTCCCACCTTCTCTACCCCCCGCCTCTGCTAGATATTTTTCTTTTTACTCAGTTAAGTGTTGTGCTTTGCATCTTTGATGGACTGGTACAGACTCAGGTGAGAAGCACCGTTGTATCATTCACCATCCTGGGAGCATTTGTGAGAACTTTCTAGCACAGGGACTAGCTCGTTTTTCATGACCATCATCTTGTTGAGGTTCAGCTGCAGTCTGACCTTTTCACACTCGAAGTCGAAGTCGGCCAGCATTTGTGCCACATGGCTAATGTTTGGCGTTATAAGAATGATGTTATCATCAAAGTGGAGGTGGTGTTGTTGCCGAGTGTCTATCTTCACTCCCATTCCTTCCCATTCTAGTCGTCGCATGATGTTCTCGAGGATGGCACTGAAGAGTTTCAGTGAAATGGCATCACCCTGCCGAACCCCTCTCTTTATGTCAATGATCACTTCCTTGTAGAATGGTGAGATCCTGGTGGTGAATCTGTAATACAGCTCTCGGAGGATCTTGATGTACTGAGTTTGAATGCCCGTTTGGCTAGGGCTTCGATGACCACTTCAATCTCAACAGAATCGAAGGCTTTCTTTAAGTCGATGAACATTAGATAGCGGCATCTTGAACTCTTGTGAAACTTCAATGAGCTTTGTCACCGTGTGGATATGGTCAATTGTGCTGAATCCTTTTTGGAACCTGGCTTGCTCGCATGCTTGTCCTTTGTCTAGTGTTCTGCCTATTCTATTCAGGATGACACGAGTGAACAACTTGTAGATGACAGACAGCAGGCAGATGGGGCGAGAGTTGCCGATGTCGTGGATATCTCCCTTCTTGTACAACAGAACGGTCCTGCTGGTTTTCCACTGGGATGGAACTTGCATTCAGAGAGGTAGCATGCGAAGAGCCAAGCCAGTGTATTGATGAGTACTGGTGGCAGATTCTTCAGGTGTTCGGGTCTGACCTTGTCTAGACCGGGTGCTGTATGTGTCTTTACCAATGAAAGGGCATGTCGGATTTCGGAAGGAAGGATGTTGAGAACAACATATCCATCTTTCGGAATTTGGTATGTGGGCAGGTGGACATGGCTGTCAAAGAGATCTGAGTAGAAGTCATGAATAATCCTCTCCATTGCCTTTCTGGAAGATGTGATAGATCCATCAGGACGTCAGAGGGCAGTCATCTTGGTCTTGTAGTTGGCGAAGGACAGGCGAGCTTTGCGAATACTTTTCCCTGCTTCTGCAACATCGGCCAACACTGCTGCTCTTCTCTCTTTGAGGTCTTCCTTTATCATTTCTCTGCACAGCTTTGCGAGCTCGGACATTAGCTTGTGGTTGCCTGAGGCTCGTGCCAAACCATGTTGAGGAATGAGCTTGAGATTTTCCAAAGTAAGGCATCTGTTTGTGGCTTTCTCACTCTCGGCATTCTTTACACAGTCATGTAGGCGCTGAACCAGTCGATCGTATTCCTCGTCGATGTCAAGGATGGCATCTTTCCACGTTGCTGCAATAGTGCCAAAGAGCTCCCAGTTGGTGGTCATTCTGGGAGTTCCCTTCTGAAACTTAAACTTTGCAGACCTTTCTCCCTGCTCTGTGAAGTAGAATTTTGCATGAAGGAGATGGGTCCAATCCCATTTGGAATTTTGGGACAACAGTGACATCGGTCAGGCAAAACCTTTGATTGAATATGATGTGGTCAATTTCATATGATGCTCATGAAAAACAAACTAGTCCCTGACGCTCCATTTGCTCTCAATGGAATGAACATCTCCGAATGCAACAGCTATGTGTACCTGTGTCGAGAACTCAACATGAGGAATGACTTGGCACCAGAACTGCGCAGGAGGAAGAGAGCAGCGTGGAATGCCTTCAAGAGTGTCAAGGAGGTGGTTAAGAGGATGAAGAACCTCCAACTCCTGGCACATCTTTTCTTTCTTTTTTTTTTTTTGGTTTAAAATTTAAAATTAAATTTTTTTTTTTAATTTATTGACACCGTGAGATAGTTACAAGCTTTCATGTTTGGGTTACAATCTTACAATGATCAAACACCCATCCCTCCACCAGTGCACATTCCCCACCACCAATATCCTGGGTATACCTCCCCTTTCCCACCCTCCTCCTGCCTCTATGGCAGACAATATTCCCTATACTCTCTCTCTACTTTGGGCATTATAGCTTGCAACACAGACACTGAGAAGTCATCATGTTTGGTCCATTATCTACTTTCGGCATGCATCTCCCATCCCAACTGGTTCCTCCAGCCATCATTTTCTTAGTGATCCCTTCTCTATTCCATCTGCCTTCTCCCCTCCGTTCATGAAGCAGTCTTCCATCTATGGGGCAATCCTCCTGGCCCTTGTATCTACTGCCCTTGGATGTCAGCTTCATGTGATGCTACCCTACACTCCACAAATGAGACGGGCACATCTTTTCGATTCCACCGTTCTTCCTGCACTAATGTATGCCTCAGAGACCTGGGCCCTATGCAAACAGGATGAGAATGCTATTCAGGTATCCCAAAGAGGAATCGAAAGAGCTATGTTAGAAGTATCATGTCTCACTCAAGTGAGAGAAGGAATCCGGAGTTCCGACCTCCGTTGATGGTCAAGAATCAGGGATGCTGTCTCGTTTGCCAAGACATCAAAAATCAGATGGGCCAGACATGTAATGCGATTCAGAGATGACCACTGGACTAGAGCTGTTACAGACTGGATTCCATGGGACATCAAAAGACCGAGTGGCCACCCACCAATGAGATGGTCAGACTTTTTCATCAAAACCCTGAATGAACGGTTTGAGGCTCTTCCTGTTCCTGGAGGGAGCAGATATCATTGGGCTACACTACCATGTGATAGAGACAAATGGAGATGTTACTGGTGCCTGCTCGAGCAAATCAAAGATTAACGGGATGACAAGTGATACAAGTGATTCTAGCACAGAAATCACTAATCCCTTTCATTTAATAATGCTTCTTCATTGATTATAATATGTATATATAATCATATATATGATTTAAAAATGTCTGTGTAAGCCCCTCCACCCCCACCAAATATTAGGGAAAACCTAAATCTTCAGCTCATAAATTTGAGCTTCATCAGCATATGAGCTGGACAGATTCATATGAGGAAATCAGTCACATATGTGTTCCAGAGATGACTTGCCATCATGGTTTTTATTCAGGAAAGGCAAAATGGCACTGAAATATCTTTCCACATGAATACAAATCACTCAAACTCATTTGTGGCACTTTCCTAATGGAGGCTGGTGTTTCGCCGAAAACTCTGACTGATCATTCTTTAAACGCTGGTCCCTGAGTTAAGAGCTTTCCAGTGTTCTGGGAAACTCATGCTCAGAGCAGATGGGTAGCTATTATTCTTACCCTGGAACAAAGGAGGAAACTGGGGCTATAATTCGCAGGAGCTCCACCAGACCCACCAAGATGGGTCACAGAATTCTGCCTCCTGCATGGCTCACATGTTTGAGATTGTGTGGTCATGCCCCGTGTCCAGGTGCCTGATGCCCGTGAACAGTGTCTGAGTACTCTCAGCTGCTTCATCTCCTTCGCAGAGTCAGCTGCGCCCTTTAAGACCCTGGTCCAGGGGCTGGAGCGATGATAGCACAGCGGGTAGGGCGTTTGCCTTGCACGTGGCCAACCCGGGTTCGATTCCTAGCATCCTATATGGTCCCCTGAGCACCCCCAGGAGTAATTCCTGAGTGCAGAGCCAGAAAGGACCTCTGTGCATCGCTGGGTATGACCAAAAGAGGAAAAAAACCTTCTGATCCACTAACTCACTGAAAATCATATTCAATGTTCTCTCCGCAGGGTCTGTAGTGACGGACAAACCTCCACTCATCCATTCATCCCAGTGACATTGTTGGGAGCCTTGCCTGGGCAGACATTGGACATGAAATGTTATTAAAATAACTGTAGTATCATAGTATCATTTTAAAACCTCAGGAGGAAGATATATAAAAAGCAAATAAGTAAAGCCATAACACTCAGGAGAAAGAACAGTGTGGTTTACCAAGAATAATTTCAACAGTGACTTTAAAGTAATGTCTTAAATGGAATGTTCTAAATTATTGCCATACAGGACTACTTTCATTTTAGTTATTGAAACTGTTTATAGTGCATAGTTAGCATTTATATTAATGACTCTTGAAATGGTTTAGAAATGTTTTTCTCTCAATTGAATCAGTTGCTCTTCCAAGTTCTATTCATTTTTTTCCGATTCACTCATTACTGAATGACCATTTGCCCATCTTCATTTGAACATTACTAGTACTCGTATTGAGACCCAGTTGTTCAAAAGGGGTCGTGGTTGTTGTCCTCAAGAAACTCACCACTTGAGTTTGGAATGATACACAATTCGTGCTCAATGAGAAGTTGGATGAGTCAGTTTTGAGCTAGGCAGCATTGGGGATGTACACTCTGATGGCTGGAAATGCATTTTTTCCCTGAGTAGATGATATCATAGGAATGTGTTGAGGAATAAATAGAAAATTGCTTTGGATAAAAGAGGGAGATAGGATAGCAGGTCTAAGGGAATGGAGATTCGAGATATTTTAGGGACAGGAAGGAATTCAGTTTGGAGGCGTGCAGGAGTGTGATGGGAAGGACAGGAGGGGATTGAGTTGGGCAGGAGACCCGTAAGCTAATTGTGGAGTGTCTACATGTCCCCCAGAGAAAGACCGTACTGGCGATGGAATCCTCTGAGTTTATTATTTATTGATTTAGAGATAGAATCAGAAATTTTCAGCATGTTTGTTCCCATGAGAGAGGCACAGGCATGTGGGGGAAATGTGTGGCTTACAAGGCATTTAAGAGGCTGTTAAAACACTTCACATGCGAAATGATGAGAAACCAAAATTAGGGCAGAGTAGGGAGTGTGCGGTGGAAGTCAGATTTAAAAGTAAAAGTGTAACATGATTTTTAAAGTAACATGGCAAGGGGGTGGGGTGGCGAGGATGTTTGTTATTGAATAGTTCAACGTCCATGTAAAAGCAGGGAAAAACCAGGATGGTTGCCACAGTAGGGTGCTTAGAGGCTCTGGTGAGTGACCCCAGACACTGGAGGGAGAATCAGAAAGGGATCCGGGTGTGGGTGCTGCCAGGACCCATGGGTGCAGAGAAAAAAGGGAGGATAGCCCTGCTTGAAGGGGTGGATGGAGGTGGCAGGAAGTACAGGTTAGTATAGGAAAAGTGTCTTAGTCTTTACTGATTTTGATGACAAAAAGCCAGACTTGAATTGAAAACAGAAATCTTTTTTTTTTTTTTACAATTCTGGAAGTTGGAAATGCGAGCTTTAGGGTGCAGTGGTGGTGGACGAGCTTCCTCTGTTTGGTCTTGGACCTCTGGACGTGTATGGCAGAAGAGACTCCGAATACTCTATGGGGAGAGGGGTCTCTTTTTTGTTTTTTGGAGAGCTGAGCCCATTCATAAGGACCTAGCACCTCTTAAAGGTCCCTAAGACCATCACAATCTGCATTAAGATTTCAACATACAACTTTGAAGGAGAGGTGGGGAACATGAACATTCAGATAATCTAGGATGATCACAGCAAAAGCACAAAGTTCCATAAAATCACAACAGTGCTTAGAACACATAGGAAGGGAATGAAACAATGCTGGGCCCTCAGAGTTTCCTGTGTCACAAATGAATAGCTAAGAGGCGATTTCATATGATATAATATTTAATATGACATAATGGCTATTTAATATAATAGTTCCTCCACATCTACTCTCTTGAATTTTGATTTATTTTCCTGAGTAATCACTTGGGCTGGTCCTATAGTACCAGGAGCCTAACGATATTTCTAGTGAATAAATATTCATTAAACAATAATGAAAATAGTCTCTGCCCTATAAAGCATCTCACTTCCATTTTCACTCGGAGCACAGCTGCTCTTTTGGCTGGAGTTTTTATTGTTTCCTTTCTCGTATCTATCCCCCTGTATATTTTCTGCAATATGTTTTTTTACTTTAAATTTTTAAAAATATGGCATATGAGGGCCTTTGCTACTATGAACATGACTGTACCTTGTACCTCATTTATAATGCCCTGGACTAACTTAACCTTGGGAAGAGAACGGCAAAAAAAAGTCTTGGTTTTATGTTTAGTGCATATTAATCCCACAGATATCTGGCTAGTTTCCATAATATTGAAGCAAAGTGTCTCTCTAGGACTTTTTTTAAGAAGGGGGAACTAGTGAAAGGTGGTCTTCCCATGCCTAGTGGGATTTTTCTAGATGCTGCATACTAGCCCCTTCACTCATTTTAGCCATTTGGAGCCTCCTGCCATTGCCAGTTGAATAGTATGCTTATATTGTTGAAATGGGGGTTCCTTTCATTAATCGTACTGTAATTCATTCTATGTGATTGGCTTGAGGCATTGATGCACTTCTTCACTTAGGCAAGATTTAGCAATTTTGAAATATAATTGTTCTGTAACTGTAGTTTTGCTGAATCTTCATAGGTGTCGTGGAGGTTCCCTTAGATCTAGCATGCAGCCGGACAAACTGGTAACCAGTGTGGCAATTTACAGCATTCTCAAAGTCACCGTACCATTAGCAACTAGAAGCCCAGAAGGGAAAAGGAAAATCCGTGGAAAAAGAAGAAATAAGTGGGATTTAGAGTATCACTGTCATTCTGTTGCTCATAGATTTGCTGGAGCGGGCACCAGTAACGTCTCCATTGTGAGACTTGTTATTACTGTTATTGGCATATCGAATATGCCACAGGGAGCTTGCCAGGCTCTACCGTGCATGCGGGATACTCTTGGTAGCTTGCTGGGCTCTCTGAGAGGGATGGAGGAATCAAACCCGGGTCAGCTGCATGCAAGGCAAATGCCCTACCCGCTGTGCTCTCACTCCAGCCTGAGAGGAATTATTTACCACCAACATGTCTAACTTGGACCCTATTACACATTTACTATGCACAGTGATTTTTACAGCTGAAGGAGGATCACTGGAGCTTGGGACTAGATCTGCTCAAGAATGAGTAAAGCATGGTTTTGAGATTGTACAGGAGTCTCTGCCTTCCTTTCAGTTCTTATATTATAGGTACTTGTTCTGTAACTATATAAATATATCAGTTCAAAGTACTAGAAATGCCGAACAAATAGCAGAGATGCAGAAAATCAGCACTTAATCGATGGTAAACCCAGCTCAGTGTTCCTTGTGCCAAACCCAGGGTAGATGCCTTTGTTGCAGAAATTCATTCACTTCTGTGATAGCTCTGTGAGATGGTTGCAATAAATTCTCCCATTTTATAGGAGAGGAAAGTGAGGTCTATGGAAATGCTATGGCTTATGAAAGAGCATAGAGCATGTAGGCAGAGGCCTAGGGTATGAATCAAGTTTTGGGATGTGAACTAAAATTTCAAGCTTCAATGACTATTTCCTTTACTAAGTTGTGAACTTGCTTGAGTCTCATATGTTAAGAGGAATATAATTTTATTTCAATATGTTTGGACAAGACAAAGGAACACAATTCAAAATAATGAGATGTTCATTAGCAAGTTAGTCATAAAAAAAGCGTATTTTAGAGAACATATAGGTAGGCTTCTACATAAAACACAGTGGTCACACTTGCTTTGCAGTGTCTTAATGCATTGTTGTCATGTACAAAAAATCCTGGTTTTGAAAAATCACCGAAGCAGTTTGGAGTGAAAAACCATGGTATCTTGGTTTTTTGTTGGTTTGTTTGTTTTGGGGCCACACATGGCAATGCTCAGGGGCTACTCCTGGCTTTGAACTCAGAAATTATTCCTGGTGATGCCCGGGGTCCATATAGGATACCAGGGATTGAACCCGAGTCAGTAAGGTTAGCACCCTACCCGCTGTACTGTCTCTAGCTCCTTAGTTTTTGTCTCTCTAGCCCCTTAGTTTTATTTTTAAGTAATTCATGAGGAGAAGACACAAGAGAGAGTGAGAGTGAAAAAATAGAGATAGCAGAGAGAGAAAGAGAGAGGAGGGGGAGGGAGGAAGGAGAGAGGGGAGAGGAGGAAGGAGCAGGAAGAAGAGGAAGATGGAAATAAAGCATCTGTGGTAAAATGCTAGTGATTGTTGGATGAGAAAAATAGTGGCTTCTTGTGCTAGTCTCTCTACCTGGTATGTATTTTAACTCTTTTATAAGAACAGTAAAAAAAAACAGCTCAGTAAAGTTCACAGGAGCCCAATTATAAACCCAACATCAACATATGACAAACGAATGTGGTTAAACGCAGAGGCACAGTTTAATAACACCAAGAAATTAACATGGAAGTGTCATTTTAAGCCACAAATTTGCACTATTTATTTTTCATGTGTTAGTGCTTTTTGGAAAAAATGTAGAAAGGCAATAATATCATCTAAGTCTGTTTACTAGAAATAACACTTCTATAATGGGTTTAATGTGTTGGCGTGGCACATTTATTTTTAGCATTCTTTTGTTTTATTGGTTAATTCAAAACATAAATACTTCCTGGCTTGAGCAAAATCAGCATGTCCCTGGCACCCAGGGGATGCTCAGAATCACTTGTTCTGTCTCTTTTGAACTTGGTGAAAGACACATTTTCACTTTTCAAAAGTCCACAAGTCAGAGGCAAGTCTATTTCAAAGCTTCTTCCCATTTTAATTGCAGTACAAACGACCAGAACACTAAAAACAAATCGTTTTCACATTCACAGATCAAGTTTTATGAGAAAGAGATAAATGAAAACCAAACATTAGATCAAAAGTTCTTTCTGTTTTGAGAAGCTTATTTCTAAGACACGACATAGGTCAACATCAATTTTCTTCATTCCTTTTAATTTTCTTTTATTTTTCTTCCCAAGGTGGATGCAGAACCCCTAAAAAGGCTTAAAAGGCATATTTGCATTTTCAATTTCAGTACCTTTTTTTTCTGAAATACTTTTAATCAGGTGTGTGTGTGTGTGTGTGTGTGTGTGTGCGCGCGTGCGCGCATGTGTGTGTGTTTTAATTTAGACTATTTCAGAGTCTAGTGAAGTCGCAGGCTGTATCTATTCTCTCCTGCCTGCCTCCTGCTCCCAGCCATACTTGGGAAGGTGCCTTTGGTCAGATGCAGATACCAGTGTGTTCCATGGAAAGTGGACATTCACACTAGGCAGATTCACACTAGGCAGATTCACACTAGGCAGGTCAGGGGTGGAAAGTCTCCCACCACAGAACAATGACTTTGAGTTTCCCACACGCCTGATGTTGCAGAATTGCAGATGAGCTGGAAGTCACTTGGGTGAGCACAGTAGCTTTCATCAGGTGGTCTCAGCTGGGACCCTCACTCACTATATTGCAACCTGGGCTTCCTTTTCCTCACTGATAACAGAGAAATACCTCCTGCCTCACAGGATGTGGTAGAGATCCTGTATGCAAGGTGTTGCATGGGGTGCTGCTCTCATGGGTGCTTCTAAAGCTGCGGGGATGCTCCTCATGTCCTTCCCACCTAGTCTTGCTCCTGTGGCTTCACTTCCCAGAGACCACCTAGACAATGATTTCTCCCTTTTCTTTCTTCTGCCAGTAACTTCCATAATCTGCCTGTAAGTGCTATTTCTGACTTCTCAATAGGAAAAACAATAGTTGATTCATATGTCTTTCCCTTTGCCAAAAGTTCCGAAGTTAACAGAAGCAAATCCAATGACTCACCAAAGTGGCAGCTAGTAAAATTTTATTGTGCACGCACCAAAAAAAGACAGTTTGCAAACCCAGAGCCCTCAAGCCCAAACCGGAGCGAGGCGCTGGGTCTACAGTTATAAAGCAGCCGGAGGAGGGAGCCAGGAGGCCTGTTTACCCTTCACTCTGGTTGGTTATAATGGTACTTTTCTTCAATGATAGGGAACTGGTTGCGGTTACCTTGTTGCAGTTTTGGGAAACAATTGAAGTTTTGATTATAATTTTCAGAGGCGTAAACAAGAAATAACTCAGGTCAAGTTAGGTCTTGCAAAAAAGGTAAATTAAGCTGTGGTCCTGTGATCACGCTAGTTTGTTTGCGCTGGGACTTTCCGAGGCTGGTTTTCATTTGGTTTTGATTTTAACACCTTTCTTTCACCAACTCTTGCTAAAGGTCTTCTCCTGGCTGCCTTCAGAACACAGAAAAATAATACACCTGACGAGGAACAGTCTGATTAACTTTCATTTTGAGAACAAAGTCCAACCCCCTATATATTTGTCCCTTCTGTTCTTAGAAATGTGTCCTACCAGATACTCCCCTGTTTCTCCAATTAGGAGTTATCATCAGTACTTAGTGGTACAACCATCATGGAACCTTCTATGCTCTGTCCTTGAGTGTGAAAACTGAAGACTGATGCCTAGAATGAGCACACATTTCCTTCCTTTGTGAAACGCTCACTTTCGTCTTCCGGGCCACAACCTCAGCATGGCCCAGAGGAGAATGCGTGACTGGCTAGTTTAGATGGACTCTCACTGGCTACCAGTGCCCTTGATCAAAGTCATGTCATCTTTGATTTTCTCAAATTTGACTGCATTAGTCTCATGTGATAGGAATCTGAGTTTCCTGAAGATTTTAATTGCCTTTCTTTTTTGTTATTGCTGTATTATAGATACATTTTTCCACGCTCTTCAATCAATATTGTTCATCTAAGGAGACTTTCTGTTCTCCCAGTTTATTTTATCAAAAAAAATTCTAGGGCTGGAGTTATAGCACAGCTGGTAGGGCATTTGCCTTGCACGCAGCCAACCCAGGTTCGATTTCCAGCATCCCATATGGTCCCCCAGCACTGCCAGGAGTAATTCCTGAGTGCAGAGCCAGGAGTAACCCATGTGCATCACCGGGTGTGACCCCTCCAAAAAGGAAAAAAAACCCAAAAACAACAACAAAAGATTCTATTTTAGGTCACAAGGTTACAATAGCACTAAAATTTATGGTATTAATGTACAACATTTCTGTACCCTACCAGCAGCAAGGGGCCCCTGACCCTCCACCACTGTCCATAGTTTACCTCTGATCTGATCTTCATTCCTCCTTTGACATCCAATTCAAAATTATACACGTAGCATATGGAAACATTGCACATAAAGTATTTGCTTTGTATTCACACTGGATGCTGGGGTTTTCTCAGAATGGGTGCTTGAGGGTTGCTCCTGCCTGTGCTCCAGGATCAGACTTGGGCCTCCTGCATGCAGAAACTGGACTCCAGGCATTTGTGTTAACTCTCTGATCCCAAGAGTTAGACTTTGTGTTTGGGGGGGGGGGCACACCTGGTGATGCTTAGGGGTCCTCCTGGCTCTGTGCTCACTTCTGGTGATGCTCTATAGGGTACCATAGATCAAACCTCAGTCAGCTTTGTGCAAGCAAGTGTCCTACCTGCTGTACTATCTTTCCAGCTTGCCAAGAGTAAGATGTTTTTGACCCCCAATCCGAATGGAGTCTATTCATCTACACCTTGAATCTTAACAAATACACAACATTTTACCCATAAAGACTTGAAACCATCCTTGTCCTTGAAAATTGCATGTTTTTAGTCCTTAATCTACTGGCCCTGCGAGTCTTAATATCTTTTATGATGATTTCTGTACCTGAGCTTGAGAGCTGCCCTTCCCACTAGACATCTCTCATTGAAGTTAGGCAAAGCAATACCAATCTTGTAAATTAAAATAGAAAATTTTCGAAGATGGAATTTATGATTCAACTTACATAAACTTCAAAATAGACTTACAAAGCAAATCAAACCATAGCTTAGGTTTGTGTATGTGCACATGGGAAATTGTAAACAAGAGCCAGGACTAACCAATTCCACATTTAGTCACTGATGATCGCTGGTGGAGAGAAATGGGTCTGATGGAGGAGGCAATAGGGCTGGGAAAGGACTCAAAGATGGTGGTCATGCTCTGTTTTTAAGGGTGTTTAAGTTGAACAATTCACACATGTTAATCTCCTTTGACTGTATGCTGCATTTAACAATTTAAAAATAGAGATGAAAGAAAACAATAAACTAATTTATAATTTATTGTTTCTCCAACTATTTTTCCAATTGACACATTTTGGCTTGTGAGTCTTACTTTGTTCTTGTAACTGTTGTTTTTGGGCTGATACATAACCTTTCCATCAAGAGAGGCAAGTCTAGTTTTTTTTTTTTTTTTCTTTTTGGGTGACACCCAGCAATGCACAGGGGTTCCTCCTGGCTCTGCACTCAGGAATTACTCCTGGTGGTGCTCAGGGGACCATATGGGATGCTGGGAATTGAACCTGGGTCGGCCGTATGCAAGGCAAATGCCCTACCTGCTGTGCTATCGCTCCAGCCCCCAAGGCAAGTCTAGTTTTATATCTGAGAATCCTTGTTTCCTTATAACAGACTTCTCTGTTGGTGTCTTTGAAAGAAAATTTGATTTTTTTTGTTCTTCATTTAAAGACAAAGCGGGCCAAGGAGAGAGAACCAGTGGCAGAGCACCTGCCCAGCATGTGTGTGCCCCAAATTTGATTCTTGGCTCCCTAAGTGCCACTGGGTGTAGCCTCTAGAAAAACTGCAGAGATGAAACAAAGAGCCAGTACCGACACATGCTAGACTTGCATCTTGCTGATTCAAAATTATTTAAAATAATTTCTGCCTCTCCAGATGCTCCAAACAGAATAACTCTATTCTTATTCAATAACTTATTCTTATTCAATAACTCTACTTCTTATTAACCAGATTATTATCAAACTAACCAGATGATCATATTTTAAAATGGAGAGACTCTCCTCTCAGCTAGCTAGAATGTTTTCCACATATAAAAGTTTGCTGATTTTGCTACTAATATCCAAGAGAGTCTTACTGTTTTTACAAGACACTTTTTAGTATTTCTAAATTAAATTTTTAAGATTGCATTATAGTTAAAGTAATGTGTTTATTGTGGTGGTATTGACACTTATGGTCCTGGTGCTACAAAGGGGCTATGGACATGTGTGTATTGGTTTTTGTGGTAACATTTTAGGCCTTTGGGGTAAAGGTCCAGGACTGTAATTGCTAGGTTGTATGTTGAGTGTGTTTTGTTTTGTAAACAACAGCGAAGTTGTTTTTCAATATGGCTGCTCTATTTTGCATTCCCAGCAGAGTTACCTGGGTCAGGCTTCCTATGTCAATTACTTTTTGTGACTTGAGAATCTGTAGCAAGAATAAAACCCAGGATAAAACCCAGGAAATGTTGGTATAAGAAATTCTCAAAAGCTTTGACTATTGTCATGGCCTTAAATAATTGCTTTGTTTACAGGGAAAATGTTTTAGACAATGACAATGATAGAGGGTTGTTTTATGTTTCCAAAGTAAACTGTAGTAGAGATCCCAATAAAAGTCACTTATGAAGTCTGAATTAACTTTAAGAACTAAAAATATTCGATAGCACAGCGGGTAGGACGTTTGCCTTGCACGCATCCGACCTGGGTTCAATTCCTCCATCCCTCCTGGAGAGCCCAGCAAGCTACCGAGAGTATCCTGCCCGCACAGCAGAGCCTGGCAAGCTACCCGTGGCATATTCGATATGCCAAAAATAGTAACAGCAGGTCTCACAATGGAGACGTTACTGGTGTTCACTTGAGCAAATCGATGAACAAAGCGATGACAGTGCTACAGAGTTACTAAAAATATTACTTGCCACAAGTAATAAAACAAACATATTACTTGCTACTCATTGATTGGAGCCACAGCACAGAGGGTAGGGTGTTTGCCTTGAACGCGGCCGAACCGGGTTTGATTCCTCTGTCCCTCTTGGAGATGTTACTGGTGCCCGTTCGAGCAAATCGATGAACAACAGGATGACAGTGATATAGTGTACTTATTGATAACTAGAGATTCAATGAGTATGTACAATACATAAGAGCTTTGAATATCCAGAAAACAATCTCTACTCTGAGTTCTGTTTCTGGGACCATGAAGCAAAAGTCAACCAAGTAAACCTATCATAAAGGCATATTGAATGTATTATTTCTATGTGAAAATTATTATCATGTTTGCATAATACAGCTTTGCCCAAGTTCCAAAATAACAGTCACTCAAAATCAGGATTTTTTTCTAGATGATTGAAAATTTGATTGCTTTTTTGAGACCTGCTATATTTAGATTTTGGCTTTTATAAATATGTATGGTAGGCTTATATTAAGAATTTGTCATTGTTGATCCTTTTATTTAATTAAATGTTGCAAAGAATGCATTTTTTCCACATTCATAAGTGAGCATACGGATTTCCTCAAATTTTCCAGAGGAGGAAAAGTAACTATATTTGGGTGGAGATAGAACAAGGAATGGAAAGTTCTCGGCCCCAAAGACTTTTTTCATCAAGTTATGAAGATGTGAACATGGAATTATAATTGAAACCATTTTGTATACTTTCCCCTCTAATTCATACTGAAAAGAATCCCTTACTAATTTAAACAACAGACATCAGAAACTCTCACTAGTTCATGGGGTTCACTAAATACCCTCGGTCCAACCAGGCAGTGGACATGGTGGAGTAGAATGGGGATAGGGTGGGAGCTGCAGATACTTAGCTCACTCAGAACAGTTAAAACTATTCATGCAGCTAAGTTTTCTTTTTTTAAAAAAAATTATTTATTTTATTTTTTTAATTGAATAACTGTGAGATATACGGTTACAAAGTTGTTCAGATCAAGTTTAAGTCATACAATATTCCAATTCCCATCCCTCCACCAGTGTACATTTTCCACTACCAAATGCCCCAGTATATTTTTCACCAATGCCCCCCACCCCCTGCCAGCCTGCCTCTATGGCAGACACTTCTCTCTCTCTCTCTCTCCCTCTCTCTCTCTCTCTCTCTCTCTTTCTCTCTCTCTCTCTCTCTCTCTCTCTCTTTCTCCTTTTAGGCTATATGGTTTGCAATACAGATACTGAGACACCATCATGTTTGGATCTTTACCCACTTTCAGCATACATGTACCATCCAGAGCGATCACTTCCAACCATCACTGTCTCATTGTCATAGTGGACTCTTCTTTTTTTTTTTTTTTTTTTAAATTTTATTGAGTCACCATGTGGAGGGTTACATAATTCTCAGGATTATGTCGGTTATACAATTCTCATACACCCTTCCCTTCACCAGTGCCCATCTTCCATCACCAACCCCCCCAGTATACCTGCCGCCCCCTCCCACCTCCCCAGTCCCCACCCTTGTACATGATAAGTTTCACTTTGTTTATGCCTTATCTCGATTACATTCCATGTTTCAGCACACAACTCACTACCGTTGTTGGGGTTTCCCCCCAAAAAGAAAAGCAGTCCTATTGCCAAGGAGGCATTTGATAGTTCTCCACTGCTAAGAATATAGAGATATTAAGTCCCGCTGTTTGTTACATAACTTTTCTTTTTCCCCCTTGCCCCGCGCCACCGAGTTCACGCCTGTTTAGTAATCGCCACGCTGCCTGACAAGGGGAAAAAAAACCGAAAAGGATGGTTATTTCCCGTCATCAGCAGACGTGGGGCTCTGGCTTAGTTGATAGACTAGTAGAGTGTCTGCAAACAGTTTCTGGAACCGAAGGTCTTGCGCTGGTATCGGCTCCGGCTCGAGATTCCACCAGCGTCCCATTGTTCCATGTATATAATTTTTCCCCTAATATCCCATTCCCACGCCACCAGGTCTGTTTGCTTAATGGACATCACACTGTAGTTGACGACACGCCGCGTTTCTTCCCGAGAAAGAAGAAAATTTCTTCTCAGCCGGCGTGGGGACATAGCTTAGTTCAGTCTAGAGAGATGGCTACCACTTTGATTGCCTTCAATATTTCAGCAACAGACTTACTATTCTAGTTAGGATCTCCCACAAAAGTCTGACCCATTAAAAGCGAACCATTACATATTGCTGATGCTAAGATGCCGCGGCCGCGCGGTTTTGGGTTTTTGTATAAAGTCCAGGGAAAGTACAACCAGAAATAACATCACTACAAACTTTTACCCTTTTATGGTGCTCAAAAGATGGAGAAGTCCTACGCTGTGCTCAGGAGGGAGGAGTTGAGAGAGAGAGAGAGGTTAAAAGAATTGGGGGATGCCCGGGTCCCACTGTTTCAGTGCACTGTGGGGTCTCTGGTCCCATGCCGGAATTAGTTCAGTGGGCTGCCTGGAGTCCAAGGGCGCTCCCTTGGGCTCTTCCATCATGCTTGCTCCGCAGCCGGATCCAAAGGGAAGCACACGTGGGGGAGGTGGGTTTAAATATCTATGTGCGGTGGGCGGGGGTCGCCGCCCCCGCCCCCTGGGGTCTCCCGCAAGCGCGCGAAAGCGTCCTGTTTCAGCTGGATCGCCGGCTCCATTTTGCGCTCAGGAAAACCGCGGATCCTGCGCTGTGCTCAGGAGGGAGGAGTTGAGAGAGAGAGAGAGGTTAAAAGAATTGGGGGATGCCCGGGTCCCACTGTTTCAGCGCACCGTGGGGTCTCTGGTCCCATGCCGGAATTAGTTCAGTGGGCTGCCTGGAGTCCAAGGGCGCTCCCTTGGGCTCTTCCATCATGCTCGCTCCGCAGCCGGATCCAAAGGGTGGACTCTTCTTTATCCCAACAATGTAGCTAAGTTTTCTACTGAATCCAAAGAGTTTGAGATGCTTTAATCAAAGCTATGAAAACGTGTGGCTTAAGCTGATAGATGAAACAAGATGTGCATTTTGCTTCTCATATTTTAGTCTTCTTTTTCTTCACCCTTTAATGGTGATCTAAATGAACAGTGAAGAGCCCAAACCAAGTCAAATCAATAGAAAAATGAGTCTCTGGATGTCAGAGCAGAAGAACGGCAGAGGTTATTGAAATCAAAGAACCTCAATGGACAGCACAGAAAGTGAGAAATGGGAAAATGTGCACATCAGAGCACAAACAAAGCAGAGCACTGTGTCAGGGTTCCCCTGGAAAAATTTTTCTTTAGTGGGTTAAATTTCAGTTGCATTTCAAGTTTATTAAGATCCTCCATCTTAATAAACTTAATACCCAATCTTAATATTAAGATTCTCCATCTTTAGAGACTCCTTTTGGAAGACAGAGTTCAGAGAGATCCCTTGTCACTCATATCGGTGGTCACCCCCAGTTCTGACCATATGGCCTCCAAAGATCTATGACCTTGGCACTTGATCCTGGCATTCCAAATGTTGCATCATGCTGGGCACTGTTCCTTCCTGAAACTCTCATCACCCTCTTCAATTCAGCTTCTGTTCTCTCATCACATCCAGTTGCTTCATCTCTGATATATATCCTAACTTCCATGTTTACCTTCTACCCCAAACTTCTTTTGCTCTGAGGTTTATCTGTCCCTATTTCTATGCCCAGTTTTTGACCTCACAAATCCCCTCATTTCTAGGTCCCTCCCTTATGCTCCCAAACTTCCAGTCCCCTCCTAATTTGCTTTCTAATTTCCCTTCATCTTTAAGAAATCCCTGTAGTTTCATTCTCACACTTGGCTGTAACGAACCACGGCCCCCCTCTACAAAGCATTTTACTATGGTCGAATTAATATTTATTACATAATGCGTAGTGAAAATCCCTCCAAATTGAACATTACTTCCTCTCTATTCCAATCTCAGCTTTGTGAAATGTGTGTGTGAGTGAGTGTGTGTGTGTGTATGTGTGTGATTTCTCATTCATCCCACCCTCACTCTGATGTCTTACCCTCTTAAACTATCTTTATTAGATAAAATTGACAGGGCCTTGAGGTTAGCCATCTCTATCTTCATTTTCAACCCCTTCCTTCTTGTCTGACTTTCCTTTAACAAGAGGGTAAAATGTGATTTTTCCAGCCTCTTTTATAGCTAGAGGTGACCAAGGGATATAATCAAATTTTCCAGCTAAACAGCAGCGGGAGTGCTCAATATGTTTCCTTTCTCCTTCTTGCCTAGACTCTGTGGAAACCAGGGTGCAGCAGCCTTGTGTCACTGTCTTACGGGCACATGCAGGCCTTGAAAGAGAGAGCTGGAGCGTTTAGAGACATGATGAGCATGTGGGAACTGAGCCTGCAGCCCCCTCTCCGACAGCCTTACCTCTCAAGGCCAGCAAATAAGGGCTTACAGGGGTTTGTGGTGCCTACTGCCTCCTTCCTTCCCCATACCTCCACACTGGACTGCTCTGGAGACAGTGACTTCTACTTCACTAAAACTACCCAGCTTGCTCAACAGAATCTCCTGTAACTGTCCTGGAACCTTTCCATTGCTGATCAACTCTCCCTCCAGCCTTCCTGCCTCTGCCTTCTCCCCATTTTCCTTTCTATCTCCAAGACTATTTTCTTAATAGCAAGATTTTCTTTCAGACTTGCAGCTTCTCCAAGGTCCCACACTCTACTCTCTTACCTCCTTTGTTCCCTCAACTTTCAACAAACTTTTTTTCCCTAACTGTGGAAATGGAATGGCATCCAGGGTTCCCTCTGTGACCTTTGTGTTTTGACATTTTCTACTCTGTGTCTCAAACATTAGCAACATTTGGGGGGTTTCCAGGAGGGAACTTGTGCAACTACATCTTTGTAGCTGCATTCACAGCTTCTTAGAAGTGTTACCACTTGGATGCAGTGTTGGTGGAGGTCCTGTTAGAATACAAAACCTTTCCCAGTCATTCTCCCCCTTTATTGATTTTCATTAGTCTACAAGAGCATTTAATTTAAGGATATATATGTATGTGTATATATATAATATATATACCTTAAATACCTTGACACGTGTATATTATTCAATGCTCCTATAACCAAAATTCCAGTACCACTGCACCACCAAAACACCCCTCTTGCTAGTCTTCCCAATCACTTTCTCTTTCTTTTGTAGCTATCATGGCTTTTCTTCAGTCTAGGAGGAAGTTTTGTCATTACCTGCCAGCTTCTTTGCCTTAGTGATTCACAGGTTACATCTGAATGAAACCATGTGATCTTTCATTATTATTATTCTCTCTCTCTCCCCTTCTCCCTCTCTTCCCCCGTCTTTCTCACCCCTGTTACATTCTTCCTCTTTCTTATGCTTTCTTTTCCCTCCTTTATCTCTCTCTTTTTTTTTTTTTGCTTTTTTGGGTCACACCCAGCGATGCACAGGGGTCACTCCTGGCTCATGCACTCAGGAATTACTCCTGGCGGTGCTCGGGGGACCATATGGGATGCTGGGATTCGAACCCGGGTCGGCCGCATGCAAGGCAAACGCCCTACCCGCTGTGCTATCACTCCAGCCCCTCCTTTATCTCTTTTACACACACACATACACACACACACACACACACACTCAGATGTCCCAGGTTCTGCCCAGAGACACAGGCAGGTGTGTGTTTGTCAGTGTGCAGATCATTACAACATGCCAGTCAACCAACCGCTTACATTCGGTAGACTGGGAACACCTGTAAAGGCGATTAGAGGCCACCCCAAAAGCCCCTATCCCTCTCAGAGAGCCCGACAAGCTACCGAGAGCATCCCACCCACATGGCAGAGCCTGGCAAGCTCCCCATGGCATACTTGATATGCCAAAAGCAGTAACAATGATGGTCCTCATTCCCCTGACCCTGAAAGAACCCCCAGTAAGCCATTGGGCTACACTAGCATGCGACAGGGACGAATGGGGTCATTTCTGGCTCCCGCTTGAGCAAATCAATGAACAATGGGATGACAGTGTTACAGTGGTGATTATTATTATTATTATTAATTGAATCACCATGAGATACAGTTACAAGCTTTCATGTTTAAGTTTCAATCATACAGTGATAAATGCCCATCCCTCCACCAGTGCACATTTTCCATCACCAATGTCCCCAGTATACCTCCCCTTTCCAATACTCCCCATGCCTCCATTTCCTCTATACTCTCTCTCTACTTTTGAGCATTATGGTTTGGAATACAGATACTGAGAGGTTATGGTGTTTAGTCCTTTATCTACTTTCAGCACATATCTCCTATACTGAACGATTCCTCCAACCATCATTATCCTAGTGACCCCTTCTCTATTCCAGCTGCCTTCTCCCCCAGTTCATGAGACAGGCTTCCTACTATTCCTGGGCCAATATTCCTGGCCCTTGTGTTTACTGTCCTGAAATCATGTGATCTTCCACTTCCTGAGTTACTTCACTTAGAATCACTGCAAATTCCATCCCTCTTATCCCCAAAGGCATGTCTGAAGGATGAGTCTGGGTTTGCTGTTGGTCTTAAATGTCTGCAAGAGGATGGAGGCAGGAAAATGCAGGTGAGGGGTCTTTCCCCAAGAATGGTAAATTCTGCCATCAATGGAATGCATTGTACAGCTGGAACCTTGGTGTCAGATTCCAAACCTCTTATTCCAGGATTGGGGGTCTCCCTCTTCCACCAATGCAGAGTGAGCAGATGAGACTGGAGTTGATGCTGCATTCCAGGGACATACTATAATGTCACTGGGTCCCAGCCACCACAGTTCCAGAGTACGGTGGTCTGCACAGGGCATGGGGGCCAGCCCTCTACTTTCTGGGTCCTGAAGTCAGGCTGCTCAGAGAGCAGCCTTCCACCAGGTGCAGGTCTTGGCGGGAGGGTTATCTCCTCCTCACTCAGCCATGCACCCTGATATGCAGACTCTTTCTTTTATCAGCAAACAGACACAATCCCCTGGAGGTTGAACTTGGACTGGGAAAAGCAATTTCTAGTTGCTGTTGTGGTGGTGTTCCACCCAGCCTTCCCGGCATGCCCATAGATTCTATTGGCAATTTATTGAGATCAGCTGATCAGAACCAGCTATTTGATAAAGAGACCAGGAGTAGTCATTACAAAGAAGGAGTGAGCATGCACAATTTTGGTGATTTCTGTCAAGCTTTCCCAAGAAATACATTGCTGGGCATTTGGGTTGTTTTTCCCAAATTATTCTGCCCATCCCCAGGCCCCACAAAAGCTCTTCACTTCTGGAGTGGGCACTCAGTACATAGTCGTAACATGAAACAATGCACCAGAGAACGTGATTATTAGTGTTGCATTTTAGTTATGCTATATTAATTCAATTTAATTATTTAATTTAATTTAATTTAAATTAAATTATATATTTAATTTAAATTAATTTAATTAATTAAATTAATTTATGCTATATTAATTTAGTTGTTACAAATAAAAATTTTAATAGACAGAGATAGAAAGTTTGATCTACTGATAAAGTTAGGAAGTGTAATTCTTTTATAAGTGATCATGAGCCTCTTTAATTTGCATATACTTTTTATGAGCTCTCTAGTGAAAACAGAATGTCAGATTGCTCAGTTTATGTCTACACTAAAGGATATTTTGACTTTGAAATGCAAACACAGACAACTAGTCTTTCCCACTCTTCTGATGACTAAAGGAATCATTTCTGTGAAACAAATTTAAAGCTAAGTTAAAGAGAATTTCATTAATGAGCTTACTCAGGACCAAAGTGAAATGAACCATCAACAGATTTCTCTGGGTCACTCACCTGCTTCACATATTAGTCTCTTATGCAGGTAAGTGACATGCACGGAGTAAAAAACACATGATAGTTCTGTGCAAAAGAACTCTGGTTCCTTTCTAAGTTTTCCTGTGAGCTAATTGGAGGCTGGTGTCTAAGGACCTGTGTCCATTCATCAAGGAGAGCCCTGCTGACGATTTCAAAGCACTCCTTTGATCTTCCGGGGTCCATGCAGTCAGGATGATTTTTGTGTCTGGGAAGATGTAAGGGCCAGAGGTTACTTGTATTTCTTATCTGAAATGCATCTGTATAGACATGAAGATCAGGTCATGGTCTCCGACACAGGTGAGTCCCAAACAAGCAGGGCCGGGCTGTGGCTCCCTGCCCCAGCTGCCTTCCTCCCAGCCTTCCCGTGGTCAAAGTCCCTGCACTGACCAGGTTAAAAGTTGCTTTATCAACATACAGGTAGGGACTTTTTCAACTGAGTAAAACATGGATTTTGTTGTTGTTCCAGGATTTCCTCTGTAGAAATCTAGAAGATTCTACTGAGTTCAGAATGATTCGCACTTGCCAACGGACCATATTAAATAATTTTCCAACTTAAAAAATATTTTCCCCCTCCAGTTCTTAAAATTGGTTTGTATCATATGAGCATATATGAGTGGAAAGTGGCGGTGGGGGACAGGGAGTAGGAAGGAGGAACCTGAAATTAAATCCATGTAACTCTCAAGTGATCCACAAGAGATGTGGCTGTGTTCTTTGTCATGTGCCTGTGATTGGACCATTATTTGTCTTTTTTTTCTTAATATTTCCCTCCTTCATCCAAGGCTGTGTCTGGTTAGATATTGTTTTATTGGCCCACAAATGGTCAAATTCTCTTGATTTCTTAGAAGTAGAAAAAATATGAAGCTAATTTGACACTGGCTGCTCTCCTATTGGGAGGCATTTCTCTACAGGACAAGCATACAGAGAATTTTTATCTCTGATAGGCCACACTATACAAAATAAATAATCTAACACTTGCAGGTTTTCCTGAATAAACTACAAAGAATTTAAATTTAATTTGTGTGACATGAAAAAGTGCTCTACATCACTAATCATCAGGGAGATGCAGATCAAAACAACTATGAGATACCACCTCTGGTATCTGGCACACATCCAGAAGAACAAAAGCAACCACTGTTGAAGAGGATGTGGGGAGAATGCCGACTGGTTCAGCCCTTCTGGAAAACAATGTGGACGCTTCTCAGAAAATTAGAAATTGATCCAGCAATACCACTATTGGGAATATACCCCAGAGAAGCAAAAAAGTATAGTTGAAATGACATCTGCACTTATATGTTCATTGCAGACTGTTTACAATAGCCAGAATCTGGAAAAAATCCGAGTGACCAAGAACAGATGACTCGTTAAAGAAACTTTGGTACATCTATACAATGGAATACTATGCAGCCATTAGAAAAAATGAAGTCATGAACTTTGCATATAAGTGGATCAACATGGAAAGTATCATGCTAAGTGAAATAAGTCAGAAAGAGAGAGACAGACATAGAAGGATTGCACTCATCTGTGGAATATAAAATAACAGAATAGGAGACTAATATGCAAGAATAGTAGAAATAAGTACCAGTAGGTTGGCTCCATGGCTTGGAAGCTGGTCTCACATGCTTGGGAAAAAGGCAGCTCAGATAGAGAAGGGAACACAAAGTAAAATTTGGTTGGAGATCCCGCCCGGGAAGGGAGATGCGTGCTGAAAGTAGACTAGAGATTGAACACAATGGCCACTCAATACCCCTATTGCAAACCACAACACCCAATTGGAGAGAGAGAGATCAAAAGGGAATACCCTGCCACAGAGGCAGGGTGGGGTCGGGGGGATATGGGATTGGGGGCGGGGAGGGATACTGGGTTTATTGGTGATGGAGAACGGGCACTGGTGGAGGGATGTGTTTGTGAACATTGTATGAGGGAAAAACAAGTTCTAACATGTGTGAATCTGTATCTGTACCCTCATGGTGATTCACTAATTAAAGAATAAAATAAATTAATTTGTGTGAGATAGCCAGTTACAAAAAAGAGGTCTCTAGATGTTTTATGTATCCTAAGTATTGAGTATGTCAGATTTGTGTATGCATACATATTTATACTACTATGTCATATGCATATGTGTATATGTATACATATGCATACACACGTCTGACAGTAAATAAGAGAAATATATAAGATAAAGCTAACATAAGGCACAAGGTAAGGGAAAATATCAAATAAATATGAACAAAATTCACCTCCCACCAGTCTAGCCTGAACATACACTCTAGAGGTCCATTAAATTAAGAAATATTTAGTTGAATCATGTATATAGTAGCTCTTGGAAGGAGCCTAATTCTTTTGATATTCTATCCAACTGCATAGACTTTCTGAGTGTTGTATTGATGATCTTTGCATACTGATATCTAACACTGTACTTGTGCTTCTTGGGCAGGGAAACTTCAGCTCAGTTTCATCTTGTTACAAAAATGAGGAACACTTGTTAAGTCAATTTGTTTGAGGCATATTTGGGTTGAAAAGCATTGAGACCCAGTGCTTGTGATAGTATGTGACAACAGCTAGATAGTTGTCTCTTTCCTAGGAAAGTCAATTTTTTAACATGCAAATTCTTCATTCTCAAATATTTTGCTATTTATAACATGATGTTTGATTGGACTCAAGCCTTGCTTTGAAGACTATATCTCATATATATATTATATATATTTTAGACTATATCTCTCTAAAGCAGTAAATACAGGTTATAAATATAAAACAGGAATGGTGGTGGAAATGCCCTATGAAACATCTCAGGTCTCCAACCTAATCACTTCTGACAAAAGAGCACTGAATAATCACTGTATCACTGTCATCCCATTGCTCATCGATTTTCTTGAGTGGGCACCAGTAACGTCTCCATTGTGAGACTAGTTGTTACTGTTTTTGGCATATCGAATACGCCACAGGTAGCTTGCCAGGCTTTGCCATGCAGGCGGGATACTCTTGGTAGCTTGCCGGGCTCTCCAAGAGGGGCAGAGGAATTGAACCTGGGTAGGCCACATGCAAGGCAAATGTTCTACCCACTCTGCTATCGCTCCAGTCCACTGACTAATCAGTAAATTAATATTTTGATTTCTGTTTGCTACTGCTTCTTGGGTAGGGATTGTTGGTTTGAAATTTTTAGGGGTGGAGAGATGAGAAGAGAGAGAGGTTGGGACAGTTCAGCTTTATTATTTTTGCTTTATGTTAACATTTAACAATAAACTAGGCCCATTATCTAATATGGTTTCTTATATTGACTATATAAATGGTTGTAAAACAATAGCTCATGCCTTGCCACAATTTGGTGTTTGTCTTCTAGAAATTCTCTTCCAAATAAATTGTCTTCCACTTGAATTAACATGTTAATTATCTTATTCAGACTAAAGTTTTAATTAGAAGATGAGAGTTCTGTACTACATTTATTTTAGGGAAAGATTTGATCATTGTAGAGACAGATGGTAGAGTTCTCACCTTTTAAAAAATATAAAAATCCTCAAACAGGAACTTTTAGAAGTCTGGTGCTAAAATTACATAAAAGTAAAAATTAAAGAAGAAAACTGGGATCAAGGAGATTATTTTATGTGCCTTAGATATTTTTAACTCTACACCATAATGGCTGAATTTGTCAATCATCTTCAGTAGGAAGTTTATACATTCAGTAATAGGATAATCTCTAAGTTAGGAAACAAAAGACAAAACACCTAACATCTGGAAATGCCCCAAAACACATGGAAAAATGAAATTAACTTGAGCAAATGAAATGGACATGTCTGCAATGAAGATGTGATTTAATACTGAGAAATAATGGGATTTTTCAAAACCCATTAAAATTGTATCTACAGACACTAGAGCATGTATTTTATTACACAGAAAAGAACAAAATGGAAACCAAGACCTCCAGTAAAATCATTTTCCAATTTTATTTTATCCTACAGTTTGCTCTGTGATTACTCTCTCTCTCCACCCCCACCCCAGCTCTTCATTTGAACTCTATAATTTGGAGGTTCCCCAAGTTTTTATGGTCCATTGAATGAACCTACCAGAAATGTTTAGAGATTGCTACTCATCTGGTATGGAGATTGTGATGATTTCCACAGTTGGAGACATGAGAAGAAAAGGATGTGTCCCAGGGAAGAATGAAAGAGTAGGCATCATGCTCTGGATAAGCGGTGCTTGTCCAATGTAGCTAGACAGAGAGACAGACATCCTCTGGTTCCAGTCACGTGTTGGAAAGAAAGCAGCAAAGCAAATGAGCACACAAAGGTGAACAGAAACTCTGAGATCCTGGCAATGGAGATCCTACACCCACAGTGAGTAGGGTGGGGTGGGGGTTAGGCCAGAAGCAGGAAGGGTAAATGTGTGGATTGTGAAGACATGGATGGAAACGGGCTTTCTGGGAGATGATAACGATGAAGTAGTATGTATAAATATTGAAGTTAAAAAGCATGCCTGGAAGTTACTCAATGTTCAGAATCAACATTAGCACCATCCAAAGAAATGTGTGGAGGCAAGACACTCTAACAATAAGATAGAGTTGTCCACCACTGCAAGGTCTCAACGCCCTTTAAGTGACTTTCTTTACAAAGAGGATGACTTACAACGGTGATGTATTTCATTCTGATAATTGTGTCAGTAGGTGGATGTGTGGTCCTGATTTTCTTTCTCCTTTTGGCACTCAGCTCATTGTTAATGGAATGAAACTGATGCCGCTTCACCTTTGAGAGAAAGTCCTCATCCAGTCACTTTATTCTGTGTTCTCCTATGTACCCATGTGAGAACACAAAACACAGTGCTCTGTGCTTAGAGTGGCAAGATAGTGATGACTATACATGGTGACAATAAATACAGAGAATATGAAATCCTAAAATTTAAATGAAAAAATTGGCTCTACACTGTTGGAAAGATTGGTGAGTAGGCAAAAGGAGGTGAGTTAAAGAAGACAGTTAATTGACTTTCTGATTAATAGCAAGACTATTAATTGTCATCATCACTTGTTATCCTGTTGATCTTCAATTTGCTCCAGCAGGCTCCAGTGACGTCTCCATTCATCCCTGTCACGTGCTAGTGTAGCCCAATGATATCTACTCGCTCCAGGAACACGAAGAGCCTCAAGCCATTCATTCGGGGTTTTGATGAAAAAGTCTGACCATCTCATTGGTGGGCGGACACTTGGTCTTTTGACATCCTGTGGAATCCAGTCAGTAACAGCTCTAGTCCAGCGGTCGTCTCTAAATTGAATTACATGTCTGGCCCATCTGATTTTTGATGCCTTGGCAAATGAGACAGCATCCCTGATTCTTGACCATCCATGGAGGTCAGAACTCTGGATTGTTTCTCTCACTTGAGTGAAATGTGATATTCAAGCACAGCTCTTTTGATTCCTCTTTGGGATACCTGAATAGCATTCTCATCCTGTTTTTGTAGGGCCCAGGTCTCTGAGGCATATGTTAGTTAAGGAAGAATGGTGGAGTCAAAAAGATGTGGAGAGAGCCGGAGGTTCTTTGTCCTTTTTACAACCTTTTCAGCGCTCTTGAAGGCATTCCACACTGCTCTCTTTCTCCTGTGCAGTTCTGGCCTCAAGTCGTTCCTCATGTTGAGTTCTCGACCCAGGCACACATAGCTGCTGCATTCGGAGATTTTCATTCTGTTGAGAACAAATGGAATGTCAGGGACTAGTTTGTTTTTCATGAACATTGTCTTGGTGAGATTCAGCTGCAGTCCAACCTTTCCACACTAATGTTTGGCACTATCAGAACGATGTCATCACAAGATCCAACATCCTTTCATGATGAAAACCCTCGCCAAAATGGGGTTTGGAGGAACTTTCCTCAAGATAGTCGAAGCCATCTATCACAAGCCTAAGGCAAGCATTATCCTCAACGGGGAAAAACTGAGGGCCTTTCCTCTGAGATCGGGCACAAGACAAGGATGCCCACTCTCACCACTCCTCTTCAATATAGTACTGGAAGTACTTGCGATAGCTATTAGACAAGAAAAAGAGATTAAGGGCATCCAGATAGGAAAGGAAGAAATCAAACTCTCACTATTTGCAGACGACATGATACTATATCTAGAGAAGCCTAAAACCTCTACTAAGAAACTCTTAGAAACAATAGACTTATACAGTAAAGTTGCAGGCTACAAAATCAATACCCAAAAATCCATGGCCTTCATATATGCAAACAATGAGGCAGAGGAAAGGGACATGAAAAAAGCAATCCCATTCACAATCGTGCCCCAGAAAATCAAGTACCTCGGAATCAGCTTAACCAAGGAAGTAAAAGACCTTTACAAAGAAAACTACAAAACGCTACTCCATGAAATCAAAGAGGACATGAGGAAATGGAAACATATACCCTGCTCGTGGATAGAGAGAATCAATGTTGTCAAAATGGCAATACTCCCTAAAGCATTATACAGATTCAATGCAATCCCTATAAGTATACCCATGACATTCTTCAAAGAAATGGATCAAGCAATCCTAAAATTCATATGGAATAACAAACGTCCAAGGATAGCTAAAACAATTCTTGGGAAAAAGATGATGGGAGGCATCACCCTCCCCAACCTCAAACTTTACTACAAAGCAGTAACAATTAAAACAGCATGGTACTGGAACAAAGGCAGAGCCATAGACCAATGGAACAGGGTGGAATATCCCTACACACAACCCCAAATGTATGATCATCTAATCTTTGATAAGGGAGCAAGAGATGTGAAGTGGAGCAAAGAAAGCCTCTTTAACAAATGGTGCTGGCACAACTGGACAACCACATGCAAAAAAATGGGTTTAGACCTTGACCTGACACCATGCACAAAAGTCAGATCAAAATGGATTAAAGACCTCAACATTAGACCACAAACCATAAGGTACATTGAAGACAAGGTCGGCAAAACCCTCCACGATATTGAAGATAAACGTATCTTCAAAGGTGACACGGAACTAAGCAATCTAGTAAAAACAGAGATCAACAAATGGGACTACATTAAACTAAAAAGCTTCTGCACCGCAAGAGATACAGTGACCAGAATACAAAGACTATCCACAGAATGGGAAAGGATATTTACACAATACCCATCAGATAAGGGGTTGATATCAATGGTATATAAAGCACTGGTTGAACTCTACAAGAAGAAAACATCCAACCCCATCAAAAAATGGGGCGAAGAAATGAACAGAAACTTTACCAAGGAAGAAATACGAATGGCCAAAAGGCACATGAAAAAGTGCTCTGCATCACTAATCATCAGAGAGATGCAGATCAAAACAACCATGAGATACCACCTCACACCACAGAGATTAGCACACATCCAAAAGAACAAAAGCAACCGCTGTTGGAGAGGATGTGGGGAGAAAGGGACCCTTCTTCACTGCTGGTGGGAATGCCGACTGGTTCAGCCCTTCTGGAAAACAATTTCGACGATTCTCAAAAAATTAGATATTGAATTCCCATTTGACCCAGCAATACCACTGCTGGGAATATATCCCAGAGAGGCAAAAAAGTACAATCGAAACAACATCTGCACATGTATGTTCATCGCAGCACTGTTTACAATAGCCAGAATCTGGAAAAAACCCGAATGCCCCAAAACGGATGACTGGTTGAGGAAACTTTGGTACATCTATACAATGGAATACTATGCAGCTGTTAGAAAAAAGGAAGTCAAGAATTTTGTAGTTAAGTGGATGGGCATGAAAAGTTTCATGCTGAGTGAAATGAGTCAGAAAGAGAGAGACAGACATAGAAAGACTGCACTCATCTATGGTATATAGAATATCAGAGTGGGAGACTAATACCCAAGAACTGTAGAAATAAGTACCAGGAGGTTGACCCCATGGCTTCGCGGCTGGCCTCACGTTCCGGGGAAAGGGCAACTCAGAGAAGCGATCACCAACTACATTGTAGTTGAAGGCCAAGTGGGGGAAGGGAGTTGCGGGCTGAATGAGGGCTAGAGACTGAGCACAGCGGCCACTCAACACCTTTATTGCAAACCACAAGAGCTAATTAGAGAGAGAGAACAGAAGGGAATGCCCTGCCACAATGGCAGGGTGGGTTGGGGGGGAGATGGGATTGGGGAGGGTGGGAGGGACGCTGGGTTTACGGGTGGTGGAGAATGGGCACTGGTGAAGGGATGGGTTCCCGAACTCTGTATGAGGGAAGTATAAGCACAAAAGCGTATAAATCTGTAACTGTGCCCTCACGGTGATTCTCTAATTAAAAATAAATAAATTATTAAAAAAAAAAGAACGATGTCATCAGTGAAGCGGATGTAGTGGTGTAGTTGCCGACCATCTATCTTCACTCCCATTCCTTCCTATTCCAGTCGTCGCATGATGTTCTCGAGGGTGGCACTGAAGAGTTTCGGTGAAATGGCATCACCCTGCCGAACCCCTCTCTTTATGTCAATGATCACTTCCTTGTAGAATGGTGAGATCCTGGTGGTGAATCTGTAATACAGCTCTCGAAGGATTTTGCTGTACTGAGTTTGAATGCCCTGTTTGGCTAGGGCTTCGATGACCACTTCAATCTCAACAGAATCAAAGGCCTTCTTTAAGTCGATGAATGTTAGACAGCAGCATCTTGAACTCTTGTGAAACTTCAATGGGCTTGGTCACCATGTGGATATAGTCAATTGTGCTGAATCCTTTTTGGAACCTGGCTTGCTCACATGCTTGTCCTTCATCTAGTGTTCTGCCTATTCTATTCAGGATGACACGAGTGAACAACTTGTAGATGAAAAACAGCAGGCAGATGGGGCAATAGTTGCCAATGTCGTGGATATCTCCCTTCTTGTACAACAGAACGGTCCTGCTGGTTTTCCACTGGGATGGAACCTTGCATTCAGAGAGGTAGCATGCAAAGAGCCAAGCCAGTGTATTGATGAGTACTGGTGGCAGATTCTTCAGGTGTTCGGGTCTGACCTTGTCTAGACCAGGTGCTGTATGTGTCTTTACCAATGAAAGGGCCTGTCGGATTTCGGAAGGAAGGATGTTGAGAACAACATATCCATCTTTCGGAATTTGGTATGTGGGCAGGTGGACATGGCTGTCAAAGAGATCTGAGTAGAAGTCATGAATAATCCTCTCCATTGCCTTTCTGGAAGATGTGATAGATCCATCGGGACGTCAGAGGGCAGTCATCTTGGTCTTGTAGTTGGCGAAGGACAGGCGAGCTTTGCGAATACTTTTCCCTGCTTCTGCAACATCGGCCAACACTGCTGCTCTTCTCTCTTTGAGGTCTTCCTTTATCGTTTCTCTGCACAGTTGTGCGAGCTCGGAAGTTAGCTTGTGATTGCCTAAGGTTCATGCCAAACTACGTTGGCAAATGAGCTTGAGAGTTTCTGAAGACAGGAGTCTGTGGCATTTCCACTCATTCCTCATGCAGTCATGGAGGTGTTGAACCAGTCGATCGAATTCCTTATCATTGTTGTCAAGGATGGCATCTTTCCATGTTGCTGCAATAGTGCCAGAGATCTTCCAGTTGGTGGTCATTCTGGGAGTTCTCTTCTCAGACTTAAACTTTGCAGTCCTTTCTCCCTGCTCTCTGAAGTAGAATTTTGCATGAAGGAGATGGTGGTCCGATCTCATTTGGAATTTTGGGACAACAGCAACATTAGTCAGGCAAAACCTTTGATTGAATATGATGTGGTCAATTTTATTGTGGAACTGTCTACCATGAGACTCCCATGTCCAACGTTTAGATTTATCCTTCTGAACTGTGAGTTACCATAGATGGTCTTGGTCAACGTGATGAACTCAGATAGCCTCTCACCCTGTTCGTTCCATTCTAGGCCATGGGTCCCGATGTGGAGTTCTTCGGGCGACTGTCTTGGTCCTATCTTGGCATTAAAATCATGGACAATGATCGTGTAGAAGGTGTGGTCTTCTTTATAGAACTTCTCCAGATCCATGTAGAACTTCTCAATTTCTTCTTTATTGTAGTTGGATGTTGGTGCATAGATGATGAAGATAGAAACTGCCAGCAGGAGCCACATCTATTCAAGAATAATCATCTGATTCAGGTTGTTAAACATTCGAATGAATCAATGCTCATGGCCAGGTTCATGTTGACAAGGACACCGACACCACCGATTCCTCTATTGTCGTATGTTTCGAGGAACAGTTCTTCTCCAGTGTTGAAAATGGCATAATGTGATCGATGCTTTCTCGTCTCGGTCAGACCAATGATGTCGTACTTAATCTTCTGCGCTTGCACCATAAGGTCCTCGATGGATGCTTCTGTATAGATGCCAGTGTAAATGCGTTGAAAGTACAGACAGTCATTTTAGTCCTTCTTTGTTTTGGCAGTCTAGTTCGTCCCTGAGATTTTATCAGCCTCTCCTTGCTCATCCTTCTTAATGCTGCTGTATTGGGGGCTCTTTCAGTGTCAGGGGATGAGGCCCATTGTTGTTACTATTTTTGGCATATCAAATATGCCACAGGTAGCTTGCCAGGCTCTGATGTGCGGGCAGGGTTCTCTCAGTAGCTTGCTGGGCTCTCTGAGAGTGATGGAGGCTTTTAGGGCGGCTTCAAATCTCCCTTACAGGTGTTCCCATGGTTCACACCATATTTGAACCCCATCAAATATGGTGCGGTAATGATGGAAAATGGGTATTAAGCATTTTATGATGTGTCACATGGCCGCTTTGTGGCCACGTGGTCCAGAAAGTGGCCTGGAGTGTGGCGGTGGCTGGGTAGTGGAGGTAGTGGAGGTCGGCCTATGAGGTATTTATCTGGCGTGGTAGGGTGGGTCGTCTGGGTAAAGCAGAACCTTGTGACCTTTGACTCCATGCTCAACGGGACCCAGAAACAGAGACCTCCTTCCTGCTTCCCCCAATCTCCGGTCCCACAGGGATCACACCCAGATGACTCACTCTACCTGCCCCAGATAAATACATCATTGGCCAACCTCGACTACCTTCACTACCCAGCCACTGCCACACTCCAGACCACTTTTCAGACACTCGGGCCAAGCCTCATGCATGAGTGAAGCCCCACAGAACCAGGTAAAACAGAACTTGTGACCTTGGATTTTAGGCTCAACGGGACCCAGAAACAGAGATCCTCTGCCTGCTTACCCTAATCTCTGTTGCCCCAGGGATCACAAGACTATTAATTATATTTTATAATTAATAATACATTTAAATGTATGTTTTGCCCCTATCGAATTGGAAATAACCACCGACTCTCACTCCACTGAGCCACTTCCCACACCTTATTTGTTTTCAAGTTTGCTGTGAACTGATCTTGTATTTTGCTAAGGCAAGAGTCAAGCTTACTAGGCCTTTCATTCTTAAACTAGCTCTGGGACATTTATTAACATGAATTTCTTCAAGGCTCAATTCCGTTTCTCAGTTCCGAAAAAAATCTTAAACTTTTTATAGGGAGAAGAAAAATAATCCCCACACCCAGCAACCAATACTAAAAGGAGAGACCATTGGTGGAAAACATGCAGCATTGAAGCTGCTTGGCTTGTGTGCTAATTAAATGCGTGGTTCTGATGATACACATCAAATGTCTTACGGTATACCATCAACATGCTCATACATGTTCAGCAAAATTTTCTACTTCTGTCAAAAATCAAGCAAAGAAGCAAACAAACATACAACAAAACCCCACCCATGACATTTATCTGGGAGTTTGAATTTGTTTTTGTTCACTAATTTACCCTGAAATGTACAGAACTTGTAGAGATAGAATGTCTCTGAAAGTAGACACAGCTTATTGACTGGAGACCTGGACCCCAACTAAGACTTCTTTGTTCTTGAGCACTAATCATTCAATTCGGCCATGAAAATCAATTCATAGTAATTTTCTTAATAAGCCAGTGGCTATTTGGGATTCATGAAGAAATATGACTTAAGACTCAACAAAGCCAATGACCTGGTATCAATATCAGTGCATAAAGAAGTATGTAAACAATTAGCATTGTTAATTGTTTTTATAAATCAATTTTATAAATTGATTTATAGTGATGGACAATTGAAGCTTATGTCATTCCTTAATAAATTAAAAAAGTTATGTTTAGAATGAACATAGAATCTAAATAAATATGTTTCTTTTTAAATTTTATTTTTATAAAGTTGTTCACAATAATTTGTTACATTCAATATTCCAACACCAATCCCACCACCATTACACCTTCCCACCACCAATATTTTGAATTTTTCCAACCACCAACCAAGGCTGTCCCAAAAGCAGGCCCTAAGTAATTTATTTTGTATTGCTTGTTATGAATAATCTGCTAAAAATGATCAAAAAAATTTCCTTGGAAGAAAGTAAAGATGATTGTATCTTAGCCTGGTATTAAGCCCTTGTATAAGAGAATTACTAACATGCTGTTACAGGTTGAACATGTTTTGTTTTTTTATAATAGAGATATTTTTTAAATTGAGATCAGTTGCCTTCTACTTTATATCCAATGTGGTGTGCCTCTTCTGGTATACCAGAGGTATAGAGTATGAGATGTTAGAAGTTCTAAAATTTTCACTAGGGTGATACAGCTGGAGTTGATTTTTCAACTGAATAGACTTTGGAGTCCAGAGGCATTTCCACAGCTTGTTGATCTCTTCTGAGATTTATTTGTGAGTCTCTGGATTATGGCTGTTAATGAGCCTATATGGTGCAGGAGGCAGTTTATGGGCATGACTACCAAGGTCCTGGGAAGAACAGGGAGATATGGGGAGGTCACCCATTCAACTCCATAAGAGCCTGGAAATTTCGGTTACAAAACCAGCGTATCTGAGTTTTTCGGCATATTCACTCATGGGTGAGGCTCATCTGAGCCTGTGGAGATCTGCCATGAGCGTGGCAGTGATTGAATTGTGGAGGATTTCAGCTGCCAGAGCTCTGTGGGGTCAGTGAGTCCCACACCTGCCCCTGACTGGGCTGTCAAGGATTCAACCTGGCGTGGGGTCTGGAGGCATTTCTGCAGCTTGATCTCTTCTGAGTCTTATTTGTGAGTTTCTGTATTATATTTCTTATATTACATGCATTGTATGTGCACTATAAACACATCTACTATACATTCGGGGGGCCTCCTAAGAAGTGCTCAGGGGGCCCAGGAGCTATCATCATCTGGGTCTGCAGATCAGAGTTTGGATCAAGATGTGGTGCTGCTCTGCCATGCGACATTTGGGGTGCCTCCAGGGTCACACCCATGGATGCTCAGGAGGCCATGTGGGACGAAGGGATCAAACCCAGGTCTGATACATGCACTCTAATCCTTGTACAACCTCTCAGACCCTTGTATTTATAACAATAATTATAACAATGGGAAAATTGTGTAAAACAGCAAGATTAAAGCTTTCTTTTCATAGAAAAACAAATTAATCATGTAGTTTTCAGAAGGTTTAAAAATCAATAAAGTGGGGAAGATTCCAAAACAGAGTGAAAATTTTCTGTGATGTTAAATCCATTTGTTCCTCAGGATTATATTTTAGGCATTTTATCAAACCCAATCTGTCTCAGAATTAAATAGGAAATGATCCCACTTCTTTGGGAAATTAAACTGACTTTTCTGTGTCTAAACACATTTTTTTTTCTGTAAGTCTGTGAATCCTCATTCTCCTGTGAATTTTTCTTATAAGAGCATAACATGCTATTGATCAATGAAATAAAAATGAAATAAAATACATAAAAATTTTAACAGATAAAAGTACTGATATCATAATGCCATGGCCTTACAATAAAACAAAACCAAAATGCAGGAAAAGGTATGGGAGAATGAAAATAATTGCTGTGTAGCACATTCTCTGCACAAAAGATTTCAAAGAAAGCCATGTAAACCCTGAGTTGCTCTCACGTGTAAGAAAATGAAATTATTTTTCTGCACCATGAAACAATTCTTCTTTATAATAAGTACATTCTCTTTCCTGAAGTTAATGTCTTTAAAAACAAAACCACTTAAGACAAGCTTGTTTGAAGTCTCATGTACTGTAGTTTCTAAACATCAGTCTCCAAAGGCTAGTGTCCATTTGTTGTGCTTTTGTCCACTGTTTTGCCTGGTCCATGGTTAATCTCTCTCGTTTTCTCTCTCTCTGTCTCTCTCTGTCTCTGTATGTCTGTATGTCTGTCTCTATCACACACACACAAACACACTGAAAGCATTAGAGGGCTCAACATAGAAGAGATAGTTTGATTTTTTTAAATAATAGGATAAAGTTAAGAAGACACAAACCATCATGTTTTATATAGATTAAGATCCCAAGGGAAATTAAGTGGTTCTAAAACAAATCTTCATAGGAGTTATAGCAATAACTCTCTTTAGCATTTGGAAATAGTTTATTAAATTAATTAATTTCCATAGACCAGTGGAACTATAATTCAAAGATTATGGTAAGTGAAATAAAGTATAAGTTACACTTCTGCTTAGTCATATCAGTGTTATTAAGAAAATAAATATTTGTCAAATAATTATGAAAAATATTAGAACTAAAATTTCAAAAAAACATGACTCTATTTACAAAATTAACTGCTTCCCCGGCTATATTTGTCTTAAGTAATATGTCATGAACCACTTCACAGGAGCAAGAAGGAAAGGCAGAAATTTTGGAAGCTGAAGAGTGGTTTATCAAAATAATTCAGATGGAGTTTAAGCATATGGAAAATTGTGAAAATAATAAATGTATAAATGTATTGGTCATTTAAAAATGTGAAATAAGAAGATGATAAAAGCTTATCCTTTCGTTGAGGCTCATAGTCCAGGTCAAGTGTTCAACTTCTGTCTTTATCGAAGTGAACACCATTAGATTCTCATTCCAATTACTAACAGAGAAAATGAATCTTACGAGAGAAGAGGAATGATTAAATGATATCTTGGTCCTTTAAAAAATACAGCATTTTCAAAAATGAAGAAGGAATTCATCAAGGTAAAAGTCACCATAGACATTTTCAGGAACACATTCATTATTTCTTCAAGCTCATGCAATCACTGGAGATTCTAGATTAATAAGAAAAGCTAAATAAGTAAAAGTTGTCACTTGTCACTTGTCATCCCATTGATCTTTGAGTTGCTCAAGCGGGTACCAGTAACATCTCCATTCGTCCCTGTCGTGTGCTAGTGTAGCCCAATGGTATCTGCTTGCTCCAGGAACAGGAAGAGCCTCAGACCATTTGTTCAGGGTTTTGATGAAGAAGTCCGAACATCTCGTAGCTGGGCGGCCAAAGTAAAAGTTAATAGAAAGAATACAAAAACAGTCAATCATACACCTTCAAACACAAAAGCACAAAAGACTCTCTCTCACCACCTGCATTCGGTGCTCTTGAGCCGCTGTGTGTGGACAGGATCGAGACGGCTGTAGGCAATGGGCAGGCTAAGAAAGAAAGAGGACCAGGCTGGTTGCTGATTAGTTACCATTTATTCAATCTCTCATCTCTCTCATCTCTCGCACTCTTCTTTCCTAGCTCCTCATTCCTCTATCCCCGCTCCCCGGATTCTGCCCTCTGGATTCAGACTCTCTGGATTCAGCCTCTCACGACTTCTCTTGCAGTCTGACCCCCCACTACTTCTCTTGGATTCTGCCTCCCCTGGATGCCTCTCTTGGATTCTGACTCGATCCCCTCCATATGGTTCTCCGCTCCTATTTATATCTCTCCAGTGCCCTTACAACCCAACCTCCACCTGGTCTGGAAGCAAAAACAACATAAGGAAGCCCTTCCTGACGGCCCATGGGCAAAATACCACTTAAGGTGTTTTTTTTCCCTTTAGTTGTTTTTGTATGAACATAGTAAGAGATACATTGAGGGCAGCTTTCTTGGGAACATCTTGCCACAGACTCAGACTACAGTGCTCAGGCCAGATTAATCATTCCTAATCCTAGCAGGGTCTGAATCTAGTCATTACTTTTTGGATCATGACAACATCTGTCCATGACCAAGCTCTTAATTTATAGTTAAGCATTAGGCACTTTGGCCAGGCCCATATAAATGCCAGGGTAGCACATAACTCACTGCTTGCCCTGGGTCCGTCCTGTCCCTTGTCGGGACCCTGCTTTTGGGGGTGCTAGGAAGTAAGGGCAGCTGAGGCTTAGGTGGAGAGAACAGATGCCCAGGAGGAAAGTATCTTTAAAGTCAAATGACTCCCACATAACAAAAGCATAGCATTTACTACTGTCTTCCTGTGCTCATGCAAAAGGACATTGTTCTGAATATATTATACAAAGAACTTTAAGGAGAAGAGAAAAACAATATTTATAAGTCAACCGAGCATAAAGAAAGAAGTTACAAATAAGCACAGAGGAAAGGGAGCACTGTGATGGGAACAACCCAATAAACCTAAACTACCTGAGGCTATGTTATTCTACAGCGTAAAAGATGGAAATCACCACTAAAGGTTGTCTGTAAAAATGAGTGGGAATACAAGTATAGACCAGAAACACAGGATATGTAATTGAAAGTGGCAGATACATGTAATTACTTTTTTTCTTGTGCATTTTAAAGATCTATAAGATTAAATCCCATAAGAGTTTGTCTGACTTAACGTCAGTTCTCTTAATTTCTAGGAAGTTGGGCATGGAGAGCTCAGGAGTGCACCAAGGAAATTGACAGGGCAGTGTACTTAGGATTTCTACCCAGGAGTGAGTGGGGAAGAGCACTGGGCAAGAGGAGGTGTCAACAGTGATACTGTTGTCCTGTGAGCTGCAATTGATGATGGAGAAGGCCCTGAAGGGGCGCGATCTCCAGTGGTTCCGAGTCAAGCCAGATAAGTGCTCTGGCTTTATCTCCATCTCTCCATGGCACAGACTTGGCTGTAAGCGGTCAGCGCCCACTCTGTAGCTTCCTGTGGAAAGGACACCTGGTCCGTGGGGAAGGGTCCTTTGGGGCATGCTGAGGTCCCCACAGGATTTCCAGCAATTTTTTTCCTTGGCAGCAGTCGTTTCCTGATGTTATCTGCCCCCCTGAAAACAGTGTCACAGTGGGCAGCCAGATGTGCATGAAAACCACCACGCTCTCTCTGAGAATGAGCTTTGTGAAAGGTTACCTTGCTACAGTCTTAGGGAAGAATCTCCTGAGAGGCATGTCCCATGGCGGTCGAGTTGGTCTTTATTTTCTTCTTTACTAAGTAGCTGGCCCAGTGACCTCAAAGGTGGCCACACTTACCCAGCACCCCTCCCCCCCTTCCCCAAGGTCATGGCTTTATGCTCCAGGAAGAGGGCTCCTGAGACACTCGGCCGTAGGGAGTCTAGGGCCCCCAGGGACACCTGAGATCACTATTTTCCACTGCTGTGGCAATAGAAAGTTTTGTACTTGTTGGTGATGAGAAATGACTTCAAGACAAAGAAGTCAGAAGGAAAAGAAACAAAACATCTGTTTAATCCAGAAGCTGCCCCAGCATACACCTGTCTCGACACAAGAGAGAAGCCAGCAGAGGCTGTGGTCCCTGACTGAGGCATTCTCTCTCCTGGCACCTCTGCCAGCCTTCTTTGAAGACTCTCCTATTGGCTTCAGCAGCCCCACCCTTTCCCGATTCCTGACAGCTCTGCCTTCCGGCAGCTCCTCTTTCTCTCTTCATGTTATGGTGCTGATGTCTTCACACTCATGGTCACCTCTTCGTTATATGACTGAGCAGTGTATTACATGGTTGAGTGACCCATTGTAGGGCTTCGAACCAATTGCTGTTCTTGGGAGGTTTGAATCTTTCTCCAGAGTTCCAGACCTGTCCATCCCAGGGGTTGCGGACAGCTTCTTTTTGGACTCTATTGACTCCTAACTCAACATCCTGAAGAATGCCCAATCTGGATTCTCCAGGACCTTCCCTCTGAGTGAAGTCTTTATGGTTTAATTAAGTCGCCCAAGAAAGAAAATGAAGTATACCAGGCTCTCTCTGTCTTGAAGCTAGCACCTGGTCCATTTCAAGTATTTTCAATTTTTCTCTTCATTATCTCTTCAAATAATCATCTTCTATTTTTTTATTTACAATGCAACTATTTCAGGCCTTTTCCATTCCCACTTATATTTATGCATCTATAACCAATGAGCAATGGGATGACAGTGACAATAAAGTAAGAAAAATTACTTTTTTATTCACAGCAATTTTGCCTTCTGTTAATCATTTTTGACATGATAAAAAAGACCTAATACTTTAATAGCTGTTGTGAAAGTTTCTTTGGAGGAAGAAATTAGATTGGGAGTGTTTCCTGCTTTCTTTTTATTTTTTTTTCCTGTATGTGCTTGCTGGAGGCAGCTGAACTGCCCCATAAAGCAGTGTGTAGGGGAATTAGGCTTAGCAAAGTGTACACAGTTTGGCCAAATACAGAAAATCACTTTTAATCTTCTGGAATCTCCCACAGAAGAATGTGAGGAAAACCAATGTATGATAGTCAGAGGGAGAAGGAGAGAGGGAGAGAAAAGAAAGAGGAAGAGAAGGGTGTGTGTGTGGGGTGGGGGGGAGAGTGGGAGAGAGAAGGGTTTCAAAACAGCTAGGCAAATGTTTAGATGACCAGTGCCCTAAGCCAGTTAAAAGCCCAGAGCATGACATCTGCACTTACATGTTCATCGCAGCACTGTTTACAATAGCCAGAATCTGGAAAAAACCCGAATGCCCTAGAACAGACGACTGGTTGAAGAAACTTTGGTACATCTATACAATGGAATACTATGCAGCTGTTAGAAAAAATGAGGTCATGAACTTTGCATATAAGTAGATCAGCATTGAAAGTATCATGCTAAGTGAAATGAGTCAGAATGAGAGAGACAGACATAGAAAGATTGCACTCATCTGTGGAATATAGAATAACAGAGTAGGAGACTAACACCCAAGAATAGTAGAAATAAGTACCAGGAGGTTGACTCCATGGCTTGGAAGCTGGCCCCACATTCTGGGGAGAAGGCAACTCAGATAGAGAAAGGAACACCAAGTAAAATGTGGTTGGAGGCCATGCGGGGGAAGGGCGATGCGTGCCGAAAGTAGACTAGAGACTGAACACAATGGCCACTTAACATCTTTATTGCAAACCACAACACCTAATTAGAGAGAGAGAAAGAACAAAAGGGAATACCCTGCCACAGTGACAGGGTGGGGTGGGGGGGAGATAGAATTGGGGAGGGTTGGAGGGATGCTGGGTTTATTTGCGGTGGAGAATGGGCACTGGTGAAGGGATGGGTTCTCAAACTTTGTATGAGGGAAACATGAACACAAAAATGTATAAATCTGTAACTGTACCCTCACAGTGATTCACTTATTAAAAAATAAATAAAAAAAAAAAAGAGCCCAGAGCATGTCAGAACAAAGCCTCCTGTTAGTCTATGCTATTGAGATGCAAACCATGCTGATCTTCCCTAGGATGCCTTTAACAGAACTTCTAAAACAGTCAACAATAGAAAACAAATTTAAGCTTCCACCCCAAATCTGAAGATGGTGTAAACAGAGCAGACTTGTTTGCATGTCAGAGATGGAAAGAGAGGTGGATTAGTACTTCCTGGTAGGACAGATATGGAGAGAGAACAGAGGTTCAGGGATTTGGGAAGGTGGGAAGTTCTGGAAACCAGAACTCCCAGGGAAGTCCAGAATGGATGAAAGGACCATGGGGGGAGGAGGGGTGGGACAGGGTGGCGGGGAGGTCCTGCTCAGGGTAGTCCTTCATTCTACTGGGCAGGGTTAAGGCTGCTGAACACTGAGTTGCCCTTTGGTCACTGGCCACTGTGCTTTCTAAAGTACAGAGGAATATTTTCTAAAATTCTTAGTGACTCCTTGGTGCATCTGGATAGAATCCAATTACGTGTCTGCAAACATGAGACCTGCAGTCTATACTATTATCTCAGATCTCTTCCTCCTCTGGTTCTAAACTTTAGGCATGATCCAGTGTTGAGCAGGCACATGGCAGTATATCTCTCCTGGGCATTGATGCCCACTTTCTCTCTCTTCTATTTGACTCAGCTCTGATTTTGAAGCATTGGAAAATATTTTCCCCACGTGTTCTCTCTCTTGACACACATGTTTTTCTTTTTTCATCAATATGACACGTAAGCCATCTGCTCCTACCAATTTATCAAGGGAGGAAGGGAATTTTTCTTTGCTTGTCAAAGGTGACAAAGTGCTTGAGTGGATGAATAACCGAACAGATATAGGTGACATGAGTTGGAGAAGCTACTCTTTCTATGTGGAAGTGTGAAATCCTTCTTCAGAGATGGGGGTAGGGCATGTAAGAGTCTTGGTAGGCATGCTAAGATGAAAATGACATAAAGGAACAATTTCAAGGCAATATAAAGGGCATGTAGAAGCCTTTGGCAGGTTCTGAAGGACGGCAAAAAAGACTTCCTGACTCAGTTTGCAGGAATGAGGGGACCCATGGTTTTGAAGTCTACTGTGCTGGGTGAATGGGACAACTGGAAGCTATTTTGAGCATTATGCAGACAAGTCAGTAGAAATTACTGTTTATTCTGGCAAAACCACCCATGTTGATTAAGACATCAGCATTCTCTCTTTAACCTGGAATTACACTGAGCACACTGGAATCACCACTTATTCCAGATTGATTAGAAGCTTCAATGGGCATAGATGTCTTGATGAAGAAATGTCAACAACTGAGTTGATATCCTTTTTTAAAACATATATTCATTTTACTTACTTTTTTATCAAGGTATCATCACTTAAGTCCTTTTCTAGCTGCAGAGCTATTCCACCTGCCCCTCTACCGTTTTCCTGTGTTTCCCGTCCCTGCCCTCAGTTCCCAGTTCTATAGATCATGTCTCAGGGTTTGTTTCTGCTGGGGATTGTTTAATCTCATTCTTTGTTTCCTCACACTCTGCATATGAGCATGGTCATCTGGTGTTTATCTTTGACTGTTGGGTTTATTTCACCTAGCGTGACAGTCTTCAACTGAGTTGATTGGCTCAATCAGTGAAGTTTGGGAGATAAAAAAAAATCCCTCCAACATGGGTCTTGGAGGAGATGTAAGAAAAGTGGTCTTCAGTGGAGGAGATAGAGGGAGCACAGTCCTGGTCCTAGTGCACCTTGAGAATCAGGGCAGAATGGCCTTCATGGGCTTGGCAGTGACCTTGCTCACCAGAGGCCGCTGAGCTCCTCTGATTGATGATCCAAGCTGTCTTAGCATGCCCCTTTACCACCTAAATGTCAGGTGCCCCTTACCTTCCTCATCCTCTTGTTTTCATCCCACTGAGCAGCACAGGAGGGGGACCAGTCTCCTGAGAACACATTCTGTGACTGATGAACCTGACACTATGGTCAAGTTGCAGGAGGAAGAGTCAGACTGCTCTTGCTTGTACAACACATATGAGTGTTACTGTGCTCTTAAATAAACCACATCAACTGATTACAGATCAAGGCTAGACCTTAGCATGCAGGCCTCATGCATGTGGAAATGCACTTGTATGCAGAACTTGATGCTTCTCGTCACTGCAGCAAATGAAGATACATTGGTGAAAAGTAAGCGGTATGCTGAGAGGGAATGGCAGAGTCTGAGGAACAGCCCAGAAGAGTCTCCCTTTCCTTGTCCCTTTCCTATGTTACTTGGGCAAGTTCAGACTCTCATCTTTGATTTCTTCTTTAGCAAAGGGGATCTTCTCATTGTCCAGCTAAGCTGCATTAAATCAACATAGGAAAGCCTATTAGTGACCACTGGGCCTTGCAGTGATTGAAAGTCTACTTTTTGCCAAATTCTTATGAAGGAGGAGGAGAAGGTGAGGCCTTTTAAAGGGGACTCTGCTCTGAAGGCAAAGTCCTCCTGAGTGACACTGGTTTCCTGATCAAAGTGGTCAGAGAAAGCTCCTTTACTCCTCCCCAGGGAAGAAGCTAGAAAGGAAGTGGGTCCCATTAGGCTTTGAATCTTGGTGGACTGGAATCTGGGCCTCGCAGCCTCTGTTGATAACCAGCCACCTTGTCTATGGTATTTTGTTTCAGTAGTGGGAATGAACGAAGAGCTTTTCTTAACCTTCTGTTAAGCGTGACTCACTCTGTTGTGTGTCTCCTCTATCAAGCTCATCTGCCATGTTATTTCCCTTTATAAATATCAATTTGTCTTCTCTTCTAGCCACAGGCTCTAGTTAGATTATTTTCTCATACATAAGTTCCTATTTCTCCATGACAATCTGTTCCAGTACCCCCATGGATATATGGCACTAGTACCAAAATGTAGATCTAGACTATATATTTTCTAGATGACACATCTGTGATAGTCTAATTTTATACATTAGACACAGGAATATACAAACAAGAGTAACTAATATATCAGGACAATGTTAGCAATATACCACAATGAACGATGTGATTGTGGCTTCTTTCCAGAACCTTTCTTCTAGAACTTTATTCTGAACCTAGAGATTCCAGTGTTAATATCAAGGGTCAAACGATATGAACATCCTGATACTTGCTATAGCCTTTCTTCTCTAACCTCTCCCTTACATCTAAGTCTAGCTCGGTGCTTCTCTTAGTGTGTAGAGGATCACACTTAACTTTGTATGTATACAATCTTCTTTTACAGATTCTATTCAAAGGTAGTTTTGATTTTACACAATTATGGCATGACCTGCTGAGAGACAAAGATTAATTTGCCCAAAACTGGTCCCCTGCAGGCTAACCTTCCAGTAAAGAAATTGATTTTCCTTGAAACTCCATGGCAACTCGCCTCAAATCAGTGCTTACAGGCACCAATCCTCATCACTGGAGAATTTAGACATCAGCCACATATTCCCCTAGTACAGCCAGGAAGAGCTAGTGTGCCCTGCACACTGAATGATTAAGATGGAAAGAAAAAATTGGAGCTGAGATTAGATCAGCTAATACTGCTATTTGGTTTCAGTCCCCTCTCAATCCTGGAAGCTGTGATTTTTATATTAGCAAACACAAGAGTGCTGGAACCCAAAGGCTTGGGGTGGGGTCCCTCGCTTAGAGTCTGCATTTTTTTCCTATAAAGTTTAATGCTCAGCCCGGGTAGGTCTGGGACAGGGGAGCAGTGGCCTCTTCTGCTGTTCTGTGTCACACCCAATAACAGGAAGTCCTGTCACTTGCTCAGACTCAGCTCCACTCTATTAACTCATGTGTCATCACTGTCCCACCAAAGTCATGACAGACAGAGTGAATAATAAGCCTGAATGAATTGCACACACTTAGAATTTTTTCCTTTTGAAGATAAAAAAATTGCTTTTATTCTTTCAAAGTAGGTTAGAATATAATGAATGAAGATTTAAGGCGAAAACCCTACAGCAGAGCTTTCAGGCCTCTGAAATACTTCATGGTGCAGGCTACTGAATCCAATCATTTCTGTACTCACCCTGTGATCAGAGGCTATCGGATTTAAGCAGAAGTATGAACAATAATGGTTTGAACATCATTTTCCAAATCCTGTGACAAGCACTTCAAAGTATTAGCTAATAAGGGACTGGCCTCTGAAGAAGCTGTCACTCTTTCACACTTTATCAGTGCATGAACTGATGCTCAGAGTGAGGCCTTCACAGTGTGGAAATGATCAGACTGAATTAAACCCAAACGGGGCTCCACATTCCAGACTCTTAGAGAAATTTTATCAGTAATGCCTAGGCAATGTCACAAATATTTAAAGAAAGGCAAATTCAAAATGTTGTCTTTAGATGAAGTGGGTTTCACAGAACCAGAAGGAAAAAGAAACCAAAACAGATGTGAAGTGAGTGTGGTCCACTCAGAGGCTCTCTCCTTTCTAGCACCGGGCAGAGGGAGAGGCCAGTACATGCAGCCCTAGTTGGGTTTAATTTACTCTGATAGTTTTCTGGTCCCACTTCTTGTGGTGCCTGTGTCAGATTCCTGGCCCTCCCACCCAAACAATCTGGAGTGGAGCTCTAATTTATAGAATGGGACTAGGTGTCACTTTGTCATAGATTAACATTCTACTGGAAGGGTCAGTTGCTGGCATTGCAGGCATTGCAGGCTCACTGAGAGAACAGAGCTTTGCAGCAGACAAACTCTCAGGTTCCCTTTGCTGGAGGAAGGAGGCTCCTTGGTGTCCAGTTCCTGGCTGTCTGTCCTCAGCCCTCCTCCCCCCACCGGATGAGTTGCTGGCATGCAGGCTGCCTTGTCGCTGGCTGCGTTGGTCAGGGATTCTGGTTCTGTCTTGCGCTGGGTGGACACATGTGCTTAAGAAGAACAGATCTCCATTTGCTGTGCTTTGGGATTGTGCCAGCTCTCACCTAGCAAGCGCGGCTCCTCCCAGGAGAACTGCCTGGAAGGCCACAGTCAAAGCCCAGAGCTGACTTTGGTTCTGGCTCAGGAACATCTGCAGGAACAGCTGGGAGGGAAGAACGTGTTTGTGTTTATCTCTTTTGAGAAGAAAGAAGGCCATGTGCTGGCCAACACTCAGCGCCCTCTTCCCACCACCCAGGTTTGCACAAAAACATAGCTTGCTGGAACCAGAGTGGAAAGTCATCCTTTCAAAAGACTTCTGTGAGGGTGAGAGTGACTGTGTATCTGTGCTGCAAAAGTTAACACTATTGTAGCCATCTTGTTTAAATACAAAATAAAATATTAATAAAGCCAAAAAGACTTCTGGAGCATGTAAGAAGCAGAAGTGAGGTCTATATTGCTGCCAGTATCAGTGATGAGGATCTAGAGGGTGTATCCATAGGTGATTCCATCCAAATCTCCATGGACAAGACTGATGATCAGAGGCTGGTGATTAAAAAACTGATAATTAAAAAACCCTTGAGTGTTTTTTGAGGAGATGGTCTGAATAATGGCCTGAAACAGCCACGAAAATTTACAGTACCTCCTCATGGATTTTTTCACCTGGTTGAAGAGTGGGGTGTATGTGATTCTTCCCAAATGAATGCAGTTGCTTGGATTTCAACTCCATAAATTCACAATAATGGCTTTAAAAAGAATTTTCTTTACAAAAAAGGGTAGTTTCTCCAAACTAGGAAAAATAAAATGTAAGCGCTTATGATAAATGGAAAAGAGAAGTTTAAGTTCCATACTCTGAATATAGTCACTCTGTCTTTTCCCCTTGCAGTTCCTGTGGGTTTGTTCTCATCTTCTGAAAATGAAGCTGTAGTGCCGAGGATTGAATAACTGGAGGGACATTGGGCTGGTTAATATCATGCATTTCCTGCTTCCCCCTGGTGAAAGGCTCCATAAAATAAAATCAATTCTAGAATACTCAGCCCTGGTTGCAGAGAGGGAAAATTCAGATTTAGTTTTAAAAGAGAAAAAGCCTCGCAAAACATATGGGCTTGGTTTTATAGGAAACAGTTTCTAGACAAACAGAGAGGCATGAAGTCACAGCAGCGGGGCTTCCGTTTATGTAAATACTCAACTGTGGGACACAAAAACACAAATTCAAAGAAAAACATTATTAATCAGCTTGAATTTCCCTCCAGCCACCCTCAACATTCTAAAAGAACAAACAGATCAACAGTGAGGAATGCTTTCAACAGGAACAACAAGCAAGGCCCAGCTCGGGGGCCTTGGTCAGCTTCAGCGCTGTGCAGGGACCTCCTGGGATCTCTTTCCCCTTCTTTACTTTTGTGTAGGAACTCAAGGAAGCCAGGGGTGACTCCCAACAATTTTGGATCAATGGGGCCAGACAAACTGTGGTGCTGCTTGGACCCTGTGGTGCTGGGTTTTACCCAAGATACCTTGAAGGTGCTCAGGAACCACTGAGGCCACCCCAGTGTTGCTCAGGGGCTACACTTGTTAATACTTGGAGGACCCTGTAGGACAAAGGATTGAACTGGGGTCCTACACATGCAAGACGTGTGTCTTAACCCTCTGCAATTTCCTCAGTCTTCTCATAGCACTTCTTCAGTAGCGATATCATTTATCTAAACATTGAGGAGTTCCTTTTCCTTTAAAATAGTAACTGTTCAAGTAAGCAAATTGCATCTTTATCTTAGTGATCCCTAAACACAGAGCACATCTTACATAACCATGTGTCCAGTGCCTTACCAAACTGTCTTATTTTGTAGAAGGCACACGAGAAGTTATTTGTGAGTCTTTTATATCATTTATTAACTTAGGTTTTTTTACCTATGTAAACTAAATATGAAAAAGAAAGTGGAGATTTAAGTTATTCTGGGTAATCTAGGCCTGAAATTCTTTCACCTAAAATCATTAGGGAGTAGAGACTAATTTTTGCTCATTGATTGATCACTGTAATTTTCTTCACTGTCTTGTGTAGCCCAAATCCATGTCAATGTCACTGTTCTGAGTTCCATGATTAACTCAGGCATCCTTCGGATCAACATGCCACCGCTTCGTCTTACGGAACAGAAGCCAGGCCTCAGACTCAGTTGCTCTGTGACCAGTCATCTTCACACTCTTCTTCCCTCAATATTTTTGCCTCCATGGGCAAAGGGTCCAAGCAGAGTGGGGGTAGAGGACAGTGTTTCAGTACAAAATGAGCACTTGCTATTCCTAAAAGAAGACTACGTACCATAAGGCTAGTGAAGTTAGATGATTGGGTGTCAATTGTTAATTTGCGGATCTTGAGGATCTATGTGAATCTTTATTTTTAATAAAATATGTGTTAGGACTAAAAATCATAGTTAACTGTAATTGCCAATGCTGTGGATGCTTTTTATTATTAGGAATAAATAAATATAAGCACATAGAAAAGATTCAGCAAAATATAATAGTGAGGTAAAAAAATTCTCAAGTACATTAAATATGAATTTATAAAAAACATCCAATTCATATTGTTTTATTAGTTAAAGAACTTAAAAAAATTGAATAACAGTGAGATACACAATTGCAAACTTGTTCATTATTGGGTTTAGTCATATAATGTTCTAACACTTGTCCCTCCACTGGTGTACAATTACCACCACAAATGTCCTCAGTTTCTCTCCCCGCCCCCACCTCTATGGCAGGCACTTTTGTTCTTCTCTCTCTGTCTCTGTCTCTCTCTGTCTTTCTCTCTCTCCCTCCCTCTCTTTCCTTTTGGGCATTATGGTTTTCAATACAGATACTGAAAGATTATCAGGTATATCCCATTACCTATCTTCAACACTCAATTGCTGTCCAAAATGATAGTTTCCAATTATCATTGTCATACTGGTCCCTTCTATATCCTTACTGCCCTTAGCTCTCCCCACACTCTTGTGGCAAATTCCAACCAATCGACCAGTCCTCCTGGACCTTGTTTTCCTTGGACTTGGATATTAGTCTCATACTATTATTTTATTTATTTCTTATTTTTTATGTTCCACAAATGAATGCAGTCATTTTATTTTTTATTTATTTATTTATTTATTTTGCTTTTTGGGTCACATCTGGCGATGCACAGGGGTTATTCCTGGCTCTGCACTCAGGAATTACTCCTAGCGGTGCTCAGGGACCATATGGGATGCTGGGATTCGAACCCGGGTCAGCCGCGTGCAAGGCAAACGCCCTACCCGCTGTGTTATCACTCCAGCCCCGGATGCAGTCATTTTATATCTGTTCTTCTACTTCTGGCTCATTTTATTCAACATGAATCCAATCCACATTAAAAATATATTTAAAAATTTAAAAATTCTATAAAAATAAGTTATCAGTAAGACTCTCACTTTTTTAAAATCAAGCAATTTTTCTGATATGGAGCTTCTATAACTCAAGAATCCTAAAACCATAGATGAGCACAAATGTGTACATGCTACTAGATCCAATTTTAGAAAAGTACACATTTTAATTTTCATAATTCTATATTACTTTTATTACTACTTCTATATTGAATCTTTGCAACATTTAATCAGCAATCATTTATTTTCCATTAGGAATCCCTACTGATAGGCATTTTTAGCTATTTGAGAATTCATTACAAATTTGAACTATTACAGAATGAGAGTGATATCCTTTGGAGAATGAGATTAGTTAGCTAGCTTTAACAAAAAAATAATTAAAAAACTTTTAACAACTTTCTACAGTCAAATAGCTATTTTCAGCAAGCTTTTTTTCTGGGGTTGGTTTGCTTCTGAGCCACACCTGCCAGTGCTCAGGGTTTACTCCTGACTGTGACTCAGGGATCACTCCCGGTGGGGCTCAAGCAACCCAGTGGTGTGCCAGCAGTCAAACTCAGGTGAACCACTTGCAAGGAAAGTGCCCTATGCGCTGTAGTGCCTCTCTGATCCCTTTAGCCTCGATTCTTAAACTCTTGCCTCCTGCTATGAGTATGAGGTCCCGCAATTGAACATAGGGGGTCATGAAAAAAAATGTGACAACAGTAAAATATTTCTAAACAAGCAATGGCCACAGATCAATTAAAAATCACACACGTGGGGCTGGAGTGATAGTACCGCGGGTAGGGCGTTTGCCTTGCACGCGGCCGACCCGGGTTCTATTCCCATCATCCCATATGGTCCCCTGAGCACCGCCAGGAGTGATTCCTGAGTGCAGAGCCAGGAGTCAGCCCTGAGCATCGCTGGGTGTGACCCAAAAAGCCACAAAAAAAAAAAATCACACACGTAATGAATTCCAGGTGCTTCTGGTTGCACAGTTCATGTTGTATTTCTTGGAGGATAAGGGTCACAGATGGGATACATTTCAGAAGTCCTACTCCATACCAACAGCATACTACAGCTTGTCTGTTTTCCAGCTTCGGTGTTGATGATGTTTTTATTTAGCCTGTGCTTATCTGATAGCTACATTGCATACACATTAAAAGAAAACATGGCTCTTGAGGTGTTAAAATTCTTTCTTTAAATGGAAACCAAATATTTCTTTTGTCTACTTAGCCCAAACATTATGCTTTCAGATCATAAGGATGAAATATAGTCGATCATCAGAAAGCCATTTCTGATTAGAAGAAAACTGGGTCATAGCAAATTTGAAATTTCCATTTCTTTACTTGGAAGGCACCAAAAGGGGGTCTGGGGAACACAGATGGGAGTTGGTAATACTCAGGTCATAGACAACTGCTCTAGAGTGCTAGGGTCAGAGTCAGCACCAATAACCTCCCGCCACTGAGGATGCTGGGAAATGATGATAAATATGCCTGCGGAGAGGTCACTTACAGAAGCGCTTATTTCCCTTGGATAAAGTTCTCTTCAACAAAAGATGGCAGTTGGCAAGGCATGTAGGTATTGCCGGGGCAAAGTGGGCTTAAAATTCTGTCCTCTATGTTTGATCCTTTCCTGAGGTATTGATGTGGCAAAACTTTTTTTTGTGTGTGGCTAAATGAGAGGTAGTTTTCAATTCTGTGAATATTGTTGAACTAGCTGGTGACAATAAAACCAATGGGAAAAGCAACAACAAAAAAAAGGCAGCTGTCTTTCGCAAAAGGGAATCTCACTCAAGAAAGAACTAGAGGAAACATGTTCAAGATGAGTTTTCAGGAGAAGCAAACAAGTTTCTTAAAACTATCATCACGATACGCTGCATCTATATTTTGTTTACTTATGCTCTATGTAATTGATCTCTGCTTGGTTCTGTTCCCAGGCTTTTAATATATGTCCAATTAAAAGGACCATAATAATCACTCCAGAATCATTGCCCCTCTATGTAATCAGTGGTAGAAAATGTCATGATTTTCAGTTATTTAAGCGATAGCACAGTGGTAGGATGTTTGCCTTGCACACGGTTGACCCGGGTTCCTCTGCCCCTCTCGGAGAGCCCGACAAGCTACCGAGAGTATCTCGCCCGCACGGCAAACTACCCGTGGCTTATTCGATATGCCAGAAACAGTAACAACAAGTCACACAGTGGAGATGTTACTGGTGCCTGCTTGAGCAAATCGATGAGCAACAGGATGTCAGTGACAGTGATAATTTCTAATGAGAAATTATAGGTCCAATATATATTTTACAATATGTTTTATTTGTTTTTTGTTTTCCTTAGTTATTTTTAAACATTTTAAAAATTTTAATGAATCATTGTAAAATACATTTAGACTTACAGACTTTCATGATTGCGTTTTAGTCAAACAACGTTCAAGTACCCATCCCTCCACCAGTGCCCATTCTCTACCGCCAACGTTCCCAGTACTCCTCCCCGTACCCCCGCCCCTTCCCACCTCCTGTCTCTGTGGTAGGCACATTTCCTCTTACTCTCTCTCTCTCTCTCTCTCTCTCTCTCTCTCTCTCTCTCTCTGGGTGTTACGGTTTGTACAGGTACTAAGTGGCCATCATGTTTGGTCCATAGTCTACTTTCAGCACATATCTACAATACTGAGTGAGCCCTCCAACCATCATTTACTTAGTGGTCCCTTCTCTATCCCAGCTGCCTTTTCCTCCAGTATGTGAGACCAGCTTCCAAACTTGGAGCTATCCTCCTTATCTATACTATCCTTAGTCAAAATAACATATATAATTAGGATATATGTTTTCAATAACTTTTTAAGGGTGTAAACACCCTTGGAAAAGAAATCAGATAAAGGCATCTTGTCAGAAAATCAATTTAAAATCTTAAAGTCTTTACTAGAAAGCCACCTAAGAGTTTATTATGTGATTCATTAAGGATTAATTCAATATTGACAATGAATTGTCAATTTGACTTACTGTTTAGAGGGAATATGAAAAGAATGACATGTGGGAATGAGGAATGAGGTAAAAAAGCTAACCAGCTAGGTTAAGAATATAAGAAATAATATACTTGCAATTAAATAACTTATCACTTTTGATTAGTGATTGAAATATTGGCAAAACATAATGACATACTTTAAAAGGACTGATATTATAAAATTACTATAGTGTGACTAGTATTCTCCAATAGTTGTGTGTGTGTGTGTGTGTGTGCACGTGCGCGCGCGAGTGCGCTTAGGCCACACCCAGAAGTACTTAAAGGCTATTCCCAGCTGATGTTCAGAAAACCATATGAAGCCAGGGAATCCAGGCCAGAGCACCTGGGTGCAAAGCCTGCACTCAGCTCTTTGGGCTATGTCCACAACCCTTGAAGTAGTCTTTTGTTAGTTTGTCAGTAATATTTTCAGTGTCTTTAATGACTGTGAGCAGGGAGCCTTGAATTGAGAGCTAGGATAATAAGTTCTTCCATTGAAGTCTCAAGCTTAGATGGGTTGAACTGGGTTAGGCTGGGTAGTAAGCAATCAAATGGGGAATTATTCTTCCTTATATACTGTGTATTTTTTCTGAAACAAATCTCTCTCCCCCTTTCTCACACACACTCACCTTTTATTGCCCTTATTATTTCCCCTTTCCCCACATCTTTGGGCCATTCATATTTTGTTTTATGAAAATATAGGTAACTTTATCTATATGGAGTCAATAAAAATTATGTTCATGGGTAAGAATATTTCACTTCTCTCCTTCTAATTTATGTGAAAAACTTTGGCTTAGCTCTAGGAAGCTAATGCCTTAAAATATTCATTTTCCCTCCTTTCTCTTGTTTGAAAATGAAAGAACTTTATTCTACAATGTGGTAAAAAAATGTACCAGGATGGGAGTTTATGGGCATGGGTCTTAGATTGGGGACTCATATCAAGATTCAGCAGGGTAACTATGGATAAAGGTCTGAGCCTTTCGTAGTGGGTTTCCTTGTTTATTTAGTTGGGGAGAGGCCTTTGTCCTTTCACTGCTGCAAGCATGACTCTCACCCTTCATTAAGTTATTCCTCTGCTGAACTTGAGAAACATGTACAAATAGATTTGAACATTATAAAATCATTTGCAATCTAGTTAAAAGGAAAGTGAGAAGGAAGATCAGACTAATTTCTAAGTTTTTTTGGAAAACTAATAAACCAGTAGATACATCTCCAAACTCCTTCCTGTGTGAGAGCTGGTTTAGCTGAAGTGAAGGTTATTATATATTTTTGTTTCTTTTACTTTATTTCAGGCAGTTGAGCTCCTGTGTTTGCCTACATAAGTACAGTTATGTGATGTTGACAGAACTGATGGACTCTCTCCATGAAACAGTTTAATAAAACAGCTGACGTTTTTACAGCTCCATTAACTGCCCATCTTCTCACATCAATTATCTCAATTAATTCTCTCAGTAGTGCTGGAAGCTGGATATTATTTTGGATGATTATTTTGCATCTTGTAAAATCAGAAGCTCAGAGTCTGACTGTGTCGGACCAGGATCCTGGCCCATCTGGTTCCAGAGACCATGCCATTTGCAAGTGCAGCTTGTTGAAGAAAGTCTCTCTCTCTCTTTGATATCAGCTTTGCCTCTGTCAATGCAATTTTAACTTCTATTAAAGACAGGGGCGAAGACGAGTTATTACATATGTATGACATTTGCAGATCTGAGTGTCTCTGATTTAGGAAGGAATTGTAAGAATGCCACTCAATATTCCACCTACCTCTGATAGAAGGCAGATTCAAAGATTGGAAAATCTGACAGAACTTTGATGTGTTAAATATTGCTGCAGAAGATGAAGATTTTTGGAAAAGGACCACGAATATAACTATTTTTGCAGGTGTTTCAGAGCAAAAATCTGTTCACATGATGATTCCTCATTTTAGGAAAGGATATAGCACAGATAAAATTTTAGGTTTTTTGCCCGGAGGAAGGAACATGCAAATGCCAGAAATATAGAGGTAATTATGTTGATCAAGTGTTTATGTTACTTGTTATGATAGCAAAATCAATTTGTGCTTCATAGAATCATTTGTCAAAAAGCTTAGAAATATGGCACCTTGATAATTATAGCAAAGGCAATTACACCGAGTTTCTTGATTAAGAAGAAAGAAAATGAATATTGCTAGTGAATAGGATTTCAAAAAATTTCAACTCAGGGCCAGAATATGGTCAAGGTGGTTAGGGCATATGCAGTGCATGAAGACCAGGCTTTGATCCTAGCACCCCCTGAGCACCTCTGGGCATGCCCCCAAAACAAAACCAAATAGAGTCCCAACTCAAATATATATTAATTCTTGTGATGCTTTTTTTGGGTCACACCCGGAGAAGCACAGGGGTTATTCCTGGCTCTGCACTCAGGAATTACCTCTGGTGGTGCTCAGGGGACCATATGGGATGCTAAGAACGGGACACAGGTTGGCTGTGTGGAAGGCAAACACCCTACCCACTGTGCTATTGCTCCAGCCCCTTAATTCTTGTGATGAATGCAAGGAGAATAAATATTTACAAATATTAAGTTAACTGGTTTGAGTAAGACTTTTCAGTGCCAAGGGAGGCAAATGTTGACCATGTCAATATATTTAATGGAAAAAAAAACAAGCTAAGGAAAAATAGGGAATTTTTATGAAGGAGATATAGATTTATTAGGATATAGAAAATTACTGGGAAAAGAGATGAGTCAGCTTAGAATATTGCTCTGTATTTGGTTAGAACCCACATTTCAGATATGTGTGTAACCTGATGACGAGTTTGGTCAGATCTGAATTGTCAACCAGTTTGTTGATCAGGTCTTTGATGAAGTCTGCCAGCCTTTGTGTCTTCTTGTGACACAAAAGCATCAAATATCCTGAGATTTCAAGGGGGAGTCAGTCAGCTCCCAAATAAGACTCATTTCTTTTCAAAACCACTGATTAATTTTCATTAAGCATTTGAGAGTTCTTTTGGAAACTTCTTTTGTGTGGGCTGTAGCTCATTTTCATGACTGTGAATTTTTCTTCCTCCCTCCCCGACTCCCCCCCAATCACTTAGGACAATTCATTAGAAACTCTACCAAATGGATTTGAAGTTACCAATTAATCCTTTGAGATGCAACAATTAATATGCAAATTGTACCTTGAGACATTAAGCCTCAAGGAGGAATGCATTTATTAAAAATATACAGACCAGACCCTCTGCGCCTAAAGACGTTGATTCCAGAGACCTTCTAACACATTTTGGCATCCAGCGCAGCTTCTTACAGCAATGCACTGGGACTGTGAGCTGGGCTACAACCCCGCACTGCCCGGGGATGGATCTTTCCTCTCCAACCTGTTTTTCTGCACGGAAAATGGTGGCGGCAGCAATATCCATGTGGTGAGAGCCATCTTCTAAGACTCCTAACCCAGAGGTATACAATTTTTACACTTGGGGCTCCTAGGGAATCATGGGAAATGGGTGTAATCCGCACGGCCTAGGCCCAGATAAATCGGGAGCTACTGAGAGTGAAACAGACTGTGAGCTGGGCTATGCAGTTTCTGGCAGAATTTTCCCTGGACTTTATACAGAATTCCAAAACTGCGCGGCCGCTGCCACAGCCTCGCGACTTAACATTTCTTAATTGTCAGCAATGTGAAACGGTTCCTTTTTCAGCAGATCTGACTTTGGGTGGAAACTCCAAATAATAACAGTGAGGTTTTTGTTAAAATTTTGAAGGTAGTCAAAGTAGCAGCCATTTCTCTAGACTGTGAACTAAGCAATAGCCCCATGCCCGCCGAGAAGAGGAAATATCCCTCTTTCCCGGTTGTTTCCCATTTTCGGGGAGAAACGCGGCATGGTGTCCACCATACTATGAGGCACGGGAAGGGGGTTGAGGGGGAAAAAAAAGGAAAAGGAAAAAGGAAAAAGAAAGAGTTATGTACTTGGAGCAGTGGGGCTACATATCTCTTCATTCTAAGCAATGGAAAACTAATTATCAAATGCTTCCTTGGTAGTAGGGCTGTCCTTCTTGAGGGGAAACTCCAACAATAGTGAGTTTTGTGTTGAAATATGGAATGTAATCAAGGTAAAGAGAAAATGAAGTTAAATTCATCAGTTATGCAGTTGGGGGTGGGGGGAGTGGGGGCGGGAGGTATACTAGGGTTTTTGGTGGTGGAATATGGGCACTGGTGAAGGGATGGGTGTTTGAATAATGTATAACTGAGACATAAGCCTGAGTGCTTTGTAACTTTCCACATGGTGATTCAATAAAAAATAAATAAATAAAATTTAAAAAAATTAAATAAAAATAAATTAAAAAATATACAGACCTTCAGAAAATTTAAAAGATTCTGATTTGCCATTGCAGACTTTTAAAATCCATGTGATTTATTTTTTCTTGAATGAGTTGTTTGATGTCTTTAACTAGAAGTACCAAAACAAATGGCCGTGCCCGGCTGAGCTGCATTATACCAGGAGACTAATGGGGGGTATTAACATAAGGGGCAGGTCTGCAAAGATCTGGTGAGGCCAGTGCCCTCGTACACAAATGAACACGAATTCAGAACAGAATAATTACATCAGAAAGTAAATTATATTGCCATTTCCTCCTCAGAAATACCCATAGAGCAATGAAGGGCTAAGGCCATCTTGAAAAATTACCAAGAAAGCATTTTGGAATTTTCATGCATGTGAGTTCCGTGACGCAATTGGGTTTCAACAGCTTTGCCTGATGACCGGGTAGTGGTAGGGAGACACAGACGTGCGCCGTCAAGCGCCTTTGGAGTGGCGTGTGCAGCTCGCTCCATGTTTTCTATTCTCAGTTCACTATTCTCAGTTCACTATTCTCACTATTTTCTCAGTCCACTATTCCCTGCGCGTAGTGTCACCGGCCCGCAGGTGCTCTGGACGGGATGCCCACGCAGGCTGGTAGGCGAAGGGGCGGGCAGAGAGTCAGGGAAGCTGCTCAGCCCCCAGGGCTGAGCCCTGAGCGCGAGCACCAAGCCCGAGAAACCAGGTTTCTCACCACTGCCCTCTGAGAGGGCCTGGGGGAGACCGGCGCTTTTCCCATTAGCATTTAGGAGTCAGGAAGGTCGCAGGATGGAGCGCGTTCTGAAGCCGGTGCTGGTACCTAACGCTTTGCCACCTTCGGCAGAAAGATGTGGCGAGAACGCTGTGCCAGGCAGGGAATCTTGCACAGCTTGAGTCGGGCGTGGCTGCTCCTCGCAGGCGGAGCACTCGGACAGAGTAATACTGGGCACCACACGGACGCTGGATGCCGAGTGGTCATTTGAGTCTGGGAGGCAGATTCTCTCCTTGGCATGCGTTTAGGGTGGATTGACCTTCGAGGCCACTCGGCATATTTTAGACACAGGACGGGGGTTAGTGAGTCAAGAGCACAGCAAAGGCATGGGAAGGGAGAACCCGAACGGAACCAAATGCAACTTCCCCAATTTGCTCTGTCTGATGAAGCAAAGCGTGATTTTTCTTTGAAGGTCATGTGATTGATGTCTTATTTATTGTAGGAACTATTTACAAGCCACATGGGGAAAGAAAGCTTTTGAGGATTTCTGCAGGTTCAATATTGTATCTTTGCTTGAGTCTTTGTGTGGGAGAGGGGATGAGCCATGCCTGCATATGCTTAGGGCTCCCTCCTGGCTGTTCTCAGGAGCCACTGATGGGACTCGGGAGAACACATGTAGTGCCAGGGATTGAAGTGAGGTCAGCGGCATTGCAAAGCAACCATCTGTGTTATCTCGGCAGCCTGAAGTGCTTTGCATTTTTGATAAGATAAGCATAACCCCTTTCCAAACATGAAGTAGGTAAAGTACTGGACTTAAAATGTCCAGGTTCCACAACTTGGTTAGTAACTAATCCTAAAGAGGATTTCAATCATTTCCCCCTTCCTCTCTAATGTGTCAGAGACTTACTTATCCTTGGTCTTTTAAGAGACTAAAACCTGCTTTCTAGGCTAGATAATGGAACGTCTGATTTCTATAGAAGACACTTCCTCTTCAGCTCTGTCTGTCTCTATATCTATCTCTGTTTTCTTTGCCCAGGCAATATTCTTTACACAGGCGTCATTTTTAATCTTGTGTCCCAGAAGCATGTGGATTTATTTCTATAGAGCTGTTCAGATATTTTTTTAAAATTAAAAAGTCACTTGAAAATCTTGTCTAAATGCGTTCAGGTGCATGCTAATTGATTTTCCTCCATCTATTGAAATTTGCACAACAAGAGGAACAGCTGGAGATAGTTTATTAACTAATTGGAAATCTTGGGTTTGGGAGATACTTGGAAAGGAACAGAAAGGGAATAAGCATGCTAGGAAAGAAGACAAATTTTCCTCCTGACAATGATAGAATATTTATTCATTTACCGTGGACTGCTTCCTCTACAAAGCTTCTGGCTCAGAACAGACTGGAAATAGAATAAAATCTGTTTTCTACTTGAGGCCTCAGGATAGTAAGTGTATGTATCTCTTAGTATTTCATATTTGCTACTTTTTACTGCTATATCACTCATTTCAGAATCCTTTGTTTCAAATGACAGTCACTCAGCTCAGAACGGCTTAAAGAAGGGATTTTATTGGCTCACTTAACTGAGGGTTTCAAGCGTGGAGTCGATGCCAGACAGGACAGGCCCTCAAGTCACGTGGGTTCCCTCCTGCTCAGGCTCCTGATCTGACTAGGGCCAGAAAGGACCTAAAGCAGGGCAGCCTGTGTGATGAGCATCCCCTGTGTGACCGGAGAGAGCATCTAAATGCAGCAAGTGCAGGACTTACTGATTTCACTATAATATCTGTTGCATAGGTTATTTAACTCTCAAGCAGGAATTAATCACACGTGATTTATAAGAAGGAAGGAGAAATAGTAATGGATAAATAGAAATTTAGACACCGAAGGAGGCTATGACTTAAAAGCTGTAGAAAAATGAGATAACCAAGATACTGGGTAATTTATTTAAGGTGCAAGAAAAATAATGTCACTTTATTTTCTGTTTTGAATGGCTATAATAATTTACATTTCTAAATTGTGCTCAAGCTCTATAATCTAGATTATAGTTACAATCTAGATTTTACAGTGCCGGAAGACATCTATATGTGAGCCTCTTGCATTTAGACATACCTGAGTGCCCACTCTGGGGCCAGAGGTGGCTTGGAGCAGCAATGTGGGACAGCGGGTCCCTGACTTGGTCCTGTCCTCGAAGAGAAGGCTGCAGATTCCCACTGTCTCCAGAGCAGGTTATTGAATTGGTTTTTTCCTTACGATTTCCCATGTCTGGTTTAGCTTTATCATCTGACTTTTTTCTCAAATGGCTTTGGCACTCAGAGATAAGATATCATGGTCTTATCTCTGTTACCGGCCATAAATCTGGCTGTACAGAATAAATATTCTGTCTCCTGAATCTACTGATGGGATCAGGAAAAGAATTCTTTGAGTTGACTTGGTCTTGGTTGCTGCTTCTATTTTCTATTAAAAATATTAAAAAAAAAACCCTTTTTGTCCTGAATCTGGCACCCTTATTTTCTGATTCAACATATTCTTGAATCCTAATAATTTTAATGGTGATAATAATGGTGATGAAAATAATCATGGTGATGAGTTATTGAGAATGTACTGGATTTCAACCACTGTTATAAGTACTTGAATATAACCAATCACTTAAATTTTCAAATAACCATAACCATAAATATGCTCTGCTCTCAATTTACATTTGGAATAATAAAGACACAAAGAATTAAAGTGACACTGCCTAAGTTCACAGTGGTAGAAAGTAGCAAAGGTAGAATTTTAACCAGAGAATTTGGTTCTTTAAAAAGCAAAATAATTTTATTTAGGAAACATGAACGCTTCATGAATTTGTGTGTCAGCCTTGCTCAGGAGCCATGCTAATCTTCTCTGTATTGTTCCAATTTTAGTATATTTGCTGCCAAGGGTCTCATTCCCCTGATCCTGAAAGAGCCCCCAATACAGCACCATTGGAAAGGATGTGTAAAGAGAGGCTTCTAAAATCTCAGAGGTAGGATGAATGGAGACGTTACTGAGACCGCTAGAGAAATTTGACGATGATGAGGAAATATGAAAGGAGAGAGAGAAATAGAGAATCACATGAATAAAAGGAACAGAAATTTCAAACTCCAAGGGATGTGGGTGATTCCATAACAAATTCCAGAAATGAGAAAAATATAATTTTTAGTATTTATGTAGCTAATAGTGTTAATTTTTATTAGATATCATTCTCCATTTTCATAATAATAAATGATGATACACAGAGTAAAGACAATGAACATAAATATAAGCTTCCTTGTTTACAAAGTAACTGCTATTTGTGTTTAGTATAGAGGTTCTCACTAGTGGAGACATTGTGATTGTCATGCTGACCCAAAATATGTATTGTTTGTCCCACATTGCAGTGTTTCTCATTACAGAAAATGCTTTTGGTGAGTTTATTTTATTATCCAACAAAAATAACAATTAAAAAGAGACATGACTTCTATATGATTTTTATTTCCACATACCAGGTTTTCATTTTAAATTTCCAATAGTATTGGATGATTGGTCACAGGTAGAGGAAGACTGAACATTAGAAAATGTAGGATTCCCTATAGCTCTAAGATTATAGGACTCTTCATCTCTGCCTGGTCAAGGGAATTTAAAGTACAAAATCTCTCTAGGGTTACTTGGTTTCAGTTCTGAAAGGCAAAACCATTAACAAGTATATAAACATCTGTCAACAATGTTTATTCTGGCATACAATCCATTCTTCATAAACCCTTGGAAATAGCTTATTTAGACCCTGACATATACAAAACAAAGACTAGAGCTCCTCCCTCCCTGATCTATCTATATAGCATTGTTAGAGTGAGGATGGGGAAAAAATATAATCAGTTATTTAAGAGTTCATGTTAAGATATAGATTTGCATAGAGGTTGCTAAAGTTCTCTCTTTGGGGTAGAGGAGGGTCATGCCCATGAGTGCTCAGGGCTTACTTCTGGCAGTACTCAGAGGATCCTGTGTGGTGCCAGGGATTGAATTGGGGTCAGCTGCATGCAAGGCAAACACCTTAACCTCTATTACTGTGTCTCTGGAATGCTGAAGAGAAGGCATCTTTAAAGTTATTATTTGAAGAGAATAATGATATTTGAAATGTTTGGAGACTTTTTTCTTTCCTTCTGATGTTTTCTTTTTCTGAAATGAAGGTTTCAGAAATACCTCTATTAGTATTTTTTAAATTTTCAATATTTTTTACTCTACACACCATAGTATTATAATACATAGTTCATCATAAAATTGTTATAATTCATAACACATAATTCATAATACATAATTCCTAATACATAGTTCACAATACAATTGTTACGGGCATCCAATGTTCTAACATTAATTACACCACCAGTGTGACCTTCCATCTACCTCCATCCTCAGCTTCCCACCCACCCTCCAGCCTGCTTTCTTAGCAGGCACAAGATAATTTATTTCATATTGCTTGTTATAACTAAATTGCTAATGGAATTATCAAAAACTACTTCAGTAAAATAAAATTTATGAAAATTGTTATATCTCACCATGGAGTCATTAAAGGCTTTGTCTGGGGGCTTACTAAGTTATTTGATGCTGGTTTAGCCTTTTGTATTAATGTTCTTGTTTATTGAGGTTAGTTGGCTTATGCTACTTGCCCATTGAATTTGATGTGTCAGTATTGTGGAATTTGGAGGTTTTGCTCCAGGAGCTCCAGGAGGTGAGGAACTGGGCCAATGAGTATACATGTCAGTGGCTTCAGGGGCTTCCTGAAGTAGAGGGAAGGAGAGAAGTTTCCCGGCCCCACTCCTAAGAAGACCTCGGCGTATTCAGTGAATACGTGAATACGTGAATTCAGTGAATACGTGAATACCAGTTTTTCAGTGAAAACTGGTGTACCTGGCATTTTCAGGGTTGGTGTCTCTGCAGAAATTAGTGGCGAAGTTGCAAAGTTGGGCTTGTTGGCATGGTGGCTTCTGTGGTTGCAGGTGCATCTTCTGGGCCTTCACTGGGCAGGGACATAGGCTGTGTCCCCCGAAGGGTGTTCTGGAGTTTCCAGCTGGAAGAGTGTGTACCTGTGGATTTATGCAGCTTGGCTCTATCTCTTCCAAAATTAGTCATGATTTGATGACTTACATGGCCACAGTTGTGGGATATGGCTATTAGGATTTATTTTCTCAATTGATCTTGTAATTTTTTGACATTTTCTCCTGGGGGAACTGAGGGCATCAGGAAAGCAGAGAAAGTGTTTCTCCTGCCTATCCCTGGTGCCAAGCACTGTGCCTATTGCATGATAAGGAAGTTATCCAACTCTTCTAAAATATCTTCAAAATATAAATGAAATATGATAAAGCAATTTTTAAATTTAATTTAATATTTTGCTTTGACTGATAGCATCATCTCTCTGCAATTTGCTTCCTGCCATGAAATGGAGAGAAGGAAGCCATGATAAATTCTCTGGAGCAGAGAAAACTACTTTTTTTTTTTTGCTTTTTTGGTCACACCTGGCGATGCACAGGGGTTACTCCTGGCTCTGCACTCAGGAATCACCCGTGGAGGTGCTCAGGGGACCATATGGGATGCTGGGAGTCGAACCCCGGTCGGCCGCATGCAAGGCAAACGCCCTACCCAATGTGCTATTGAGAAAACTACTTCTATAGCAGTCATTCAGCTCAATACGCAAAGTACCTGGAAAGCTAGTAAAATCATTCTGAAGCTTTTAGATGAAATACATAAAACAAAACAAACTTTAAGCTCTATCAAGCATGGCATGATTGTCTAGGAGTGAAGAAATGTATATTATATATTTTTGTATCTAAACCAAAATAATAGCTTTTGTTTTATAGACAGGGTTAGAGTTCATAGTCAAAATATATATGTTTCCACCACTTAAAATAATGGAATTTTAAGATTTGGGGATTTTTGCCTCTGAAAGCAGTCCTCTCCCAGGAATTTCTTTCCAGAAGCCCATGAAATATTCCATAATTTAACTGCACGTCAATCTCCAGAGCTTTCTACTAGTCTATCTGCTCTAATGAACCTGTTTCTCTTTAGAAATAATCCTTTTTTGGTCTTCATGTGAATTTTCCAATTCCTTCCATGCCCTCCTAAATGAAACAATTCATTTGCTTAGCAGCACCAATTTCTACCTTTTTGAGATTAGCTGATATTTGTGATTTTTACTGAAAAAATTTTCTTGGTATTTACAGTAAACAGTGTGCAACCTAATCTGTGCCATTGATGAGACCAAGCAGACTGCAAGGAAGGTCTGTCTGTGGTACTGGAGACAAGAGGTGATATAAGATTTAGAAAGGTGGGGTGATGTTTATCAGATATCTATTTGGAGTCATTGGTTTCCATGGTGACCCCTAGATTTCATCTCTCATTCCAGTTAATATTTCCCCCTCCCAAGTCTCTGTTCATTCTTTTTCCTTGTCAAGCTTTTGAAGAGCCCAAGTCTGTCTTGGTTCTTCTTTGGTAGAAGAGGTGGAAAGGGAAAGGGAGGGGAATCAGCTCACCTAGTTTATTTAATTGGTCCTTTAAATCTCTTACATCAACACACCAAAGAGATAACTAGTCAAATAGATAAGGGGAATAACTTGGGTGGGAAAGAGTAAGAGATGAAAGGGGGTGACAACTGAGTAACTTCCTCTATAAGCCCTTATCTGTACCATGAGGATGGCAGGAAGGCAACAGTTCTCATTGAAGAACACATGGCCATTGGCCAGTCCTCCTGTCTCTGGTTTTCCCTGGCCTTCTATATTAATCTCATACTACTTTTTATATCCCTCATATAGATGTAGTCATTCTATGTCTGTCCCTCTCCTCTGACTCGTTTAATTCATCATGATATTCTTCATGTCCCTTCACTTATAGACATATTTTATGACTTCATTTTTCCTAACAGCTGCATAGTATTTCATTGTGTAGTTGATCAATGGTTGGAAGCTTGCCACAAGTGTGTGTGTGTGTGGTGAAGGGCAGTTAGGATAGAGAAGGGACAATATGACAATAATAGTTGAAAATGATCATGCTGAACAAGAACTGAATGTTGAAAGTAGGTAAAGCGATATACATGTTAACCTTTCAGGAGAGAGAAAGAGAGAAAGAGAGAGAGAGAGAGAGAGAGAGAGAGAGAGAGAGAGAGAGAGAGAGAGAGAGAGAGAGAGAGAGAGAGAGAAGTGCCTAGTAGGCGGGGGTGGGGGCTGGGGGTGGGGGTGGGAGGGAAACTGGTATCATTGATAGTAGGAAATGTACAATGGTGAAGAAACAGTTGTTGGAACACTGTATGACTGAAACTCAAACATGAACAACTTCGTGACTGTGTATCTCACTGTGATTCAATTAAAAAAAGGGAGAATACATGGCTGGGGAACTAAAGAAAACTGAAGGGACAAAGAGTCACTGGGCTACACACAGGCCAGGAGAGGCAGCCCTGGAGGTCCAGTGTCAGGCTCCAGAGCATCAGTGACAGACCAAGATGGCAGAGGATATTGAGGCAGAGCAAGGGACAGTCCAACACAGAGCAAAGACAGTGAAGTAATGAGTACGAGCACTAGGCCCTGACTCAGGGTGTCAGGAAATCTAAAGCTGTTTTAGAAGTTAATAAACATCTGGAGTTCTGTATGCAAATATTTCCACACAAGGACTCATGGACTCAAGAGCTAGACTGGTTTCATGGGGATGGCTCATCTTGACCTATTATTACAGCATAAACTCTGTGAGTTTGGTAGGATTGAGGAATCTGGAGATTAGAAACTGCAGTGGTTTCTGAGGGATCTCTCCTTGATCAGTCGACTGTCATCTCCTTATTCTTCATGCAGATTTTCTTTGTGTGCTTATTCTTCTCCAAGTTTCTGCACAAAGACATCAGTCATATTAGATTCAGCATTAACTCATGATGTCATTTGACCTTCATGACCTCTAGAAAGGCCCTGTCCCCAGACAGGGCCTCATTCTCTGGTTATAAGGGTTAGAAGTTCAACATGAGAATTTGGGGACAATACAGTTCAGTCTATAACACTCTTATCTTGCTTCTTTGGGCTTCAAGAGTCTCTTTGCAAAGTGAAAAACTCGGACCATAGAGATAGTGTAGAGGTATACCCTACTACTGCATACAGTCTTCTGAGCTCTGCCAGGAGTAACCCTAGAGAACAGACCCATAAGTTAGTTGTGAGGACCACCAGGTATCTTCCAGAAACAAACACAACCAAAAAAGAAAAAATTGAAACGAAAAAAATGAAGAAAAATGCCAGGGCATTAGTTTTTTTTTTCCCCTTCTTGGTCTTCATCCTAGGATGATCTTAACTTGTCACATGGAAATGAGGAAGCAGTGAGAGAGAGAGAGAGAGAGAGAGAGAGAGAGAGAAATATGATCATTTCAACAGTTATTGTTCCTACTCTAAAATTCCTATGCTGGGTGCTGTCCCGGTCACTTTCTAAAGTCAGTGGTCTTATCACACTAGCACCGACCATGTAATTTTCTGCACAGGGAGGAGGTGTCCCAAGTCTGGGTGCAGGAAGGAGGCCAACCAGCCCCCTCAGTTCAGTGACAGCATGGCAAGGGAGCAAAGCTGGACTCTGAGATGATGCTATCACTGTGAAGGATACTGCCTGCAACTGTAATAGGGCAAACATGTTTCACTTCTTTGGGCAGTTAAGGACTCATTCTTCTTAGGCAATTGAAGGCCATTCTTGTAGACACCTAAACTATCAAAAGGGTAAAAATCAACACACTTGAGTAAGGGCAGCATTCTCTAGTGCCAGTAGGACACAGTGAGGAGTGACACACGCTCGGGCTTCTACCCTGTGGTTCGAAGACTTTCCGTAAGGCAGGTGAGAGGGGAGGAGAGGTGATATGTGGCAGTTAGGGAAGAGAAGCTCCCTTCTAAGGTATTAAAAGTAGGACTGATTCTCTAGTTCATATAAATGGGAGTCATTATAGTCTTTCAATATTTTTGCATATTAAATGACAATTTTGAAAGTATTTCAAAACCCTTTAAACCAGTTTGATAGAATTTAAAAAAAACTAGTAAATACCTTTAAAAACATCAAAGAAAAGCAAAGATCAAAGGAGACATTGTTTAAAAGATACGTGTTCTGATTTTTTAAAAAATTAAAAGCATATATTGGAAAAACTGAACCAAAGAACTAGGGATTGTATAAGTAATAAAACAAGAAAAGTTAACTTAATGCTCCTCAGTTAAGGACAGAGAGAGCTCTCGGGCTGAGTCTGGGTTTGACATGCACAAGGGAGGCCCTTTGTTCTCCTACGAAGAACTGCTAGAAGCAATCCCCAAGCCAGAGCCGGGCACAGCCCCTGAAACACCTCAGGGTGTGGCCCCAAACCAAACAAAAACACCATTTCAACTGAAAGACAGGTTCGTGGGGAATAAACATATTCACTGTATGTTTTTAGAAGACATAAAATAATCAAAAACCTAGAACTCACCCAAACAAGAAGTCAACATAGGTAATATTAAAAGCATTCAAAGGAAAACGATAAAATTTAAGCATTTTATTAAATATTACAGTATATATTGAGCCTATGGTGGAAGATAGTGACCATCAACCTTTATGTCTCAAAAATAGCTAATATTTATAATGGAAAGCATATAGAAATAAAAAAGATTTTGTTGGATCATTACAGGGGGTATGTCACATCAAGTAGTTAAGGAAAGGGAGGGTTTGAAGGGCACTATTTCTCCACCTGCCCTCATTCAATTTTTATTTTCTACATTATCATACATTATAATATTCAAATTCTGTTTTCGAGCCTTAACTCCCACAGTTTTGTTTTTGGCTTTTACTATAGTTAATTCAGAAATTCAGATTCTGTTTGTAAGATTTAACCATTTATTACATGTTTTGCTGAAGTTGATCTCCATTTTAAAAAGAAGGAATGATAAAATTTTATCACTCAAGTTTATTGCACAAGATTTTAAAAAATGCTGATTGTATAATAACTTGAGACTTATTTGCTAAATGTTATGAGGTGAGAATGCAAATTAACTTTTAATTTCCAGTAATGTTCAACATCTAGTGGAACAATTTACTGTTTCTCTCACCTTGTAAAGATGAAAATGTCTGAGAGGCAAAGAAAGGATTAAGATATGCTTTCCTTTGAACCAGACCCTCCAAACAGAAACCAGAAATCCAATGAGTGGAAGAGTTCAGAGAAGAAGTAGTTTGAGGAACTACTGAGCTTGGCAAGAAATAGAAACTGGGGCCGGGAGGGGCCCTACAAGTTGAAAGACAATGAAAGAACTGTAGTGACAGAGCTTCAGCACAGGTGGCTGTGGGGGAGCCTTATGCACTGCACTCGAGCAGGAGCCCAGGCCGGGTCTGTGCTGCAGCCCCCTGAGCCGTCTCCCCTTCCCCCGCAGCTCCTCCTTCACTTTCCTGAACCCTACTTGCAACCGAGGGTAAAGCACTTGCCTTGCATGCTACTGGGCCGGGTTTAAATCCCTGGCACCACTCATGGTCCCTCATCAGGGAGCTGGGAGTAAGCCTTGAGCAGCACTAGGTGTGGCGCCCAAACAAAACAACAACAAACAAACAACATCTTCCAGAATGATGCCAGTGGAAATGCAACCATGGTCTTCACCAGGTGCATCATGTATGACAAATATCTACATAATCCTGGTGTGGTAGGTGAAATGATGTGCATCTCCCTAAGCGGCCTACCTTCCGAATCTCCAGAATGTGACAATGGATGTAGCTGGCATGTGGCAACCTTTCTTCTACCTAGGATTATGTGAATGTTTAACACATCATTCACAGGCTGTACCATGCAGGGAAAGAGCCAGCCCCCTAGAAGCTGCCATATCTGTCCCATCAGGCACCAGGCCCAGGCCATGTGATTTCCATGATCCTTATACTGACCCATGGCTAGAAGTTCCCACCCCTGCTACGGCCTGCTAAAACCTTAGTGAGAATGTGGTGTCAGTTCTTTGGTGGCTTCGTGTGTCCACACCACTTCCCATACCAAGGGCCTCCTGTGACCAAGGCTTTGGGAACTGGTGGAAAGCAGGACTGTGCATGGCACCTTATTTCTGCTAGCTCCCAGGATCTCAGAGAAACCAAGACTCTATACTCCCAGGTCCTACCATATGCTTCAACGCAGGAACCCCTCATTTTGTGCTCTTCAAGAGAGAATACCTTCATCTTCAACAACATGAAGATGGGAGAGTCAATACTCTTAATATCTGCTTTTGTCTCTCTTGAAATTCTATATATTTTGATTCAGATTTGAGTGGGGTGAGAGGGTGAGTATGGCCTTTCCTGAGTGCCCCAATGTACATATCCCTAGATTTTAGTTCATTTTGGGGCAAGGACTACCAGTCCCTTTGAACCCAGTCTCTCTTACTATTAATTCTACAAATAAATACCAGGACAAGAGAAGTGGTACAAAGATTAGCTACTAAGCTAGGAAAGAAATTTGGTGAATGTAGATAATTTTTCCTCATTTAAAACTCTTCCTCTGTAGAAAGAAAATGGCCAATTTAATAAATTTTGATGATGATAATCATAATGACAACAAAATGGTAGAAACTATTATCATGTGCTATGTTTGGGATTCTGCATGTAATTCTATTAGCTGAGCAAAAAATGATCCTGACAGATCCATCGAAGTGGAATAAGTCAAAAATTAAGTCTGTTAGTTGTGATTCCTGGTGGATTTTATTTTTAGGTTTTATTTATAACTAAATAAACAAATATCTGTACCACTGAGTTATTTATGGGATTTCCAGGTCCTGTCAATCGCCCTGTGTTTCTTTAGAAGCAAGGCAGAAAATATTTGTTGCCACTTTTTAAATGGTATTTATTAATAATTTAATTTCCACAGGAAGGACAAATTATTTCAATGATCCGCTAAACTGGAGACTATAGAGAGAGGAGTGTGCGAGAGTGCCAGAGGGAGGATGGGGATGTTTTGCTCTAGGGATGCTGAGCCGAGAAGCAATGGTCCAAGGCTATTAAGCAGAGGTTGAGGTATCAGCCAGAGTGGAAGATGAACTACATGAGGAGTCTGGTGGAGGAGGAGCTGTGCTCCTCATGTGTGGAAAGAGATGGGAAGCACTTGAGATGGTTTTCCATTGCAGGTTTTCACTGATTTGTTGTTATTTTTTTGTTTTGTTTTGTTTTTGGGGTCATACCCAGCAGCATTCAGGACTTACTCCTGACTCTGCACTCAGGGATCACTTTTGTTAGACTTGAGGGACCATCTAGTCTACTGGGGATCAAACTTAGGTTAGCAGCTTGCAAGGCAAGCACCCTACCTATTGCTGTACTATTTCTCCAGCCCCCGGTGTTTATTCATTTAGAAAAATATTTCCAATTTGGGGGTTGCAAAAATATAGGCATAGTTAATAATTCATGTTTGTGTCTGTTAGAAAGAGCATATGATAGATGGTTGTACATGTGTGCCTGGGTTAGAAATTCTCCCCTGCCTTACTGGGGTTGTAGGGAATTTATAATCCTGAAAATTCTGTAGGCTAGGCAGCATTTATTTTATTTTATTTTATTTTTTGGTTTAGGAAAATTTCTCCTGCTCTTTTTTTTATTATTTTAATTTCATTTATTTATTTATTTATTTATTATTTTTATTGAATCACCGGTGAGAAAAGTTACAAAGCTTTCAGATTTAAGTCTCAGTCATACAATGACCAAACACCCATCCCTTTACCAGTGCACATGTTCCACCACCAAGAACCCCAGTATACCTCTCATCTGCACCCCACCTGTGTGGCTGATGATTTTCACTTTATCTCTCTTTACTTTGATTGCATTCAATATTTCAACAGAAAACTCACTATCATTATTTGGAATTTTCCGCCAACAATCAGACCCGCTGAAAAGGCATCATTTGGTAATTTGTTTTCAACTGCTGAGAATGAAGGTTTTGGATTTCTGGTATTTTAGTAATTAAGTCCAGAGAAATTTCTGCCAGAAGTCGAGTAACTGCAAGCTCGTACCTCCGGTTAGTGGGCTCTCTAGGATGGCGGCCACCACGCTGCCGCTGCGGAAAGGAAAGGCCGAGAGAAAAACCTTTCCCTGGGGCGGCATGGGGCCATAGCTTAGTTCACAGTCTAGAGGCATTTCTGCAAGAAGCTGCTGGGTTCTGAAAGTAGTTAGTGGGCCTCCGGGATCATGGTCTTTTAGGAACGGAGGAGCCGTTTGTGTGCAGCCACTTGTGGTCTCGTCTTGCTAGGCAGCATTTAACTTTTTCCCATTTATTTTTTTAAATTCAATCAATGATAGATACATTTGCAAAGCCTTCATGACTGGATTTCAGTAATATAATGTTCCAACACCTGTCCCTTCACCCGTGTACTTTTCCCACCACCAATGGTCATAGTTCCTTTCACCCCCACCTCCTGGTGCCTGTCCCACTGCTTGCCTCTATAGCAGGCACTTTTTTTTCTTTTTTTTTTGCATTTTAGGTCACACCGGCGATGCACAGAAGTCACTCCTGGCTCTGCACTCAGGAATTACCCCTGGCAGTGCTCAGGGGACCATATGGGATGCTGGGAATTGAACCCGGGTTGGCTGCGTGCAGGGCAAATACCCTACCACTGTGTTATCACTCCAGCCCCGGCACTTTTTTTGTTTTAATTTTTTTTATTAGTGAATCATCATGGGGTGATTCACTTGACAGACTTATTCACATTACAGACTTACAAATTTCGTGCTTGCGTTTCAGTCATACAATGATCAAGTGCCCATCCCTCCACCAGTGCCCATTCTCCACCACCAATGGTCCCTGCATCCCTCCCATCCCTGCCCCATTCCCCTCCCCTCCCACTCTGCCTCTGTGGCAGGGCATTTCCTTTTGCTCTGTCTCTCCTTTTGGGTGGTGTAGTTTGCAGTAGAGGTATTAATGCCTAGCCATTGTGTTCAGTCTATAGTCTATTTTCAGCCCACCTCTCCCATTCTGAGTGGGCCCTCCTAGCACCCTTTACTTGGTGGTCCCTTCTCTATCTGAGCTGCCTTTTCCCCCAGCACGCGAGGCTGGCTTCTAAGCTGTGGAGTAATCCTCCTGGTACTTATCTCTGCTGTTTTTGGGTGTTAGTCTCCCTTTCTGTCGAGCTCCCATTTGACCCAGCAACATCACTTCTGGGAATATATCCTGGAGATGCAAAAAAGTATAGTAGAAATGACATCTTCACATGTTCATTGCAGCACTGTTTACAATAGACAGAATCTGGAAAAAAGCTGAGTGCCCAAGAACAGATGACTAGTTACAGAAACTTTGGTATGTCTACAAAATGGAATACTACACAGCTGTTAGAAAAGATGAAGTCATGAAATTTGCATATAAATGGATCAACATGGAAAGTATCATGTTAAGTGAAATGAATCAGAAAGAGAGGGACAGACATAGAAAGATTGCACTCCTTTGTGGAATGTAAAAGTGGCAGGCACTTTTCTTCTTTCTCTCCCTCTCCCTTTCTTTCCTTTTGGGCCTTATGGTTTGCAATACAGATAATAAAAGGTTATCAGGTACATCCCTTTACCTGTGCCCTCCACCCCACACACACCCTGTGGCAAGCAACCATTGACCTGTCCTCCTGGTCCTGTTTATCCTTACCTCGGATATTAGTCTCCTACTATACATATATATGGTTTATATCCCACAAATGAATGCAGTCATTCTATACCTGTCCCTCTCCTTCTGACTCATTTCACTCAACACTACACTCTCCATGTCAATCCATTGACAAGCAAATTTCATGACTTCATTCTTTCTAACAGCTGCATAGTATTCCACTGTGTAGATGTACTACAGTTTCCTTATCCAGTCATCTGTTCTTGGGCACTTGGGTTGTTACCAGATTTTGAGTATTGTGAATAGTTTTTAGGCAGAATTTTACCTGGGAGAAAGTCCTCTGAGGAATTTACAGGTTGGACCTCTTGATGGAGTGAGAAGCCAGTTCTCATTCTGTCTCTGTGCTTTAGACTGCTGTGACTAATGATCAGGGTGTGTGTGTGCCATTAAGTTGGGAGCTATTTGTTTGTTCTTTATCTGGCATGTTTGGGCATCCCCAGAAATGCTTTGAGGCTACTCTTGGCTTTGTGCTTGGGGGTCACTCTCTGCAGTGACCCAGGGGGTGCTGCAGGTCAAGCTGGGGTTGGCCTCATGGAGACAAACACCTTAACCCTAGTATCACTCTCTCGCCAGCCCTGTGGGACTGTTCGTGATTGGGTGACAGGGCCTGAGATTACCTCTTAGATGTGTGCAAGGGGAAGAACTGGCTCAGAGTGTTGGGAGTAAGCTGACAGCTGACTCCATTTCTTCCACAGCAACACCCCACCATGGGAGCAGGCAGGCTGAGCACAAGGGTGCAGAGGTGGCACGGGCCTAGAGTACCTGGTACCCACCCTGTCCTCACATCTAGCTGCTGAGCACACACCCTGATCATCAGTCACAACAATCTTAATCCCAGAGACAGAATGAGAACTGCCTCCTCACTCCATTGGGGCCAGTTTGTGGTTCTTACAAGAATGAGGGTATATTTGGGGAAAACTTTATTGGGCTGCATTGGTCTGATATAGAATAATTCCCCCCAACACCTATATATACTCACTTGGATGTTAGTGAAGTCTTTCAACCTGGTCTGCTTGGGCCCCAAGAACTCTGCTGCACCCCTGAGAGTCTAGCTTCTCACAATTCTGGGCTGAAGCTAGTACAGTGGGCAGAATGCTTGCCTTGCATACAGTTGACCCGTGTTCGATCACCAGCACCAGATATGGTCCCCTGATCCCGCCAGGAGTGATTCCTGAGTGCAGGGCCAGAATCTCCCTCCAATACACAAATAAGCAAGCAACAAAAACAACCCATTCCAACCTCTAAGTTTTATTTGATGCTCTAGGTAATTAGAGTAGAAAGAAGGCAAAGGCTTTATTCAGCATCTTTGTAACCTTGGAGCCAAATTCTCCAAGGTTATTTTTTTTCTTAGGTGTGTGTGAGGGGGCTTTGAGTGGGATGGGATAGACTGCTCCTAGTGGTTCTGTGGGATCCTGTGGTGCTAGGGATCAAAACCAGGGTTTCCTCTTTCAAAGCTCCCACTTCAGAATTGGGAGACATTACCTAGGCCAAGATAGAAAATCAGAGTTCTGAAATCAATCCAGCTGCCTTTACTTGCTGGATGCTACCTTCACACAGAGCTTCCATTCACAGCTCCATCCTTTGGCTTCCTGATAGCAACACAAACAAAACAATTGTTTGCATTTTGCACTCTACTGTATCAGACTTGTTGTTATACTAATCAAGCCAGTTAGAATATGTATCAAGCAACTATGCTAGGTGGAGGGTGAATAGTTAAATGCAGTCTGATTTCAAGGAAGGAAACAGATTATTCCATATGTTAGAGAAAGTGATGTAGTGGTTGTGATTGATAAACGTGTGTGTTAAAACATAGATGGGAAATATATATGAATGTACATTTGCATATGAAATAGAGGCAGAAAGGTCAGAAGCTTTGGTAGAAATGACCTCTGGGTCAGTTTTGAAAGTCCTTAGGTGACTCTAGTGCATTGGTCATGGTGCTAAGACACTGGGTCAAGCTCCGCTTTCTTCCCAGGACAGTCTCTGGTCTCTTTTGGGTCAATCGTTCTTATGCAGCAAAGAGTCAAGGAACTGTACAGCAGAATGTGTATTTCGGTCTTCAGATAGAGGTTTTAATGAATTCGGTTTTGCTGATTTATTGGCCTTCCCAGCAGATGCCAGGAAATACGCGACTGAACTGGGCACTGTTCCGGGCTCGGCACTCAGAAGGAGTGGAGGCCGTGCGGGAGGATTGGGATCCCGCCCCCGTCAGGAGTGGCCAATTTCAGAACCAACCAGCTGCTTGGCTGCTGCTGGAAAGCAGAAATGAAACCTCACCTGCCACTTGCCTGGCAAGGAATAACCTCCCGGCACCCACCGCCTGCCCCCCGTGCCCTGCGCCCACCACTCAGCGCATTCGCAGGCGGAAGCGAGACTTCATCTTTTTTCAGCTTTTCAGTAGCTGCGCTCTGAAGGTTGTCTGGAGACAGCGTTGTGGAGGGTCCCCCGCAATGGTCACACATTGCTTCAGTATGAGAGTCCATGGTGGTCGGTGAAGGTTATCCAGTCCGCAGCACGCAGCCACCGAGGAGCTGGAGGAGGGCCTGGTGCACTGGGAATACAGTGCTGGTTCCGAGGACTGGGGGTGTGCCAGCCTGGACTCCCTCCCACTATACCCGCGTCTCCATGCCAATTCCTTACATTTTAGGACTGGTGTGTGTGCTTCTCACCTCCACCCAAGAGGTGACTTTCAGATGCTAGTTGGGTGCCTCAGGATTCTGGTCAATTCTGTCACCATCCACCCAGGGCCCGTGCCCTGTCTCACAGATTAGGAGTTTGCTCCCAGAAGGCTGCCTGCTTCTTTCCAGTGGCAATCACAGGCCTGCTTTCCTATGACCCACCAACTCTAACTCTCAGGCTCCCAGAACCCTCCTCGGGGGTCATGAGCTGACTAGACTGGCTTCTAGCATCAAGGGAGCCTTTCAATCACCAGATCAGCGTTTTATTACAAAGGATATTAAAGAATACAAATCATTCTGGAGATGGTAATGGGTTAAAGCATATGGCTTGCATATGGCTGGTGATGGCAGCTCATTCTCCAGCACAACATGGTCCCTCCCCCAGCATCACAGGGTATGACCTGAAGGTTGCCACAAGCATTGCCAAATGGCCTGCGTGATCCCAGGTATCTTATCCTCTGGTCTTCATGTTGAACCTCCAGCCCAGCTGGATGGGCATCACCAGAAGGTGCCCTTCCCCAACTCGGAACTGCCTGTAAGCATGTGCAGACACAGACACACACACACACACACACATGCATGCACACATGCACACACACATACATGCACACACGCACACTCGCAATGCAAGTGAAATGCAAACAAACAGAGCAAGGTGTGTAGTGGGGGGAAGGGTGGAGTTTCTGCCTCCTCCAGGGCCAAGCTTCCAGCATATCGCCAAGTGCAGCCCATATGAAAACTCAAACTCCCTACCTAGTGCTCTGGGTTTACTCAAGCATGTTTAATTAGACCTCACCTGCCCTCCTACTTCTCCACAAAGGCCAGTGGGGTGAGACTGACTTTCTGACCCTCTGATCAACTGGCAGGATATCCAGGCAATCAACCCTATTAGGAGATGTTCCCCTGAGGCATTCATTAACATAGTAAAAAGCACATTGATCAATTTCCCTCTCAGAAAATCCCAAAGCCTTGAAGAGCCAGATACTGAGATTAAGCTCAGATCTAAGTGTTCTGGTTGTAAATCACCTCATGCAGGTGGATATGAGCAGACCACTCCCACCTGCACCCCTGCAGAGATTCTTCCAATCCCATCTGTCTGGCTCCTGGCCAGCCTCCATCTGGGGTGTGGCCCTTTGATCCTCCACTCACAAAGGACTGAGCCCCACCATTAATACCTTCTTCCAGGCTCAGCTTAAACTTCACCTCACTTTAAAAAAAATCAATTAATTTATGAAGTTATTTTGCTTTTTGGGTCACACTCGGCGATGCTCAGGGGCTACTTGTGGCACATGCACTCAGGAATTACCCCTGGCGGTGCTCAGGGAACCATATGGGATGCTGGGAATCGAACCCGGGTTGCCCTCGTGCAAGGCAAACGCCCTACCCGCTGTGCTACCACTCGAGCCCTCACCTCACTTTTTCAAGGGGATTGGTGATGTCCCACGGGTCTCTGCCTTGCCCTGAACAGTGTAAGATTTTTCCTATGTTAAAGCTGGCAGGAAAGCCTGGCATCACAGTTCACACATATGGGCAGGAGACATGAGACTCCCCCGTCAAAGGCTAGCTTCTCTGTCCACAGGAGGCTGAGCTGAACCGCATGTGTGGTGCTGAGTGGGTGGGGGCAGCCCAATTCAGCACTGCTCACTGCATCCGTGTCAGCCAGGGACCCTGGAGTTGAAGCCCCCAGGTTTTGAAAGGGGAACATCTCCACCTCTGAGAGGCATTGTTTCTATTGTAAGAATAGGATAGAGGGTGGCTCCAGAGAATACACCCACCCCTTCCTGGCTGCTTATTACAGAAGCACCTTCAGAAAGAAAGCTTAAGGGCTGAAGCTATAGAGCTGGTTAAGGCCCTTGCCTGTAGTTGACCTGGGTTTGATCCCCAGCACAACATAGGGTCCCTAAGCACCTCTGGGAGTGATCCTTGAGCAGAACCAGGAGTAAAACCTGAGCACAGGTGGGTGTGGTCCAAACACTGAAATAAACAGACAAACAAATAAATAAATAAAAAGAAAATAAAGGAAAGATAAGAAGCATAAGCAGCTGGGGAGAGTGCAGTCTTCTTCTGCATGAGATCTGGGTGTGTAGCCCCTGAGCACTGGCAGCTGTGATTATTATTAAAAAAGAAAGCAAGGAAGTCTGAAACCAAGTGGAGAGAAGTTGTGCCTTCACATAAGAACCCCTGGGAAATGTTCTAGAACACACATCACTTCCCTCACTCAGATCAGGGTAGGATTCCTCACTCTAAATTACAGTTGGAAATGCAGATTTCCAGAGAAATGGGGGGGGGGGGTTACCTGTAAAAGCATCATCATCATCATCATCATCATCATCATCATCATCATCATCATCATCATCATCATCATCATCATTATCATCATCCCATTGATTGTCGAATTTCTCGAGCCATCTCAGTAATGTCTCCATTTGTCCTAGCCCTGAGATTTTAGAAGCCTCTCTCTACTCGTCCTTCCAAAGATGCCATACTGGAGGCTCTTTCAGGGTAATGAGACCCAGCTTGTTACTGATTTTGGCATATCAATACACCATGGGGACCTTGCGAGGCTCTCCCATGTGGGCAGGAAACTCCCAGTAGTTTGCCAGGTTCTCCCAGAGGGAGAAGTAGGTTATAAGATGTCTTCCGGGAGCTTGGTTTTAAGTCTCTGGATGCTGGCCATTGACAGGATTACATGGCGCCGGGGGCAGTCCCTGGGTGTGACCACCTAAGCTACTGGGAAATGGGAAATCTGGGCAAAGGAGGCCCAGTCCTGATCCGAGCAGGCTGCAAGGTCTCAGCCCTGGGGCCCCACACACCTGGGTTACTCTGTAGATTCCTTCATGAATGAGACTCATTCAAACGTGTGGAGAGGGGCCTTGAGCATGGCTGTGGCTAGGCTCCAGAGGTCTTCGGCCACTGGGAGCTCTGCTCGGGGCAGGGCGGGAAGCTGGAGCCCATCCCCTCCGAGGAGGCCCTGGGAAAGACAGCCAGGCGCTCGGGCAAGAGACTCTCTGCCCTGTAAAAGCACAGGGTGCTAAAGCTGCACCCAGGGAAACTTGAGCCACAGAATTTTGCATTAGTACCTGAGGTTGCAGGAGGGGTTTCCTGTTTCTTGAGACCCATCTCTCCAAGAATATAGATTTGCCCGTGGAGCGGATAACGGCTTTGGTGGGAGTCCACACTCAAGAACAGGCACCCCCCTGGGCTTCCAGCCCCGCCTGGCCTGGAACAGATCCTTCCTAAACACTCTTGGAGGCTCCTTCAGGGCCAATCGTGACCCCCAAGAACATGTTCCTGGAGGAGGGGTGCTCCTTTCTTACAGTGACAGCACAGAGCTTCCTGCTGGCTAACAGACAGCACAGAAGCGCTGGAGACTTGGAGGCTTAATTAATTTTGTTTTAGTTTTCTCATCTCAAAATTGGAACAATGTTTTCTACCTCACAGCTGGCACTGAGGGGGAAGTGAAATAACGGTTAGAAAACACCTGACACGTCCTAGCCATCAAGTTTCTTCTCTTCGTGTTTGGAACATCAACCCACTCTGTCATCTTGAGGGATGACTCTACCATCTGTGTGCTCTGTGTCGTAGCAGAGAAAGTATGCAGGACTGTATAGAGAACAAGTGCCTCTCAGAAGTGCTCTTTGGTAAAAGGCTAATGGGACCTATAAAGGAACAAGAATTTTATTTTATTTTATTTATTTATTTTTTAATAAATTTGTTTATTTTTAATTAATGAATCACCATGAGGGTACAGTTACGGATTTATACACATCTGTGCTTATGCTTCCCCCATACAAAGTTCGGGAACCCATCCCTTCACCAGTGCCCATATTCCACCACCAGTAAACTCAGCATCCCTCCCATCCTCCCCAATCCCATCTCCCCCCCACCCTACCCTGTCACTGTGGCAGGGCATTCCCTTCTGTTCTCTCCCTCTAATTAGTTATTGTGGTTTGCAATAAAGGTGTTGAGTGGCCACTGTGCTCAGTCTCTAGCCCTCATTCAGCCCGCAACTCCCTTCTCCCACATGGCCTTTGACTACATTATAGTTGGTGATCCCTTCTCTGAGTTGCCCTTTCCCCAGAATGTGAGGCCAGCCTCCTAGCCATGGAGTCAACCTCCTGGTAGTTGTTTCTACAATTCTTGGGTGTTAGTCTCCCACTCTGTTATTCTATATGTCATAGATGAGTGCAATCTTTCTATGTCTGTCTCTCTCTTTCTGACTCATTTCACTTAGCATGAAACTTTTCATGCCGATCCACTTAATTAAAAAATTTGTGACCTCCTTTTTTCTAACAGCTGCATAGTATTCCATTGTATAGATGTACCAAAGTTTCCTCAACCAGTCATCCGAGGAACAAGAATTTTAAAACTCTGTGCTTGGCAGAATAAAATAAAATAGAATAAAATAAATTTGTCATTACAAATTAGGACACGATCGAGCTGCCCTTGAAATTGAAAGGGACTTCCATGGGGTAGACTGAGGCTTATGTGCAGAGGGTCCCATCCCAGGGACATATCGTTCTAGACTCCTGTAAGGATCTTGCTTACTGACCCCAGATAATACTGAAATCTTAGAACTTTTCGGCTCTTCAATACTCTTTGTTAGGGCTCACCCCAAACTTAGGCAGGCAACAAATACTGAAATTCAGTTATTAATGAAAATGTTACATCCAAAAAGCTGCAGCATTGAAAGGTAATCAAAGAGAGAAGAAAAGAGTAGCAGAGGATGAGAAATGTCCATGTCAGTTAAGCTGTAATTAGAAAATCACAATATCATGATATTTGAATTGAACTTTCCCTCACTGTGAGATTTGTTATACAGGGAAGTTTCAAGCATTTCAGATAAAATTCAAAGAAGTTGAACATGAATTATGAAAACAATGAAGGAGCTGGGAGAGCTGATTTATGAGGGAAGATGAAAAGATACTGTGGACAGCGTGGCTGACTGAAGAGCAGATCCTCTAATAACTATGCATTCTTGAAGTGCATAAGCACTAAGAAAAAAATAGTAAGTTTGGGGGTGTGGAAAACATGAATAATGGAATCAATTAAGTACAGGAAAATAGGCTGAATATAAAATTTAAAATACCTATTTCTGGATGTTTTAGATGTGCCTCTTGAGATACTTTCAGTGTTAAATATTTTCTTAATATTTTCAATCTCTTTATTTAAATAAAAGAAGCAAAAGACTCTGGAGGGTTTTGTTTGAAAGACTCAGTGGTTGGATCTGGGGCGATAATCTTCAAGAGGTATGTCCATATAGCCGCTGGTGGGCTCCCAACTCACAGCAGGGTTTCTGGGGATTCTTTTCGGTCCCCGAGAGGGAAGCTGTGGGTCTTCAATGCCATGGTCAGGGTACATAGCCACTTCTCAGGGCGAGTCTGGTTTCCTTCAGGAATGGGAAACTTCAGAAGTCTAAGAGCACGGTTGCTCAAGGCCCTGATTGAGGAGACAGAAGCCACCAACTCAACTGACAATTAGGCAGGGATTTGGGAATCCCAGGCTGACTGCCACAGGCTGAGCACACACCTGGATGACTGCTAGTTCCTCAACTGTTGAGCTCCAGAGTGAACATTTCTTGTGTGAGCTCAGGAAAAGGTCCGTGTTTTCTTTTTCTTTTCTTTTTTTTAATTGAATTACCATGAGATATAGTTACAAAGCTTACATGTTTGAGTTTTGGTCATACAATAATGGAACACCCATCCCTTCACCAGTGCACATTCTCTACCACCAAAATTCCCAGTATACCCCGCCCCCCATCCCTCGCTCTACTTTGATTACCTTCACTATTTCGACACCAGTCCCACCGTTATTATTTGGAATTTTCCCGCCAACACTCAAATCTGCCAAAAGACAATGGCAGACAATTTATTTTGTATTGCTTGTTATAAATAGCTCCTTAAATTCTAAAATTTGAGATAATTAGGGTCTGGAGAGATCTCTGCAGTGAGCTGCTGGAATCTGAGATTCTTTTGTATGTCTCTGGATCATGGCCATTAAGGAGCTTATATAGTAGCTGGAGGCAGTTCGTGGGTGTCATCTCAGGGTCCCATGGGGCTGAGGGATGAAGGACCAGCCCATCCCCTATCCTGAGCAGCATTTGCCATTACTGCTCCTGCATACCTGGGCTTCTCATTGGGTTCTGGAAGATGGCAGCCACCAGAATCCCTAGGGGGCAGGTGAGGGACAGCACCTGCTCCCCCCTGCAGTAGCCCAGTGTAATTGGCCTGGTGCAAAGTCTGGAGGCATCTCTGCAGTGAGATGCTCGGTTCTGAGATTCTTTTGTGTGTCCCCAGGTCCATGTTGTCTTTCTTCTTCTTTTTTAATTGAATCACCATGTGGAAAGTTACAAAGTTCTCAGGTTTATATCTCAGTTATACAATATTCAAACACCCATCCCTTCACCAGTGCCCATATTCCACCACCCACCAAAAACCCCAGTATACCTCCCGCCCCCGCCTCCCTACCCCCAACTGCATAACTGATGAATTTCACTTCATTTTCTCTTTACCTTGATTACATTCCATATTTAAACACAAAACTCACTATTGTTGTTGGAGTTTCCCCCCAAGAAAGAAGCCCTACTACCAAGGAAGCATTTGATAATTAGCTTTCCATTGCTGAGAATGAGGAGATATGTAGCCCCACTGCTTCAAGTACATAACTCTTTTTTCCCCCTTTTTCCTTTTCCTTTTTTTTTTATCCCCCTTCCTGAGCCTCATAATATGGTGGATGCCACGCTGCGTTTCTCCCCGAAAATGGGAAACAACCGGGAAAGAGGAATATTTCCTCTTCTTGGCCGGCATGGGGATGTTGCTCAGTCCAGAGAAATGGCTGCTACTTTGATTACCTTCAATATTTCAACAAAAAACTCACTGTTATTATTTGAAGTTTCCCCCCCAAGTCAGACCTGCTAAAAAGGAACCGTTTCACATTGCTGACAATTAAGAGATGTTAAGTCGGTTTTGGATTTCTGTATAAAGTCCAGGGAAAATTCTGCCAGAAATTGCATAGCCCATCTCACAGTCCCAGTGCATTGCTGTAAGAAGCTGCGCTGGATGCCCAAATGTGTTAGGTCTCTGGAATCAAAGTCTTTAAGGGCAGAGAGTCTGTTTCCCTCTCAGCAGCTCAGGATTTATCTGGGCCAAGGGCGTGCTGGTTACACCCACTTCCCATGATTTCCTAGGAGCCCCAAGTGTAAAAACCGTATACCTCTGGGTTAGGAGTCTTAGAAGATGGCTCCTGCCATGTGGATATTGCTGCTGCCACCATTTTCCATGCAGAAAGACAGGGTGGAGAGGAAAGATCCATCCCCGGGCAGCACGGAGTTGTAGCCCAGTTCACAGTCCCAGTGCATTGCTGTAAGAAGCTGCGCTGGACGCCCAAATGTGTTAGGTCTCTGGAATCAAAGTCTTTAGGCACAGAGGTCACAGGTCCATGTTTTCTAAGGCTAAGTTTCTGCTTTGTGAAATGGGGCAGTTGCTGAATTGCTAGGCTTGTAGGATGATATTAGGGTCGTATTTATGAACTCAGACCCATATCCAACTGAGAAAACATGCAGCAAATCTTACTGATGACTGTTGTTCCTAGCCCACCCTCTCTCCTGAGCGTGCCCTTCATCACCACAGCCTTGGGTGAGGGCCCTCAACAGTCCTTTGTGGGGGAGCAAAGGGTCAGAAGATAATGTTATTATTCTCTGAGAAGGTCTGGGGTATCTCATACCTATATAGGTTACAGGAAATCCACCATAGTCTAACACAGTGTTTCTTTTTTTTGCTTTTTTTGTTCTAATTTTTAATACTATATTTTTATAAATGTTTATTAAAATATAATCATTTTTACATAGTATTCATTTTAGAAATTTTAAGAACCTTATCTTCAATTACAATGTTATATGCATTCTTTTTGAATATTTAAAATATATGACCTTTGTATTCTTTATCAGAAAAAATCTGGTTGTTTTCTTTGAAAGCAAACCAACTCCACCTATTATGTTTCATATATTTGTCTATCAAGTTCTTAAAGAAACAATCTGCAATTTACAAAAGACATTACTTTTTCTTGATGAGCATGTCACATGAAAATTTCTGCACATAAATAAGTATCTGTTAAACAGAAACATGGAATTTACATGCTTTATCATGTAGTTTCTTTCAGAATGAATTTTATTATCTCTTGAAGCTCCCAAAGTCTAAAGTAATCATATCTCTTTGGTTTAATAGGTAAAAAAATTCATTGGATTGGGTTTTAGAAATCTGATTCAATTCTTAGCTATATGAGGAATAACTGTAACAATGGGAAATTCACATAATCATTCTGCAGCCTTCCTTAGTCATAACTAAAAATTAATGCCTAAGAGCCAAGCAGTTGCTAGACATTAGAGATAGAATGATGAACATGATAGAAACAGTTTATGCACATGTCTTTAGAGGCTTAAACTCTGGAAAGGTGGGATGTTTAAGCAAATTGCTTCAAATCTTATTGTGTGGTTTGAGTATTACATCAAATTCTGTAGCCTGAAGTTAATATTATACTAATTTCCATATTATCTTGAAAAAAGCTGTAAAATATTAAAGATTTCTGAAGTGAAAATTTGTAAAATAGCTTAATACAGAAGTAGGTTTTACAAATTGATTTCTGAAGATGAAACATTTTTAGAATTATAAAATCAAATGTTTTGAAATATTTTTTTTCTTGCACTTCTATTACCATTTTTAGAATCCCGATTCTCTTATCTGAAGCTTTTCATGCATTCAGATATTTTGCATGATGTCCGATGTGATCATTAATAAAGGTTGAAATGAAGTAGTAGCTATGATAATAACCCTCTTGTAATCTAATAACCACGGAGATTTTCTTTTCTGTGTAGGCTGCTATGAAATTATCAGGTAATAACTGTCCATCTGAAAGAAACTGGTCATCTTTTCCTTGGTCAACTAGTATGTCCAGCTGAGAACCTGGATAAGAAGTCACAAGATGGGTAGCATCGTAACTCTTCCATTTACTTTGATCTGTTCCCAAGTATCCACCAAAGGCTTTTTTGCCCCAAGGACACAGCACTGGATTACAAATTAGAGCAAATGCTGACACAGATTTATATTTTCCAGGATTATTCAAAGTACAAATCAGAGCTCCATGGCCTTCCATTGAGTGGCCAAAAATGGACATCCTTTGGGGATCCACTGGAAAATTGGCATTTCTGAGCTGGGGAAGCTCCTCTGTTACGTAAGAATACAGTCTGTAGTTAGTTTTCCATGGATTTTCAGTAGCATCCACATAAAAACCAGCACCCGTACCAAATTCCCAGCTCTCATCTTCTCCTTTAATATTGCAGCCACGGGGGCTGGTATCTGGAGCAATGACAACAAGGCCATATTCTGAGGCAGCTTGATGATAACCAGATTTTGATATAAAATTTTGTTCTGTGCAAGTTAAACCAGAGAGCCAATATAGTGCAGGGCATTTTGCAGTTTCTGCCTTTGGTGGCAAGTAGATAGCAAATTTCATTTTGCACTTCAGTTCAACACTGTCATGTTTAAATACTTTCTGCAGCCCTCCAAAGCACTTGCTACTGGAAATCTGTTTCAATGCCATTCTTCTCCTCGGGCAAAAGCAGCGTGGATGCTCGCGGCGCTGGCGGAAAGGCCTAACACAGTGTTTCTTAATGCTCATGACTTCCCCACCCCTTCCAAACTTGTTTCTTTCCTGTGCTCCCTTAACCCCTATCCTATCAGTTGTTTCCTAGTCTCATTTAGTGGCCCCCACTTTCTGATTTTTCAATTGTATGTCCTTTGAGTTAACCTTGGGGACCACAGCTCCTTGGTCCCTGATTGAGAAATGTGGGGGGCTGACATAGCTGAATAACATTACTGAAAGAGAAATTTAGCCTTACTATATTTCATTATGAATAATTATCACTTTGGTTATTTCTCTCCTCTCAAGACTTAATTTTCAGGTTTTATTTGCCTTCTTTCTGTTTCAAATTTCAAAAATCCTTATTTGTATTTCCCTATGATTTTGTGATTCCTGGTCTCACTAGGAGCTCCCCAACTCCTTCCTGGAAGAAATCAAGATAGGAGCAATTAAGTGAAATGCATGCCAGTGACAGTGAAGAGGGAGACTGTCTACTGTTTAGAAACATGCCCATGGCATTAAAGAACAGAGATGTACAAGGCTATGAAGGAGGCCGACTCCCCCTGGGGAGAGGGAAGGGTTGTTGGGGAGGGAGAGTCCTGTTTGGAGATGGTAGGGTGTAGGTGACTTCCTGTTTGTCCTGAGGGATCCTGGGAAAACTGACCTTAAGAAAGGCTCTGAAAAACAGCATGGGGACTCTGAAGGTGATGCGAACTTAGAAGCACAGTTGGCTTCTGCCTGTGTTCCTTAGGCCTTGAATCTTTGCGAGGCAGGCTGTATCTCTGATAGAGCTAATATTAGTTCTCTCTGGTAGGAATCTTGTCTGTCCTCATTATTTGCTTTTCTGGGAACTCGTTGTACACACAAGGGTTCTCTGAACAGCTTTGACATCCACAGTTTTTGACACTAAATGCTTTACAAGCATTGTCTAGAACCAATCTCACGACTTCTTTTTAAATGTTTTAATTTTTTCCCCCTAAGCCCTGGGTGGGTGCTTCTCACAGAATCAAAGGGGAAACATGTTCCAAAGGTAGAGAGTCGATTCTCAGGTTCAGGATGTAGCAAAGTGACTTGCGTGGGTTTCACCCATGGCTGGCTTAGGAAGGCTGGAAAAGGAGGCTGGAGGAACTAAATCCTGGCTAGAGAAAGGCTTCTGGAGTAGACTGAGGAAAGAGCTCAGACAACACACAAGGTGAGGTCCGCTTGCCGGCCATTGGCTACCTGGGCCACGAGTGAAGTTGAGGAGTGGATGACTGGTTCACGGCAGTGAAGGAAGTCTCATGGGAAAACTGAGGCACAGAGAGCAAATGTCTGTATTCATGCCACAGAGCTGGCAACTGGCAGTGTGGCTTCAGGCTGAGGTCCATCCTACCCAGGGGGCCTGTCCTTGGCCGAGCCAAGGACTGATGCTTCCAGTTTCTTGTGTTTGGGCTACTCACCGCAGTGGGGCAAATTCCTCACTTGCCCATAGAATTTTGTTTTCCTTTCCAAATTCTCAGTACTTCTGAGGTCCACAGTTATTTTTGTTTGTGTTCTTTTATTATTGGGAAGCACAGCTGGGCCATGCCTGTGGATACCTAGTAATTATTCCAGGATCTAGGTGCAGGAGTGACACCCTACGGCTGCTGGAGGACCATAGACATGGCAGGGAACTGAACCTGCACTTCAGTGTGCAAGGCTAGTGTCTGAACCCCTGTACTATGTCTCCAGCTCTTCGAGGCCCAATTTTAATTCATGTTTCCTCTGGGTGAAGTTGAACCTGGCCGATCCTTTTAGGGGTGACTATTGGGAGCACCCTCATTGCCAGGGACGAACGCTGGGCTTCGAGAGTGCACCACGTTTGCTTTGGAATTGGCCTGGTGTGGTGACTTTGGACAGTTCTGAGTCTCTCTTGACACAGGACCAGCCAATTTCCAGGGAATGTGGTTCTGACACTCTTTCAGGGCTGAAGGTACTTTGAGTCCCAGGGAGGCTGTTTGAGAAAGGGAGGCTTTGGGATAGGCCTCCAGCCTCTCAGGAATAGTTAACTCTCAGGCTTTGTATCAATTTTGTCGCTAATATCTTTTCCTCCCCAGCCCACAGGCTGCTCTATCTAGACAAGTGTGGGGGTAGAGAATTAAATCAGCCTCACATCAGGCTGTCAAACATCTACTTCCAGATCCCTTAGTCTTATTCCTGCTGTATTTGAAATTGTGTGTGTTTATGTGTGTTTGGGTGGGTAGGTATAATTGTCCACTTGCTTTTTAATCAAACTCACACTTAGGGAAAAATGGTCTCCAAGCTTTCATCTGAAGTGTGGGGAAGATCACTTCTTGGGAAGGGGACCAGGTAGAAAGAGAGCTGGAATAATACTGTAGTTCCTACTTGCATATCTTTTTTTTCTCCTGGGGTGCAATAATTGACCCTGTAGGGGGTGATATTTTAAAGGGGGAGGGGCTCCAAGGATTCATAAAATTATTTTGTTGAAGTTGCAGCTGTTGAAAAGTTGCCTAAATACTTAGGACTTCATAAGTTCAGCAAGAGTTTTGTAATTTGCTGTTCTGCTCTTACTTCAGGAACCTTGACATTTAAGATGAAGAAAAGGGAATAATTATGTAAGTTAGAAAATTAACAAGCGCTGTGGCAGTTCACAAAATACCTGAGCTGAGTGAATCTGAGTGCTGGTGTTGGGAATTCAAGAGTAAGAGAGAAGGCATTGCCAGAGACGCTGATTCTGTGGGCCGAGGAACGGAGACCAGCAGTTATCCCTGATGTAGTCACAAACGCCCTGGCACAAAGATCTATCAGAAATGTCCTGGGCCAGAGAGACAGCCAGAGAAAAGATGCTTGCTTGCCCTGCATGCAGCTGACCTCCCCCCGCCCATTTGATCCCTGGTACTGCATATGGTCCCCTGAGCACCACCAAGGTTAGTCCTGGGCACAGAACCAGGAATAGCCCCTGAGCACAACTCCCACCCCTGCAAAAGAAATGTCTCCAACTCTTGTGCAAATTGAAATGGTATAATCCTGGACTCCTTAATTTCTATGGGCAAACTTTGCCAATAACCGTTCTGGTGTCTCTGTGCCCACTCTCACTGTTCTTGCCCACTTCTGGTCATCTCTGGAGGTTTATTATGGTCTCCAGCTCTTCCTGCCTTCTCCTGTCTCTGTCCTGCAAACACACAAGTGCTTTTTCAAGTGGATTTAAAACCAGATCTTAACTTCCCTGTTGAGAATGCTTACCTGCTGTTCACAGAATGACATACCAACCTTTTGAACAAGGTTTTTAAGGAGTTTGAGTATCAATATCTAATGAATGAATGGCCATATTAATTTATTCATTCATTTGATAGCTGTTTACTGAATGCTTCATGAAAAAAACCAACCTATAAATAAGGCAGCTCTTATCCAGGTGAGGACTCAGTGAGGACTAGCTGAGAATAAGAAGAACATGGAAAAAGACAATTTTACCCACTATGATGGGCAAGTGCAAAAGATGCAGAGGAGATGTTGACCAAATCCTTATGTAGAAGTTGGAAGTGTCAAGTTCCAAGAACACATCCCTGCTCCACTGTTTCTTCCACTCAGCTGTTTCATGAGCAGGAGCCCACCCTCTGCTATGTTAGGAGTTTCTTGGTGAGCTGATTCCTTTTCTCACCTTGGTACTCCTGAATTGCTTAATGGTGCTTGGCACCTGCTGGTACCCAGGAACCCAGGGTGGAATTAGGACAGTCTATTGAATTGTGCCTGCAAGAAGCTGAGACCTGGAGCTCTATTTGTCACTAAAGGATGCTAATTTAATGGCAATTACTTACATAAATGCAATTTCATATCTCCTTAATACAGTCTTAGGTTTTGCCTTAGTATTGCTCTTTTTCAAGAACCATCAGTAACATGTATGTACAATTTACTCATGAACACTTGACTCCTGGGCATTTTGAAGAGGTGGATTTCTGGTATTCAAGTAAATAATACTCCCATATTCTAAGAGTAAATTTAACAGAAGAGAGCACTGAGTGAAGAAGTCAGATGAGAGTTGGAGAGCTTCCTGAGAAGGTGCAGTTTCAGCCTGAGTTTGAAAAATGGGATAGAAGCAAGGATAAAGACCATTCAAGAGAAACATGTCTGTGTATAAAGAAGAGAACTCTGTACAGGACACAAGACCTGATTTAATAAACTAAAGTAAGGAGGGCATTTAGCATTAAAGAACCGGGGTGTTTGTTTATTTTTCCCTTTTGTGATTATAAGCTGTGGTCAGCAGTTTCTTGATTGTACGCATTAGTAGCAGATTGGTCTAAAGAGCAATAAAATGGAAATCCAGATAAAATTCCTATATGTCATAGCCAAACTAAAGTTCACAATATTCCTTTGTTTGAATCAGTTTTAGATTGTTATGGTACTAAGGAACATTATTAATGTCCATTCAACTGATATCCCTGCTTCTGGAAGAGCATTATCCTTTCTGGAAACTTCTATTCTGGACACTTCTCCAGTCCCCTCTTATATCATACATTCTGGGAGTCAATTTTGTGTCTCAGCACGGTCCCTATCTGGGCTTGGAAACCTGGGTGAGAAGCAAATGGCAATGAGCCAAGTCATGCTTGGGACTTTAGAATGGACTAAGGGAAGAAAGAAATCCCTTTCAGTGACTGTGAGGCTGTGAGATGAAGGGCTCAGGAAACAGTCACAGCCCTGCCCCTCTGATTCTCTGACTGTCTAACCCTATGACTCTTGTACTCTCTGTCCAGGACAGTTTGAATGAAGAAATTGAAACTGCAAAGAGAAGCTGATATGAGTTTTGAGTCTCTCGGAATGTTTCAGGCCCTATCCATGTTTCCTTTCAGTCTAGCTGCAACTACAGTCACTCCGAACTGAATCCTGGCCAGTCCCCTCCTGTCTCACAACTTTTTGTCAGGCAAGGTGAAGCCATGCTACTTCTGTCATTTCAGGAAAATCCTGACCTAATGAGTTTAATGATGTATACCATAATATACATCATTATGGTATATAGAATCATAAAATGACCACTGTATCAGGGGAGGAATCTTCCCTCCGGTCTAACACAATTTTCTGCCACAATATTCTGATTCAAAGAATGTCGAGCTCTTCTCAGAGGAGTCTGGATTAGGGTCCCCTACCTGTCCTCTCAGGAAGAGTGCTCTTCAGCACTGTCTCTGCCCCAGGAGTGCCAGCTGTCTAGTCTTCTCATTGTGGCAGATGGTGGGAAAGTCTCTTTCCTGGCGACTCGAGGCCAATAGGGTCTTGTTGCTTTAGGTGCATCTGACGTTTGACTGGGGCATGCATGGGCCCCTGTGGTGATCAGATAGTTTTCATGCTTCATCTGTTTTCTCTTGGAAAAGGTTGAGTCCTCTATTTTGCTTTGTATGTCTAGGGGTACTGTGTCGATGTGGTTTTTGGCAAGTTTGCTTGACCTTGGATTCCTCAAAGTGTCATTCTCTGAGGCAACAGCATGTGCTCTGAAGACTTTGAAAACACATAAGGCTGCATCTCCCACATATGCATGAAGTCATAGAGTGCTAACCCTTCTCCTGAATTGTTTAGCGCAAACCCTCAAGGTCCATCCATGTGGCCACAGATGACAACATGTCATTTAGGAGGAAAGGGGTTGGGCCACACTGCATCCAAATGATACAAACAAAACAAAATAGAAACAAATCTTAGACTCTAAGAACAAAATGATGATTATCAGAAAGGAAGTGCAGGGGATGGATAAGTCAAGTAAAGAGGAAGTGCATGTTGGAGGATAGAAGCCAGACTTTTGGTGATGAGCAAAATGTGAAATTATAATACTATGCACCAGAAACCTTTTCACGATTATACACTGTACACTCCAAAGTTATATCAATAAATTTTAAAAAAGCTCTTCTATGGGACTCCTTGATTGGATAAGACACAGTCGTTTGTCCAAAGAAATACAGGGAAACATTTTGAAATACTATAAAAGCATTAAAATGTTTGATGATAATAAATGCCTGTGATAGAAGGTAAGATGCCTTTTGGATGATCTCGCTGAGACACTTACTACTATGGTCATGTTGAGTCAATTCTTTAGGAGCATCTAATGGACAACATCTTACCAAGAGTTGGAGTCTCCAAAATGATTTTATTTACCAATTGTAGGAAATTGTAATCTTACAGAGAAAGCAAAGCACATATTGGTGCAACAAGAGTATGACCAGGCTGCACAGAAAATCAAGTTTACACTAATAGTAAAACACAAAGAAATCATTCTAGTGGTATTTTCTGGTTTCTCAGTGATGTCTAATGTAGTTCAAAATTTTCCTTATTGGTTAGGGATCTCTGTGATATAATCCACTTGTGCTAACCAAAATAGATTCTTTGTCTAGAAAGTTAGGTCCTTACCATGTTCTCCTAGGACAGGTCTTTGTTCGCCCTGCAAAGCTACCGTGTCTACCTATTATTTTAGGGGTGTCTCTTGGCAGCACTGACCTATTGTGCTCTTTTGTCCTCTTTCCATGTGCAGGACAGTCTGGCTTCCTTCTGAGGCTTCTCTGGTTTCTGTTCTCCTGCATTTATATCTGAGAGCCCTGTTCTCAGGAGAGAAAAGGGCTTTCCACTTCTACTTCTTACCTGAACTTAAAAGAAGCAAACTCTGGGACAGCTTCATGAAGCAACATTTTGATTCATGTGCTTTATAACTCTAAGTCCTACGGCTTTCAACTAAATTATCCTACACGTCTTGGGTAGTGTTGTGAATGGACACTGTAAAAGCAGTTTCAGGAGACAGATAGAACTTCACCTCTCCTACACCAATCCACTGGCCCAGGAATCAAACCTTATGGACAGAGATGGAAGGAAGTTACTTAGGACTATCGCCAATATTTTCTCAGCCTCAGTGTCCTCCTACAGATCTGAGAACCGTATATTAAATACCTATTAAGGATCAGTGCTTCTGCTTGGGGATAATTGATTAATGAAACAGGCCCTGCTTCTATCATCATTCTTCTTATTAGGAATGATTAAAGCTTTTGATTGTCTGAACATTCTGTGGATCAAAAACTTACGTTGACTTTGAACTCCTGCTCAGATAGATAATACACAAAAAGCTGTATTTGTTACATGCCAAGGAAAGAAGTAGGGTAGGATTTCGAAGGTGCTACTGACTACTATAAAGGCTGGACTAAGACGAGGGGGGAAAAGACGGGGTTGAGTTGACACACGAAGAACTGAAGGGAGTTAATGACTGGGAGAATGCAAAGGGCCATGCTAGGAAGAGGGAGGCACTACAGATCTGCACACCCATGGGAGGAGGAAGTTTGGGATTTCATGGAGTCCCACTGATCTTCATTCAAATCTCAGTTTGGTGACTTAGGGTGAATGTATAACCTTGGGTTAATTAATTTAATCTTCTGACCCTGAGATTCCTAATTTGCAAAATGAGGATATCAAAAGCTGACTTCCTGGGGTTTTCCTTTGAATTGACATGTACAAAGTGTATAAGCATTGATAAAGCACTAAGAATAGCATCTGGTGAGCACTGAACCCTGAGAGATGATGGGTAAGTGCCATCAGTTTGGTTGGAGCAGTGTGTATAGGGCAAAGGGAAATGCTCATCTTATCTATTTTGTTTTGGAGTTTACCTACTGCTGTTGTGTGGATAGGACTGAGGAACACTCTCTACTACTCTGCAGGGGAAGACAAAGGCATGTGGGAATAGACCATATTCTTGGGCTTCTTTTCAACCTCTGACCAGGGTTGCTAAGCACTTGAATTACTCTACTGTGCTCAGAAAGTGTATTGAGCCCGCTCCAGGCTGGGGAAGAACATTCCTTTTCTCTGTGGCTCTTCCTTGTTAGTTTTGTGATGATCTGACCACATTGCTCTGAAATGGAACATCAGGTTGAGTGATTTTAATTTAAATAGCTATGACTAAACAGGACTCCTCTGTTCCTGCTTCCCTTCATAGAACAACACTCCCAAGCACTCATTTTATTACAATTTTTTTCTTGCCATTTATTTGGGGGCAAAATAATCTTTATTCACTGACATATTGGTATCCAATGTGCTCTGAAATATGGTTGGTTTTTAATTTATTTCTTTTACAATCCACTTAAACTCAAAATAATTGTTAACCTGTATGTGAGGTTTCATAGTGAAGATGTCATTTTACTTTGAAAGGACAAAATAGACCAATACTTACAGCTCTTTAATTAGGCTTTGCTTACGTAAGGTTTTTAAAGTAGTACTTGTTGAAATCTCACTTGAGTTGCTGTTGTAATCATAATATGGTAAAATTAGCAGAATAAGAAATAATATATCTGGCTCTGTTTAGTTCTCAGTGACTCTTTGTTAAGAGAAAACAAACTTATCCCAGAACATGTAAGAGAGAAAAGCTGAGGTCTATAGGTGAGAGTAAGACATTTGATGGTTATGATAAAAACAAAAGCAATGAAAACCATGAAGAAAGTGAGAGCATTTAGTATGGACAGAAGAATAGACACAAGAAGTAAAAATTATTCAAGGTATTTTAACAATAGCAAAGAATTGCTGGAAGAATGGTATTAACAAGCCTTCTGGTAACATTGCTTGACTCTAAGTTATTTCCTTGTGGTGTTAATGAAAAAATGCCAGTCTGTGTGTGGCTGGGGGCAGGGGTAGGGAGGGGATGTTGAAGTCCTGTTAAGTGAAAACCTGCTTTTTATGCATCGCTTCCCTTAATGCTGCCATCTCTGGAACCTATTGCTTCCTCCAGTGTAGACTTCTGTACAGAAACATCGAGTGGGGATGCTAACAGTTGTCTGGGTCAGACTGAAAGAGACAAGACCAATAAAACCTAAAGGAGGGATGATGGGAGGAAGAATCTAACAGGTTTTGATGCCATTCCCATGGTTACTTGGCCTTGATGCTGGTACACAGGACAGAGTATAGATAACCATTTCACAAAATAAGGTGACCTTGAATTTGCTGTCTGTCCTTTTGGGTTTCATAGGTATCCTTTGTTTTATTTCTAGTCTAAAACACCTGAGCAACACTGGATCATAGATGATTGATGGAACCCTACAACAGCAAGCAACAGAACCCGGAGGACAAGGCACCTGTAATGTCTTCCTCATGGCTTCCCATGCACACCCCAAGACAGTACATACTTGCTGTCTGATGGGAATGAATAAAAGAATCAAGAGGGTATCCAACCTGCTTCTTGGAACATTCCCTGGAAAGATGGTGCCTGGAGCTGCCTTTGCCTGTGAAGCAATGTTGAGAAACAGAGCCTCAGAGCCATAGACCTTTGATTCCCCAAAGGGCTTCCCTGCCAACACCAAGTATTTTGTGCCATGCAAGAGCCCCTACTGATCTGACACTGTTAAGATGTCAGACTGTGCTGTGGCCTGGGACACTGCAGAGGCCCACGTGTGGTTTGCATCCATGCTATGCGACACATCAGCCTAACAGATGCTCATGAGGTTACAGCGAGAAACAGAAACTTAGGGGTGTTGAGTGTACACACAGAGCTGCACGTGAAAGTTCCCTGCTGCCTTTCAGCCCAGACCTTGAGCTGTTTCCATTTCCCTGCTCTGGGAAGGAGAGCCAGCCCTGCTTAAGGGAGCTGGTGGCTAAGAGCCCCCTGCCTCCATCGGGCTGCTCAAGAAGGGTGGGATTTGAGAAGCAGAGTTTACTTTTGGGGTGTGCTCCAGAGCACCCCTCTAGGTGTTGGAATGGGGGTGGAGGGTTTGAAGTATGTCAAGGCATGGGCGAGATTATCTTGGAGAAAACATACATTGATGGGAGTCATAGAAATGGAGATAGAACTTTTCTAGGTCCTTCTAAGAAGAAACAAGTGCCAAGATTTAGGGTATAGTTAGAATGTGTTAAAGTGTGTTCTTGATAGCCAGTTCCTTACCAGATAATCGATCTTTCCTTTTCCCTCCTACAGTGAGTATCTATGGTTTTCATCTCTGGACATGCACATTGGTGTTGTTTGGACCCAGAGTTATTCTGTGACCCTTGAGGCTGATCATGGCACCCCCACGTTGTAGGTTCTGAATGCAGTTGTATTTGTATGGCTTCATTTTACGGAATGAAAGCTCCAAATAAATCCCAATAATTGACACTGGAGAGCTATTACAGTGGGTATGGTGCTTGCCTTGCATGTAAGTGACCCGGACTCAATCTCTGGCACTACATATCATCCCCCAAGCCCTGCCAGGAGTAATCCTTGAGCATAAAGACAGGAGTAAGCCCTGAGCATGACTAAATGTAGTCCCAAACCAAAAATAAAGCAATAGAACTGTTAGTATTAATTGAGTGTTTACTATGCCTGGGTCATTATTCTAATATTTTATGAGTAGTATAAAGTTTAATCCTTATAATTTAGAAGCAGACTTATCCATATTTGTTTCTTTTTCTGTGAGTTTGTTATGAGGATAGACAAACAACTTTCCCCCTTTGTTTTAAAAAAAAGGTTTAAATTAGGGATTACCTTGCATATGACCCACCCTGGTTCAAATCCCAGGACTACACATGGTACCCTGAGGACCAACAGGATGGTTCCTGAGCAGAGGCAAGAGGAAGCCCTGAACACTACTGGGTGTGACCACAAACATCATTGGTGCATTGGGGGTGGGGGAAGAGAGAGAGAAAGAGAAAGAGAGAGACAGAGAGAGAGAGAGGGAGAGGGAGAGAGGGAGAGAAGGAAAGGGAGAGAAGGAGAGGGAGAGAAGTAGAGGGAAAGAGAGAGGTATAAAGAGGAAGAGGCAGAGGGAGAGAGAGAGGGAGAGGGAGAGAGAGAGAGGGAAAGGAAGAGGGAGAGAGAGAGAGGGAAAGGAAGAGGGAGAGGGAGAGAAAGAGGGAGAGGGAGAAGAAGAGAGAGAAAGGTAGAGGGAGAGAGGAGAAACAGGTCTAAATCAGTAGGTGAAAACTGGATAACCTAATGTTTAGAAAATAATAGTTCCCAGCATTTACATACTGGTTATTCCTCAGAGTACAGAAAAACATACGGTAATTCCCCTCAGAAGTTTGTATTTCTGTCACTTTGGCAAAATCAGAGGTGTCGCAATGTTGAAATCTCCTTCTTGGGCCCAGCACGGGCAGGAGAGACCGAGACTGCACTGAGAAGGGCTGCTGTCTCGAGTCTGCTCTGTCACCTCGTCTCATTCCCCGGCCAAGGCTGTCGCAGTCTGTTGTTTGAGCTCCAGCAGAAAAACAGCAGGAGGAGGCATGGCTGAAGGTGCATTTCCACCGTTTCTAGAACATTGAGACTGGACCAGTGGCTGACTGGGAGTTCTCAACAGCCTCAGTCTAAGCTGTGCCTGGCCATGGTAAGGGGAGGGCCGGGCGGGGCAGGAGGCTGTGGCCTGGACTGGCAGCGAGAGGTGGAAAGGAGGCAGAGAACTGAATGGAAGGAAGGACACATGGATCCTTGGGGGCCGGGCACTCCCTCCACCTGCTCCCCCGCCCCCAGCATGGGGGTCTCCTCTCGCTTGCCTTCCCCTGCAGCATACTGCTCTCACCCTGGACCAGTCTCCTCCCTCTGCTGCCCCACACCCGGCACTGTCCCCTGGGACTCCGTGTGAGACAAAGCCCGGGGGTGGGAAGTTGCGGCTAGAGGATGTTTTGCTCAATGCCAAGACCCCTAGGACAGTTGTTGGAGGTTGTTCCTTAGGTGCTTGGAGCGGATGAGGGGGTGACCGTCTTGGTTTGGGGAATGATGCTTCCTGAGGTTCCCATGTCAACGTAGCCCTTCCTCCACAGCCCCACGATGCTTAGGACTTGCCTGTCAGGATTTTTTGTTTGAGGGGCCATAAGCAGCAGTGTGCAGGGCTTCATCCTAGATCTGCAATTCGGGAATTACTAGTGGTGGGGCTCGGGGGTCTATAAGGGATGCTGGAGATCAACCTGGGTCAGTCACATGCAACGCAAACACTCCGGCCACTGTACAGTCACTCCTGCCCTGCCCGTCAGGATTTCAAAGAGTGTCCTGACCACTGACCTTCTTCTTACTGTTCCTTTAAACCTAAATCTACACATTGCCCCCTGCCACACCTCTTGCCACTCTGGCACTGATGGTGTTTGCCAGCTGTTCCCTCTGGTGAGCCTGCTCCACGAGGCATGGTTCCTCCAGAGGACTGAGTGCTCCCTCTGCCCCAACTTCACAGGCAAGAACTGCTCCACAGTGTCTGTAGCTAGCATTTTCTTTTTATATCTTTCTGTTTGTTCTTCCCAAGCAGTGCCCAGGGGGCCACTCAGCCAACCAGGCAGTGGTTTAATGCTCTGGCAAAAGAATGAGGTCTCCTGGGGCCCTGCAGAGCCTGGGACTACCAGGACCCCCTGGAGATGCTTAGTGAGCCCAGGGTTGTTGTATAAATCTGTTTGAACATTTAACTAGATCACAAATGATATCAAACTATGTCTCTGTGGCTTTGCACTCATAAATATATAATTATATGCATGAGTACTGTACCTATGTATATTTGTGCATAGAATCACCTGTATACATACATGAATGTCAGCCTCTCCCCACACCACCGCCCATACCTCACCCTGGACTGACTGGAGCTTGATCCAAAGGTAGAAGTGCTAAGGCTAAAGTGTATCTGGGAAGAATCCAGCAGGGATAGAGTAGCCCAAACAGTGGGATGCAAGTGCGGCTGATGGGAGCTTGTCAACCATCCACAGTGTCGCCCTGGCCCCTGAATTCTGGTCACATGGACTGGCACAGATGGCCTGCCAAAGTTGTGCAGCCAACAGTCTGTCACAGAGAGTGGAGAGGCTACATGTGTGCCAAATCTCTCCTGCTTCTTCCGGCTCATGGTTCGTTCCTGGAAGTCCACTCAGGCACGCCTCAGAAGTGCCATCACCTGGCCTTCTTGGCAGCTTTGGGGAGTCAGATGCCCTTCCTAGGAAGCTTCTGGAAGCTCAGTCTGGAAGTGGGGGTGGAAGAACAGGGCTCCAATAGCTGCTTTTGGGAATGAGTCATGCTTCTGAGCCACAGGTTTCTTTCAGGGGCAGTGACTGAGTCTGTGAAACAGGTGGGGACAAGGGAGTGTAGGCAGGAGGACTCTGGTTTCTCTTCAGAGGAAATGGATCTTTCACCTTTTCCTCGAGAATATACAGGAACGAGTAGAGATGTGTACACAGGAACTTGAATATACAGATCTAATGAGATCACAATTTGTAAGAGAATCACATGTATTTATCACACTCATTAGGCCTCCAACTATTGTTTCTGGCTCACAGCTACTCAAACCCTTGGCGGTTCCCAAGTGTGGAGACTGATAAGAGGTCTTTGTTGTGTGAATGAGGGGACTTGAGAAGCACTAAAACTGGAGGGGGATTGGGTAATCTAGAGCCAAGTTGCTCTGTGGGCCTTGGGGAGAGCATGTGGAGCCAAGTTGACGTGAGGATCTGGGAAAGGCAAGGCTGCTTTATGCCCTTCCCCACATTCATCCTCTGCGTCTCTTTCAACTGGCACTCCCTGAATAACTTTGCAATAAGCCAGTGACCCGGTGAGTCCAAAGGTTCTCAGAGTTCTGGGAGTCGCATTAGGACATTACTCAAAACTAAGGAATATGTTGTGGGAGCAGCTGAAGAGTCAATCAGTGTGAAGCACAGGAGATCACTGGGGTTTGGGATAGATCCCTGAAGACTGAGGAAGAGGCTTTGAGGATCTCTGACCCGCAGACTGTTGTTCAGCAGCACAGAACACAACATGGACCTGGGTCTGGTCCCTGACAAGGAGGGACTGTCTTAAGACATGATATTCTTCAGAGCTAGAGTCAGATGCTGACCACGGGAGCATCAGAATGGAGCTGAACTGCACTGAATTCTTAAACATGCTGTTTTTTAAGATATGATGACTGAGAATTGCTTGTTGGTATAGGGAAATCTCGCTCCCGTCCCACATGTGATTGAATTGAGGACCCAAAACATCCAAACCTAACAGTAGTGTTATATAACATGTTCTCAAATCTGCATGAATAGAGGAAAAATAGCTTCCTTAGAACTTGAAAATCATGCCGTGCATCAAAATGGGGTGTCTGTATTTACCAAGATTCAAATAGATTCTAAACAGAGCCATGGAGGCTTGTACAGGAAGTCTGGATTAGAAAACTGCAAACATCTGTACCCATTCTCCTTTCTTTTGTCTTGTGGTAACCCCTTGCAAGAATAAGCATTGATTCTATTAAATAGGGATATCTTCAAACATATGCCAAGACTCGGATTTTTAGGAAGCGTTTTCTTCCTGAAATAGAAGAGCTAGGTCTTGAGGTTTCAGAGCACTTTCTGCCAGACTATCTATAGAGTCAATGGAAAGAGCTAAAAGCCAGAAATAGAAGTGGAGAAATTGAATCAATAAACTTGAAGCCCAGAAAACCACAGTGTGAATAACATTCTTTCACATAAATAAGACTGAGAATTATAAGTGTGTGGTTGTAAATATCTTTTCTAAAGGTGGTTGGATATCAATGTGGAAAAAGCTCCATTTTAGAAATCAACTCCGTGATAGATACAAGCAAAGGTATTGCACATTCTTTTTTTAAAATTTATTCTTTTATTGAATCACCATGTGGAAAGTTACAAAGCTTTCAGGTTTAAGTCTCAGTTAAACAATGCTCGAACACCCATCCCTTCACCAGTGCATATATTCCACCACCAAGAATCACAGTATACCTTCCCCCTCTCCCCCACCTCCCCAGCCCCCCACCCCGAATGTGTAACTGGTAAATTTTACTTTACTTTCACATTACTTTGATTACATTCAATATTTCAACAAAAAACTCTTATTATTGATTTGGAGTTTCTCCCCCCTAACGTCGACCTGCTGAAAGCATTTGATAATTTGTTTTCCATTGCTGAGAATGAAGAGATATGAAGTCGAGAGGCCACATTAGCAGCCGCACGGGTTTGGATTTCTGTATTTTAGTAACTAAGTCCAGTGAAATATCTGCCAGAAATTGCATCATTGTAAGCTTGTACCTCTCAGGTACTTTATATTCCACATATGAGTGCAATCTTTCTATGTCTGTCTCTTTCTTTCTGACTCATTTCACTCAGCATGATACTTTCCATGTAGATCCACTTAAATGTAAATTTCATGACTTCATGTTTTCTGACAGCTCCGTAGTATTCCATTGTATAGATATACTAGAGTTTCTTTAACCAGTCATCTGTTTTTGGGCACTCTGTTTTTTTTCCATATTGTGGCTATTGTAAACAGTGCGGCAATGAACACAGAAATGCAGATGTCATCTCTACTATACAAAGGTATTACACATTCTTATAAGCAGAAAGTTATCACCTCATAAACTGTCAAGTGTAAGTTGATTTTTAAAATTAGGGACTACTAACCTGAGGTGGGATTCTACAAGTATCCATGAGAAATGGAAGTATATAACTTCTTGAAATGCAGAAGCTTCCAGGAAACCTGAAGATACATGACTCTCCACAGGAACCCTTTACCATGATGTCTGGGCCCCTAGAATGAAACAACCATCTTTTGTCAATTTATGTTATCTTGTTTGCAAAGAATTTTGTTCTAATTTGGTCATGAAGGCTCCCAATATGTAAACTTGTAGAGACCATTTAGTATAGAGACTGCCCCTGTCAAAATGAAACTTCTATATTAATCCAAACAGAGGTGTGTGTGTGTGTGTGAGGGGGGGGGGAGAGGGAGAGAGAGATATATCTGCAGGTGTTTCAAATACAATCACATAGATAACATCACTAGAGTTTCAGACCTACAGTTTTATACACTGATGTCATGATCACAAACAAAACCATGTACCCTCCCACCTTCCCACCTTTTCTATAGGCCTCTGCTCTATTGTCAGAATCCAAGAGGGTTTCTTTTTGTTCTGTTGTTAATTGCTTTGTTTATTTATCATGCATGTGTGAATAAAATCATGCAGCATTTGTCTTTTTTTTCTTTTTGGGTCACACCCAACGATGCTCAGGGTTTACTCCTGGATTTGCACTCAGGAATTACTCCTGGAGTGCTTGGGGGACCATAAGGGATGCCGGGGATTGAACCTGGGTTGGCCACGTGCAAGGCAAACGCCCTACCCACTGTGCTATCACTCCGGCCCCACATTTGTCTTTCTCTTGTCCAACCTATTTCACTTAATCTTCTCAAGATTCATTCACCTTTTTTTTTCTTTTTGGGTAATACCCAGTGATGCTCAAGGGTTACTTCTGGCTCTGCACTCAGGAATTACTCCTGGTGATGCTCTGGGGACCATAGCATCTGGTGGATGCTGGGGTCTTGGGGGATGAACCTAGTACATCCGAATGCAAGACAAACACCTTCCTACTGTACTATAGCTCTGTACCCCTGTCCATTCACATTGTTGCAAGAAGCCAGATTTTATCTCAGAGCTGAGAACTGTTCTGCTGAGGACATGGAGCAAGATTCTAAATCAGAAAACTCACAAACCGTATTGGCATTTGCCATACCTTGTCTTTCAAGAATGGGAGGAGCGGCGTCGTTACCATATTTGATTCTTTCCACTCCATTGAATCAATCCCATTTAAGTCATTCTTGACTTCTTTAGGCAACTGCATTTGTAATTGTTTTTCTACCCAGTAGCTTTCAAGAAAATTATTCCAGAGAGCTGTCCCTGGGTGAGCATTCATCTCTGAATTCTTATGGTGCCAGTCACAATGGAGTCATTGTGTGGGGTGGTCTCTTCAACTTCCCATATTCCCCCTTCCATATTCTGCTCATGAATCTCACTCAGTCTCTGCCATTGGTACAAGTTTGCTCCCTTGTGATCTCTTGTGGCACTTTCCACCTTCTCTAAGTTGGGATTGAGAAAGAGGGCTTCCACACGACTCAGAAATTTTACTCCATTGTCACGTTGTGACACCCTATTATTGCATAAGTCCACTCAGGTGACTGGATGTGGCCATACCGTGACCTTCTGGGGTCAAAACTCTCAGACATAAGCAAATCACACAGATGATTACAATAGCTATGCTTCTCCATACCCACTTCCTTAGGAGGTGCAAGCCCTCTCAGATGAACTCCAGGCTTGTTATCTATCTTATTTTGACCAATGTATGTTTAGTAAGTTGACTCAATTTGAGACTTTAAAATGTACCTACTGAGAGTCAGGATATAGTACAGCAATTTGAGTGCATATGCTCCCCCTGGGTCTATCCCTGGCATCATATAGCCTCCTGAACACTGCCAGGTGTGGCCACGGAGGCACAGAATACCTCAGGATAACCTTGGGGTCTCTGGTACCCCAGAGTCCAAGCAGCAACACATCCTTGGGCCCTAGAGCAGAATTGCTCACCAAGTTGGCTGGGTGTCACTGGAAGTTGCTCTTGAGTACCCTGATCACTGAGTAGGAGTCCTTCTACAAATAAAATAAAATGTTCCAGTCCATTCGCAAATCCTCTCCTGCTTCTGATTATCCTAGAAACATACTTGGACTTGCCTGAGAACATCTCTATTGGAGCAAAGAAAAGTCATAATTATGTGAGGGGCACATAAAACAGGAGCTCAGGTGCTCTAGCTGATGCCACCGTGTAGTTTGCTCACACCCAAGGTCATAGGGTACTCTCATGATACCCTCTCAGGGTCCTATCTGAGCCCTGAGAAGACATAATGGTCATGCCTACAGGTGGGAAAATCAGTAATAACAAAGTCACTAATTTCTGGAGGATGTGTGACAGGGTTGTGACTAACTAATAATAGGTCTCCAGTCAAGTGATGTCAAGTGATGTGGGCAATATTTATGATATGATATTCTCAGGAGAAATTAGCTTATAGAAAGAGCTTGACCGGTGAAGTTGCCAACATGTCTCGAACTTATATTGAGCAATTTCTCGGAGGCAAAGGAATAGCCACTAACTGAAGGGTTGCTTTGGGGCAGGGTGTTTTGACTGAGGAGCATGTCAACAAGCCTCATCAAGAAATTGAATATGTTCTGCAGACATTCAAGCCCAGCATTTGTGTTGTAAATGGCATTCTGGACCCATTTACATGAACTGAGGTGGGGGGAATCTGGAGCTGGCAGACAGAAACAATTTCCCAACAAACTACACTGCTTTCACTGTTTCTCTGGGTCTCTGCAGAAACGTGACTGGAAGTCAAAGCATCAGGGACCTTGGCATGTTGGCAGTGCCTTTGTGATGCTTATTTGAGCCCCCGCAAGTTAGGGTGAGGTCAAAACTCTCCTCAGAATAACTGTTCTCATGAAGTTTCCAATCCTCTGGTTTGGGGCAGGATCAGAAATGGTGTGGAAAGGGGCCAGGCTGCAGGCTGGCTGGCTCCAGGAAGACGAGTGGCCCAGGGAAGGAAAAGTAACCCAGGCATTCTGCATGTTTTCACGCCTTTGAAAGGTTTGGGTATGGTTGAAACCAAAAAAGAACACTCGGGGGTTTTCTTTCGTGCTAACTCCTCCAAATGCCATTCACCTGACTCATGGAGCTTTGAGCATCCGGAGCAAACAAGGGAGTGAAGGATGTTTAATAATCCTGATGTTCCGACATACTTTGAATCAGACTCATTGGGGCCGGAAGAGAGAGAAGCCACAATCCCACCACAGCCAGATGCATTCAAGATCTTTGCTGTAGGGGAGAGTACAACCCATAAACTCCCGGGGCTGCCAGGAAAATCAGGGCTGCTGAGGTGCGCAAGCCTTTGATTTCTCATTTTCAGGAGCTGACATGATGGAGTAAGGGGATGCACCTGGCCCAATACCCTTCCTACATTCGCCAGAACTTTCAAATCCTGCAACACAGATTATTTGTGTCTGGGGAACAGTGTTGACATTCCGTGCATGGATCTCTTGCATCTGCAGATTGCACTGCCAGAAATGTCCTAGCACCTGTTGCCTGCTTGGAAAATTCTAATTTCTAGCCCAAACCCACCCAGACATCCATCTAAATCTTGCACAAGAAACTCCTCCCTCAACTCAGACCCTCTTTTACATGCTTATACTATTGCATTGAATATATAGAAAGGGGCTTTTGGGGTTGTTATTCAGGCGCCACTGGATTTAATACTGTCAATGCAATGTTCCAGGGATACAGTGTTGCCTCCTATACAGTCATTAGACCCTCCTCTCCTTCCTCCCCGACACTCCTTTTTAGAAAGCCCAGTTTTACAGGCTTTTCTCAGTGGTCATTGTTTAATCCTAAAAAGATATTCGTAACTCAGTACAGGGGCCTGGGCACTATTCCTCAAATGGACTTGAGTTGCCTGGTCCACCTCCAGGAAAACTTCATTTATGAAACTTGCCAGCCTGACCCTCAGACTCCATGGTCTGCAGCCTTATCTCTGAATCGCATTCCCCCGAACTGACCTTCTTTTGTTTCTTTCCTGTGTCCCCACTGCCTGTCCTACCAGGAGGTCCCCTAGTCTCTCCCATTGATTGAGTTATCACCTGTGGTCCCTTGCTGGAAATGCTGCTCCTGGTCACACTGTAACCATGTGAATGTATGAGACCTGTAAGTACTAATGGTCAGGACCCTTGCATCCACGCTCCCCTTTGGAAGATGTTGATTTAAATGGAATTGCGACTTCTGAATTCAAGCACCATTTATGGCACTGAAGTAGCAGCCTTGAGTAATAGACCTGGGAGATTTACAATATTTTGACTTGAGATGCAGAGGTCTTTTCCATGAATTTAAAACAGGATAAGAGGAATGGGTGCTCAATCATTGTATGACTGAAACTTAATCATGAAAGTTTGTAACTGTATCTCATGGTGATTCAATAATTTTCTTTTTAATAAAGTAATTGTTCACGTCAGTGAAGGCTGGGGACCCCACCAGAGTATAGGAAGAGATGGCATGAATGAAGCCAAGGTATGCTTGGCCCAATTAGCATGACTGTCTTTTCACATTCCTCCACCATATCCTTCCATTGCTGCCAATTCACCTACAAATCAGTGCACCATGCAAAGAGGTGTCCAGAGAAGAGAGCGGGGGAGACACTGTGAAGCCCACCCTTCTTTCTGGAAAGACAGCTCATCAGTGATACACTGTGGCTATGGACACATACATCAGCACTTGTGCATGGAACAGACTTTAAAAAATGTGCGCACATGTAGGAGTCTGTCTCTATAAGTCTCTACAGTGACTTGAAAAGCGTTCATTGTTTGAGTCAGATGGAAGGATTAGGTTACGTGAATACTGGTCTTTAATGTACATTATCACATTTATTGTCGTATCAAAACCAGATGTTTGAAATTGGGGCTAGAAATTCCATAATACGGATTGCATTACCTCGGGGTCACCCGACCACCTAATGCTCCTGCTCAGCTGTGTTTTGTTATGGCTTTAATGGAGCAATAATGTGTTTCCACAAGTCTTAAGTCTGGTATTAGATGACATGCAGGCTAATTTTGGTGGGTTGAGCAGACTTGTAGGGGGTTATACAAACCAGAGCAATTTGCTTTCCCAACAATAAGAAAATATGTGAAGAATTATACTAATAGTTGAGGCATCTCTGTCCTCTCCTTTTCCTTCTCTCTTCTGCCCAACACCTCTTCTCTCTGCCTCTCATTCTCTCTCCCACTCTTTGTATTTGATTCCTTTATTTAAGATTTGTCATTTTCACTATCTCCAAGTATCTCTCAAACTTCTCAAATAGGATTTTCCTCTCTTAACTAATATTCTTATCTCTTTTGGATTGCTTCTGTACAAGCAAGCTCAGAAACCCAACAGCATTCTTAGTGTGACAAATCATAGTCACTGTGATTTAGATAAGGTAAAAGAAAGGTAAAAAATAATCAAAGAAGCCCAGGTGGCATGAAGCCAGGGATTCCACTGTTTTGCATTAATAGGTTCCAGATATGGTTCTACAGGCACGGGAAAACACTGCACTTTGCCAGAGCTGGAGCTTAAAAATAAATTTTGACAACGTTGTTCTCTTTGTCCTTTAGGAATGGAACACATTAAGTACTTCAAAGCATACTCAGGCTTGCTCTCAAATATAGTTGGTATAGTGTTACTGTTGCAATTGGGAGGGCTTGTGAGCTGCACACAATCCATGGACTCTTAAATGCAGAAATTCTTGGACCACAGACTAGATAATGCAGGCAATTTTGCTCTACTCATTCATCAGGAAGGAACGTCTGTCTTTTAAGTTCTCTAGAACAACTGGAATACAGATCCCCAGCTCAGCTGGGGAATTTCCTCCTGAACCAAAGTGCAAAACCAGAGTCTCTGCATAGTCCATTTCACCTGCCTACAGCAACGTTTGTTCTTGTTGGAGCGCTTTTGGACAGGAAATAGATCTACAGGGTAACATTCACACACACAAAGGAAACAGTATGGGACGATGGCTTGTTAGTACAAGTGACTCTGTTTTGGAAATTACGGACCAGAAACGGTGGAGGAAGAATGGTATTAAAGATCAAAAACATGAGGACTCCTGATGAAAATATCTCCAAATGATGAACCCACGAGGCAGGAGGAACTTCTACTGTAAGTACCTTTGCAACCATCATGGGTCTGGTAGGCTTTCAGAATGTTAAGAATATATGAAGTAAATTTCCAAACAAGCACTTGATTGAGAGTGTCTTTGTTATAGACACATCTGTGATTAAACTCACGGTTATATCTAACAGGGGCTTACCTCTGCAATTTTTCCTCCTAGCTTGCAACACTGAGATAAATCGCCCATTAATTTGGGCAAGTCTTATATAATAGACATATTTCATCAGGCTTTTATTATGTGAGCTATTAGTTCTGGCAATGCTAAATTGATCAACTTAAGTATCTTCTAATGCATTTGGGTTCTAGCGCTGTAACTCTGGTTATTTTGTTTTTTTTTTTTGTGGCAGCAAATACTATAATAAAATTTTCCCTATATAATGGACACATTTTCAATATACTTAGAGAAAATATTAATTAATTCTTAAGTAACTCTCTTTTTTTGGCATAGTAATAAAGAGATGACTTGGAATCTTGGAAAGGGAGAATAAAAAGTATGACAGTTAAATTCAAACCTGGGAACTCAGGTCATCTAATTTTGACATTTTCATATTTATTTCATAAGTAATTTTGTTTTGAATACCATTTATATGCCTCTAGAATCTATTTCTTACTTCATAGAAATATTGTTGTTTTCTTAGGAATGCAACTCAAGCTCATAAATGCACAGCCCTCTGTAAATATAGAGCCAACTTGACTCAGCAGAGCCAAGCCTAGTTTTAGTGACTGCCATAGAGCATTTACTTAATAGATGTCCCTTGAATATGGAATATATGCTGGTGTTAGGTAACAAAACTCATATTGTAATTGCATGGTGATAACTTTATATAATGATTTTTCATTTATGACTTTATCTATAAATATGTTTGAATTCTGTAGAGCAAAACTGTATAATAATGCTGTTAAACTGAATTGTTTTTGTAAATTACTTTGAAAGTCCAATTTCACATTGATTTCTGTTTCTGTATTTTTTGTAAATACAAGAGTTTACCCAAGTAAGTTTTGCTTATTTGAAAGGGTATCATAAAATTTAGAGAACAATTTAAATATATAAAGCATCAATTTATTTCCAACAACTATGTCACTTCCACTGCTAGCATTTAGCCTTGGAATGAGCCATTTTGTTATCTTGGACCACAAAATGGATTACCTCTGCTGAGTTTATTACCTCTGTTGAGGACCGATAATTAGATCAAGATATTGGCCAAATTTCCCAATAGGGGAGATTTTTTTCTTAGGTATAAGGGGTCTGAAAATAAACAGAGAGGTGAATAGGCGAAGAGACTCTTGCAGCCAAACCAAGTATTTCTGGAGTGATAGATAAGAGTGGAAAATAAAGAAGAGGAAGACAGAGTGAGAGAGAGAAGGTAAGTTCCCTGCAGATGCAGCGTTCTCTGCCAGACAGCACTGCTCCTTTACTTGCAGGATGGCTCCTTACTGACATGCTGGGAAACTGGAGGGAGGCTATGCATGTGTGACTACAGCGTCTTAGAAGGAATGGTGGGGTCCTGCGGGCAGTTCTTGTCACTGAGCAACAATTATCATCAAACTATAATATTTTGAAAAATCACACACAGCCTTTGGAAGTAATACCATTAATAGTCAGTCCTTCTGCTTAGAGGTACATGTTACAATTATTATATGCAGAGAGAGCTCTCAGAATGTTGTTAGAATCTGAGATTAAATCTAAATGATGCGGAAGTACTTTTCAGAATGAGAGGTGTTATTGAGATCATCTGCATGAACACTTTTTCAGGCTGAACTCATCTGGATTTATTATGCAGAATTCTGGGACCTCAATCAAGAAATGAAGCAACATTAGACAAGTACTAAGGTTTTCTTTGTAAGGGAAGGCATTCAACCATAATGGGCAAGCCAAGTAAGGAGTGAATGGTAGAATGATTAAGATTTGAAGAATAACTTCAAAAGGAAAATGTGGGCTTTAGACACCCACTCTGGGACAGGATCAGGATGTAGCTGTTGATGACAAATGATGACTTGAATTTTAATTGTTGTGACAGCCACACCAGGTGGTGTTTGGAGGCCATCAGGATTCCCTTAGCCTATAGTGCTGAGTGGGTCAGGCAGTGAGGTGACTTAACTCATGTCTCACACATACAAGGCATGTGCTCACCAGGGAACCTCATCTCAAGCCCCCAGTCACTTGAGCTTTGATAACCCATTATCATTTCTTTGACTTGCCTGTTTGACATCAGAAAGATCCATAGCTACAACTATCTGGAGATGTATCATCCCAAGAGGAATGAGCTTCCTACTGCTGGTGGGGGTGGAGATTCAACTTGAATGGAAAATCAAATGCAGTTTCAGACCAATGTATTTTCTGACTTGTAAACTCTGTGACCTTGAGCAAGTAACATCTTGCCACACACACACAGAGTGAGAGTGAGTGAGGGAGGGAGAGAGAGAGAAATATAGAGATAGAGTCAATAATTTTTCCTGCTTAGAAATACTGTAAAGATTGAATGATATCATCAAGACATTGTGCTTGACCTGCAAAGTACACTAAAATCTAATTAAACTTTGTGAGCTTAGGGAACTTTCTCTTAGAGACATCTTAAAGTTCTACCCATTTAGAAGCAGCTGAATTCTTTGATTTTTCTAAGTGCTATGCAGAGAAGCACCTCATGAGAAGTAGCTATTACTCTGTCTAGTGGGACCCTAATATAAAAAGATTTTAAGCGAAGCTTCTACAAGTGCATTGAAGAGTAAGTAAGGTGCTGAGAAATTTTCAGTGGAAAAGAGTCAAATGCCTGAAATGTCCATGTTTTGTGTAGTGGTTTATTGAGATAATCTGATTTATAGTGTCCATCAATCAAGCATGTCCAAGTGCAACATGCTTGATAGATCCACAATTCTCCCGTTTAAACTGCCTTAAGCTTACTGACAGGTCACAGACATGAAATAGCATCCTAGCTATTAGAGTTACAATCTGGAAAGTCAGTATGGATTTGGGAGAGGGGCAGCAGTAGGTGCAAGAGAATGGAACTGGGGGTGGGGAGTGATGGGAGGGAAACTGGGGACATTGGTGCTGGGAAATGTACACTGGTGGAGGGATGGGTGTTGGAACACTGTTTGACTGAAACCAATCATGAACAGCTTTGTAATGGTCTATCTCACAGTGATTCAATATATTTTTTTTTTTTGCTTTTTGGGTCACACTCGGCGATACACAGGGGTTACTCCTTGGCTCATGCACTCAGGAATTACTCCTGGCGGTGCTCCAGGAATCATATGGGATGCTGGGAAATGAACTCGGGTTGGCCGCGTGCAAGGCAAATGCCCTACCCACTGTGCTATCACTCCAGCCCCAATAAAAAATATTTTTAAATAAATAAAATAAAACAAGAAAGTAGAGCTGTGCATGGACAGAGTGCCATTTTCTTACAAAAAGTTTCATGTACATAATTTTGTTTTTTTTCAGCATCTTGAAGTAGAAAGGGATTTACTTCAGTTGTTGAATAGTATGAATAGTACATCCAGGGATTAGGCATAATTTTCTAAGAAGGTCCCTATGAAGTCAAGACTTTGCATCTAGGGTAATTCGTTTAATGGTTTTAGGACCATCTCTGGGTTTTATTCATAAATACAGGATCCATTTGCTTCCTTTACGCTTTTAGATGAGCCTTACACTTGAGCAGTGAGTACACGTGAGCAGTATTAATTGAACAATTACTTTGAACACCCGCAGAGCCCAGCCAGGCAGGGGCACATGTCTGTGTACACTATACAAACACACAGGCAGTGCATGCAGCTGCAGCATCCATCAGGTGATAGAGAACCAAAGTTTCTGGAACATTTTGTACCCTCTACTATCAATATATCCTAGAGCTATATGTTGATGAAAGAATGATGTTCACAGTATTTTTCTTCTGTTTTCAAAGGAGTCAAGCTCATAACTGCTCTTAGCCATTATCTTTAGTTGAAATGACACAAATATTGGATACTTGTGTTATATATACAATATAATATATATACATTGCTTATAATAGGATATATAATGTATGACATATGCCATATTATAGATAATAATTTGCATACATCCACCTATGGAAATATATACATGCATCTATTTATATATGCATATACACCTATATGCTTAATTACAGTTATATACACATCTAGGTATGTAGGTGTGTAACAAATGAACAAAGTGCCAACCTCAAGGAAAATCCTGCTCCATTGCACTTAAAAGGCTGAGTAACTATCAGTGTGACATTCTCTTGGCTTAGCTTTTAGTTTTGGTTTTGGTGAAAGCTTTGTGGTGCCATATATTCTTATGCTTTTGATGGATGGCATTTCCTGAAACTGCCTGCTTCAGGAGCCCAGGGTGAATCAGGGGCTGAGCTGGATGGCAGACGTCCTAGAATGAACAGAGCACATGCTGATTGGGAGGGGAAGCCTTCCTCCCAGGCCTGCTAGTGAGGGAGCAGCCTCGCCTGTCAAACAGCCCCAGAGCCACAGAACTGCTCTTCCACTCACTCAGCTGTGGGATGCGCCAGGTGCTCTGTCTGCATGACATTTTCTGTGTTCTTCTCAAGACCTGGGGGAGAGGGCAAGGAATTAAACAGCATGTTCAACAGCAGCCAGCGACTTTTCCCATCTTGACATTTTTGAGTTCTGAGCAGTGTAATCCTTTTTCTTCACATTTTAAGAGTTTGTTTCAGTTTGAAGAATGGCTCATCTTTTCACTCCTCCATCTTTTCAAAATTCCAGATGATATCCATGTTCTCAAAATTTTGTGTGGATGTGCATGAGAATCTTCTTAAAATCTCTGTGAAGTGAATGTCACTAATCTTTTGTGTGCATATTTCTGTGAGCTTTGACAAATGGGGAGAGACTTGCAGCCACAATCATCAAGAGACAGAACTTCTTCCCCAATAATCCCGGTGTCCTTTTTTATCAAAACCTCCTCATTCCTAACCCTTAGTGGCACTTGTCTGTTCTGTGCAATGATTTTTATTTGTTTGTTCAAAGTTTGTTTATTGTTTTGGGGGACCATATCTGGTGATGCTCAGAACTTACTTCAGGGTCTGCACTCAGGGTTCATTTATGGCAGGATTCAGGAGAGCCAGTGGGGTGTCAGGAATTGAATCTAGTTTGGGCACATGCAAGGCAAGCGTCTCCCCAACTATATTATCTCTCTGGCCCCTCTGTCACAGAGTTGCCTATTTTAGAATGTTAGGTACAGAAATCACCTAACTTGCACACTGTTGAGTTTGGTTTCTTTCATTTTGCACAGGCATTTGTGATTCATCTGTGATGCCAACTACTCAGCAACTACTCAGGGGGTGTTTTGAGACTCCTCAGTATTTCAATGCATAGAGTTCACTGGTTCATCCGTGAAGAACATTTAGGCTTTTTACAGTTTGGGATGAAAACAATCAATGCTGTTTGAACCATAGTATGCTGTGACCATAGGGTTGGAATGAACTGTAAGATTTTGTTTTTCTGTGAATGCTATTGAAGATCTAATCAGAAATGGGTACCTAAATTTACAAGCAATGGCTGAACTATTTTCCAGTATGGACTCCCCATTTTGCATTCCTGCCAGCAACATCTAAGTCTTCTTAGTTCTTCACATCCTGTCCACACTTGATACTGTCAGGTTGGATTTCACTGATCTCTTAGCTATTCTGCTAATTGTGGAAAGGCATTCAGTGGTGATTTTATTCAGACAGGTGTGTGAAGACATGTCTTTTCATGCGTTTGTATGCAATTTGAGTATCTTACTGGCAAAATTGAAATCTGTTCCCCTATTTTATTAATGATAGTGAGATTTCTTTCTCTCTTTCTCTTTCTTTCTTTCTTTCTTTCTTTCTTTCTTTCTTTCTTTCTTTCTTTCTTTCTTTCTTTCTTTCTTTCTTTCTTTCTTTCTTTCTTTCTTTCTTTCTTTCTTTCTTTCTTTCTTTCTTTCTTTCTTTCTTTCTTTCTTTCTTTCTTTCTTTCTTTCTTTCTTTCTTTCTTTCTTTCTTTCTTTCTTTCTTTCTTTCTTTCTTTCTTTCTTTCTTTCTTTCCTTCCTTCCTTCCTTCTGAGTCACCGTGAGGGTACAGTTACAGATTTACACATTTTAGTGCTTGTGTTTTCCTCATACAATGTTCGAGAGCGCATCCCTCCACCAGTGTAGTTTGTGAGATTTCTTAACTTATGAGTTTGAGTCCTTTGTTGGATTTGTGATTTGAAGATATTTGTATTTTGCCTTTGTTTTTATTCACCATCTTTTACAGAGAAAAAGGTTTTACTATGATGAGGTGCCATGACTTTCCTCTTATGAAGGCAGCCCTTTGATATTATATCTAAAGACTTTATGTAGCTCAAAATCTTGAATATTTTCTCCTGTGCTTTTTCCTTTTCAGACTGCTTACAATTTTTTTCTTCACATGTAGATCTATGATCCATTTGGGAGTCATTAAAAATATAATGAATGAGATATAGAATGAGATATATATTTTTCACATTATTATTTTATGATTGCCAGATAAATCCTATTATCCAAAGCACTGTCTTTGCGTTCATATTAAAATCCAGTTGACCACGATATTTAGGTATATCACTGGATCTTCTATTTTGTTCCATTTCACATTTATATTCATGAGATACACTGGGTTGTACTATAGTTTCCTTTTCTTTTTTCTCTTTCTTGGATGTCAAGGTGAGACTCAGAAAAATGTCAGGTATTCTACTTTCTGATTTTTGAGATAGACACATGTCAACAGTGTTATTTTTAAATTAAAATCGAGAAAGTAATGATCACCTTGTCACATTGTTAGTCTGACTAGCTGCTAGTAGTATAGAAAATGCTTAATACATGGAAAACAAAAGAAAATAAGATTCACAATATTTAAGGAACTTGTCTCTGATCATGGTTTAAAAGGTTAATCCAAATGTGAGGTGAGTTACAAAATCACCCCTGGCCAGGAGACACCCTCATTTCTGGCTTTCTTTTGTTTCTATAAGAAGTCCATCTGGCCAACTTCTCATACACATTGTTCATCTCAAACACTGAATTTAACATCCCATCCTATTGATAATACAACTGGAGGTAACATTGATGGCAAATATATGAGAATTGGCTTGAGAAAGAGAATCTGAACTTTAGAGCGTGGTAGATTGGTCTTGGTGATGTCAATCCCCTGCATCTTGTGCAATGGTGAGAGACGCCAGAGCAGCCATATCTGGTGGTTTGGGAGTGAGTTCTCCTTTACAACTGGATGAATGCGGGTAAGTTACTAAACCTCACATTGGCCATCTTAAACACAACACATTTAAATTTCCTTTTTAATTTCTGTCTTTCCATTACTTTCCATTTCTCTGCTTTTATTACTTTAAGCTATTAATGAGCCACTTTTTTAAAAATTTGCCTGGCTTCTCCATTTTGTTTGGGTCTGCCTCTGGACTGTCTTCAGATATTGTACTCTTTTTTAAATTTTTTTTAAATTTTTTAAATTTTTTATTGGATCACAATGTGGAAAGTTACAAAGCTTTCAGGCTTAAGTCTCAGTTACATAAAGCTCAAAACCTCGTGGCCACTATTGTAGCCACACGACCTCATATCTCTTCTTTCTCAGCAATGGAAAACAAATGATCAAATGCTTCATTTCCAGCAGATACTGTACTCTTTTAACATTATTTCTTCAAATTAGCCACTTTGCACTCTGGATAGGGCTGGATCGATAGCACAGCATTTGGGCTTTCGCCTTTCATGAGGCCAACCCGTGTTCGATTCCTCCGCCCCTCTCGGAGAGCCCGGCAAGCTACCAAGAGTATGGAGCCCGTACGGCAGAGCCTGGCAAGCTACCCGTGCATATTGGATATGCCAAAAACAGTAACAATAAGTCTCTCAATGAAAGACGTTACTGGTACCTGCTCAAGCAAATGGATGAGCAATGGGATAACAGTGACAGCAACAGCACGCTGGATATTTTCCTGCAGTAATTATCCAGAGTGAGCAGGGCTGTGGTTACCTTTGGGGTATAACTTTGGTGGTCCCCATTTCATTAAGGATCACTGGTTCCAAACCATCTATTTTCCATGTCAGCTCTTAAGGTAGTGATTTATGAATCATTTATGTTCAGATTTGCAAACAATCTATACCTGTTCTGGACTCATTGGCAGGTGACTGTGTCCATTTGTAACCTGGGATGTTCTACCCGAGTCCTTGGATTAAGGTGGAAATGTTCTCCTCCTCAGTGAAAATTGTGTTAATGGAAAGTGCTCCGTGCACTATCTTTACTTTGGATATTTGATTCTTTTTCACTAATGTGGGTGCTCTCAAACTGTAGCACTAGAAGAGTTACAATTGTTGGTTTGTAGCTGAATAAATTAAGACAAGGATAATTTACTGTGGATGAGCCAACTGAGACACTCAGGAGAAATCAGGAGAAGCAAAGAGTAGGGCTGTTAGTTGAAACCAGCAAGCAAAGCAAATGTAAAAGTGAAGGCGGGGAGTTCCCATCATCGGTACTGAGTTTCATGTACCTGCCATTGGCTGATATTCATTGTTTATTTCTAAAAAATCCTCAAACATTATTTATTTGAGTTTATGCTGTTGTTTCACTTGTATCACTTGTCATCCTGTTGATCTTTGATTTGCTTGAGCAGGCGCTAGTAATGTCTCCATTTGTCCCTGTCACGTGCGAGTGTAGCCCAATGACATCTGCTTGCTCCAAAACAAAAAGAGTCTCAAATCGTTCATTCAGGGCTTTGACAAAGAATCTGATCATCTCATTGGTGAGCGGCCACGTGGTCTTTTGACATACCGTGGAAGCCAGTCAGTAGCAGCTCTAGTCCAGCTATCGTCTCTGAATCGCATTACGTGTCTGGCCCATCTGGTTTTCGATGACTTGGCAAATGAGACAGCGTCCCTGATTTTTGATCGTCGACAGAGGTCGGAACTCTGGATGACTTCTCTCACTTGAGTGAAACGTGATACTCCTAGCATGGCTCTTTCGATTCCTCTTTGGGATACCCAAATAGCATTCTCATCCTGTTTTCGTAGGGCCCAGGTCTCTAAGGTATGTGTTAGTGCAGGAAGAATGGTGGAATCGAAAAGATGTGCCTGGAGCTGGAGGTTCTTCGTCCTCTTAACCACTTCTTTGACACTCTTGAAGGCATTCCATGCTGCTCTCTTCTTCCTGTGCAGTTCTGGCACCAAGTCGTTCCTCATGTTGAGTTCTCGACCCAGGTACACATAGCTGCTGCATTCAGAGATGTTCGTTCTGAATGAGAGCAAATGAAATGTCAGGGACTAGTTCATTTTTCATAAACATCATTTTGTTGAGATTCAGGTGGAAGTCGGCCAGCATTTGTGCTGCTTGGCTAATGTTTGGTGTTATAAGAACGATGTCATCAGTGAAGCAGAGGTGGTGTAGTTGCCGACTGTCTATTTCCACTCCCATTCCTTTCCACTCCAGTCGTCACATGATGTTCTTGAGGGTGGCACTGAAGAGTTTTGGTGAAATGGTATCACCTGCCGAACCGCTCTCTTTACGTCAATGATCACTTCCTTGTAGAAAGGTAAGATCCTGGTGGTGAATTCATAATACAGCTTGCAGAGGATCTTAATGTACTGAGTTTGACGCCCTGTTTGGCTAGGGCTTCAATGACCGCTTCAGTCTCAACATAATTGAAGGTCTTCTTTAAATCAATGAACATTAGACAGAGTGGCATCCTGAACTCTTGAGAAACTTCAACGAGTTTGGTCACCGTGTGGATATGGTCTATTGTGCTGAATCCTTTTCGGAACTCGGCTTGCTCGCATACTTGTCCTTCATCTAGTGTTCTGCCTATTCTATTCAGGATGACTCGAGTGAACAACTTGTAGACGATGGATGACAGGCAGATTGGCGATAGTTGCTGATGTCGTGGATGTCTCCCTTCTTGTATAACAGAACGGTCCTGCTGGTTTTCCATTGGGATGAAACTTTGCATTTGGACAGGTAGCGTGTGAAGAGCTGAGCCAGTGTATTGATGAGTACTAGCGACAGATTCTTCATGTGTTTGGGTCTGACCTTGTTTGGACCAGGTGCTGTACATGTCTTTACCGACAAAGTGGCGTGTCGGATTTCAGAAGGGAGGACATTGGGAACGACATATCTATCCTGCGAAATTTGGTATGTGGGCAGGTGAATGTGGCTGTTTAAGAGATCTGAGTAGAAGTCATGAATAATCCTCTCCATTGCCCTTCTGGAAGATGTGATAGATCCATCAGGATGTCAGAGGGCAGTCATCTTGGTCTTGTAGTTGGAGAAGGACAGGCAAGCTTTGTGACTACTTTTCCTGGCTTCTGCCACATGGGCCAACATTGCTGCTCTTCTCTCTTTGAGGTCTTCTTTTATCGCTTCTCTGCACAGCTCAGATGTTAGCTTGTGGTTGCCTGAGGCTTGTGCCAAACCACGTTGGCGAGTGAGGTCAAGAGCTTCCAAAGACAGGCATCTGTTTGTGGCTTTCCCACTCTCAGCATTTTTCGCACAATCATGGAGGTGCTAAACCAGTCGATCGTATTCCTCATTGATGTTGTCAATGATGGCATCTTCCTACACTGCCACAATAGTGCCAAAAAGCTCCCAGTTGGTGATCATTCTGAGAGTTCTCTTCTTAAACTTAAACTTTGCAGTCCTTTCTCCCCACTCTGTGAAGTAGAATTTTGCACAAAGGAGACGGTGGTCCGATCCTGTTTGGAATTTTGGGACAACAGCAACATCAGTCAAGCAAAACTGTTGATTGAATATGATGTGGTCAATTTTGTTGTGGAACTGTCCACTGGGAGATACCCATGTCCAATGTTTAGATTCAGCCTTCTGGAACTGTGAGTTACCATGGATGGTCTTGGTCAACATAATGAATACAGACAGTCTGTTACCCTGTTTGTTCCATTCTAGGCCATGGGTCCCAATGTGGAGTTCTTCGGGCGACCTTCTTGGTCCTATCTTGGCATAAAAATCACCAATAATGATCTTGTAGAAGGTGTGGTCTTCTTTATAGAACTTCTCCAGCTCCATGTAGAACTTCTCAATTTCTTCTTCATCGTAGTTGGATGTTGGTGTGTAGATGACGAAGATAGAAACTGCTGGCAGAGAGCCACATCTATTCAAGTATAATTGTCTGATTCGGGTTGTTAGGCATTCGATGAGTCAATGCTCACACTGAAGTTCATTTTGACAAGGACACCAACACCACCGACACCTCTGTTGTTGCATGTTCTGAGGAACAGTTCTCCAGTGTCGAAAATGGCATGATGTGATTGATACCTTCTCGTTTCGGTCAGACCAATGATGTCATACTTGATCTTCTGCACTTGCACCATCAGGTCCTTAATGGATGCTTCTGATGCCAGCATACATGCAGTGAAAATACAGAGAGTCATTTCAGTCTTTCTTCATTTTGGCAGTCTAGTTCATACCTGAGATTTTATCAGCCTTTCCTTGCTCATCCTTCTTGATGCTGCTGTATTGGGGGCTCTTTCGGTGTCAGGCAAAAGAGGCCCATTGTTGTTACTGTTTTTGGCATATCAAATATGCCATGGTACCCACATCCCAAAAAACAACAGTGACCAGTGTTGGCATAGATGTGGGGAGAAAGGGACTCTCCTTCACTGCTGGTGGGAATGCCGACTGGTTCAGCCCTTTTGGAAAACAATATTGACGATTCTCAAAAAATTAGAAATTGAGCTTCCATTTGAGCCAGCAATACCACTCCTAGGAATATATCCCGGAGAGGCAAAAAGGTATAGTAGAGATGACATCTGCATTTGTATGTTCATTGCAGCACTGTTTGCAATAACCACAATCTGGAAAAAACCAGAATGCCCCAAAACAGATGACTGGTTAAAGAAACTCTGGTACATATACACAATGGAATACTATGTAGCTGTCAGAAAACATAAAGTCATGAAATTTGCATATAAGTGGATCAACATGGAGAGGGTCATGTTGAGTGAAATGAGTCAGAAAGAAAGAGACAGATATAGAAAGGTTGCACTCATATGTGGTGTGGGGGTCCCATCCTGTCCAGCAGGGAGGACCCTTCATGGGGCTAAGGAGGGGACGCAGCTGAATGAACAGATGCAGAGCCAGAAGGAAGAGGAGGAGAGAGAGAGTTTATTCTACTGCAGTTACAATACTTCTACCTCTCTGCTGGGAGGAGGTGGTATAGTATGCATGCTTGGACCCCCATACGAACAGTAGTAAAATGCAGATCAGGCATGGGTGTTGGCTAGTGAGAAGCAAATGGCAAAATGATAAGATCAGTAAGGTCAGCAGTGGCGACCTTGTTACAGGAATCCCAAGTAAGCCTCTGCTTGACTAGAAGATAAGAGCCAGGCTTGTAAAATGACTCCCTACAATATGTGGAATATAAAGTAGCTGAGAGGTACAAGCTTGCAATGATGCAATTTCTGGCAGATATTTCACTGGACTTAGTTACTAAAATACTAAAATACAGAATTCCAAAACTGTGCGGCTGCTAGTGTGGCCGCATGACCTCATATCTCTTCATTCTCAGCAATGGAAAACAAATTATCAAATGCTTTCTTTTCAGCAGGTTCGACTTTAGGGGGGAGAAATTCCAAATAATAATAGTGAGATTTTTTTGTTGAAATATTGAATGTAATCAAAGTAAAGTGAAAGTAAAGTGAAATTTATCAGTTACACAGGCGGGGTGGGGGGAGGTATACTGTGATTCTTGGTGGTGGAATATGTGCACTGGTGAAGGGATGGGTGTTCAAGCATTGTATAACTGGGACTTAAACCTGAAAGCTTTGTAACTTTCCACATGGTGATTCAATAAAAGAATAAATTAAAAAAATAAAAATCATATAATAAAAAAATGCCATGGTAGCTTTTGCCAGGCTTTGCCGTGCTGACGGGGTACTCTCAGTAGCTTGCTGGGCTCTCTGAGAGGGATGGAGGCTTTTAGGGTGGCCTCCAATCACCCTTACAGGTGTCCTGATGGTTCATTCCATATTTGAAGCCCATCAAATATGGTGCAAAAATTATGGGAAATGGGTATTAAGTGTCCTATGCTGAAAGCCTTGGGTCCAGAAAGCGGCCTGGAGTGTGGTGGTGGCTGGGTAGTGGAGGTAGTGGAGGTCTGCCGGTGAGGCATTTATCTGGCTCCGGTAGGGTGGGGTGTCGGGGTTTGATTCTTGGAGTGCCAGTTATTGGAGGAGGCAGACAGAGGATGTTGTTTCCTGGTCTTGTTGAGCCTGGAGACCAAGTTCGAAAAGTTCTGCTTTACCTGGTTCTGTGGGGTTTCACTCATGCCTGAGGTTCGTCCCGAGTGTTCGGAGAGCGGCCTGGAGCATGGTGGTGGCTGGGTAGTGCTGTTGTTTATTCATACAACATAAACAGTTACTGCAACTGCACAAGAGATATTAAAATAAGAAAGAAGCAAAAATTATTGGAGAATTATGATAAAAAATTAAAACTATCAGAAAACTACATACGGTTAATTTATACATATTAATGGTAGTTTAAAATATTATGTAATAACCACAATTATCAGATATGATCAAAGAAAGAACCCTATTATAACAACAAAAGGGATAACATTTGTAGGAAAAAGGTAGCAATTAATGTAGAAAATCTATATTTAAAATATACAGAATGACCAAGGGACTTAAAGAACAATGGAATAAATAAAAAACCAAAACATTTCCTTGGGTCAAGAGCAACGTTTTCTAAATGATATAGATTTAACACATTCCCAATAATAAAAAATAATTACTAGATTTATTATACTAGGAACATTTATTCTAAAGATCATGGGATAAAGCTAAGTACAAAAGAGTTGTCAGGTAAATTATTTTTAAATATTAAAAATGGATTCTACTATATTGCAGAATGATAGAATCCATTTTTAATATTTTGATATTAAAACATATTATAAAACTAGAACAATTAAAACTATGAGGTATAAACATAAATGGATAAATAATGCAAACTAATTAAGTTAATAAATGAATCTATATTTAGAATGCGATTTAAAGCATAATTTTAATAAGTGAAGAAAATGCAGAATTAAATGTGTTGTCTTTTCTGAGCAGTCAGCTAAAAAACACAAAGTAAATGTTTTTACATCATTCCGGCCACTTAAATTGATTGAACTAGTGGTGATTTAAATTTTGGGAGATACCCTGCTGTGCTACGGGCTTATCCCTGGGAGTTAGGAGATATGGAGCATCAATGAAGGATTGGCCACATGCAAGGAAGTACTTTCCCTGTTGTACTTATCTCTTGACCCTGAGTTTTTACAAAATCTATTTGGGAAGATTTTTATACATGAACTAAAAGAAAAAGAACAAAAATGAAAAGAACCAGTATATTTATTATCTAAAAAAATTCTTGAAGACAATGATCTTATAAGATGCCAAAATATGCTTTCAAATTGCATAACTGTAATGTGACCGTGTCACAGAGATTGTTGGGTGGGTATAGAAAGATAATTTACAAGCTAATCAAGAAGGAACTGGAAGTACACCCACAGAGAAGATAGCAGGCACCAAGTACATGTGAATGACTTTTAAACATGGAATGAAGTTTAATTTCACAGGCAGTAAGAGGAAAGAAAAATAGTTGGGAACTCATATGGGAAAGTATTTTAATATCTGTATTATCAAAAGTGTAGGAAAACAGACACACCCAATAAATTTCTTACAGAATCTAAAATAAATGCAATGTTGATGGAAGATGATATTGAATGTATAGAAATAATAAATAATACAGATGTATTCGATCCAACCCCCAATAATTTTATTATAGTTGATTATACAGATGTGTAATGGAAAAAATCATCTGTTCTAGGGTATTTATGGAATACTTTTTTTCTTCTTCTTCTTTTGGGCCACACCTGTTGATGCTCAGGGATTACTCCTGGCTGTGCACTCAGGAATTACTCCTAGCAGTGCTTGAGGTGAACCATATGGGATGCTGGGAATTGAACCCAAGTTAGCTCCATGCAAGGCAAGTGCTCTACCTGCTATAATATCTCTCCAGGCCCTTTATTGAAATGCTTTCTTAATAGTAAAGCATTGGATATAATATGAAAGTTCATTATCAAGGTGTGGTAGGGGAATTATTGTGAGTACTTTGCTGGGTAGCTATGGGGAAAAGAATAAAATAACCCAGTGTATTTTGTGCAAGAAAGGGTCAATGCAGGGTCCTCCTTAATGGTTGCCCTCTGGCAACTAAATGTCCAACTACATGTCCAACTACATGTCCAACAGTCAGAAGAGCTTGGGGTACTGCAGTTGGGGAGGGAACCAACTGGATTAGAAGAGATTTGGAGGGGACCCAGTTTCCTTCTACATAATGATAGGTTATCTACATAATGAAGTCCTACTGCTCTTGGGAATAACTTCATTCTGCCTTGCCAAAATGTCTGAGAATATAAACCTTTTTATTCTTGAGTCATGATTTACAATAACTGAAAGTAATAGCTTTCTCAAATAGAACCCAGACTTCTTGTTATTTTTATATTGCTATAAAAACATAACAAAGCCCTTTCCTTTTATCAGTGTGATATCACTTTGCTTTTAAGGCCACCTGTACAGATCAAATTAAATCAACGGTCTTTCTTGTCTTCTCTGAGAGGAAGTGGGGACTGTCCCCCAAAAAGATTTTCAATAACAGTGTTGTGATTCTTACTGTGTAAAGAGAAGAGTAGACCAAAAGGAGTCATTTCTCCCCGTTAAGAAAGATGATGGGAAGTATCACCCTCCCCAACCTTAAACTTTACTACAAAGCAGTAACAATTAAAACAACATGGTACTGGAACAAAGGCAGAGCCGCAGACCAAAGGAACAGAGTAGAATATCCCAACTACACAACCCCAAATGTATGATCATCTAATCTTTGATAAGGGGGCAAGAAATGTGAAGTGGATCAAGGAAAGCCTCGTCAACAAATGGTGCTGGCATAACTGGAAAACCACATGCAAAAGAATGGACTTTGACCTAACACCATGCACAAAAATCAGATCAAAATGGATTAAAGACCTCAACATCAGACCACAATCCATAAGGTACATCGAAGACAAGGTCAGCAAAACCCTTCCCGATATTGAAGCTAAAGGTATCTTCAAAGATGACACGGAACTAAGCAATCAAGTAAAAACGGAGATAAACAAATGGGACTACATTAAACTAACAAGTTTCTGCACCACAAAAGACACAGGGATCAGAGTACAAAGTCAATCTACAGAGTAGGAAAGAATATTCACCCAATACCCATCCGATAAAGGATTGATATCAAGGGTATACAAAGCACTAGTTGAACTCTACAAGAAGAAAACATCCAACCCCATCAGAAAATGGGCCGAAGAAATGAAAGGTACATGAAAAAATGCTCTGCATCACTAATCATCGGGGAGATGCAGATCAAACAACCATGAGATACCACCTCACACCACAGAGAATGGCACACATCCAAAAGAACAAAAGCAACTGCTGTTGGAGAGGATATGGAGAGAAAGGGACCCTTCTACGTTGCTGATGGGAATGCCGACTGGTCCAGCCACTTTGGAAAACAATATGGACGATTCTCAAAAAATTACAAATTGGGCTTCCATTTGATCCAGCAATACCACTTCTGGGAATATATCCTGGAGAAACAAAAAAGTATAGTCAAAATGACATCTGCACTTATATGTTCACTGCGGCACTGTTTACAATAGCCAGAATCTGGAAAAAAACCCGAGTGCCCGAGAACAGATGACTGGTTAAAGAAACTTTGGTACATCTATACAATGGAATACTATGAAGCTGTTAGAAAAGATGAAGTCATGAACTGTGCATATAAGTGGATCAACATGGAAAGTATCATGCTAAGTGAAATGAGCCAGAAAGAGAGGGACAGACATAGAAAGATTGTACTCATCTGTGGAATATAAAATGGCAGAATAGGAGACTAATACCCAAGAATAGTAGTATATGGGGGAAAGTCATCCCAGATAGACAAGGGAGCACCAAGTAAAATGTGATTGGAAATCCTGAGCAGGAAGGGAGATGCATGCTGAAAGTAGACTAGAGGCTGAACATGATGCCCACTGAATACCCCTATTGCAAACCACAACACCCAAAAGGAGAGAGAGAGAGAGAGAGAGAGAGAGAGAGAGAGAGAGAGAGAGAGAGAGAACAAATTGGAATGCCCTGCCACAGAGGTGGAGCGGGGTGGGGGGAATAGGGTGGGGGGTGGGAGGGATACTGGGTTCATAAGTGGTGGAGAATGGACACTGGTGGAGGAATAGGCTCTCGAAAATTGCATGAGGGAAAAACAAGCACGAAAATGTGTGAATCTGTAACTGTACCCTCACTGTGACTAACCAATTAAAAAATAAATAAATTATTTAAAAAAGGAAAGAGACAGACAGACATAGAGAGATCACACTCATCTGTGGAATATAAAATAACAGAGTGGGAGACTAACACCCAAGAGTAGTAGAGATAAGGACCAGGAGGTGTGCCCCACAGCTTGGAAACTGGCCTCACATGCTGGGGGAAAATGTAGCTCAGATAGAGAAGGGAACATCAAGTAGAGGATGTTGGGAGGACCCATTCAGGTTGGAAGATGCAAACTGAAAGTAGACTATAGACCGAATATGAAGGCCACTCAATACTTCTAATGCAAACTACAACACCCAAAAGAGACAGAGCAAAAGGGAATGCCTTGCCGCAGAGGCAGAGTGGGGTGGTGGGGGTGGGGTGGTGGTGAGAGGGATACTGGGATCATTGGTGGACAAGTGAATGGGCACTGGTGGAGGGATCACTGTATGAGTGAAATGCAAACACAAAAATTCATAAATTTGTAACTATATCACAGTGATTCTCTAATAAAAAATTTAAAAAAATAATAAAAAAGTTAGAAAAAAGAAAAAAACAAAACAAAAAAATCCCCAAACAAACAAACAAACAAACAAAAAAGAAATATCTTCGAGCATGGGTCCTCAGTCCGGATGCCCAGTGGACAACATGAGCTGTTGCTGGCCTAGTTGTTATTGGCTACCAAATCAACTCTGATTGGTGACTACTGACCACTGAATCTGCTACATCCATTCCGATTGGCCAGTGTGGATCACCCATGTTAAATATTCAAAGCTCATTCTGCTCATAAGTTCTAAGATACTATTTGCAGTTGTCATCTGAATGCTTTCAAATAATTCATCTATAAGACTGGAATTAAAGGTTAGGGCAACATCGTTCAGACAGACCTTCTTGGAAGCAGGAAGAAAGGTTGCTAGAGAGATTGATTTATTCATCTCTTTGCTCTGCTCTCTATCCTCCCCTCCCCACCCCACCACCCCCACCCCAAGCTGGCTTTGTGATTCTCCATGGAGAACTACAGTTGGTTTTCCTCTGATGCTTGTCTTCCTTTCCTTGACAACTTTCTTCTTTTCCAGTTTTCAAAAGGAGACCAAACTCACCACATAGCATTTACAAAAGCAAACAAACAAAAAATCAGAGTTAGGGGGATTTAGCACAGCTGCAGCAAACGAAGATCCATGGTGAAAGTTCAGTGTTACTTCTTCAGTCTCTTGTGGAAGGAATATACTTTTCTTTTTTGCTTCTACTAACCCTTTTCTGTGTTACTAGTCAAGAAAAATAGTGTTGTATGTGAGCTCCACTTGGAATGTTGGGGGCCTCCACTTGGAATGTTGGGGAGCAAGGACTTATCTTCCTAGTAAGTGCATCAAACTTGGAAATGTTCCTAAGAAGCCAAGATCGTGTCTGATCACAAAGATGGCTATCTTTGTGCATGTATCTCACTCAATAAAAAGATCCCAAACACAAACAGAAAAGAACAAAGATGGCTATCTCTGATTTTTTGAATAGCTTGCAAGTTGATTACAATAGAATGACAATTACTTTCTTTCTGAGTTTACAAACATCTCAGAAACCAACTTCCAAGGAGAGGTTCAGGAATGTGTTCAGCACCAGCACCTCAGACCTCAGTGGTTCTGGTGGTGACCCTGGAATGGTGTTCATTTCTGTTCGAGAATTCTAAAAAGTTTGGTCTTCTCTTTATTTTTGTTCCTACCATGTGTATCCAGTCCAAATAATTAAGACTGAAACTTCACTTATATCATCAATGAAAATGTCACTATAAGATATTGCCTGTTACTATCACACTGGTTGGCTGAGCCCTGATCTTCTGGTGTACATTAAACTCAGTTCAATAGCGAAAAGGTCACAAGAGAACAGTCATTTATATTACTTTCAGTGATCCAATCTTTTGGAAAAAGAATCACAGACTATGTCACTGATAAATGATAGTTGATATTTGAATCCGAGAACCTTTAAAATTTTTCAATTTAAATCTTTTAAAATTAAATCCCCATGAGATATGCAAAGCTGTTTTTGAGTTTCAGTCATAAAATGTCCCAGCACCGATCCCAACACAGGTGCACATTTCCCCCCTAAATATCTCCAATTTTCTTTCCCTCCCACCCCCTCACCCTGCCTCTGCTGCCTGTCTCTAAGGCAGACACTCCTCCTCTTCCTCCTCCCTTCCTCCTTCCTCCTTCTCCTCCCCCTCCTCCTCCCTCTTTCCCTTCTTCTGTTCTTGTTCTTGTTCTTGTTCTTCTTGTTCTTGTTCTTCTTGTTCTTGTTCTTCTTGTTCTTGTTGTTGTTCTTCTTCTTCTTCTCCTTCTCCTTCTTCTTCTTCTCCTTCTCCTTCTTCTTCTTCTTCTTCTTCTTCTTCTTCTTCTTCTTCTTCTTCTTCTTTTTCTTCTTCTTCTTCTTCTTCTTCTTCTTCTTCTTCTTCTTCTTCTTCTTCTTCTTCTTCTTCTTCTTCTTCTTCTTCTTCTCCTCCTCCTTCTCCTCCTCCTCCTCCTCCTCCTCCTCCTCCTCCTCCTCCTCCTCCTCCTCCTCCTCCTCCTCCTCCTCCTCCTCCTCCTCCTTCTTCTTCTTCTTCTTCTTCTTCTTCTTCTTCTTCTTCTTCTTCTTCTTCTTCTTCTTCTTCTTCTTCTTCTTCTTCTTCTTCTTCTTCTTCTTCTTCTTCTCCTTCTTTATCCTCCTTCTTCCTCTTCCCCTTCCTCTTCTTCTTTCTTCTTCTACTTCTCTCTTATTTTCCTGAGAACCTATTTTTAACTTCACAGTGACTCTTGTCAGTCTCTTCCCAATGAGGGATGGAGTATGGGAACACTGATGGTGGGAAGTTGACTTTGGTGATGGGGTTTGCATTGAAATGTTATATGCTAGAAACTCAACAATCAGTGAATTTGTAAATAATGATTAAATTTTAAATATTTAAAAAATCTAAAAATAAAAATAAAAAAGAATTATGCACGATGTAGCATATGAAGTAACAATTCTCAGCCTACCAGCCAACAAATTGTTGAAGAAGTTTGACTTCAATTTTCCCAAACAGCGATAAATCCTTTAACTCAAACTGCCTATAAGAAATGTCTTCTTGGGCTCTTCAGGGTTTCTTGTATTACTTCAGGGGTTTTGAATTCACACTGGGTCTTCCCACCTGCCAGGCTTGTTTCCAAGTTCTGGAACTCTCTGAGGTCCACAGTTATGCGAGATTCTTGACAATCACTTTGTGGCCTTTGCAGTGCCACCTGAGTCACTGTGTGAATATGCTGTATCCTCTTTGTCTTTTACATGAAGCTTCCCTGAGGATACAAGACTATCTCTTAGTTCCTCTATGGGGGTCACAAGCAAGGTGTGGCTGCTCCATGGGGCCATTCCAGTTCCCTGGAGCACCCAGACCCTGTTCGTTCCCCCTCTGTAGACTGGACACTTTATGCAGTTATAGTACTCAAGTGCTATCATGCCAAGCAGTGCAGGGCATTTAGAAAGAAGTTTCATCCTCCTATGCCAGGAGCCAGGCTCCTCTGGGCCTGGTGGTGGAAGGTAAGGACACCAGGGGCTTGTTGTCAGCAGCCTGGATAAACTCCATGTTCTCTGCAAGAGAAAACTTTCTTCTAGCCATCCACATCTTCCCAGCTTGAACTTTCACATGCAGGACTTTGGTCTTAGAAACTCAGAAAACAGCAACTTTTGTCTTCCTTTCATCCTTCCTGGAGACTCTAAGTCTGGAGGTAAAGAGAATGACGTGGAATGGCAAAAAACAGCTCAGTTATGTGATACCTGAACATGAACTGTTGGCTCGTCAGCACACTTTGAAACCCAAACAAGTGACTCCCCAAATTGATGTTTCATGACAAGGCAGCATCTGCTACTGTGGAGTGTCTCTGTAAGTTAGCAATGGCCAGTCTGGCCTTTTGGGAGCTTTCTGGAAGGCTCAGTTTGTCATTTTTCTCCTCGTCTTCTCTATACAGCCAGATCAGGATGAAAATTAACTTTGAAATTATCAAGGCTCGCTGCGTTCCTGCCAGCCTCTGTTACAAAGGTGTCTTTCTGTTCTATTTGACCAAGAGAATTCCTGCTACACAATCCAGCTGTGTGGATCAAAATGAGTTAGCCCTCTCCTTACACGGCCCCCTTTAAGGGATGCCCTCTGGCCACGCATATATTTGCCTTTCTGATACATACTGTAGCACTGCACTGTAGCACTGCCATCCCGTTGTTCATCGATTTGCTTGAGCAGGCACCTGTAACATCTCCATTGTGAGACTTGTTTTTACTGTTTTTGGCATATAAATATGCCATGGGTAGCTTGCCAGGCTCTGTCGTGAGGGTGAGATGCTCTAGGTAGCTTGCTGGGCTCTCTGAGAGGGACGGAGGAATCAAACACAGATTGGCTGCATGCAAGGCAAACGCCCTACCCTCTGTGCTATCACTTCAGCCTGATATATACCATATATGTATAAATATGTATAAATACACATGCACACATATATATACATATATATGCATATATATGTATATATATAAGCAAAGAAGCATGTTTGCTTCTTTTCTTGAATAATATGTCTAGGAATATATATATACGTATATATACACATATATATACAGTATCAGCAGCAGAGGGACATGATGGCTTCCAGCCAGGAGAGAAGGTTTCTGTGGATGGAGTATTAGTTTTGCTTCTGGAAAAGTAGATGTTAGGGGCTTCCTGAGCCAGCTGCAGTCACTTCATAGGCTTACTTTCTCTGGTTTATTACTGTCACCAATCCTGTACGCAGAAAGTGACTCAAAGGTGATGAGCTGCATGTTCTAGAAGCATATTTTTTGGGGCCAGGACGTGTTGGAGGACTTGGAGGCAGGAGCAAGGCTGTGTGGGTGCAGCTTACCTGCAGGCATCTTCCTCTGCCTGCTTCATGCCTGCAAAAGATACCGGTTCCCATCCCTGTGCAGAGGCTGCTCCCAAACCTGGCGTGAGGGCTCTGAAGACACATACGTTTCCAGGCTCCTGATCACTGCTTTCATTCACCCAGTAAGTTGGCCCCATCCAGCTCCACTGGGCAATGTGTTTTTGTCCCACAGCTGCTGTTCCCCGCACCCCAGCCCCATGATACATGTTTGAATTCTCCAAGGTCACCTCTTTCTCCCTTTCAAGCCTGAAATTCCCACTTGACAAAAGTTCCTTAAATATAAAAGAACCCAGAGTGAAACATGAAACTTCAGCAGGTTTTTAAAAATTGTTTAACCACTAAGAGAAACAATACAACTACTTAGGAGACTTGGCCCTGTGAGGTCTCAGGTGAAGAGCCAACCTTCACCCTCACCTTTACGTCCATCCTCCACCTGATGGGACTAATCCAGACTTGACTTGTCTTCTCACTAGAGGAAATAGTCATTTCTTAGTTGCTAAAACAACATTTAGCATCACATTGCATTGCAATGGTGTCTGTAGCTGAATGGGATGTCCTTGACATGCACTGGTTAAAAGATAACAGCAGCTAGTGGTAAAACACAGGGCTTCAGTGTTTCACAGCTGAGTTCAAATCCAAGTCCTGGAGGTAAGTAAGTAACTCGCTTGGGGAAGGCAATTAGGCTTTTAATTTTCTCTTTTGTGAAATGACAATAATGCAAGTTTGTAGGAGTCAAAGTAAAGGTATAGTATGAAGGCCTCAAATGTTAGCTTCACACTGCAGGTCTGGATCTGAAATAGGCATACACACATACAAGTGCGCTTCTCTAACTGCTTTGGAAAAATACCTCCAGGTTAGCAGCTGGAAACCAAAATATGCTCAGAGGATGGCCTGAGCGGTTGGAATCACACTGTGTTCCGTGGATGGCCCTAATACATCTCTTTGTGCACACATTTTAGCTCCTACAGAGATGCTGCCACCAAGCTCTGGGCTCACTGATCTTCACTTACAGATGTTCTATTTCTAGAATAATATGTCTAGGAATGAAATTATTGGGACAACTGCATATGAATTTTTAATTTGAATGAAAGATGTCTGCTTTCTAAAGCAGCCAAACACTGTCACACTTTCATCACCCATCCCTGATGACAATGACTACTGAATCTTATTGCCAGTCAGACACTGCTAAAGTGGTGACATTACAAATGCAGTTGCCTTATATTAAAAGAGTATATATTTTTTAACCATTTCTTCCTATTCATATCTGAACTGCATATCTGTTGCTCATTTTCTTCTTAGGTTGTTGTCTTGTTTACTTTTGAGGATCAATTTTAATACCTCTTTTCATATATTT